>NC_141168.1:2490000-3090000 GCF_055505025.1 Bos grunniens | reverse complement strand
AATGGAAAATAAGTCACATTATTAGCAAATGCTGTCTTGATTGAACATAAGCATTCAAAAGCAGTTTTGGTTATAATCCAGTGTCAACAAGTCTTTTACGCTTTTATAGAAGTAGATTAGGTGAGGTTCATGCCAGGTTGGCACCTTGGACCGGGGTAGTGGGGGGGAGTAAGCGGGGAGGCGGCGGTGTATGACATCCACACAACCAGGCTGTGTCTAGCCAGTCAGGCAGAAGAGATTTAGAGAAACCAGTTCTGACGCTGGGATAACAGGAAATGTCTACTGAGCACTTCTCAAGTTACCTAGTGAAACATCCTTATGGGCCAGGAGAGTAAGCACACCCCCTGAAAGCATTACTTTTCCTTGAAGTCTCTGGATTATCGTTCGTGTGAATCCCATCCTCACCTCCACCCCCAAAACGAAGTTTGAGAAATGTTGGTGCCTCAGGAAGGCTTTTTTAATCTTCTGGCATTAAGTCAGAAACCCCAGTGTTGAAGAGATCACACAATATGGCATTTCACATTGCCTAAGCCTGTAGGGTCTCTTGGCTGTGAGCGGATTTGCTATTTAGAGCACAAACTTCCTCTCAATCTCTGCTCACCCGCAGACAGTGGGAAAAGGCCGGAGTTTTTCTACTGTTGTTCAAGGACATTTTAAATAATACAATCTTGCTCAACGAGATGTGAGTTTTCAGTTGGCATGGGGCCTGCCCTCCTGTTTAGATGGCCAAACTCATGTGGCAAACAGGATATAAATATATGACATCAACAAGATAAAATAATCTCATTTTTATCCCAAGTGGTTTTGATGGTTTGTTTTCCACTGAGAGACAGTTAGAAACTAGAAGAAACTATTTTATGAGTGAAGATTTCATCATTTACCTTTTCATAAAAGGGCTCGTGTCAGAAAAGTTTTCTGAACCACTCTGGTGCCTGAGAAACACGGTTGAGCCCTTAGACGTGCCAGCACCTTCTGGTCATTACAGGCACTAACCCACTTTATATCAGCAGGTTTGGTGGCCGGTCAGGAGCCTCAGACAGCAGGGCACTGAACGGAAGTCAGAGCATCACCACGTGACACGCCGGGGCAGAGAGTGACCATCTGGAGGGGAGGCTTTTGAACGGGTCATGCCTGGGACTGGGTCCGAAGACTAAGGTCTTCCACCACCGGACGCCAGGCCCGCGGCTGCCAACTGCTGGGAAACCGCCCTCCCGCGGCCGCCGTCCACCCGAGGCCTCGGGCGCTCTAGGCCAACCCCGTCCGTCCGTCCGTCCGTCAGTCAGCGCTCCTTCCCCTCGGCCGGTCTATCGGTCCGTCCGTCAGTCAATGCTCCCTCTCCTCGGCCGGTCCATCGGCCCGTCCGTCAGTCAGTCAGTGCTCCCTCCCCTCGGCCGGTCCATCGGCCCGTCCGTCCGTCCGTCAGTCAGTCAGTGCTCCCTCCCCTCGGCCGGTCCTGCGGGCCGTCCGTTAGCCAGCCCCCCTCCCCGGCTCCATCCTCTGCTCAGTCCGTAGGTCCCCCCGCCTGCCGTCCTCTCGCAGCTCTGTCAGTCGGCAACCCGCCCCCTCCCCCCGAGCCAGTCGGCCAGGCAGTCCCACATCACTCCCGTCACCCCCTACCCCCGCCCCCAGCTAGCGTCCGGCCCCCGGGCGCGCTCAGCCCGCCGTCCGTCCGTCCGCGCTCCCGAGCCAGCGCGCCCCGCGCGGGGCGGTGGTGGCGTGTAATGACGTCATATGGGCCGCCTGCCCGCGATTGGCCGCGGCCGCCTCACCAGACCCCGAGCGGCCGGGCACGCGGGCGGGGCGGAGCGCGCGGAAGCCACGCCCCCGGGCGGCGGGCCCGGCGGCCGGCCGGGCGCGGCCACGTGACCCGGGGCCCCGCCGCCCGCCTTATAAGCGGCGCGGCGCGCGGACCGCCGCGGGCCTGACTTCTGGTGGTCTGGGCCGGTACACTCCTCCGCGTCCCTCCTCCCTCGGCGAGCCCGCAGGCGGGCGCCCCTCGGCCAGGTACGCGGAGCGCGGCGAGGGCGGCGGGGTGGGGGCTCCGAGGCGGGCCGGACTGGGATGTCCGGGTGCCGACCCCTCCACTCCAGAGCCTCCCTTCTAGGCCGCTTTCCTTTGGGGGACTCTCGGGCCTGGGCCCCAGCCCTGACCCCAGCCCCGGTCCCTGCGCGGGGGCCCAGCACCCGCGACCCCCAGGTGCGCTCTGCTGGTGCGCCTCCCGGATCGGGAGGACCCCAGCAACTTGTCCTGGGACAACCTGCCCCAGGTCCTGCCTGGCTGAGTCCATCTCCTGCAGACGGACGGGGTCTGGAAAACTTCTGGACTGGACGGGCCAGAACTTCAGGGCTTCTGTGGAGGGGCGTCGTGGCGGGAGCGCAACGCTCAGATGCACCTAACCTGCCTGCCTCGGAAAGCAGTCGGTGCATCTGCCTGGCCGGGGCTGTGGGCAGGATCCTTGGCAGCTGCTCCCAACCCCGGGGCACCTGCCCGGTGTGACTAAGTCCCGGAGGGCCTTGGGGGTTTTCCTGGACCTGCTGGTGGTGAACCAGAGCAGAGCCCTCCTTGAGTGGGCCTCCCTGGACCTGACCTCCTTTGGAAGTGAACTTGATCTGGGTTCCACCTCCACGCCCCCTTTTCGTTCTAGGAAAGCCTGCAGGCGGGTGGCTCATGCCCAGACTGGACGACCACCTCTGGAGAGGTCCCTGTGCCAAGGGCACGAAGCTCAGAAGCCACCCGAGGGCCAGCGCCAGAGGGCTGGTGGCCAAAGCAGGAGAGATGATCAACTCCTCGGGGTCAGGCCCCTCTCTGCTGGCAGCCCATGGCGCCCTGGGCACTGACCCCGCTCACGGGCCTCAGAGCGCTGGTGTGGGGGGCCAGGGCAGCAGCGGCCACGTCAACAGCTGGCATCACCACTTGGTGCAGAGGAGCCTGGTGCTGTTCTCGGTGGGGGTGGTCCTGGCCTTGGTGCTCAACCTCCTGCAGGTCCAGAGGAACGTCACCCTGTTCCCGGACGAGGTCATCGCCACCATCTTCTCCTCCGCCTGGTGGGTTCCTCCGTGCTGCGGGACAGCAGCGGGTGAGTAGACACTGGAGATGTCTGTTGGGTTAGGAAGTGTGTTGGGCCTCTGAGAACTGTTTATTTGAGAATGGAACCATCCACAGAGGGGCGGTGTGCCTCTCCAGTGAGCGTATCTAGAGGAGAAGGGGCGAGAGGCAGGAGCCCAGATGCCAGGACTCTGGATGCTGGTGATGGGGACCAGGCGGGGCAGTGATTGGCTGTTCCTCGCCCGTGCCAGGCTGACCGAGGTCCTTCCCTCTTTCTGATCTGGCCCTGAGGACAGTGTTGAGGGGCCCACAGCTGTTACCCCGAGCAAGCCGCGCCATTGGCCACCAGCGGAACTGGTGAGCCGAGGAACTGCCACGTGATTGGCTGGCCCTGGGAACATGCTACCAGCCGGGCAACCGAAAACAAACCGTCACGTGGACGAGTGGGCAGAGCTGCCCCAGTGGCTTCTTGCACTTCCTTTTTCAGATGGCCCTGTGAACGTGTCAAAGCCAGGCCTTTCCCCTGCCCCCCTCCAAAAAAAAACACCGGGGTCCCTGGATGAAGGAAAACAAATCTTATTCAGAGTTTAGCCAGCCACAAAACCTGACCCAGAGTCTGCAGTCTTAACAGACTAGACAGATGGACTATACCTCTGAGTAAAATTTCTTGGTCGTCTGGCTGGTTTTAGGTAAAAACACTGAATTGATCTCAGCCCAGTAGGGCGCTTAGGACTTCTCTGGTCACCCAGCGTTTGCTGTGGCCTAAGGTCTGCCGGTGGTTGAAGTGCAGCGAGCAGCCTGCCCCTGGCGGGCGTCCTGGGCTAGGGGGCAGGACAGGTGTGGACCTGGGTGACCAGGCCGGCTCCTGGCTGCTCCGTGGTTGGCGTTTATGGACTGTTTGATATGTTCTGCTTCCCCTGGTCCTTACGAGACTCTGCTGCAGCTCCATTTCACAGCCGTGGGAACCACAAGGGGCCACGCCGAGTGGCAGGCCCGCCGTCCATAGCTGGGTGTGTCCCCTGCACTGGGAACGGTGCCTCGTCAGCAGCCTCCCTTAGAGCAGGGGCAGGCCCCAGGCTGGAGTGGGGACCCTCAGGGGAGGGGTGCTGTGGGGAGAAGGTTCGCACCGTTCTCAGGAAGGTGGGCTCCTGCTCTGTTTTCTAAGCCCTGCCAGCATGCCCTTTTGGGCACTAGGCCCAGATGTGCACTTCCGTCTTCATTCTCATATGATACAGTAGTTTTTTTGACTGAAACAGTTGATCTCAAAACCGTCGAACCATTTGGTTTAGGCTTTATTTGTAACAGAAGCTTCAAGGAATTCCAGGGATATCTGTACGTGATGTCTGGTACCCTAGCTGCTTTTTTTAAGCCATCGGTCAGGAGCATAAAGGGAAGATTCCATAGTACATTTTCACCTACTTGAATCTGAAAGGTTAAGGTTAAGATATAGTGACTTAAGTGATAGAACTGTTTGGGTTCCATTTTTCAAGACTCCAGAATTATGGGAATTCCCTGGCGGTCTAGTGGTTAGGACTCAGTGCTTTCACTGTGGTTGTCCAGGTTCAATCCCTGGTCAGGGAACTAAGATCCTACAATCTATGCCATGTGGGTCCCCACCCCCCTCAAAAAAAAGTCCAAAATCAGAACTGGATAAAATGTATTATGAAATTGGAACTATTTCATCGACTCTTGGCCTGAGGCTGTGTTGCTTGTTCCTCTGTTTGGGACCTGAACTGGGCCCTTCTCGTGGGACACCAGGGGCGCCGTGCATGACTCTCAAGCCTCAGTACCTGGCTGACTCCACCTGGCCTGCCTCCCGGCCAGCCACCAGCAGAAGTGCGGGGGTGCTTCCCATGTGGATAATTAAACCCCTGGCTCCATTCCTTCTATAGGTCAAGCCAAACAACCCCAGTTTTATTTAAAATTGTACAAAATGATGTGGATTTTTTGGTTTGTATTCAAGGAGAACAAAGATATAACATTAGTTTAAAAATAAAAGATGTAAAGTTAGTTTAAATATCTGATGGCTGGTAAATCTAGGAAAGGGAATGGTTTGAATATCGCGTTAATGATCCCCATGAGGCAGTCGCGTCGTCTCTGCTGGCGTGCTCAGACCCTGCCGTCTTGTCTTTCCCCGCAGCTGTGGTCGGCCTGCTGTACCCCTGCATCGACAGTCACCTTGGAGAGCCACACAAGTTCAAGCGCGAGTGGGCCAGCGTGATGCGCTGCGTGGCCGTCTTCGTTGGCATCAACCACGCTAGTGCTGTATCCTAAGACGTTACTGTTAATGGGTGTCTGTCACGTCCTGGGTCAGTTGAGCTGATCTCTTACAAGCATGATTTCAAACCACGTTGCTCACTTTCCTCTCAGCAGAGCTTTCAAAGTGATCCTGAAAAGTCCTTTCAGTTCATTTCAGGAGACAGTTAAAATGACCCTGGGAACAGAGTGGATATCTTTAGTCTGTCCCTTTCTTGGTCACTACCTGTTGGATCCTCCGAGTTGGTTTGGTAAATTCCCCGTCCATTTCTGCCTCCCATCCTTCCACGGTGCAGACCTGGTTCCTGTGGTGCAGTGAGACGTTGCGGGAGCTTCACTCTTCTTGGCTGACCCTTCCAGAAGGCAGAGCAGAAGCCCATCTGCTTCTCCGCCCTCCCCGGTCATGACCAGGGAAGGCCCAGCGCTGATCAGAGGAGGTGGCCTCAGGAATAGGGTTCCCAGTGGAGGTCACATTCAAGGTCAGGTTCTGGCGTCCACCAGTGGGCTGCCTGGCAAAACACGGTGCAGTTTTCAGGAAGACGGGCCATGGTTTACCAGGCGTCAAGACATTTATAGTTTCTTTCTGACAGCGAGATTATATTTTTAAATTCTGGAGAAAGCTGTTTTTAGAGTTTCTGCTGCTTAAATCTGCTTTACCCTGATTTTAATGATAAGAATGTCAAGAAAAGGTATTACAAGAGAGCCTGGCTCTGACACATTTGTTTTGTCCCCTGTTGGTAAAGTAGTGTTGTGAAGGAGGCCAGCTGTGTCCCCATCAGCTGTGACCGTGTCGTGTTGAATGCCATTCCAATGAGGTGTCTCCTTGCAGACACAGAGTAAAGACTGTGCTTGCTCAGTTCAAACTGCTAATAAGAACAGGAAATAAAAGTGGGACTGTGGATGACTTACTAGAATATAGTTGTTTCGTGGTTGAAATGAATCCAAGCAGGGTTTTATGCATAGTTTTTAATACATTGACTGGTAAAGTCAAGTTTTCGACGCAGGGATCCCAGAGATGCCCCAGGTCATCCTGATCAAGTAGCCTTGTATCCAGCACATGCTCTCTGCAGCTCACTGGGCAGCATCTGAGGCTGGAGAATTAGGTGGTGCACACGTGTAGGCTCCGGGGCTCGCTTGTGTGTCTTTGACCGTGTTAGAAATTGTTGCACTTTTCCTTAACTTTGCGTCACCAGAAACTGGATTTTGCCAATAACGTTCAGCTCTCCTTGACATTAGCAGCGCTGTCTCTGGGCCTCTGGTGGACATTTGACCGTTCAAGAAGTGGCCTGGGGCTGGGCATCACCATCGCCTTCCTCGCCACCCTGATCACGCAGCTGCTGGTGTACAACGGAGTCTATCAGTAAGCACGTGCCCCCAAGTGTCACCTCTGCCCGGGAGCTGTCAGTCCAGTTTTGCTCAGAATACCCACGAAGCTTGAGATGCCGTGTTGTTTGTAATTACATGGCATGAGCTTAGACGTGAAATCTTTAAAAGCACTTCTTATTGTTGATTCAGATAAAAATGCACCATCTGTAATTTAAGGACAGCCAAGCCACGGTGGAGAGCTTTGCATTGTCCTTCAGCCTCTTAAGCTGTGTCCAGGTCCTTGTGACCCACGCTGGGCTGCAGCACACCGGGCTTCCTTGTCCTCCACCATCTCCTGGAGCTCGCTCAAACTCATGTGCGTCGAGTTGGTGATGCCATCCAGCCATCTCATCCTCTGCAGCCCCCTTTTCCTCCCGCCCTCAGTCTTTCCCAGCATCAGGGTCTTTTCCAAAGCGTTGGCTTCCCGCGCCAGGGGGCCACGGTGGGCGGCGAGCGTGGGTGTCACGTGCTCACGTGGCTGGTGTGCTGTGTGCCTGCCCGCCGCGCAGGGCTCATGCCTCCCTCTCCCTGCAGGTACACGTCCCCAGACTTCCTCTACATCCGCTCCTGGCTGCCCTGCATCTTCTTCTCGGGAGGCGTGACGGTGGGGAACATAGGACGACAGCTGGCCATGGTGCGTAGTCCCACGGGCGCCTGATGCTGGCTTGCAGCTGGGCCAGCTGGGTTTGCCTGGGACGCTATCACTTGTGTCAGTACGTGTGTAGGCAGGAGCAGCAGTTACTCAGATGAGCATACACTTTAAAAAGGTGCATCCCCAGGCCATTCTTGGCTAACTTGTAAAGGTTCAGGGATTTGTAAGCTCACAGTGAGAGCTGCTGAGGAACCAGAGCTCCCCTCACATGACGGATGCTGTCAGCGGCTTTTCTGAACTGCTTCTCCTGTAATAACTGGCAGAGACGAGTTACAGAAATGGCTAACTGAATGATTTATGATGAGTTTCCTCCCCGGCTTCACGACTCGGGTACAGACAATGCCGTGCTAGGGGAAGGGAGACACGCCAGGCCCATGAGAGTGCGGGCGGGGCTGGGGGGCCGCTGAGTGTCCCTGGGTGGGTGGACTCCGGCCTGGACCTTGTCTAAGGACTAAAGGGAGAGACACTGAGTCCCAGACGGAGCCGTTTCCCAAGACCCAGAAAGGCAGACACAGTCAGGATACCTTGGCAATTCTGTTTGGGAGTGAAAGATCGCGACACTTGAGCACTTTGATGAAGGAGCGTGCAACATGGACATTTAACTGTTTTGAATGGACTTCAACTCGAAGGCTTAAATAAAATGAATTTTAAAAAGAAAAGGAAACTAGAGTCTTATAAGGGCCATTTCTCTCAGAGACACACTCTGGGACTTCCTTAGAAACTTGTCTTGGTCCCTCATGCTTTTATTTTAAAAAGAGGACATTTATTTGTGCCCCCTGAGCCTGGCTTGGGAGCCGCCTCCTTGGCTGTTTGACAAGAATGGAAGTAGTTTAGAAAGGGAAATTTGTGATGTGTCCCACTGGCTCCTGCGTCCACGCCATCATTCCCCCACCCCGACCCTTGTGATGGTCTGGACCCGCCGCCAAAACCAGAACGGACCACGGTTTGTCTCAGGACCCCTTGTGAGCATGCGCGCGGCCCTGCCCTGTGACCACAGCCTCGCGACACCCCTGTGCTGATCCCGCAGCCCTGGGGATTCCGGGGAGAATGAGGCAGCTGCATGCTCGCCGTCCGCCTTGATGTTCATTTCGGTAGTATTTAGTTAGGATTCTTAATAAGGCTTTTGAGATGAGGTTGTCTTCAGCTCCTGTGACTCTTCATGGAGTTAAAGTTGACAAAATTCAGCCAACTGGTTATTACTTCAGGAGGAGGGGTGGTTGCTGTCATAGGTTTATGATGAAGGTCTTCTGAACAAATTTTGTAAAGAAGCGTCCTTCCGATAGAGGTAGACGCTGCATACCAGGCACAGGCTCGTAGCGCCAGGAGTGGTTGGAGGAGATGCACAGGAGCCACATGGCCATGCCTTTGGCAGCAGCACTAACTGAAGGTGCTTTTAGCAGCTGTCTTTCCATCTTGTCTTACTGCTGCTGTTCAGTCGCTCAGTTGTGTCTGACTCTTTGCGACCCATGAACTGCAGCACACCAGGCTTCCCTGTCCTTCACCATCTCCCAGAGCTCGCTCAGACTCATATCTATTGAGTCAGTGATGCCATCCAACCATCTCATCCTCTGTCACCCCCTTCTCCTGCTACCTTCAGTCTTCCCCAGCATCAGGGTCTTCTCCAATGAGTTGGCTTTTTGCATCAGGAGCTTCAGCTTCAGCATCAGTCCTTCCAATTAATATCCAGGGTCCATCCCTTTAGGATGGACTGGTTTTTTGTAGACACTTTCATTTTTTTTGAAAAGATGAGTGAAAGTTTTTAACAGAACTTAAGATAACTGGCATAATTGTAATTCCCCTTTATTAAAGATGTTTCTTTTTTTTACTCTTCAAAATTGGGGACAGTCTTATCTTTGGATGTTACTGTTGTGTCTTGAAACTGGAAGAGGCTGGTGAGCATTGTAGTCATCAAAGGGAAAGAGCCCCCACCCCGGTCTCTGAGTCCAGCCCTCCTGCTGTCTTTCCACCCGTGCACATTTATTTATGTGTGTATTTGGCCACGCCTCGTGGCTTGTGGTATGTTAGTCCCCAACCAGGGCCTGGACCCCAGCCCCAGCAGGGTGAGCTGCTGATGGGGAGACCGGTAGACTCCTCAAACGTGTGAAGCCAGAGGGGCAGTCACAGCTGGTTTTACAGATGCCCCCTCTGCTGCATCTTGAGGAAGGGCAAGAGCAAAGCACCTTTGCCCGAGTCCCCAGACCCCAGCAGAGGACACGGTCTGCATGATCACAGGCAGGGTGGTCACAGCTTGGGTCGCAGCTGTGTTTCTGGCACAGTCAGGGAGAGGATGAGGGAGGGTTACTTCTGTTACAGCTACTCAGGGCCCAGGAGTGAGGCACGGGGTTCAGATGGTCTGAAGGGGTCAGCCAGTTGGACTGGCAGAGGCGTGCAGTAGTGAGGAGCCGTATTGGTGGGGGCGGGCAGGGGGGCGCTCTGCAGGAAAGAAGTGGCCACTTCTGACAAGTAGGTGGTTGGGGTTGTTCTTTTCTCTTTTGTAATTTTAAAGTTTACCATTGTTCTGTAGTTGACCCTTGAAGAACAGGTGGATTAGGGGCACCAACCCTCGTAGAAATTGAAAACCTGAGTGTATTGGATGAATCCTGTATTGACGGATACAACCAACCAGGGACCATGTTGAAAAGATGCGTCTAAGTGAAGCCTTGTTCTCAAAGCCTTGTTCAGGGGCCAGCTGTACTTGTAACTGCAGCACTGGCGTGTGTACAGGAGCCCGTGGCTGTGGTCTCTGCAGCGGGCAGACCTGTATCAGGAGGGGGGCAGGCCCGTCAGCTGTGTCCTGCGGAGGTCGTCCACGGGGCGGCCACTGCAGGACCGTGGCCCTCTGCCCTTGCGCAGCGCTGTCTGTGCACTGGGAGCAGAGCCTTGGCCCTGGGTTGTGGGTGACAGGAAGGCAGAGAATCGGTCCCCCACCCCCTGCAAAGCCCCCAGACCTTCATCCCCACCCCGGCCTCCCCTCCTTCAGTCTGTCCTGCCTGGTCCCTGCCTTTCTGTTTGTCTCTTCCATCCTTCAGGGCATCGTAAATGAAATAAAGTGACATGAACGTTGCTCAGTTATGTCCAACTCTTTGTGAACCCATGGACCATACAGTCCATGAAATTCTCCAGGCCAGAATACTGGAGTAGGCTACCTTTCCCTTCTCCAGGGGATCTTCCCAAGCCAGGGATCAAACCCAGGTCTTCCGCATTGCAGATGGATTCTTTACCAGCTGAGCCACAAGGGAAGCCCAGCAATACCGGAATGGGTAGCCTGTCCCTTCTCCGAGGGATCTTCCCGACCCAGGAATCGAACCAGGGTCTCCTGCATTGCAGGCTGATTCTTTACCATCTGAGCTATGAGGGAAACCCCTCTTAAATGACTCTTTCCTAAAAGCAGTAGGGAATCTTAAAAAGCCCCGCTTTGTCTGGCAGGAATTACACAGCCTTCACGGCATATCAGTTGACCTCTGAACCTGACACCGACCCCTCCTCTTCACAATCCCTCCATGCACTTCAGCCTTTCCTGCCGTCTCCGTGGGATGGCGGCCACCTTCCCACAAGGTGCTGTTGTTGCAGGAGCAAAAAGTATGTGAAGCCAAAATTGTATTTTTCATGAGACTAGAATTGGAAGTGTAGGAAGTTATATTTGGTTCAGATTGCATCAGGGCTGAAGAACGAAAAATATATTTATAATAAGGTTTGTCTTAGAAACCTGTAACCACCCATGACTTGACCGTCCCTGCCGGAAGGACCTTCTGCTCTTCCCCACCACCCAGCAGCCAACAGCTGTGATGGGCTGGAGCAGGGGCGTGGCCTCTGCCCTCTGCCCCTGCCTGACCACCCACCACCCAGTCCTGGTCCCCCGGAGAAGTACCCAGGGCCGGGCACGGAGGCTCGTGCCCCCCAGCGCGCTGGGGTGTGCGCCCTGATGGCTTGGGTTTGTGTCTCTGTGGAGTCTCAGAGCTCAGCCTGGACAGCGCGGCACCTTGCTAGACTCTCTTGAGCAAGTTAAACATTTTTTTTAAAGAAAGAGTTCGAATACTTTAGCCAGGTTTTTAATTTTTTTCTTCTAAGAAAGGGAAAAAGCTAGTAGCTGCTATGTGAAGGTGAGCTTACTCATCACTTAGAATTGGAAAGGACTCGGGGCCTTAAAAATGGGGTCGCTTGGCACCTGGCTGATGGGCCTGTTTGCACGTCCATGGCCACTGTCCTCGCTTTCAGAGCAGCCACCCTGCAGCCCTCGGACAGAGGACACTTCTGAGACGTATTCTCACAGCAGCGTTTCAGGATGAATTTTTGGTTTGAAACGTCTCCAAGTGAGACTTTGTAGTGGAACATGATCTGAGCGCAGAAGAGAAAGGGCTGCAGCCATGGACCCAAGGTGGGCGCCTATCAGTCCGCTCGGGGCCAGAGTGTCCCGTGTGACGCGCCTGCAGCCCGCCCCCTCCCATCTGCTCAGTTCTGCCCATAAACGTGCTTCCTGGCCCGGGCAGGCGTGCCCCAGAGCCACAGGCTGGCTCTGCTTGAGTGTTCAATGGTTCACGTAGCTTTTTCTGTATGGTATTTGTCGTCCGCCTGTAGGTTTAAACGGGAGTCTGTAGCATCATTTTATCGAGTTCGTGTCTGTTGTCTGCAGATGAAAGTCTCTTCTCAGAAAAAGTAAGGCTTCGCACTGCCGCATGAGGAGTGTGGCCCTGTTCCCAGAGCCCAGGCCCCAGACGCCGCGTCTCCAGCATGCCTCTCCCACTGCGGTGCGGCGGCTCCTGGCCGTCATGGCCGTGGTGTCGTCGGGCTGACGTCCACTGGCACTTGGTTGAGTCCTGCAGTGGCAGTATGGGGGCAGGACTGTCAGCCCGCTTTGGAGATGGGGGTTGGAGCCCAGGAGGCTGAGCGCCTGGCGTCTGGTGCAGAGCGGGCTGGCCCTTGTGGCTCGCTCAGCCTCTCAGCAGGGGTCAGGGTGGACACGCAGGGACCCCGGCTCTGGCAGGAGGCAGGGGGCTCTCCTCACACAGCCCCGTGACCTCAGGAAGGTCAGCCTCTGGTCTCGGACCTGCTGCTCCAGTGGGGTGTCCATCCTCGGTTGAGGGCCACCAGGCCAGGCCCAGACACCGGCCACAAGTGTGGGGTGCCCTCTCTGGGTGTCTGTGCTGTTCGGCGACGAGACGTGCATAGACACAGCTTCTGGGCAGCAGTACCACCTCCTGTCCTGCCTGCTACACCCCCGCCCTGCCTGAGCGGGACAGACCAGGTCTGCTGAGATGTGGGCTCCCAGCTCAGGGCCCCGAGGGCATCACTGTGGGGCCGGGGGAGCCTGTCTGCTGCTCCGTGATTCTGGTCTCCACCCTCGCCTCTGGCGCAAAGGGATTCTTCATCTCTCACTTTGTAGGGTCCGCTTAAATTGCTAAGTAAAACACGCACACATACAGCGCTAACATCCTTTTTTTTCTCTCTTTCTCCACATAGGGTGTCCCCGAAAAGCCACACAGTGATTGAATCCTCAGGCGCACGGATCCTGAAGAGTGGCAAGGTTTGGGGAGAAAGTCCGCGATACTGGGTAGTGACGAGACTATCTCTTTTCCTCAGTAACCTCTTCAGATGGGGCTGACTGTACCAGTGACTCCTGGAAAACACTTCACCTGTTTCAGAGCAGCCGAGCGGGTGGATGGCCGCTGGTGGTGGGACGGTGCCCCCGCCCGCGTCCACTGGGGGCACCACGAGCAGGCCGGCTGGGCACCGGGCCCCGAGGACTCAGTTTCTCGTGTTATTAAATGCCAAGTTGCCATGTTTGCTAGCCTCGAACTAAAGCCTGACTGCCAGCTCTGGTTCCGTGTCAGCGCCCCGGGGACGGCTTGGTGGTGCTTACAAAGATGAAGTGTGGTGAGACAGGAATATCACTCATCCAAAAGATTTTAAAAATAGGGCTGTGTTATGAAAAAAGAGAAGGCAGGGGTGGCAGCAAGCGCAGGGTGGCCGTGCCGGGCAGGCGGGCATGGCGTGCCCTCGGTGCCCGTGTAGGGTGCTACGCAGACAATCCTGCAGAGGAGGCAGTGAGTGGGAGGTTGTGGCTCTGCGCTGCAATGGGTTGGACTTTCCACCCTGGTGTTCACGGAATCCGCACCGTCTCGAATGGGGCGCCCGTCGGCCACACGTCTCCGTCTTGGCCCAAACCTTGCGTTTTCTTTGCTACTCAGAAGAAGAGACGGCTTTTTCCCCACAGCCCTATGGGATCTGCAATCTGTGATTGCCTTGTAAAAAGAAGAGTGCGCACGTCACTGCATCACATTCGGTGTCTCTAAACCCTCAAAGGACGCGGTGAGCACAGTGTACTCACTCAATGGCACAGCCCACGTTGGGCCCGGTGTGCAGGTCCTGGGCCTTCGACTTCAAGTGCAATGTATAGGAAAACCAATCTGAGCCTTGTATTCTCTTTAAATATTTATTATTATTTTTTTAAACGTGTGAGATGCTAAAGAGGGTTCTCCATTTCAGTGCTGCATGGAGGCAAAATTCAGCAATAATTTCTTTTCAGCTGTGAAGTTACTTTGTTGTGCCCTCCCGCCCAGCCCCAGTCCTTTGAAATACTCCCAGTTTGGGGGTTTAGTAAACTTGTAATTTTTACTTACAAATTCACCCTTTCTGTATTTTGCAATTTAAAACATTTTGGTTGTTTTGAATCCTGTGAATGTGGCTTGATGGTAAGATTCCTCTGGCAGCTGGCAGTCGGGGGGCTGGGGACACGGGAGCCCCTGCCGGCAGCCGTGGACTCTGCGAGTCCCTGGCTCCTCTCACCCGATGGTCCCCATCTCAGTTTGCTTTTGTTTTAAGGAGGATATCCTGGAGTAAATTTTAGGTTACTGTAGCGACTTTGTTTTAGAGGAATTTTGTTTAAAAGAAAATAGTACCATTCTGAACTTTGCGATGACCCCCTTATGACATTTTCTGAAAATGAAAACCATCAGCTATGCGAAAAGATTTTTCAATGAAGATGTCAGCGTTTGTGAAAAAACCAGAAGTTATTAGATGAAAGCAGTCATTGAATCTTTCCAATATACTTGATCATGCACAATGAGTATTTTTCTCTCTTAAACTGGAAATAAATCTATGTCTGTTAGAAGCAGTATAGCCAAAAGATGTGAATCTGAAGAATTTTATTGCCAATATTTTCTAGCAAGTATGTGAACCAAAGTCATTTGAGTTTGTGAAAATGTTAAATAGTATGAGCAAAATTTGCACTATACCAGATTGGAACATCTAGTGAGATTCACATTCATACTAAGTTTTCAGCATTGTGTTCTTTTGAATTCATTTTTTTTACTTTTATTAAAGGTTCAAAACCAAGCATTGGATTTATGGGTTTTTCTTTTAAAGGGAGGAGGGGGAATTCCCTCTGTAGGATAGTCACATTTGGAATAGAAGAATATTTTATAGCTTTCCAAAATTTACTAAGTTGCCACACAATCTCTTGGGAAAAATATTTTTTCCTCATGGTGGAAACGGAGGTGTTTAACCTCCCGCGCCACCCACTGATTCTGGGAATTGGGACGTCTTCTCCGGCCTGCCCGCCCCCAGGAAGGCTGTCCTCCATCTTGAAGTGAGAGGGCCCTTCTCCTCATCCTAGGACACGGGGTGTCTGGGCACCCAGGAAAAGGGCAGAGGGAGCCTCCAGGCTGTTGACAGCCAGTGCGTCCAGGGGCCCTGAGCGAGGGCCCACGTGGCAGAGGTCCGCTGTCCCTGGCGCCTGCTGGACGGGGTCACCCCAGGTGACGAAGTTGTCGCAGATGTGCTGTGTGCACACACACCACCTGGTGTGAACGCCCGCGCTGCCAGGGCTGGGTGCTGGTTGGACAAGAATCAGAACTGGCCTCACAGGCTCTCATCCCAGGGTGAGAAACACAGACCCCTGGGCCAGGCTGGGGAGGGAGGTGGGTGTGATGGAAACGACCGAGTCAGGTCGCTTTCACTTTCGCTGTGAGACCCCCAGCACAGACAGCAAGCCCCCTACCCAACAGAGAGTGGTGTTCCAAGAGCGAGGTTGTAGGCCAGTTTGTTCTGAAGTCCCGCAGGGCTAGCCTAGGTCCCAACTAACACAGGCAACTGTGCAGTACTGTGATAGGTTTGTAATGCTTTCCACTCAAATAAGACATAAAAAACAAAAAGTAAAACATTTTAAATCTTACGATACCTTGAAAAGTACAGTAGTACAGTACATCGGGGGCTTCCCGGGTAGCGCTGGTGGTAAAGAAGCCACCTGCCAATGCAGGAGATGCAAGAGACTCGAATTCAATCCCTGGGTCAGGAAGATCCCCTGGAGGACGGCACAGCAACCCCCTCCAGTATTCTTGCCTGGAGAATCCCATGGACAGAGGCGCCTGCTGGGCTACGGTCCATGGGGTCGCAAAGAGCTGGAAACGGTTGAAGCGACTCAGCATGCGCGGACAGTACGGCAGCTGGCGTCGAGTGAACAAGAAGAGTGTTCGCGTCTTTGAAAATTTGCACTTAAAGGTTCGTATGTAGGGGACTTACTGTGATGCCTGCACTGAACTAGTCTAACCCTGTGTTTCAGAGTAAAGTTTGGGGAGGGAAATGTTTTCTGGAATTTCTGGTTTGTGAGCAGGTGGTTGAATTACCTCAGTTCATGAAAGGTCACTCTGTGAGTCAGCAAGGATTTCCATGTCCTGTCTACAGCTGCAGATGCACGGCTGAGCAAACAGGAGCTCACAATGGGGATACAGGTATTGTTTATTTAGCCAGTTTCCTGAGTCTCCTGAGATCCTACCCAAGGAGTGCTTCTGGAAGTTCATCTAAAGAACAGGATTAGACATAATCAAGTCATGTAGATTATAGATAATGCCTTTATCTTGGTGGTGAAAAGACAGGAGGGAAAGGAGCCAATTTAAATCTAAGCTTGCCTTTTCTACTCCATGTTTAAAAATAGACCTTTTGCTAAGAAAACTTACCTGAGAGTTTCAGATGATCTATTTGTAAACTGTAACTAGCAGATAAAGTCTTAGAGTTGGAATATACCTTTGAAAAGTATTAATACTGTTGTTGTTCAGTCACTAAGTCATGTCCAACTCTTTGTGACCCAGACTGCAGCACGCCAGGCTTCCCTGTCCTTCATTATCTCCAGAGTTTGCTCAAATACGTATCCATTGAGTCAGTGATGCCATCCAACCATCTCAAACTCTGTCGCCCCCTTCTTCTCCTACCCTTAATCTTTCCCAGCATCAAGGTCTTTTCCAATGGGCTGGCTCTTTGCACCATGTGCCCAATATCATGAAGTATTAATAAAGATATTCAAACTCAACTCTAACACATCATATCTTACACAGAAGCTGGCCAACTACCCAGTTACCTACTTACTGGATCCCAGTTACTTCACGCTTACTCTTGAAGAGGCAGCAGACTAACAACAAACTGGCCACAGGGAATTTCACATCGATCCCTGAACACAGCCGAACTGTGCAAAGAAGGATGCGTGAAACGTGCTTCCAAGTCGTAGGACCCACTTGGTCCTCTGTCAGTTTTCTGCATAAATCTTCAGAGACGCTAATGGGAAGAATCTCGTCCTGAGCAATTTTAACACCGAGTGTCTGGCTCAAGGCTGCTGGCTCTGGGAAGAACAGAGCTGCTGAGACAGTGTCCTGGGTGTGGGGGTTCCTGCCTAGGTCTGTGACTTAGACACGGTGGCATGTGAAAGGCAGTTACCACGTTTTCATTCATCAGCCACCATTTTTCCAGTGCTTCGGCTCCGTCTAATGAATTCTGTACATGAGAGAGACCATGTTGTCCCCTGTCATATGCCTCCTGCAGTTCAGGGTATACGAAGTCAAGGGCGATGAGTTGAAAGTTCACTAATTTTCTCATCAGGATCTAGCTCCTTGTGTTTTTTCTATCTTCTCTCAGGTAGGTTCTCTATTGAAAATCTTAGAGTTTAGCTTTGGTGGAAAGTGGCCTCAGGTCAGTTCCATTGCTCAGTCGTGTCCGACTCTGCAACCCCATGGACTGCAGCACGCCAGGCCTCCCTGTCCATCACAAACTCCTGGAGTTTACTCAGACTCATGTCTGTTGAGTGGATGACGCCATCCAACCATCTTATCCTCTGTCGTCCCCTTCTCCTCCCACCTTCAATCTTTCCCAGCATCAGGGTCTTTTCAAATGAGTCAGTTTTTCACATCAGGTGGTGAAAGGATTGGAGTTTCAACTTCAGCATCAGTCCTTCCAATGAACACTGATTTCCTTTAGCATGGACTGGTTTGATCTCCTTGCAGTGCAAGGGTCTCTCAAGCATCTTCTCCAACACCACAGTTCAAAAGCGTCAATTCTTTGGCGCTCCGCTTTCTTTATAGTCCAACTCTCACATCCATACATGACCACTGTAAAAACCATAGCCTTGACTAGATGGACCTTTGTTGGCAAAGTAATGTCTCTGCTTTTTAATATGCTGTCTAGGTTGATCATAGTTTTTCTTCCAAGGAGCAAGCGTCTTTTAATTTCGAGGCCTCTAAAAACGGTTCGCTATTCACTTGACCCAGAAAACCCCACGAAATCACGCAAGTCAAGAGGTTCAAGCTCCGTGTTTACTTTAGGAATCATCGTGATGTTGCCCAGGGCCGTGAAGGGTGCGTGGAGGCTGTCCCTGGGCCCGAGGCGCCCCAGCTGCTTGCTGTCCTCCTCGTGTGCTGGGTCACATGACTGCTGTCCTGCCGCCCTTCAGACTGCGTCTCATGTGCCATCTGATGGCTCCCAGGCCCATCGTGACCCTCCTTCCTGCCCGGGGCCCTGTGACCGTGCCAGTGAGAACCGCTGGGATCACCCTTTCCCCTAATTCAATCTTGTTAGTTGCAAAAGGACCCAACTAGGACGGGGCAGTGGCGGTGGGGTGGGCGTGAGCAGATAAGCTCTGAGGGAGTCTGAGATGAGGGGGCAGCTTGACAGGAGCCCCTCCAGCCTACCCCTAACGATCTGCTCTGCGGCCAAAGCACGTGCGGGCAGACCTCCAGCCTGCCATGTGACCGACTGTGGGCCGGTTCCGCGGCGGGCGGGGGAGCCCACCGACGGAAGGTCAACATGCCAACAGACCCCTGGAAAGATCATTTCCAAGCTCCCTGGGTCTGAGGCGGGAGTGTGCACTTCACTGCCCTCATGGGATCAGAAACGGCCCTCGGGTCCTCTCAGAAACCTGGGGTACACGGGGAAGCCCTGTCTGGGGGCTTCTCACAAAGGAAACCCTTGTTTCCCAACATCCACAGACAGCTCTTTGCACCTGTTTAAATGGTCGTCGAGAAACAGACGAAATGTTCCTGAACCCTTGACCGACGTGCGCCAGCAGGTACAGCGCGTGCGCTGGGGGCGGTCAGATTCCTGCCCTGATGCCACGGCCCAGCTCTTCACCCAGGAGGCCCAGTTTATGCTTCCAGAGACACAAAGCTCTTTGGGGACCCTGTTTCTGCTTAGCAACCCTAATCCTTCTCCGTAACAGGTTTGTGAAAGGAATCTGGGAAGGAGGAAGGCCGGTAGGTAGGTAGGGTGTCAAACACTCAGCTGCCGGTCATCCTGAAACCAACTTTTAACTGAAAATAGCCCAGAGTTTTAAATCCAGCATCTGGACCTAGCACTTGGCTGTTGGATAAAGGCATTGGAGGACCTTGGCTCTCCACTGAGCAAGAAGAAAGTCAGGAAAAGCTTTCTTTTTTGAAATAGTGTTGCCTCGTCTTCAACCCAAAGGCTGCTTCCTCACAGACTCGGGCTTGCCGTCCTTCCCCCTGTGTGTCATGGGAGCCGACCCCCGACCTCGATGGGACCTTACCTGGGACGAGCCTTGGAGGATTTAAGCTGACCCAGCGGGATGAGGGGAGCTTTGGGGGGCTTCCCTGGTGGTCCCGTGGCTGGGACTGGGCGCTTTCACGGCTGGGCCCCGGGGTCAAGCCCTGGCTGGGGACGGTGGACACAGACCAGGTGGAGGGGACAGGGAGGACTCCTCTGAGGACAAAGGATTGCCCTGAGGAACGCCGGAGGCTGTCTCAAGCACAGGAGCCCTGGGCCTTCGGAGGGAGGATGGTCCTACACCTGGACGTGAGATTTCTGGCCTCCAGAACTGGAAACAACAAATCTCTGCTGTTTTCTTTGGTTTTCTACAGCTCTTACTTCTCCAGAGGCATAAATGGATGTCCTATGTATTCAATCATTTCATCTGAACTTGGAGAGCTGCTTCTTCTGTACACTTTGTTGAAACCTGGGAGTCTGTTGTGGCTCAGCGGTGAAGAATCCACCTGCAATACAGGAGACATGGGTTCAATCCTGGATCAGGAAGATCCCCCGGAGAAGGAAATAGCAATGCATTCCAGTATCCTTGCCTGGAGAATCCCATGGACAGAGGAGCCTGGCGGGCTATGGTCCTTAGGTTCACAAAGAGTCGGACACGACTGAGCAACTAAACCACCAACCCCCACCATGTTGAAGTCTGATTCGAGCCATCCACCCCGCCCTAAGGTGGGCTATCCAGGTGCACTACAGACAGAGGAACACAACAGAAGCATTTGCCACAGAGTTGACTGCCGGATTTCTTATTTAGAAGTCTCTCTTGTGTGGGCCCACTCTATTTCTCAGGGAGGGAAGAGAGCCAGGTGGGAGAATGCCACCCGGTAAACCAAGTGGAACTAAGCGGCTCTACTTAGTCAACAAGGAAGAGTTTGCTGGTCTTTGAAAACTTAATTGGTTGAGATTAAAATCAGCACTAACCAGGTAGGATTTCAACACCCAGGGTAGAATTCTCCTGCTGAGAAGCTCAGTTAATCTCCTCTGTGCAACTGGGCCTTAGGCAGCTGACTTGAACAAGTAAAATGGGGAAAACAGAGGCCAGGGCTCCCTCCCCTGGGGGCCCTCAGCCCAGGCTCAGTCCAGACTGGGCAGCCAATCCCTCTCCTCCTGCCCCACAGCTGCCCAGGGACCCACAGACGTTCCGCCCGACCATGGGGACACAGGGCTGGAATGCTCCTTTATCACTGGGCACATGATCACAGTCGAGGGGAATATCTCAGGAACCGCCCACAACCTCCCCTTCCCCACTTCCACATCACAGCTGAGGAGGTGACTGCCCAACAGGAGACTGGGCAAGCCGAGCCTGTCTAGCCAAGATCCCCGGGACCTTCTCAACCCAGGGACTGAACCCGAGTCTCCTGGGTCTCCCGCGTGGGCAGGCGGGTTCTTTACCGCCGTGCCACCTGCTTTCCCCGGTTGTTTGATCTTTGTGCTGAGTCACTCAGTCACGTCCGCTGCGCCCCCGTGGCCTGGCCCGCCAGGCTCCTCTGTCCCTGGGGACTCTCCAGGCAACAACACTGGAGCGGGGGCCCCCCCTCCTCTGGAGGATCTTCGTGTGTTCTTTGGTTGTGGCTGTTTCTCACTTGTAGGGCCTGCTTGTGTATGAAGAGGCTCCCTCTGTCTTTCTGTTCAGGGGACTGTATGTTCTGGCTTCCTGGGACAGTCCCAGCTCCTGCCTGTTTTCTCAGCATAATTGCTAGTATCTCTCCTTTCATGCCCTGAAGTGTCTGAGTTGGAGGGATAAACAATATCTAACCTAGCAGCCCAGTTCTGTATGTCTCTCTCTGGGTCCCCAAGTCTTATGTACAAAGGCCGAGTATTAATACGCAGTAGATTGTCTATAAGCTGATAAAGCTGTCTGTCACTGGAGGTAAACATTTCAGTTCTTCTTTGGAGCAGCTCTTAGTGTTAAGGAAAAGCACCAGGACAGACCCTTCAGTGATATAAATACAATACATGGTGACAGTGCTTAGCATAGATAACCAGTCTACGTCTGCGGAATCAATGAGCAAATGCACGGAGGAGTCGCAGTAGGGTGTTTCTGTTACATCTTTAGCTGAAAGTCAAACAGTGGGAACAGACCAAAGAAAAATCAGATCTAAACCAAGGGCTCTGGACGAAGCAGAATGAAGCACCTCTAACCTCCCCTCCTCCCAAGTGTTCTGAAGAACAGAACCTGCCTGGGACCATGCTACCAGCCACACGCTCTGTTATGCAATCAACAATCTCAGAGAAAGCGGAGAAGCCACACAGTGCATGAAAAGCTTGGTGGGTGGAGAGCCAGGGCCTCCTCACCACTGAGCACCCAGGGACACACGGGTGTTTGCTCCGGAGCCTGACAGATCCGCACGCTCATGCTGATGATGCAGCCCTCACCTAAAGCCATGGGTCACTCCAAGTGACCATGGAGTGGCCAGCACAGAGGTCATAATGACCAGCACACTCATAGAGGATCTACTGGGGCCTGGATGTGTGCCGGCCACTGTTAGCACTTGGTCTGCATCATCTCGTTTAACCCTCACAATAACCTGATGCTTTTGAACTGTGGCATTGGAGAAGACTCTAGAGAGAAACTTGGACTGCAAGGAGATCCAACCAGTCCATCCTAAAGGAAATCAGTCCTGTATATACATTGGAAGGACTGATGCTGAGGCTGAAACTCCAATCCTTCGGCCACCGGATGCAAAGAGCCGACTCATTAGAAAAACCCTGATGCTGGGAAAGATTGAGGGCAGGAGGAGAAGGGGACCACAGAGGATGAGATGGTGGGATGGCATCACCAACTCACTGGATATGAGTTTGAGCAAGCTCTGGGAGATGGTGAAGGACAGGGAAGCCTGGCGTGCTGCAGTCCACGGGGTCACAAAGAATCGGACATGCCTGAGTGACTGAACAGCACACCTGATAAAGTGGAGCCTGGTCACATTTCAAGATTAGGAAACAGGGCACAGGGCAGACAGGTAACTTGCCTAAGGAAGCACAGCGAAGGGCAGAGCCAGGGTTAGAATCCCGACAGTCTAAGTGGTGACCACAGGTCCAAAGGAGAGCAGTGAGAGCAGCTCAACAGATTCTGAGCGTAGATGAAAACCTGGGAGCCAACAGCGGACAGAACGAAGAACACAGCGAGCGCCTGGACTACAAGCTTAAAAGGACTGACGCATGGCCCAGTTTCACGGAAACGCCTCTACAGATCGCATCTGCTCAGTCATATTAACTTTAAAACAGTCTTCAGAGCCCAGGCCAACCTACGTCAAGGAGTCCTTAAGCCCCAGAGCTCAGGGACCAGTAATCAAGATGAACGCCTGGCCAACTTAAGCACTTACATTAAGGGAGAAAAAGTGTGAGACTCAGGAACACGCGCTGTCAGCTGCTCACGTGGTGCCCTCTGGCCGTCCAGGGCGGGGGCTGGTATTTCCAGCCACTTGGCTACAGTCAGTGACTAAAGTCAACCCCATAATCCTTGGTTCATTCAGAATTATACCCAGGCGTGGTTTGGGATTTTTTGCTTTGTTTGTTTTTAAGGTACTGGGGTTGGCCAAACGCTCATTTGGGTTCTTCCGTAAGGCGACTCCAGCAGCCCTTGGTTGTCTTTAACTTCGTCCGAAACAATTTTGTTAGATTGTATTGTGACAGCTGTCATATCAGCATTTAAAAAACCTATCAGAAGTGGTGAATTTTTGTGTGGCCATTTTAATTTAAAGACGGAAGGAAAAAAGCAACATTTTCAGCATATTATGCTTTATTATTTCACTAAAGGTAAAAACGCAACTGAAATGCAGAAAAAGCAGCTCTGTGCAGTGTATGGAGAAGGCACTGTGACTGGTGGAACACGTCAAAAGCGGTTTGCAAAGCTTCGTGCTGGAGATGTCTCGCTGGACAATGCTCCAGGAGAGGGTAAACCAGCTGAAGTTGATAGCAACCAAATCAAGATATTGATTGAGAACAATCAACGTTATGCCATGTGGGAGATAGCCGACATACTCAGGAATATCCAGATCAAGCGCTGAAAATCACTCGTGCCAGCCTGGTCATTAATCGCTCTGATGTTTGGCCTCCACATAAGTTAAATGAAAAAAGTCACCTTGATCGTATTTCTGCATGCAATTTTCATTACGGTTTTCCAACAAACTGTGACAGAGGCAGACCAGGAAGCCAGTTCTGTGTCCTCCCGAGTGGACCGTGCTTTATGGGGTACCCTCTGGAGAGAGCCCCAGCCTCCCCAGTGCAGGGGAGGAGGGGCCGAGCACGTTGGGAGGGCAGAGGACCGCTCTCTCCTGTAGCAGCGGAGATGTGTCGGTTCCAACGGGCTTCAGGCCGAGAAAGGGGGGCTTCTTCCAAAGGGGGAGCAAGACCCCTCCTCTGCCTGCTGACCCAGGGGGCCGTCTCCAGCCCCCACTGCCGCTGGCCGGGCTCCATCCCACAGAGCAGGGCCAGCAGTGGGGCTGGCCAGCCTGGGCGATCAGCACTCAGACCTCTGGGGACAGGCTGCCCCAGCTCAAGAGAGCCCCACCCACTGTTCAGGACCTATAGCTGAGAACCCACACAACCAGGCTCCCAACACTGCCCTACAGCTCACACGCAGACCCCTCAGTCCTGGTCACTGCACCAGCAGTTCAGTTCAGTTCAGTCGCTCAGTCGTGTCTGGACTGCAACCCCATGGACTGCAGCACGCCAGGCCTCCCTGTCCATCACTGGCTCCTGGAGCTTGCTCAAACTCATGTCCATGAAGTCGGTGATGCCATCCAGCCATCTCATCCTCTATTGTCCCCTTCTCCTCCTGCCCTCAATCTTTCCCAGCATCAGGGTCTTTTCAAATGAGTCAGTTCTTTGCATCAGGTGGCCAAAGTATTGGAATTTCAGCTTCAGTATCAGTCCTTCCAATGAATATTCAGGACTGATCTCCTTTAGACCGGACTGGTTGGATCTCCTTGCAGTCCAGGGGACTCTCAAGAGTCTTTTCCAACACCACAGTTCAAAAGCATCAATTTTTCTGTGCTCAGCTTTCTTTATAGTCCAACTCTCACATCCACACATGACTACTGGAAAAACTATAGCTTTGACTAGACAGACCTTTGTTGGTAAAGTAACGTCTCTGCTTTTTAACATGCTGTTTAGATTGGTCATAGCTTTTCTTCCAAGGAGCAAGTGTCTTTTAATTTCATGGCTGCAGTCCCATCTGCAGTGATTTTGGAGCCCAAAATAATAGTCTGTCACTGTTTCCACTGTTTTCCCATCTGCTTGCCATGAAGTCTCACTGGATGCCATGATCTTAGTTTTCTGAATTTTTAGTTTCAAGCCAACTTTTTCACTCTCCTCTTTCACTTTCATCAAGAGGCTCTTTAGTTCTTCTTCGCTTTAGGCCCAATGACTTCAACCAGTTCAGGGGCCACATGGTGGGCCGGAGGGGGGCTGTCCCAAAGATGTGGAGTCTGCTGGGAGTGCTCGTCCCCAGACAGGGAATAGCCTATAGCCCTTTCCGCTGCAGGGGAGGGCAAGACAGGGCTTAGTGAGGGGGTGTGCAGTGGAGTGACAGAGCAAGGCGAGGGGAGAGACAGGCACAGTGACCACGAGGTTCTGACCCCTGTTTCCAGGCCGTGGGGACAGAGGCTCAGCCAGACCCTGTCTCAAACCTACTTCTTAGGCTCCAACTTGGAACCCTGCTCACTTCCCAGAGAGTGCTGAGGCAGAGACACCCGTCCAGGGTGCCCCGGGCCAGCTCCCCCAGCCTGGTGGCCACACAGAGGGGCCTGCGGCTGATCCATTTGACCAGCTTTGTCCCAGGTCCTGCATGAGGGCCCGGGATCACAGACCCAGAGGGTCTCCGAGATGGAGGGACCTTCCCTCCGGAGGTCTGCATCCAACAGCCCAATTGTGTAGAATGCCTCATTTCCTGACAAGGACCCAGTAGGCACTCCTCTCGCCCAGCCTGGCACAGAGCAGGTGCCCATAGGTACCTGAGGGGCGAAGGCAGGGAGGGGTCCAGGTGGTGCTGCTGCTGCTGCTGCTAAGTCGCTTCAGTTGTGTCCGACTCTGTGCCATCCCATAGACGGCAGCCCACCAGGCTCCCCTATCTCTGGGATTCTCCAGGCAAGAACCCTGGAGTGGGTTGCCATTTCCTTCCCCAGCGCATGAAGTTGAAAAGTGAAAGTGAAGTCGCTCAGTCGTGTCCGACTCTTAGCGACCCCATGGACTGCAGCCTACCAGGCTCCTCTGTCCATGGGATTTTTCCAGGCAAGAGTACTGGAGTGGGGTGCCGTTGCCTTAAAGGGGCAAATCCAGTGCCCAGAGCCCAAGAGTGAGGGCGCTGTGCCCCCTGCCCAGACGAGGGGTGTCTGGAACGCAGCCCCAGTGCCCGCCCAGCCCTGGGGACCCAACGTCAGGACATCCCCCCTGGATCGGGGCTCCCCAGCCTCAGCACTGGACACGGGGCCCAGGGACCCGTTAGCCGTGGGCCGCCCTGGGCCCTGCAGGGTACTGGCAAGCATCTCAGGCCTCTGCCTAGCTCCTCCTTTCCAATGAAGAATGTCCCCAGATGTGCCCAGTGTCCCCAGGGGTACAGCCTCAGGGACGGAAGCACAGATCCGCCACCTGTGTGCCCAGCAGCGCCGACCCCACACCGTGCCCGAACCCTAGGACTTCCCTGCCTGCCCCCCAGCACACACCTGGGGAAGAGAAGGGGACCCTGCTTCCTCAGACCCCGTGTTCCAGAAAGATCCGCCCTTCCTCCCTGTCTCCTACCAAGCCAATGTAGATTTCTGATGTCCCAAGACCCACCTCCCAGGAAATTACTTCCCACTGCTATAGACCCGTCTGGGCAGGGCCCGCCTCTGCTTCTCAGACCTGCCCGTGGCTGACCCCAGCAGTGACCCTGTTTTGTCCGTGGTCAGCGAGCTCCGTGGAGCGTGGGCTTTCCCGGACCCCTGGGGGGCTGCATTTGAGGAGAAAGGGGTTCCTGTCCAAGACCGCCTCCATCACTTCACACCTCTGCACCCCGCCTGGAACCTGATCACCTCCACAGACACATCCCCCAGGATCCCTGCTGACCCCCGGTCGCTGGCTGCAAGGCCCCGGGTGGAGGCGCAGGGCTCATTCCGGATAACGTGGAGATTCCCGCTGAGCGGCGCCAGGGCCCCCTAGTGGCCAGTGCGGCACCTGCGTCCTCCTCCGCATCCCCCGCACCCCCGACCCAGCCCACTCCTCATCAAAGACCAACTGGAGGCTTAGAGGTACTTTTTTAAAGGCAAATCTCAACGGGAATTTGATGCTGAAAAAAAAAATGTATGTATCCCATTCTGTGTCTTAATCTGCACACAAACTGGATGGAGCTCTTGGCAGTTTATTCACTGAAGTTACAGGGGCTGGGGCTGGGGCTTGGCTTGCCAGATTGTTCAAAATGAGAGTTTGAGAAAGGGATGACACTTCAGTGGCCAAAACATAAACCAGCAGAAAGTTAAGTTCTCTATGCAGTGGAAAGAAACACCAGATCCACCCAGACTGCAATCGGGCCACCTCACAGCCTGCCTGGTTTCAACCAGCTGCTGCACCAGGCTGCAAACTGACTCCCTTCAGTGGGTTACCAGGGTCTGCAGGAACGCCCGGGCACCCACGAGTCCCAGAAGGAAAGTGGGTTCTCCCCTAAGCCCGCATTGAGGACTCAGTCGGGAGGAATCAGTGCAGTGGACATCGTCAGGATTCAGTAACGAAGGGAAGGGGTACCAGGGCCCCCGCCAGGCGTGCACACCTGCCTTCAGGTGTCTTGGGCTGCCAAATCCGGCTGTTTGACCTGGCGGGGGAAGGGGGCCTCCGTTAATTCCCAGCGGCTCCTGCCTGCTGTCGACACCCGGGGAGGAGAGAGTAGACGCTTATGCACGACCCTCTGAAGCCGGCAAGGTAAGAACCTTTGCCCGTGGGGCCCAGGTAAAAACGGTAACAGATGCTGCAGCCTCTGCCAGAATGAATCCTAAAGGAGTCGCTCTGGAAGCAGGCACATTAATGAAGGAAAATGAACTTGTTTTTTCTTCATGGAGGCAAACAGCTGGAGATCATATTAGTAAGGGGAAAACACAGAGCAAAGGCTGGGAATTCTTCCCGCACACCAACGACTGGGGAGGGGCTCCCGCAGTGCCGGAGGGGAGGGGCTCACGACGCCTGCCCGGCCCCCCCACACTCCAGCTTGGCTTTCTGCTCACGTCGCTGCCGTGTCACTGCACAGCTTTGCCCTTTGCAGCCAAGCACAGACCCGGAGCAGGGGGATGACGGGACCTGGCCAAGCCTGACGGTAACGGTGGCTCTCAGCCACTAGGGTCCATGGAAGCCCCTGAGAACACAGAGAGCTCTCTGGGAAAGGCACAGGGTCCGCAAATGCTGTCTACAGGCCCCAGGAACCTGTCCTGGGTGCCTCTCCTCCTGCCGGCAAAGGGTCAGTTGCCCATGGGCAGGGACAAGCTCCCTTCAGCCCTTTCCGATGGGACCCTGGTCCGAGGGAAGCTCAGCGAAGCCTGGTGTTGGGGTGTGACTGAGCAGGGGGGGATGTCCCCTCAGGAGTGGCTGTTGGACAGTAGCAGCTCCTCAGGGGCTGTGGCAGAGATCACTCCCTGCCCCCAGAGGCCTTTCCTCCTCTTAGAATCTTCTAGAACATGGGCTACACCTGGGGCACACTGCAGAC
Source organism: Bos grunniens (assembly GCF_055505025.1). Classification (NCBI taxonomy): domain Eukaryota; kingdom Metazoa; phylum Chordata; class Mammalia; order Artiodactyla; family Bovidae; genus Bos; species Bos grunniens. The sequence continues at coordinate 3,062,203 of NC_141168.1, read as the reverse complement.
AGCCTCACTCTCCAGATCGCCTGCCATGGAGTGGACGCTGAGAGCTCTCCAGGGCTCGCGGGTGGACACCAAGCTTCTGGGCCAGTATTTCCAGGAGGCGGCTCCTCTGCTGTTCTCTGCAGGGACTCAGATGCCCCGCCAGACCCAAGGAGCGCCCTGACCCTGGGGATGGGGGAACCGTCTACACCGGGCCCACATAGCAAAGGCTGGGGAAGGAGAGGGGTTTTCTCTCTAACCTGAACAACTGTGATGAGCGCTTCCAACACAGCAGAAAGGCGAAGCCATTCATTGTTTTCTCATTAAGAGTCTAAATTGCAGATCGGAGCAGGTGCGATATTATCATTTAATTTGTCTCTATTCCATTTTTCAGGCTGCAAGGGCTCTCCTGGGCCCTGGGAGGTACCAGTCAGTTCAAATGCTTTTCACAATTTCAAAGCAGCAAAATAGCAGAGTGTCCCACCACCAAGACATCAGCGCGGTGCAGCCGCTGGACAAGACACTATAGGATGTTAGTTAAAAGAGCGCTTCATGTAAACGCAGGTCCCGTCTCAAAGGAAGCGACAAAAACGATTTTCCCCGGCGCACGGGCAGTCTTGCCTACACACGCTAGGTGTCCAGGTGCGGGTCTGAGTGCTGACCTTCGGGAAGGGCCCTGGGCGTCCAAGGCGCCTGTGCATTGGGTCCAGGCAGTAGACCGCAGGTGGGCCCCAGAGACCACCACCCAAACCGCCTGGTGGCCTGATGCGCCAGCCACTCACAGAGCAGAGGGGACCGGGGAAACGGGACCCCGTCCTGGGGCCCAGTACAGACCTCCCAAGTGAAGGGGCGCGCCAGGAGTCCTGACTCAAGGGATGGACCTGGGGGGTGGGCCGCATCGAGGAGAGGAGCACAGGGAGGCCCACGTGGGAGCCCCCCACTCCCGCCTCGGGTGACGCAGTGCCTGTCGTATGTGGAAGACGACCCCCACCTTTTATTGGATTTTAATCAAGAATGATCCTCTTAAATATTTCAGATTGCCTGCTGAGGATATATTTAAAGGACTACGTGATGAAGAGAAGAACACGGGAAGCATAAATTTTTAAAATTCATTCCCTCCATATAATAATCCACAGGGCGTTCGCGGCCGCTCCGCACAGGGAGAGCCAATGACTAGCGTCTTTCATGTGGCCAATTACTCCCATCCCTGCGGCCCGGTCCACCCGCCCACCCAGCTCTGCCAACATCCGCAAACCAACCCAGACTTTGTAAGAGAGCCTCTTTGCAGCCCCGCCGAATCCACGGCTTCTCTTGGGGAACTAAAGCTTCTCTCTGCTGATGCAGGAAGGCCCAGCCAGAACACATGCACGTGTACACACACACGCGTGTGCCCATATGAACACACACGGGCCTGTACACACAGCCTCCCTCATAAGCTTCGTCCTGCAGCTTCTTCACCAGCAGAGCCCATTATCAACGCCTGAGAGATAAATATAGAATCTGGGTAATAAAAAGAAATCTGTTTTTTTACATATATGTGTGTTTATATATAAACACAATTTTCTTCCTGGTGTTTCCTGTGATTCCACTTGCTCACAGCGGGCCGCATGCAGAGACCTCGCCCCCCACCCCACCCTTCAGATCAGAGTCTCTGCTAAGAAAAGGCTGCGTCGGGCACCTCACTCAGGGCCGTGTGCACGATTCAAGATGGCGGCGGCAGAGGGCCGTGTGCAGAGGCGCTGGGTGCGGCAATACCATCTGGAGCAGGAGCCCCGCCCCCGAGAGCCCCGCCCCCGAGAGCCCCGCCCCCTGCCCCTGAAAGTGAAAGTGTTAGTTGCTCAGCTTTGCGACCCCACGGACTGTAGCCCACCAGGGTCCTCTGTCCACGGGATTCTCCAGGCAAGAATGCTGGAGTGGGTTGCCACTCCCTTTTCCATGGCATCTTCCCGACCCAGGGATTGAACCCAGGTCTGCTGCATTACAAGCAGATACTTTACCGTCTGAGCCCCCAGGGGAGCCCTGAGCAGACCCGATAAGGCCGCTTGTCCGCTCCCTGGTGGGACAGCGAGTGCCCTGGAGCCGGACTGGCACCTCCGGCCCTTCCATCAGAGGACGGAGCTCTCTTCCACTGCTGATTGAGCTCCCTCTTGTTCTACTGGCTCTAATGACACCGGGCAGGAGACCCTGGGCTGGGGACCAGCTCAGGAGGGTGGGTAACGAGAGCAGAACAGAAGGGCAGGAACCACAGAGGGTCACTTGCTCCTGTCTGGGTGCCCAGGCTGGAACCCAGGGCCCCCCCACCCCAACCCTCCAGCTTCCTCTCTTACTGAGAAGGCAGGCCTCCGACACCCCCTTTATCCACCATCCTCGGCCACAGAGGCACAGACGCAAAGACACGCCACCCGAATTTAGGGACACCTGCGGTAGGCACCACTCCTGCCCCCATCTTTCGTGCACCATCACCCTCCCCCTGCAAACACCACTGTTTACACTTCATTTTGCCCCCAGCTGGCAACCCTAAGCCCCCCACCAAGGTGTGACAGACACCCAGGACAGATAACCAGGATGTCAGCCATGCTGATTCAGGGGAGCATTCCCTGGATGCTCTCCTGAGGGTTTAGCTGGAGACTGTTTGTCTCCCAAGTGTGGTGGTGGGAGGCGGGGTGAGGGGCTGGTGGTTCTGCCCCTCGAGGTGCCCACAGCAGGTACCGCCCTGCTACATCCTAGGGTCACCGCCACCCCCAGTGCACAAGGCACACACCAGCCACAGGAGGGTGGGAAGAGGGTAGGGCGCACCTACTGCCCACCTGCCACACGGCCTCCTGCCCTCGCCCACCTGAGGGGGGACCAGAGCCGGGCCCCTGTGAGCGGCTGAGCCCCCGACAAACAGGAGAGTGAGTCCACCGTCCAAGGCAGAGAGGCTGTGTCCAGGGAGACAGTCCCTGTCTCCGCTACACCGAGTAAGAACGTGCACGGGCTGCTGGGTGATCGCCACACCGCGGGAAACAGCTGAGGAAAGAAAGACGAAGGCCCATCTGCACTTGAACTTGTGACTCAGGAAGGAAAGGCCTTTCTGCTCCCAAACTCCGGACGGTGGGCTCGGGAAGCTGCCTTGGAGACCCCAAGGGCAGCTGGGGAGAGGGAGGGAAGCTTGTAGGTGGACACACTAGAGCCCCACCCCCTCACCCCTCCTCCAGCGGCTGTGGCCTGTGGCTGAGACCCAGGTTGTACTGCTGGGTTGGGTCGGACAATCTTTGGTGGCCCCAAGGCACAGGGGGGCAGGGAAGGGGAAAACAGGAGATGGTCCTCTGTTTCGAGGCAAACAGCCCGGGGCCTGTGGGTGGTGTGCACAAAGCCGCCTGACCACACCAAAGTTAAGCACTCTCAGTGGGCTAGTCATTTACACGTTAGTATAAACAAGCTTTCCATTCTGGTCATGAAAGGGGATTTTAGAGAGCGGAAAGATGGGCAGAATCACAACACAGGGGATATGAGCAGGTCGGGGAGTGCGGACACTGACAGGGAAGAAGTGGACAAAGAGTGAAGCCCACAGGCAGTGGAGACAAACCAACTCTGCTCCATCATTTCCCCTGGGATCGGCCCAGACGACAGCCCTCCAAACCTCCCGGTGGGCACAGCTGCTCAGTTACAAGGTCACAAAACAGAGATGATATGCCCGTCAGACCATTTCCCATCCACGTTGCGAAACAGGATTCTCCCAGACAGTTGCAGACGCAGAGGTTTCAGTATTGCTCCCTGGGGAAGGATACTGGGGAAGATGCCTGTCTGTTTACATAAAACCACACGGGCATGTTCACCTCCAGCCTTCTCAGAGCCTTTACTCTGCGTACAGGAGGAGACCCTGACTGCTTCTTCCTCAGAAACCTCCCCCTTCCCTTCTTCAGGACAAATAGCATCAACACCTGGAGAAACTGGTGTTCCGAGGGACACTGTTTGGGAAACACTGACACAGATGTCCGTTCTCTGCAGGAAGTTCCCAGGGACCCGAGGAGGCACCTCACTGCGAGGGTAATTTGGCACAGGGAAGCCTAAGTGAACATCGGCTCCGAGTGACAGTTTCAATCATTTTGATGGAGACGCTGCAGGCCTGGAGCCACACGGCAGACAAAGACGTGCATGCTTCGGGGGAAAAAAGGAAGCAGACAGCCAGTCGTGACACGGGGGAGGAAGGAAGGAAGGAGGCTGAGGGGCGTGGCCGGAGCGGTGGGCTATCCTGAACATATCCTGGGCTTGTACACAGGCCCACCCTTCCCCTGGCCCTCATGTCCTGACCCCCGCAGCGCAGCAGTGGGGTACCGGGCCCTCTTTTCTGCCTAGACATTACGTGGTCTCGTCCACACGTTTCCTAACAGACATGCGGCCAGATCCCACCTGCCCCCCCGAAGGGCGCCTGGCATGTCACAAAGCTGTGTCCCCCTATCAAGGTTACATGGCCCCAGCTCCTGCCTGCTCTAAGCAAAAGCCCATGGAACGCTGTGGGGCTGGTGGGCAGTGGGCAGCAATGTCACGTCTCCTGCGGGCTCTGCCACACTACAACATAGCCAGGGACACCAAGGCAGGCCGGGCGGGAGCTTCAGGTGGGGCCTGGGGGCGGCCGGAAGGAAAAGGCAGAGGGCTTTCAGGGTGCTCAGATCACACCCTGGAGCCCCGAGGGCCTGGCTCACCCGTCATGGGCACACAGGGCATCAATGGGTACCAGATCACAGTGCCATCACAGCCAGTGAGAGGGACCCTGAGCCCCTGGCCTCAGGGCCGCCCGCCAGCCACCTGCCTCGTCCTCTTCTGCAGGGCGTTTCAGCCTCACACGGGGTTTCCTGTAGCAAAGCCCCACAGGCCGGGCGCCTGAAACAGCAATAACGTGCTCTCCATGGCTGCAGGCTAGAAGTGCAGGGTCAAGGTGTGGGAGGGCCATGTGCCCTGAAACCTGCAGGCCTTCTCCAGCTCCTGGGGGTGCCATGTCGTCGGCTTCCTCAGCTTGGATGAGCCGCCCCAGTCTCTGCCCGCACGGTGCCCAGAGGCTGCGTCCTCTGGGGGTCTCCCTGCGTCCTCTCTTCTTCTTGTAAGGGCACCAGTTGGTGTATTTAGGGCGCACCTACCTAGTGGCATCTACAAAGGCTCTCCTTCCAAGTGAGGTCACCTCTGAGGTTCGGGGCAGGACGTGACTGGGGGGGACATACCACTCACCCCAGGAAGAGCATGTTCAGGTCAAGCCCCCCACCCCACCAGGAGTCCTCGCCGGCTCCTGCCTGGGAGGCATGGTGAGAAGCCACAGAGTGGGGCAGAGCAGGACCGCTCTCCCCTTGGGCTTCCGGAAAAGGGAAAGCTGCAGAGAGAGAGAACCTCTCCACTCCCCCAGGCCCCAGGTTCCCACGGCACCACCGAGGGGAGGCAGGCGGCCGGGTCTCGGAAACTGCCAGCCTGCCCCGGCTCACAAGGTTGGCTGTGCCAGGGCATAGGCAAAACCCACGCCTGGCCCTGGGCCAGTGCAGGCTCATGGTGTGGGCCACCTTCCCTCCTGGCACCCCAAGCCTATCCCAGCACCCCGAGCCTGTCCCAGCACCCAGGGCCCATCCCAACACCCCCGAGCCTGTCCCCAGCACCCCGAGCCTGTCCCAGCACCCAGGCCCCATCCCCAGCAGCCCAAGCCTGTGACCAGCACCCCGAGCCCATCCCCAGCGCCCCGAGCTTGTCCCAGCACCCCGAGCCTGTCACCAGCACCCCAGAGCCCGTGCCCAGCACCCCCAAGCCCATCCCCAGCACCCCGAGCCCGTCCCAAGCACCCCCAAGCCTGTCCCAGCACCCCGAGCCCGTCCCAAGCACCCCCAAGCCTGTCCCAGAACCCCTGAGCCCGCCCCAGCACCCCGAGCCCATCCCCAGCACCCCCGAGCCTGTCCCCAGCACCCCTGAGCCTGTCCCCAGCACCCCGAGCCCGTCCCAGCACCCCAAGCTGGTCCCCTCCCAGTGCTCATCCCTCCTCTGTGATCCTCCACCTCGGATGCATTTCTAGTTTCTGGGTGTGGCCAGCAGTTCAGCTCCAGCCGGTGGATGTTTGCAGAATGAAGACACAGCAGGAGGGGAGTGAGCCAGCCACTGCAGGGAGGCTGGTGGGCCTCCCCCGGCACCTCCCAACCTCCAGGGGCCAGGGCCCCACTGGATCATAACTGTCCGCGGACACTGTGGCAAAGCTGCCTGGCGTCCACTCACTGGACTCCCGACAGGACGGAATTACCCCACAGCCAGCAGCACCCACCCCTACGCCCATAGCAGCATTGCAGGAGAAAGAGGCCACCAGCTTCTGGAACCAGGGAGGCCAGCAGATGACCCGTTTCTCCCCCGCCTGTCTCTCTTCTGGTCTTTTCGGTTCACCCTCATGGTCTGTTTTCTCCGAGCGCCTTGGAACGGATTCAGCACCTACGTCAGCAAGACGTGGATATTCACCGTCAAGGTCTCCAGTAGGCGAGGAGAGTCCTGCAGATGCACCCCCACAGCCCTTCAGAAGCTCCAGATGCTGAAACAAGAGAAGGCGTGAGAGTTTCCAGCTAAGACTGCATCTACCGGAGCTGTCGCCACCGGTTACAAACAAGCACTCCACGTGCGGACGGCACAGGGGCTGACAGGTCACCTGTGCTTCTCCAGGGACGTGGGAGCTTCATGCCTTGTCGGCCCATCGTTGGACAAGACTGAGGGGGGCCCGGCCCTCAGGAAGCACAATTTCCCAGGCGTTGTGGGAAGTGTGGCGGCTGCGTGTGGGAACCTCCCAGGGGCACCTCTGAGACCTCAAGAGACACTCTGCGTGAATAGACTGTGTTTGGGTTTCAACAGCCTCGTGGGATGCTGAAGCAGTGCTCGGGGCTCCTGCTGCGGGGACTTCCCTGGGGGAGAGGGCAGAGGGGCGGGGCACTTCGGGGCTCAGGCTGTGTTCGTGGGGCAGGGGCAACACTGCCCCTGGGAAGCAGTCCTCCTGCCCCCGATGGCCAGACGTCAGTGTCTGCCCAGCTTCTCACGCTGGGCACCCTCTCGAGGGATTTGATTTTGTCTGAATGACAATCCATTTGTCCACTGCAAGGTGCACAAGTGCTCAGCCCCCAACTTCAAAGGCTCCGCCTCTACCCCCGTCCCAACCCCCAGCCCCGCACAGCCTCCTCTGCACAGCGAGAGCCGGGCCCCTTTTAATTTAACTGTAATTTCCCATCTGGGTGCAGTTGCTGTCGTCAGGTTGTTTTTTTTTTTTTCCAGCAAAGGTCGTGGGAGGCTTGGTGAACGTGACCGAGGGTTTTCATTTCTTTTACACGAAAGAGAAGACAGAGGCTCCAGAGGCGGGAGCAGAGCCGTGGGAGCTGTTCCTTGGGCCCGCCCCCGCGCCCGGCCCGGCTGCGCCCCACATGCTGTGCTGCTCACCAGCGCCTCCTCCTGGGCTTCCAGAAAAAGGCCACGAAGGGGAAATCTGAGCCGGCCAGATTCCCCTCCAATCAGAGGTCCGGATTCTGGCCGGGCGGTTTCAGACACAGGAGGGCTCTTCCACCTTCGTGGACCGGGCTGAAGGAGAACTCAATAGCAATAGGTCCTCTTCCCGAGACTCACCAAGGTTCTTTCCATCTCCGGCAGCCTCTGACTTTGAAACCTGGAATCTGAATAGAAGTGCGGTTTTGTTTTCCAGGCAAATGGGATGCAGCTGTCCCGCCAGCAGGTAAAGGGGCCCATTGTGCGTCCTCCGCCCGCCCCCGCTCCGCCCAGGCCCACCTCTCCCTCCAGCCTCTCCTCCCCTGCCTGCACCAGGCCCTGGCATCCGGGCCTGCTGGATCACAAGGACTGGCAGAGGGCTTCCCTGATGGTCCAGTAGCCGAGGCGCGGGGGCGGGCCCAAGGAACAGCTCCCACGGCTCTCCTTGTCCCGGATTCGATCCCCCGTCAGGGAACTAGAGCCCACATGCCTCCACTAAGACCTTATATTCGGTGCAGCCGAATATAAGTAAAAACAATTTTTTTTTAAAAGAGTGGCCAAGAGGAAAGCGGTGATGACAGGCATCAAGCCCCAAGCCTTTCACAGCAACCCCTGATCATTGCTTCTGCCCCACTTAACTGCCGAGATGAGACTCAAGAGGGTGAGAGACTCAGGCAAGGCCACACAGCTAGTAAGTAGCAGGGCAGGTCTCTAAACCACATCTGCCGGGCCCCAGAGCTATGCAGGGAGCCACTGTCCTGGAAGCCTCCTAAGTCTTCACTGGTATTTTCAACTTTGGGGTTGAAAGCCTTGAAATGAACTAGAACAAAACGCTTTGTTTTCTAGGGGACCTAAGTTTTCTAGAGTGAGTGAGTGAGTGAAGTTGCTCAGTAGCCTGCCAGGTCCCTCCGTCCACGGGATTTGCCAGGCAAGGATACTGGAGTGGGTTGCCATTTCCTTCTCCAAGAGTCTCATAAAAAAGCACCTAACTTTTAATATTATTTTACTTACTTCAGAGGAAATCATCCAATCTGTTATTAAACACACTGCCTGGCTCCTCTCTGCTGTGTATTAAATATGCTTGACTTTTTCTTGACAGTTTAAGGGACATTTACTTGGGGAGGCGGGATCTGGGCCACCCTGTGGGAAGGGTGGGAAGGTGGGAGGTTTGGGGAACGAGAGTTGCCAGTGGGAACAGGTGTTCGGGCCAGAGAATCCCAAAGAGGCCAGCGCTGCTGCCTAGAGAGTGGACGGAAACAGATGGACAGAGGCCAGGTCATCAGCGGGGATTAAGACTCATCAGATCAAAGCCGAGGAAGAGAGGGAGCGGGAGCCGGGGTCGGCGTATGGAACCCCTCCCGGCGGGGGTGACCGGGCTTTGTGGCCAGCTGTGTCCCTTTGTCTGGGAAGACTCGAGGCATCCGCCCTCCTGGACAGCGTTGGGAGGCTCTGAGGGTGACAGGCTGGCTCCAGGTGGCCAAGAGCGTGTGCCCCTAACTTCTCCTGCCCCCTTCTGCTGCCCCTGCTCACCGATGGAGGTGGGGCTCCTCCAGGGGACAGGGGTCACTTGACAAGAGGAGACACTGCACAGGGCCAAGCTGGGCACAAACCTAGGCTCCACCACTTACCAGGCGGGGAGGCTCTGGGGCAAGTCAACAGACCTGGTGGTGCCTCGGTTTCCTTGCCTGTAAAATGGGAAGAATGAGCACAGGCCCTCTCTCCCGGGCTCGCTGAGGGGCTGCACCCATAAGTGCAAGGAGGATGAGGTGCATAAGGGAGCCATCCGGCCACCAGTCAGCGTTACGGTGGGGCTCTGCTCCTCCAGGCCCTCACTGGCCTCCTAAGAGTCGCTCGCTTCCTCTTTCCAGGACCCCGTCTCTCCATTTGTAAGATGGAGATGGGTGGACCCTTGCTTCTGCCCAAGGCAAAGCCCTGGCAGCGCTGGGCCTCCACCTCCGCTCCACTGCCCGATTTTCCACGGCTACCTCCGGCGTTCTCCATCCGCAGAGGGCGCACCTGTGTACCTGGAGCGGTGGGAGTGGGGACACGCTTGTCTCCCAGGCCCGACACAGGCTCTGCAGGTCCAGGGATGCAGTCCCCAAGGGTCAGGACTTCTCTGCGGAGTGGGTGGGGGAGGGGAGGTAAATCTGCCCTGGGGCCCTCTCCCTAGAGAGGCAGGACTCACTCCCTGGAGAGACTGCTCCTGGTGGCACTAAGCTCAGACCCCGTGGGGATGGACAGGGTCTGTGTTCCCCGGGAAGGCGGCAGAGTGATTGCTCTGTGCACACGGCTTGCTCATCTCCCAGAAACACCGGCCCCTCACTAGTCCCTCACTCACAGGTACGCGAAGGAAACACTGCAGCCCGACAGCTGCCGCTTCCCCGGACCAGACACGAAGGTGAGAAGAAGCCGCAGATGCGAGACGCAGGCAGGCCTGTTAGGCGGTTCTGGACGGACGGTGGGGGCCGTTCACGTCCAGTTGTGACTAGGAGGCTCGTGGGGTGGGGGGAACACAGAGGCTGGAACAAGCACGGGGCTTCCCCCATCACCCTGCACCCGCCTCCGCAGTGTGCCAAGTGTAATGCTGGACCCATGGCCGGAACTTCATAAAACCTATTGGTCGTGGACACCAGAAACCCGGGGGGCCAGATGGCTTCGCCCACAAGACCCCTGCTCACCCTCCCTCTAACCACCCCAGCTCTGAGACTCCCCAACGGAGATTCTCTGACGATGTCAATAATTGAAAGCTATCAGGTGCAAAGTGCTGTCTTGGGGAGGGCCCCCCACTGCTCCGAGGGGGAAGGTCAGGACCACTGCACTCACCCACATCCTGTCTGACCCACCCCTGGCGAACCTCATAGGCTAGGACGGTTCTGCTTCTGCAGAGTCTGGGCTTCACTCCACGATGAAGTCAGCAGGGTGGACAGGTCATGTCCCAGGCCGGCATGTGAGGGGTCCCTGAAGGCGTCAGCAGAGGAGCAATTCTGGAGGCCAAGTCTTGCTCAAGTTCAGCCCCTAGCTGCATGGCCTGAGTTCCTTAGAGGTGCAGGAGAGACAGTCAAGTACCAGTCAGTGAGTGTCTGGAAAACTTTAATAAAATAAATCGGCTCCCCTTTCCCACAGTCCCGGAAGAATGCGCACACGCCCAAGCACCGCGGATGGCCCTGTTTTGGGCGGGCTAGGTACTTTTTGCCAGGGTTCTGCAAGGGCTCTGGCAGGCTCAAGGGAACAGTTTGGGGCCCCAAACGAACTAGGTCGGGATCCGCGGAGGTGTCCCTAACCCAGCAGCCCCTAAACCTGCAGAGGGGTGCGGGGAGTCCACTCGTCCTGGACGCTCTTGGCAGGCGGGCATCCAGGTCTTTGTCAGACGAACAAAGGCTTCTCCGCTCCTGTGCACCCGGGAACGCAGAGTTGCGAGGAGTAAATGAGTCGTAACCCGAACGGCGGTTGTTGGCGGAGAGTTGAACAAACTCCCCTTGGCGTCTTCTGGCTGCGTGATCGTGGATGATAGAGCGAGACGGCAGAACAGGAAAACCACCCCCCTCCTCCCCTCGCCGCTTATTCGCGGAAGGCGCTGCGCGAGTGCGGGCTGCGCGCGGGGTCCGCGCCCCTGACCCACCGAGGCCTGCGTTGGGGGTGGCGGGTGTCTCAGCCGGGGACCTGGGGTGCGACACTCCCCACGTGCGGGGAGCGCCACCTGGGCACCCAGCCTGCCCTTTGCGGGGAGCCATCAAAGGCGCCAAGGCTTCGTCAAAGGCTCCGTGGTTCCCCCCTCTAGATTCTGGAAAATCTGCGCCCCTGCGTTCAGGCCTCCGTAAGCTGGAGGCGCCCTCTCTGGGGGGCCTGCCCAACTTTTGAGCAGGTTCAGGACAGGAAAGGTCAGGCTGGGTGGGACAGCGGCGCCAGGCCACGCAGGAGCCCATGGGTGCCCAGAGTGCCCTGCCTCCCATCCTCCTCCAACCTGCCTTCCTCCGGCTTTACCGTGGAGGCCCAGGCTCGGGGGAATCCGGCTGGCTGTTCGGTTCGGATTTATTCCTAAACATTCTATAGAGGCCGCAGATCCTCCTCTAGATTTGGCCTGAGAGTTTATGTAAGGAGTGGCGGTAGGGATGTGTGAGTGCCACAGAATGTCTGTCTAGAAAGATCCACGGTGCGTGTCTTGGTGGGGCCCTAGACCTAGCACATTTTCTTGCCATCCTGGGACAGCAGGGCAAGGGAGCCGGGCTGCCCTGCGTGCAGCACCAGCTCGGTGTCAACTCCCAGGTCCTGCCCACTACTCCAGCCAGCCCACCTTCCCCACTGGGGTGAGCACTCCCTCTCCCAAATCTACGGGATGTGGCCCACCGGACAGGTGCCCACGCGGCTGGCAGAAGCACCCCCACCCCCAGACCAGGCCAACCTGTGGGAGAGAAGCTGGAGGCTCCCTACCCCAAGGGTGGCCAGTGGGGCTGGAGGCTGATCGAACACAGTGGGGGCATCGCCACCTGCCCTGGGGAGGCCTGATTCCAGCTGCAGAGAGGAGGAAAGTGCATCTGTTACCAAAGACTATTTAGTTTTGGAACAAAATCTCCTGAACTAAGAAAAACAAAAAACCAACCAGGTGGGAGTGAAGCACAGTCAGCGTTTCCCCTTACGTGTTGATGGGCCACGGGGGAAACGTTTGGCCAGGGGGGAACAGAACTCCTGCCCAGCCCGCCTCCCCCAGCAAAGCTGGAATCCTCTTGTGCTGGCCCACCCCACCCATCGCATCCCCCATAAATCAGGCCTCCCACTCAGTCTACCGCTCAGACAAGACTTTAGGACTCAGGGCATCTGTGAAGTGTGAAACTTCAGTAAATTGGAAAGCAGAAGCTGGGTTTCAAAGGCCACCTCGCCTCCAAACATCGGCCACACCAAAGGCCTGCTCCCTAAAAAGGGCTGGGCTGCTCAAGCAAACCGACTGGAATGCGTAACTTGGCTAGGACCCGTCCACAGCCCAAGGCAGCAAAGATTTCACCATGGTGTCAGTCCTTACACTCTAGGCAGCAAAGGAGAATCGCTGCCACCACTCGGAGTTTTGCAAATCATGTTTGCTGCATTCCCTGGTGTTTCTTCTGGAGAGCCTGTCCCCTAGACCTCTCCTCTGTGCCCACGTCCCCCGCCCCCCAGGCCCTTTCCAGGGAATACTCTGCTCGGAATGCTTGCACTCAGGGGCCTCCTTCCGGGTCCTAAGTCCCCTGGAAGACCCCTGGGGCGCACATGGCCTCTGTCTGGTCTTGGAGGACGCTGAAAATCTCTCCGCCGCCGGCCTCCCGGCGTGGAGAACTGACTCGAGGCCCGAGTCCAGATGCTCAGGCTTCCTTGCAGCCCTTTCAACCCTCCGAACACAGATTCATTTATTTATGTTTTTCTAATGTAGTAAATGGACAGCTAAATGAATTGCAATTTGTAATTTTTATGGTTAATTTGAAATCTCGCTCATGTTGGCTAATCCTGTTAGTTGGTGGCAAAACAAGGGGAAAGTCGTGTAGCAGCAGCAGTAATTCTGATAGGCATTTTATGTTAAATTACGGCCACCGGCCAGAACAAAAGGCGCGGCCGGACTTTCGGGCGGAGCAACCTCGGCGGGTCCGCGCGGCCTGCGGCAGACAGAGCGGAGCGCTCTGAGCGCGGAGCTCGCGCGCTCCCAGCCACATCGGTCCTCCCCGACTTCGAAACGAAGAAGCCAAATTCGGCACCCGATTGTGTTTGTGAATAGCCTACGCGTCCCAGATCCGCAACCCCGCGATCTCAGAGCCTCCCCAGCCCCCCGAAGCGCGGGGCATTTGGGGCGCGGAGGCCCAAGGGCGGGACGCACCCCAAGGCCCTTCTCCCCTCCCTCGTCGCCACTCTCTCTCTCCTTTCTCTCTGCGTCTTGGTCTGTTCTTCCCGCGGGTTCCCACAGGAAGCGAACTGGGAGCGCGGCTATTGGGGGGGCGACGTCTCCCCCCTCCCCCCGCCTCCCCGGCACCCCAGCCCGGGACTCGCCAAGCGCAAGCGCCCGCCGGGTTCGCTACGGAGACTGAAGCGCAGGGCGCGGGAGCGGGGGCCGGGACGCAGGGGGCGACCCCGCGGACCCCAGCTCCTTCGGCGATCGGCGCGGGCCGGGTGGGGTCGCGGCGAGCGGAGCGCGCGTGGTCGAGGGCGCCGGAGCGCGCGGCTCGGCATGTTCGCGCGTTGTAGCCCCGCGCCGTGTTTCTTGTCCCTGGCGCCTGCTCGGTGCCATCCCAGTGAGTTTGATTGAAACGCGGCTGCGGGAAGGTTCGTCGAGCGGGGAACGCGGGTTGACGGGCGGGAGGGGCGGGCGAGGGGGCCCGGAGCGGCTCCGGAGGGCGGCGGCCGGTCACCGCCGCGCGGCGCTGCTCGGGGACTGCTATTTTGAAACCGGGCTGCTGTCCCCTCCAGGGCGCAGGATGCAAGGGTCAAGTGTCACTTCCTCTGGCAGTCAATCTCCAATATTCCTTGTAATGTTTCTAAATGGACGAATTCATTACGCGAGGACGGGTGAATGGGGGAGAGGCCGCCAGCGCGCTCGGTCAATAGCGTCCGCTAATGGTTCATTTTGCACAGCGGAGCGCGGCCCCGTGGAACCCAAGGAAGAACCTGATCAATATTGTTTACTTCCTCGCCGCCACGGGCGTAAAGGTCACTTAGAGAAGGCGGGAGGGTGCAGGCACCCCGACAGGTCCTAATTGTCTCTCTTCTTTCCCCTGGACCCGCTGCCCCTTCGACCTCTTGCACCCTCGTACGCCGTTCAAACGCAGCCCGCGGCTGCTGAGCCTGGAGGAGCCGGTCTGAACCGCGGACGCCTCGCACGGTGCCCGTGCACACGCCTCCCCGTGCACACGCGTCCCCGTGCACGCACAACGCGCCCACGCCCGGACCCACGTGCTGGCAGCCAATGCAGCTTGATTCAGCCAAATCTCACAGCCGCGTTTCAAGCAGTGTAGGGAACAGGGTCGCTTTTTACAGTACAGGGGCAGCTCTTAGCTGAGGCGAAGGCAGCGAGGATGGAGCGCTAATAGGGGAGCTCTCTGTCTACCCCCGCCCTGCTGTGTTTAACAGGCAGCATCCAGCAGAAGTGAGATAGCCCCTTGTCCCTTCCTTTGCCACCCCTTTCCATCACCAGCCCCACCAGGACAGGAGCGAGCCAGGAGTGGGCGCGCACAGGACTTGATGAGTCTCCCGTAAGATCCCGGGAAGGGGAAGTCTGCCTTCTTCGCTGTGTGCCAGCAAGGGCTCCCCCAAGGCGGTCCTAGATCTCAGGGAGAGGGAAGCTTCTCTTGGTACATTTAAAATGGTGTTGGCTACAGAGTACGTTCTTGAAGGAATTACCTGATGACCTGCTAAATCCCTGAGTTTAGTGAAAAGAAACGACCCCTAGAAGCCCTGCCATCCCTGTGCACCTCGGAAACCTGAAAGCCGTGTCTCCCTTTCCTTTCCGCTCTGGGGTGGAAGGGGCTTCGTGGACTCAAGCTGCCAGGAGACCACAGACCGGCTAGAACCTACGTAGCTCTGGTTATACACGGCCACCTTCTTCACCTGTGTGTCATGCAGGGGACACGTGGATGCCGTAAAGGGCAGACTCCGTGTGAACCCTGCTTGGCCGAAAAGCGAGGTAGGCAGTTCAGGTCACTCTAGGAGGTGCAGGGGGCATTAATCAGGAGAGTTAACACCTGGTCTAGGGCAAGAGAGGGCCCTTAGTGTGTGTTCCACAAGAAAGGAAAACGAGCTTCCCCTCACAGAGGTGGGCAGGCGGCATCTTTGTTTCCTTAAGAATTGGAGGATAAAGCAGAGACCAAGTAAATAGCTCGCCGATCAAGGCTGTTACTACGTGACTGGTGTGTGCCTAACACTCATCTCCCTAAGCATTAGATGCATGTTTCCCAAAAGGGCCCTTTAAAAAAAGTCAGATATGAAGATGTGGGAACACTGATTCTTTATGATGGGTCCTGCCTTGGTTTACGGTCAGACGGCACCTCTTCCATCAGACACGGATGTTAGTTTGAGCAGGATTTTTAAACTGTTTGCAATTTGATTAGCCTGGAAACACCCCTCCGCAGAGAAGACAGTTCTCTGTGGTTCCATTCCCAACGATGTCCAGGTCAGGTGTGAGGTTATTTCCAAACCTATTCATATTCTCTATCAGTTAGTTACACTCAGTGAAGAGCGATTTGCTAATTCAAGAAAGTGACATGTATAAATAGGTAAATGAAAAAAATGCAACACAGCTAAAATATTTGGCAAATTAAACCCTGAAATTCTTTACAAAATTCCAAATTTACTTATCCAATCTCCTATTATAATATTGAAAAGGACAACTGTTAACAGGACTTGGGTGCCAATATTTTCTGGGAAGTAAGCCCTTTTACAATTTCCCACAAAATACATTCTTTTACTAAAACTGCTCTATAATCAAGCTACTCAAATAATAACAGGAATGCTGTGTCCTCTGCGTCCTGCTTCCTGGACCAAAGTACCCTGAGGTCAAGCACTTGCTCTTTATTTGTACATATTAAAATTTCTTCTAAGAATGGAGTTTTCAAGCACAATGCGTCAGGGCAGGAAGCAAATGCTGTTTTAAGGGAGGGTTCTAATAACAAGTCTATTTATGCATGCATATTAGAGCAGAAAGAATCATTTCTGTTAGTTAACATGTTTGAGCCAAAAAATTAAAAACAAATATTTAACTTCTCGATTTGGAATTTGGGCTGGCATTTGACTTCGAAACTTTTACAGTGCATACCCGATGAGTTAAAGTCTTTACAAGCCGAATAAAACTGCCTTCAAAAATAAGTTTGAATAAACTGTAGGGTAAATAAGATGCATGGAGATGCCCAGGGAGAGAGCTGATGTGTGTGAACTTGGCCAAGAGACAGCTTTTGGACTCTGCTCAATTCAGGGGGTGAAGACACCCAATGAAGCTATATTTAGACAAGACTAATATGAAGTAAGTATATATACTTACACACATTAATAGTTTTTGCTTTGTTCTCTTCAAACCTACTGTACAGCAGTCCAGTGGAAATGAATTTGCCTTCCCCATCTCTCATCACTGGAGTGGCAGGTTTCCAAAGCTCCCCATCTCTCCCTTTCAGATTGGGGTTCCCCACCTGATACAGGGGTCTGTGGTTATGCAAGGACTTGTTTCCTCTAAGCGGGCCTGCAGCGAGAAGCCCATCCTCCAGGCTTGCAAAGGAAGGGGCTTCCTAATGTGGGGGTCCACCCCAAAGTGTCAACCCTGCAGACCCAACGTGGCCTCCCTCTAGCACCCACAAACCTGACCAGGGCTTCCTAAAACCTGGCTTCGCTGACCTCCTTGGCGCTGGGGCTGGATTCTTGCCAGCATTCTCTTCGTATTTCCCCTAGGCTTTGCAAGCATGTCACGTCTCCAAAACCCCTCTCCGAACAAAAACAAAACCCCTCGGAGCTCAGGCTCAGGCTTGAACCGTGGCTTGGGCAGCCATGCTCCTCGAGGGCCTTTGCCAAGGAGAGCCGCTACAGCACCGAAAACCCGCAGCCCTGCAGCCGGCAAGCCCCCAGAGCCCGGAAGCAGAGTGAGCTGGAGGTTGCCAGTCCCAAGGCCAACAAGGGCACAAAGGCCAAGGGCCTGCCCACCTCTCCGGCGGTGGTGCTGGTAGGGTTATTATCTGCAGTATCTGTGGGCTGCAGATGGAGGGGCAGGGGGTGCAGCCGAGGTCCTGAAGGGAGTCTGGACGGTCGTCTTTCTCCCTGGAGGATGCTGCATCTTTACTTTTAATTTCCAGGTAAAGCGACAATGCTGCTAGTAGGAGGAGGACAATATCCCCTAATAAATGCATCCGCTGGTTACAAACCAGCTCGGAGACACCGAGAAACAGCAGAGGGATCTGAATCCCAAGCTCAAAGACGGGTGTGCGAGCGAGTGTGCATGCTGATGCTTCCTGTGTATCCGTCAGCACACAACAGCTCTAGAACTCTCCTTCTGTCCTTCTCTTCTACGGAGACATTTGTGCAACATGTTCCAGTCTGGGAACCACAAGCTCAAGGCTCCAGCACCACGAGGCAGAAGAGGAGGGGCGGGGGAGGGGGGTGGACCACACCTCCTCCCGCAGCATCTGGGCTGGGTACTGGAGCTGACAGCTGGGAACACGGAAACCTCCCTTACAGGTATGGGCTCTGGGAAAGGAAAGCCCTTGAAAGATGCTACAGCATAAAGATAACGAGAGAGAGGAGGAGGCAAAAAGGTCCAGACTCTCCAGGCCTTTAGAACCGTCTGCTGTCGAATGGAAATAAATAACTTTAAAAGTGTAGGTACTGGGTAACCAGAGCAGAGTTTGGACTCCAAAGGTGGTGAGTCTTATTCCCACCTAAGAGAGAATTATAGGTCCTGGACCTCGGCGGCCTCCGCAATGAGCTAGATTATCGATCAGTTGTAAAAGAGCCATTCGTCCGTGAATCTGCAGACCGCGCCATTAAAACAAGGAATCAGCAAGATCTGGCTTTGCAAAAGTTCATTCCTTCTCATATACACACATATCTGCATTCAAACCCCAAAAGAGGCAGAAATTTTTTAAAACAAAACAAACCCAGACTCACTTTTCACTAATCAAAACGGAATTACAGACTTCTTGGGTTTACTAAATGCATCACCCAGAGAACACTATAGAAAACACCATCAGGAATCCTCTCTGCGGGAAGCCCGCGGGTAACAAGGCAGGTCAGAGCCAGCGCTCAGACAGAACAAACTTCTCTATCGCTTCTGCAGAGCTGATGGGAGCCCAGAGTTCCAGCCCTGCCTAGTTCTCTTGGGGACCCTGCTCTGTCTCTGGAGATTCACGTTTCCAAACCATGCCCTACCGCCTATGACAAGTCTGAAATGGAGACAGAAATCCTGTGACTGTCCCGGCCTCCTCCAAAGGGGGAAACGCTCACCAAGCAGAACTTTCTTTTCCTTTGGCCTTGAGCTTTCTCAAACACGTTTCCCTCTCAGCCAGAACTCTGAAAGCCTTTGGGGTGTACTCTTTCCCCTCTTGCTCTCTGTCTGCAGTTCGTCTTGGAAAGGACCTTCAGAAATGCCCCAGACAGTGGCAGAGGCAGCAACTTCCTTGGGGGGACTTCCCAGGGAACCACAGCCCCCTGCCAAGTTTATTGCTAAACGATCTGCAAACTGAAACAATGATTAATGCCCCCTTGCCTTGCCCCAAAGAATTGCATTAATTTAGGACAGACGGAGGAGCCTGATTAACAAATGAAGACTAAATCTGCACGTGACAAAGTGCAGGGCCATCTCCGTCTTTCCAGTAGTACAGACAACCGGTCTTTGCCATCAAACTCTCTGCTCCCCTGGCTTTGCGATCGCCAGTGCCTGTTTATAAGTGTTTAAACACAAACCTGGGGTATTCAAAAAGCGGCAGGGCCAGCAGGCATCTCCCCGGTTGCCTGCGGGGATGGAGCCGGCAGGCAGACGCTCTGCTGCAGCACGAGGGGGGTGTCCTTCCATCAAAGCGACGCCAGGGGGCAAAAGGCGTTAACAAAGAGCCAGCGTCGGCACTCTGCCTTTATCTGCCGAGCGGGTCACACTCTACAGGGCGAAATGTCATTTTGCAAGGTTATATGTTTCCAATTCCACACAGAGCCTTATCGCTCGTCTACCTCTTGGGCACAAACAAACAGCCTCTTTAAATAAAACCAGGGAAGGGAAACGTATACCTTTGTAGAATTAAAAACTGTACAGGAACGCCAAAATGTATTGAACCTTGCTGTTAATCCGACTTACCTTGCTGATACTTTTGCCTAATCCTATTTTCTCCTCGCGTTAGCATCATTCTGGAAGGCCTGTTTTGTTCTTCCAGAGGACAGCTTCCCCGGACAGAGGGCGGAGGGCCGCGCGGAGGCCCAGCTGGCTGGACGTAGGAAAGCGGAGCCTGCTCAGCGAGACAGAAAGCAAACGAAATCACTCAAGGGAAACTTGGCTGGAGACAAAACACATTCAATTTCCTGACTCCTCCGCTTTCTCTCCCGAATTATTTGCTTTCGCAGAGGCACATTAAACAAATTAAACACTAAAAATGGAAGCTCCTTTGCTCCCTGGCTCAGAAAAGTGTGTGTGTTTTTAAAAGGATATAGTAATAATAATAATAAAAATGAGAGGAAAACAATAGCACTCTAGCTCTTTAAAATAAACTCATTTTGTCACCTAAAGTAACAAATGTCACGTAGACCTTGACAAAAATCTCTTCTTGCCGGGCGGTGCAGACAATGGGAGCTTGTGCTAATGGCTTCGGGCTTTGCTAATAGTCCTGGAAGCTTCCACAATGCTTATTAGAGCATCTTTTCACACCTTCACCTTGCAGCCCCTGGCGACGCTGACTCCATCAGCCCGGCTCCCAGTGCAGATGTGTCTTGAGAAAGGGACTTGGTCTGAAGGGCTCTGAAGGGGGCCTCCGAGGAAGACCGGGGGCCAAGGAGTCAAATTTTGTTATCTCCTTTTAGGATTTTGTCTCTCCTGCCCACCCCGCCCTCCCCCTTCCTACCCCCGACTCCCAGTATCGTTTCTCTTTGAAATGTCATGAACTTGGCGCTTTCAGACCAAACCGCTGGGCTCAGGCCCCAAACAATGGGATTGTCAGAGGGCCAGCGCTGAGCTTTTTCTGCGTGTTCACCGAGCGTTAAGCCTTTATCCCACAAAACGGCTGTCTGACCAGGTCAGACAAAAGCCAGCTTCCATCTTCCGCCTCCAGGGGATCTGGGCAAAGCCGGGCGGACAGGACTGCGCTGCCCGCGGCAAGGCAGGGAGGGGGCGTCGGCGCGCGGGCTCCAGCCCCCCCACCCCCGCCCCGCGCTCGCGGGCGGAGGCCAGCCTCGGTCAGTCCTACGACCCCTCGTCTCCGCGGGCACCGGCTTTTCTCGTCCCCTGCCGAGGCTCCGGGGTCCCAACTCAGGTCCCTGGCTTCTGCCCGCTCGCGGGATTGGAGGTGGACCGGCAGAGCTCTCTGCCGCCGCGGCCCCTCCCTTCCCGGGGCCCTGCCCGGGGAGGCCTCTGGATCCTTCCTCCGCACCCCAAGGGCCGGTGCCTGCGGTCTCCGCCCCGGACCCGGCCTCTGAGAGCCAGTGCGATGCGCGGGGCGCGTGTGCAAGTGGGCCTGTGTGTCTGCGCGCGTGTGTGTGCACGTGTGCGTGTGTGCAAGGGGCGGGAGGCGAGCCCAGGGAAGGCTGACTCGGACACCGGCTCTCAGAGGGGAAGGAAGCCCCCCGGTTCCAGAAGGAGCGCGTGCGGTGAGTGTGGGGCGACCCTCCTTTTCCGGCCCTGGCCCGCGGCCGCGCCTGCTAGCGGATCCCGGCGGACGGTGGGTGGGGGCCGACACCCTGCTCCAGCCCCGAGCGCGCCCGGGGACCACCCGCCGGACACTGCTTGGTCCCGGCTCGCGGTCGGATGTCCAAGGCCGCCGAGGCGAGTGTATGGGACCGACCCGGGCCGGGGTCACGACAGGGACGCGACCCGGAGCCCGCAGCCCACCACGCCTCGGAGCGCGGGTGAGCGGGCAGGAACCGGGAACCGCAGGCGGGAGGCTCAGGGCAGCAAGGAGGCAGGGCCTGGCCGTCTTCCCCCTTCCTTCACCAGGGCCTTGAGTTTTTTGTGATGAGCCGGGGGCTGGATGCAGCGAGCGAGAGGCGGGAGCTAAGACCACCCGCCCCCACTTGCAACCCTACTTGGATTCAGGCTCTCATCCCAAAGCCTCTTCAGTAGGTCTGGGAAAGAGAAGCCTGCTGGCTTCCTGGAGGTGGCAGCGGAGGCACAGCTGCGCTGGGGGGTGGAGGGCCCCAGGCTGGAGGTGGGGGTGGGTGGGAGGATGGGCTGGGGACCTGGTGGGAGGGGGCAGGGGTGGCCATGAAGGAGCTGGAGAAAGAAAGGGGCAGATGAGCAGGCAGGAGGGACCCGTTCCTGGGGGCGCCCGGCTGTCACCAACCACCTGAGAGTGACCCTGAGTGTGACCCTGTGACTCTTGGTGTGACCTTGAGCAGGTCTCATCTGGGAAAACCCTGAGTGCTGGCCACTTCGCAAGTTGCTTCTGCCGGGAGTATTTTGTTTTCTGTGCAAAGTCAACCCGCCAGGAAAGACTAGTGCAAACATTTTGCTTAAACCCCATTGCCGGGTTGGTGGAGCCCCGGAAAGTCCCCAGAGGCCTTAGATATCCGCATGGGGGATGGACCACCCAGCATGACCTGGGGTGGGGGAGGCACTCGTATGTATAAGAGATGACGGGAGTGTAGCTAAATCAAAACAGAAGTATTTCTCCAAGTGAAGCAAATCAGGGAGAGTGGGCGCAGGCTGGAGGGGAGGCGAGAGGGCCAGTGTGGGGCCCTGGGGCCATCCCCTCCGTGGAGTGGTCCTGGCTGGGCCGGACTGGGCAGGCGAGTTGTAGAGCCGCATGAAAATAAAGATATACTTTGTCCCAAACTCCTCCCGTCCCCACCCCGGAGGCTGAGGCCCTCTCACTGTCTGGCTGAGCGGCTGATTTCATTTCGGGAGGGAGTACCCCGGCACTGTTCTCAAACCTCTCATGCTTCAGTGTTTCCAGGCTGGGATGTGAAGGGGGCTGGGGGTCACATGGGTGGCGGCCAGTCCAGGGGCAACAAACGGCCATCGGCTTGTTCTGAGCCTCTTCTGTGTCCTAGACACCCACTGGAGGCTAGGGAGGCCAAGAGGACAAGGGTCATCTTCTGGGGGCTCACACCCACCCTGCTTCCCAGGAAGGACCCACAGGTGGGGGCTCTGGCCTCAGCCCTCTCTACCCTGGTGCCCTTGCTGGGCTGTGCCTGGCTGTCACATGGGGTTATGGACTTGGGCACCTCTGAAAGGTCCCCGGTCGCCACCCATCTCCCTGCACAGCCTCCTTGCAGGTGTTGGTTGCTGGAGCTGGCCTGCACAGTCTTCCCTGGCCTCCCCACAGTTCTGTCCAGCAGCACTTTACCCATCTCTGATAGCTTCCTGGGGCGACCATGACAAAGCCTCGTGAACCGGATGACTTGAGACCACAGACAAGAAGTTCTGGAGCTGGGTGTCTGAGAGCCTCTTCCAGGGCCTGGTGGTGGCCGCTGGCCCCAGTGCTGCTTGGCCTGCGGGTACAGCACCCCCAAACTGGCTGCCTTCTCCCACAGAGCTTCCGAGAATCATTTCTCCTCTGTGCTCTGCTCCTCTCGAGCCTGAGGGTGGCCCCGGGGGCCCCGAGAGAGGACCGTGAGTCCTAGAAGGCCATGAGGCCCTGGCAGCACAGAGTGGGGGTCCTGGCAGGCCCCCTCGCAGCTCCCGGGGAGCAGGCCGGCCTCCTCCTCGGCCAACTGTCCTCCAGGAGACCCAGGATGCTCCAGCCACCTTTGTCCCTGGAGCCATCGCCCCAGCCCCTCGTCCCTTGAGAGCTGGCATCCAGGGGGCGCCGGCACTACGCATGGCAGCCCAGGCTTGCAGCCCCCACGAGGCATCTGTGATGAAACAGCTCATCCTGGGGAGACGTGGAGCCCTGTGGCCCCCTTGAAAGCAAGGGGTCCTTGGGAACTCACAGCTGTGCCCTCAACAGCGGCCCCACTGAGTCCGGAGACTCACAGCCAGGACCTCCGGCCAACGGGGGGCAGGCACTGGGCTCGTGGACTCTACTCCACGCCTCTCGTCACATCTGTGATGTTTGACAGCCCCCTTGGCCCCCGCGGATCGGCCTCCTCCCAGAAACGGAAAAGCCATCCTCTGTCCCACACACCCAGCAGGCTACGCACACCAAACAAGACGCCGGAGTGAGCAGCAAGGCCTTCCTGTGGAGCACAGGGAACTTTATTCAATATCCTGTGATAACCACGGTGGGAAAGAATGTAAAGCGAATGAATATGTATATTCCGTAACTGAATCCCGGCTGTATGGCAGAAATTAACACAACATAGTAAATCAACTAGACTTCAATTTTAAAAAAATGTTAAAACCTAAAATAAACCTGGACACAGGATATCCGGTTTTGTGCACTGAGCTCAGGCCTCTGGATTCCAGCACCTTCTGGCTGCGTGCGGAGCCCCCAGGGAGCATGTTAAAGCCCTTCCGGTGATTCTAAGCAGTGCCAAGGTGGAGACCCTCTGACTTACCTTTGGGGTCTCTTCCCCCTAAGCCTGCCCCTGCTAGCTAGTCCCTGGCAGGAGGACCCGGGTAGCCACCGTCGCTCAAAGCCCTGGGAGCGGGAGTGCGCCTGGTGGGGCCAGGCTGGGGGGCCCAGGCCGGGCGAGCCGCCTGTGAGCCACAGCTCTCACTTCCAGAGAGACTGTCTTTGTTTTCTTTAACTGTCAAAACGTCCTGAGCACAGAGGTCTCTTTCAGTTCAGATTCTCGGAATCTGTATCATAAACTATCAAAGCTAGTCGCCTCCCCGAGAAGGCCTCCTCCGGGTACTGTTCCCCAACCGGCTCCCCATCCAGGTTGGGAAGGGCCCTGCCCCGGGCCTCCATAGCACCAGGACCACGGTCTGTCGCGGCATGCACCCCAGGGTGCCGTGGCACTGTTTCCCTGCGGGTCCTGACACCGAACCTCGCTCCTCCTGTATCCCCAGGTTGACAGAGCCTTTCACAGGCATGCATGCGTAGCTGTCTAATTAATGCAAGTACAAGCATCTCTGGGCTTCCCAGGTGGCTCAGCTGGTAAAGAATCTGCCTGCAATGTGGGAGACCTGGGTACGATCCCTGGGTTGGGAAGATCCCCTGGAGAAGGGAAAGGCTACCAGTATTCTGGCCTGGAGAATTCCACAGACTGTATAGTCAGTCCATGGGTCGCAAAGAGTCGGACACAAATGAGCGACTTTCACTTTCAGAAGCATCTCTACCACCTCTTTCTCCATGGGAATAGAAGGGACATTTTACTAATTTAAGCCCCTTTGCCTGGAAATTGTGTCCCAAGAAGACAGGACTTATGGTAGCATAAATTCAAACATTTCTTTTTCTAACCTAAGCTCTGGTATATAGGGGAATAAAAGTCTTGTTGCCATACGGAAGGAGATGAAGTGGATTAAAACCTGGACAAGCGGTCCCCAACCCAGAAAATTCAGGGTTCCAGCCTGCGTGTGCTGGAGTTCATATCCTGCCTAAGCAGGGTGGTGTCACAGAGGGCAATCAGGTAGACCAGATGGCTGTGGTGGCTCTGTAGCCAGGACTTTTGCACCCTTGGTAAATGACACATGAGGTCAGTGGCTGGGGTGAACGTGAGACTCGGCCCCCAACTATGGGTTGATACCTCAGGCCAAGGAAGTGTTCTGATCTCAGACGGAGCACCTTCACCTCCCAAAGAGCCTGCTGCTTCCTCCAGCCTGCGGAGGAAGCAGATGCTCTTCCCTGCCAGCCCATCGTTTCCCTGACCTTGCGCACAGGTGGAATTGTAGGGACAGTGAGGGTTGTCCCCACACAGCAGAATTCTGAGTGAGTGCTTGTCCGGAGCTGAGACGCTGCCACCATCACTCAGATGCTCAGGCAGCAGGTACCGGGGACCAGCGCTGTCCCACACACACTCCGTGGATCTGCTCACATGGTCCTCGTGGCAAGTCTGTGACAGTGGCATTTTCATCACTCCCCACTTTCTAGAGCGGGAGGCAGGTGTGTGTGGGTTAAACGGCACCAGGCCCATGCCTACAGGAGCATGAGCTCTGCTGTTGGGAGTGGAGGGTTATCACAAGCCACTGCCCAGGCTTTGATATCTGGACGGACCTCTCAGCTTGACTCAGTGGCCACCCCGGCCCCCTCCTCCCGTCTCTGAGACCAGACACTGGAGTTCCTCTGGTGGAGTGTCTGCACAGAGTGTGTGGGTCAAGGCGGATCCACCTGGTCAGCACAGGGCGTTCTGCAGAGCTCGGGGAGTGTGCCGGAAGGGGCCAGGGCTGGGCTGCTTTGTCTGAGTCCAGGTTTTGAAGGGGTGTTTCCTCTCTTCATGCGGTCTCTCAGGCAGGCTGTTCTGTCATCGCAAAACGAGGCTACGAAAGCCAGCTCCGTGGGTTGTGAGGTGCCTCAACGGGAAAATGGAAGGGACTTTGAAGAGTGTTAAGCGGTGTCCAAAGGCAGCTGTTTGCCATCGTCACGGCGTGTCATCTTGGAGGCGTCCTCAGCAAAGAGCGGACGACCTGGGGCAGGGGTTCTGGTTTCTTGGATCAGAGCGCTCAGCCTTCCATCCCGGCGCGGGGAAGACAGAGCTGGTCTGTGGGTCACACCGCTGGGTTTCAGCCTGTCGAAGCCATTTGAGTTTTCTGGCCTGTCCAAGGGCGTTTTGAGTTAGCTTACTTTAAGGGCTCTTTTGGGCTTCCCAGGGGCGTCAGTGGTAAAGAACCCACCTGGCAATGCAAGAGACATAAGAGACTTGGGTTTGCTCCCTGGATTGGGAAGATCCCCTGGAGGAGGGCATGGCAATCCACTTCACTATTCTTGCCTGGAGAATCCCCATGGACAGAGGAGCCTGGCAGGCTATAGTCCATGGGATCACAAAGAGTTGGACGCAACTGAAGCAATTTAGCCCACAGCACAAGGTCTCTTGTAGGAAAAACTGTTTGCCATTTTTAATTTGGAGATGGGGTTGTGGATATACCCTCTTGAGAGCATAAGTGCCGTGGGGCTGTTGTGCTAAAGGTGGTCAATTAAACTCCATTTCATCTGCTCTCTTTCCTTCAGTTCCCCTGTGTCTAAAAGGCAATGCATTTTTTTCTTTTCTTTTTTTGCGGCAAGGCATGGGGGAATCTGAGTTCCCTGACTGGGAATCGAACCCTTGCCCTCGCATTGGAAGCGTGGGGTCTTAACCACTGGCCACCAGGGAAGTCCCAGTGGTACATTCTTACTGGGGATGCAGTCGTGGTCATGGAAAAGCCTTTGGCCTAAGATTCCTGGGGCCACGGGACCATTGGATAAAGAAGTGTTGGGAGGAGGCAATCTGAACTGTGAGTCAGAACAAGATAAAAAGGACGATTAGCTCCAGGAGGGTAAATTCAGACTGGAGGGGAACATGAGGTCCAGCCCCAGGTGCTGCCCCCTCTGATGAAAGGTCAGACACTCCTCCAAAGCCACAGTTTCTCAAAGAAGAAACCGAGGTTCTGAGTGGTCCCATGATACCTCAGACTGCCCAGGTCGCGGGGCCGGTGCAGGGGCCTCAAACCAGGCCGCCTCCTCCCTGGGTCAGGCGAGAGCGGGGTGGTGGTCATCCTTACAACCCTCCAAGGCAATGGGAGGAATCCCAGGCCTGAAGGTCAGGTCCTGATCGAGGTGCCTGGCCAGCAAGGCGTGGAGGCAGAATTTCAGCCCAATGTCTTAAGGCCAAAGCCTGTCAACGCTCCGTGATTCTGCCGAGTCGACCTTCAGTCCACATGCAGCCCCTGGCAAAGGAGGCTCGTGGTGATGCCCTTCTCCTGAGTAGAAGGAGCCAGCCCCCATACGCAGGAGGGTCCAGAGGCCAGTCAGCGCTGTCCCCCCGCCCAGCAGGGGGACCTTGAGCTGTCTGTGCTGGGGGGCTGGGAAGGAGGCTGCTTCCAGGAATGTGAACGTGACGCTTGCCTTAGTGCTTGGTCTGAGATCAGGGGAGGATTCTGGCAGGAAAGGACAAGAGAACCGGGTGCCAGGTCATTAAAGGTGCTACCAGGGTGACCAGGCAGATACGGGCCAGTCTGGGCCAAGGAGCAGCCTCAGGGAGGCCGAGAGGAAGTGGCATGGCCTGCGGGTGCTCCTGGGGGAGGTGCACCCTGGCTGAAGTCAGCGTGGACCAGTGGCTTGGGAGGCGCCCGTGGAGAGCCATGGAGGGCCTGTGAAAGGGGGTGGGTGCCAAGTCGCTGAGTCGTGCCTGACTCTTTGCGACCCCATGGACTGTAGCCCGCCAAGCTCCTCTGTCCATGGGATTCTCCAGGCAAGAAGAGTGGAATGGGTTGCCATGCCCTCCTCCAGGGGATCTTCCCAACCCAGGGATCGAACTCGCATCTCTTATATGTCCTGCATTGGCAGGCAGGTTCTTGACCATTAGTGCCACCTGGGAAGCTGTGAAAGGGTGGGCTTCACCCCAAAGATAACACGTCTGTGAAAGACTTTGAGTTAATCATCAGATGACAGGAAGTGCCAGCCCCTTCCTAAGCGGGAAACAGAGAAGAGTGTTGAGTCGTGGGTTCAGTGTGGGGAGCCCAGGTGACAGTATAGACGGTGTGCTGGGGGCCGTCACCACCAGCAGCCCGAAACTCGAGGGCGGGGCGGGGAACAGGCGGTGGCCCTCGGGGACCCTGCAGACACCTCTCACTCTCCTCCACCTCTGGCTTCCGGCCCTCTCTCTGCCCAAGCCCACCTGGACCCCAGGGCGAGGAGCTCACTGGCTGTCCAGAATGTCCGTCCCGGGCTGAGAGCAGGTGGAGGAGGGCGAGGGTGCAGGGCAGGGCGAGCCGTGGTGCTCAGCCCCCCGACCCCTGCCCCTGTGATGGGGAAGACTTTGCACACCTCAGCCCCCATCGTGGAAAGGGAGGAAGGTCCTGGGTCACTTTCTGGCTGTGGGAGTGACCGTTCTGAAAACCCAGCCCTTCAGTGACTCATGCGAAGGTAACAGTCTGGAGCCGGGCCCCCTGTGGCGGGGGGGCTCGTCCCCCGCGTTCCCCCCCCCTTTCCCTGTGCGTGGTACTGCCCTCTTCCCCCCGGTCACCCCCGGTGCTGATGGAGAGGCAGGCTGGCAGGCCCCTGACCGGCACCTGCCACCAGGGCTGGGGAAGCTCCGAGGTGGGCTCTGTGTGTTGCTCTGCGCTCGGGGTGGGGGGAGCACGCGTGTCTGAGGGTCGTCACACTGAAGTCACCACTCCCCACCCCCCGCCATCAGCCTCCAAGGGGACCCGATGCTCTGAGCAGAGCCAGGGAGAGCTGGACTCCAATCCCACCTGGGAAGCTCCTTCCGAGTGTTTCTCCTGCGGAACGAGAAGGGGACTCTTACAGACATGCTTGGCTTACGCTTGGGAATCTGGTCCTGGAGCTTATGGTGCTCGGTGGTCACCGGCTCTGTGATGTGGACAGAGAGGCCGAGGACGGGTGGATGGACGGATGGATGGACACCAGGCTGCCTCACTCGGGTTGGGAGTCCACTCTGGGACCCGGCACCGAGGCGGTGGGGCCAGGGGTCCCTCTCCACAGGAGTGAACTCCAAAGCAAACACACCCAACGTTATTTCTTGCGAACAGGGAGAGTCTCTTCCCGAATTGTGCCTGTGTGAGTGGGGAAACGCATTACCCATACAGACTCACAGGATGGTGGTTCTCGGAAAATATGGCAGAATTGAAAAGAGGAAAGCAGGTATTTTGCAGTTTTATTTTTAAAAAGAAATGGCTGTAACAGCCCCTGTGTGCGAGGGCAGAGGGCCGACCTTCAGGCTGGCAGGGCGTGCGAGCTCCCCGTCCCCACCAGGGAGGACCTTCGGATGCCAGAGCCTTTAGGATGTCAGAGAACCACTTTCAGTATGCAGGGCCTGAGACGGATGCTGCGGGATTAATAATGCACGCTCCTCACAGGCACAGGTTCCAAAGCTGCCCACAGTGTCCAGAGAAAAGCAGCTGGTGAGGCCCGAGGAAGCGGCCTGCCTGCACCCTGGGGTCGGCGTTTACAGGCCAGACGGGACGGGAATCTGTGAGTCACCCAGGCACCCAGGTGTCTGCGTGCCTGCGCCTCCATCTCCGCATCTTCGGGGCAGATGGCTGTGGGACTGAAACGTCTGGGACGTCTGGGAGCCCACAGGGCCCATCTCCAAACCCTTCCCCGGATCATGGCTGAGTTGGTCCCACTGGGACCCCATCCCTGGGGAAGGGGGTGCTTTCTCCACGTGGTCGTTGGCATGCCCCCGGATGGTGAGGATGAAGACACGGGACAGAGGCCAGGGGACCTCCAGGGGATGGAGGGGACAGGGGTCCTGAGGGCGAAGAGACCCTCAGAGCAGGATGCTGCTGCATCGCGGGCTGCAGAAACACGAAATGGGAGCGCTGCGGAATTCGTTGAGGTTTTGGGCATTTTCATCCTAAATGATGGAAAGAAGTTGTAAAAATATGCAAAAAAAATCAACAAATGTTTAAAAAAAAATAGCAGTCCACCACTGAGGGTAGGTGCGTTTGCTTTCTGTGGAAAGAATGAAAACAAAAACACAGTTTTGGGTTTTTTGGTTTTGTTTGGTTTGGCTTCAGGAACTGGGCTTCAGGAATTAGGCTGGACTTTGGCTGGAAGAAAAATGAAAATCCGATTTTAAATGAGTGATGCTGTCTCTAGAATCTCCATTCTGAGCCCATCGCCCTAGCTGCGCGAGAGCGCGTTTTCCTTCCGTGTTAAGGTAAGCGCTTTGCTCAGAAAGCCAGGCACCGCCCTCGGAGAGTTCCAGGCCGCCTTCTCCACGTGTTACCAGCGGCCTCCGGGGCAGCCAGCCTGGGAGGAGGAGGGAAGCGCGGTTTTGTACAGGCTGGGTTTGAAACGCCTGCTCCAGGCTGGCTTTTGGAAAGGCCAGGCTGCACCTTCAGAGGATCTCGGGCTGAGCCGAGACTGCAGCCCTGAAGGAGCCCCCGGTGGCTCTTTCCACGCTGGACGCCCCGGCAGGACTGGAGGGGGCGGCCTGGCTCTCCCCGCCCTGGTGATGGAGCCTGGCTACGACCACCGAGGCCCAGGGCGTCCGGACCAGCGGGGCCTGCTTCTGCCCGCAGCCTGGAAGCCCACCCTCGCGGTCCCCACACTGCGGCCCCTTCTCAAGTCGTCTTCCGGTCACAGCAGCGGACTGGGATGGGGGTCTGGGGAGACGGGCGGGTTCTGGAGCGGGCGTTGCCCCCAACAACGTCCTTTCCTATTGCGAGTGTTTTGCTCTGGTGAATCGGAGCATGAGGGCTTGATGCTCCCCACCCCGAGCGCTAGCCCCGAGGAGCGCTTGTCCACGGGTGTGGACCACGAGGACTGACCCACAGCCCCGCCGAGGACGTAGCTGCTCACCCGCTCTCTCCTTTCTCCCCAGACACTGCACGGCCGCCTCTCTGAACGTTTTGCTCCTCTGACTGCTGTTTCAAACGTACGATATTTGATTTTAGCTCGACGAGAGGAATGACCCCTGCTTGAGGAGTGGCTCATGATGGGAGTAATTGAGCAGCAAGGGGCCCAGGGTGACTGCAGCCAGGCGGAAGGCCTGGGGCAGCCGCTCAGGGTCCCCGCGGTCCAGGGGGCCCACGCGCTTGATGAAAACCCTCCTGGAAGGGAGTCCTGCTCGGCTGTGCTTTTAATATCCGCCATAACACGGTTATGCTTTTAATATATGTCTTAACACGGAAAAGAGCGCTGGGGTTGCACTCCGAAGGCTTCCTCGGCTTCATCCCCAGCTGCAGGCCATCCAGCTGCCAAAGGGCCCGGGGTTGAGGGGTGGTTATCTCCACACCCCTCCCCAAGCGACGTCCTCGCTGAGCCTCTTAGCAACACTACCCCGTGCAGGAGCAGGGGAGGAATGGACCCCTTAGGCTGCCCTTCCCACACCACGTGCCTACCACTGTCCTCACCGTGATGCATCCAGTCAGTCTTGCTACTGTGGACAGGGACATCGGCTGTGATGAGGGCTCTTATATGCTTCATGCTGCGGCTTTGTCTGAGCCGGGGAGGCTGCTCCGCGGCGGGACCCAGCAGTGTCTAGGAGAGCCACGGGCAAGGTGAAACCAGCCCAGGACAGATGAATATGCACGGGCTTCGCGTCAGACAGACTGCGTCTGGGTCCTCTGCTTACTGGCTGTGACGGAGGCAACTCAAATCTTTCTGAGCTCCCCGTCCTTATCTGTGACATCAGGCTAGACCCAAGGGTCGGTGGTAGCGATTAGATGAAATGCTGGCTCTCCCTCAAGTTCACAGTCATGCTCAGCACATGTGGTTTTACCGCTGCCCACTCTGATCATTCCTGGAGCAAGTTTCAGCTTCTTTCTGCATCTTTGCTGAGCACCTGCGAGGTGCTGGCGGCCGTGTGCAGAGAACTCCTCCCCAGAGGAGCTCACGGATCCGGGAGGGACTTCAGGACAGGCAGGTGACAAGGCGGGGTGACCAGCGCTGGCTGAGCCAGTGATGCCGAGGGGGAGGTGAGGCGGGAGGGAGCGCTGGAGAGGAGCTAACCTTCCAGCCATGTGTTTAGGGGTGAGCCGAGCTTGGAGGCGTGGACGCAGTGAGGAGGGGCGCTTGGTCAGAGGAGTAGCTGGGAGGTCAGAGGGTGCGCAGGGCTTGGGCGGGAGGGTGGGATGGGGGCCATGGCCGGATCTCTGTGAGGAGCTGGGCACCAGACAGGCTTCCCATCAGGGAAGTGATGCAGTCGGCATTTTGTTTGAGGACGGTGTGAGTCCTGTCATTCCACCAGGAATGTCTGCATGGCCGGAGGTGGAGGCCAAATCACCCAGAGGGTGGGAAGGACCGGGAGGAGGGGCAGGCCTGGGCAGGGGGGAGCGGGGAGGATGCCGGCCCGGCTGCGGGGGCTCCGGGGGCCAAGGCGGTGCTTCTACTTCTGTTAGGGTCAGGGGTGTCCCAAGGACTGCGCCTTGGGACACATCTCAGCAGCCCTGTGGCATCGGCTGGGTGTTGGTGTTCTATACCCATTTTACAGATGCGACTGCTGAGGACTGCTTGGACAAATGTAGCCCTCTGTCCAGGAGTCCGTCATGAAGATGAAGGGCCGAAAGCAGAAGGCAGCTTCCTGTTCCCAGCCCAGTGCTGTGTGGAATCCTCCAGGTTTGCTTCCAAGGATTTGAAAACAAATGGCGTAGGGGATGTGTCTCAACCCACTCCCTCTGGGACCCGTTCTCTCTGTCCCTGGAGACATGGCAGGGCCTCCGTCAGGACTGGCCGTGGGTCCGGCTCCACCCTGTGCATGCAGGACCCCTCCGCCAGCGCTCCCTGCCCAGGGCTCCCACAGGCCCGCCTGGCCCACAAGCAGCCAGCATCCTGGCTGTGGGCAACAGTGACGTCCACTCTCGAGAGGGACGCGGGTCATCCCAGGGCTGCTCAGAGGCTCTCGAGGGAGCTGGGAGAAGTCGTTTCTACTTATTGGACGCAGTCTGTCGTGGGAGCCACAGTTGCAGCAATGGAAACCGCCAGGGAGGTGTTTTAAAGGGGGTGGGGTGGTGAGAGGATTGGGGCTCTCGGCCGTGGCTCCAGAGCTGGACCAGTACCCCCTTCTCGGCTCTTCTCACTTGACTCTTCGTGACCACCTGCCCCACCTGCCGGGGGCTGGTCCCCTGAGCAGGACGGAGCTCTGGATGCTGTCTTTTCTGTCCCCACAGCCCCGGGCCCTGTGTCTCAGAGCTGTGGCCCAAGCAGGGGTCTCACCTGAGGAGGGAGAAGGGAGCTGCGTCAGAATCGCCTGGGCGGTTCTTTCCACCCACACCCGCAGCCTCGGGGGGACGCCCAAGACCGGGAGGGGCTGGACACAGACGCCGCGGCGCCCTCTGCTGCGGGGCCAGGAACCAGGCGGGCACAGGCGGGGGGAGGTACCCCACAGGTGATGCTCTCTTCTCTGTATCTCTCTGTCACTCCTTGTTCGGTCTTCTGTCTTTTTTAACTTATTTATTTTTATTTAAAAAGTTTTAGTTCATCCTGGAGCGCAGTTGGTTTACAGTGTTGTGTTTCAGGTGGGCAGCAAAGTGACTCAGTTTACACATGTATAAATACAGGCACATCTGGGCTTCCCCAGGGGCTCGGCAATAAAGAATCCGCCTGCCAGTGCAGGAGACCCAGGTTCCATCCCTGGGTTTCGAAGATTCCTGGAGGAG
This sequence comes from Bos grunniens, assembly GCF_055505025.1. Classification (NCBI taxonomy): domain Eukaryota; kingdom Metazoa; phylum Chordata; class Mammalia; order Artiodactyla; family Bovidae; genus Bos; species Bos grunniens. The sequence goes on along the minus strand of NC_141168.1, from coordinate 3,028,995 downwards.
GAAATGGCAACCTGTTCCAGTGTTTTTGCCTGGAGAATCCCGTGGACAGAGGAGCCTGGCGGGCTACAGTCCATGGGGTCGCCAAGAGTCAGACACGACTGAAGTGACTTAGCACGCACCGATAGGTAGCGTTCGTTTAGCAGTAGCACGGGCCCTGTGCCAGAGGACTGCGCGCCCACCGACCGTTCCATCCTCTTCACACCCTGTGAGGCCCATGATATTTTTCTCAGCTTAGACTTGAGGAAACTGAGTCTTACGAGTCAAGTTGTGTCTCCGAAAGATACACTGCAGCCCCAACCACCAGCACCCAAGAATGTGACCTTGTTTGGAAACAGTCGTTGTGGGAGAGATTAAGAGCAGGTCATCCTGCCGGTGGTGGACTCTTAATCCAAAATGACGGGTGTGCTTTTCAAAAGAGGGAAACCTGGGCCCAGACGCACAGGGAGAAGGCCGCGTGATGATGAAGGCAGAGACTGGATCGGTGCGTCTACGAGCCGAGGAAGCCAGGCACCGCCGGCCCGGAGAGGCCTGCCGGGCGCCAGCTGTCCCTCCCTCCCCACCCCCACCCTGCAGGCCCAGCACCCCTGGGCACTCCGCCCCCCTGCAGGTGGGTCTGAAGGCTCTAGGGTTCTCCAAGGAGAAATAAACAGGATGCTTTCTCCATGCTGTGACCGCCTTCCTCCCCACAGCTCTTTCCAGTCTATTCTAGGTCCACCGGATTTCAACTGCCTGCTGACATCCGACACTTTCCCTTTGACCCGGGAAAGCCCAGGCGGCCACCAGAGAAGGCTCAGGTGGGACAGACCAAGGGCTGAGACACACCCTAAGGTGGAAGTCCCAGAGGGGCACCCGCACCCCCGAAGGCTGGTGAGCACCTTCCTCTCCCTCAGAGATTCCCAGCCCACCCCCACCCTGGGCATGTTCCCCCGGGTCTGACACTGGCCACACCCAGCGGCTGGGCTGCCTGGAGGGGGAGCTGCAGTCAGTTCAGTCGCTCAGTCGTGTCCAGCTCTTTGCAACCCCATGGACTGCAGCACACCAGGCCTCCCTGTCCTTCACCTTCTCCCAGAGCCTGCTGAGCCTCCCATGTCCACTGAGTTGGTGATGCCATACAGCCATCTCATCCTCTGTCGTCCCCTTCTCCTCCTGCCCTCAGTCTTTCCCAGCACCAGGGTCTTTTCCAGTGAGTCAGCTCTTCGCATCAGGTGGCCAAAGTATTGGAGTTTCAGCTTCAGCATCAGTCCTTCCAATGAATATTCAGGACTGATTTTCTTCAGAATGGACTGGTTGGATCTTCTTGCAGTCCAAGGGACTCTCAACAGTCTTCTACAACACCACAGTTCAAAAGCATCAATTCTTCTGCGCTCAGCTTTCTTTATAGTCCAACTCTCACATCCATACATGACCACAGGAAAAACCATAGCCTTGACTAGATGGACTTTTGTTAGCAAAGTAATGTGTCTGCTTTTTAACATGCTGTCTAGGTTGGTCATAGCTTTTCACCCCACAAGGAGCCTGAGTCCACATGGAAGCTTTGTGAAGATCAGCCTCGTGCTCGGGGCTCCCGGCTGTTGCCTCGTGTCTAGGAGGCGGCGATAGTGCTGGCCTCAAACAGCTGCTGTGATGGGGAGAGGGTTAATGCTTGCAAAGGTCCTAGAAGGTCAAAAGCACAGAGCACTGTGCACTCAGGGGGCAGGGAAACGCAGGACAAGTGGGCTCCCTGAGGACGTGGGCTCCCTGAGGACGTAGGCTCGTCCAGGCCTGGGCACCCCGGCGGGGCCCGCCCACTCCCACCCCGGGCCGCCCCCACCCAGGGAAGGGGCCCTCGGGAGCAGCAGCTGTGCCCACCCTGCGGGCTGAGTGGGGTCCAGGCCCCATCTGCCCTGTGGCTCCAAGTGCCACATGCGGGCACACGTCCTCCAGGTGGGGGGACGGGGACAGGGGGGTCCTGGCTGAGGTGCCGCCTCTGTGAGGACGAGCTGCGGAGGTGATGGCGTCTGCCCCTCCCGCGGCCCGGTGCCCCCTCCCCGGCCTCCTGCCAGCGGCCTCTCTCTGGTCGGCTGTCCAGCAGATGCTCCGCGGCCCGGTGACCCCTCCCCGGCCTCCTGCCCGCGGCCTCTCTCTGGTCGGCTGTCCAGCAGACGCTCCGCGGCCCGGTGCCCCCTCCCCGGCCTCCTGCCCGCGGCCTCTCTCTGGTCGGCTGTCCAGCAGACGCTCGCTGGCAAGCTTCTGATACCGAAAGGACGAGACTGGGTGCTGGAGCACGGTCCGTGGACTTGGCCCTGGTGTCAGCGTGGGAAAGTCATCATGTGGAAAGCAAGCAAGCTTCGGGTTGGGGGCAACGCAGGATGAGGGGAGTGGGAGGGTGGGGTTCCGTGTGCCCTCCACCATGAAAGAAAGAAAAGAAAGGAAAGTCGCTCAGTTGTGTCCGACTCTTTGCGACCCCATGGACTGCAGCCCACCAGGCCCCTCTGTCCGTGGGATTCTCCAGGCAAGAACACTGGAGTGGGTTGCCATTTCCTTCTCGAGGGGATCTTCCTGACCCAGGGATTGAAGCCGGTCTCCGGCAGTGTAGGCAGACGCTTTACCGTCTGAGCCACCAGTCAAGCCTCCACCCAGAGGACTACCCATTTCCCATTTAGATTCATCTCATCAGCGGATGCATGGCCTTTACGTCTGGCTCATAGGCGCCAGGGAGGCTCAGCGCCTCCCGTTTTCCCGGTGAGTCTCGCAGCAGAGTGCTGTGTCTGTTCACAGTCACATAATTTGCATCCCTGAGTCAGGGTTTGAACCCAGGCCCCGAGCCAGCCCCCTGGTTCCCGCCTCCCTCCACTCTGCTTTGTCCGTAAGAATCAACATAACCACGACTCACCGATTTACAGAAAACCAGCCTGATTCGACTGGACTTGAGCTGAGACCTTTAGAAGGAGCAGCGGTGCACACTTCACACCTCCCTGGAAATGCACATCGCCCCGGTCCGCTCTCGTCCTCGGAGCCGGCTTCCACAGCAGCCCTGCTCAGAAATGCAAGTCACAGGGGAGGGCCGCTGAAATGCTGAAGGGGCTGCTGAGCCGCTGCAAGAAATCAAAGTTCCCCAACGTTGCCAGCTCAGTTACGCTGCCAGGTGCCAGCTTGTGGCATTTCTGTCAGAAACCCAGCTGGCATGAAAGTGGGTTTTTAATCCAGCCTGGAGTAGCCTCCGCACTCAGAAATTTTTTGCCTGACTCCAGAAGTCTAAACCCGGCCTCGCTTTCCCCGGAGGGAGAGGAGGCGGGGATGACAAAAGCCAGCCCCACTCTGGGAGCCAGATTAAGGTACCCCAAGACGGGGTGGGGGGTGTGGGGGGGAGTTCTGCCATCTTCCCTAGGACCCCAGCCCCTCCTGGACGAAAATGACAGCTTTGCGGGGCGGGAGGATTATTTAACTTGGCATTTAAGCACAGTATTAAAACCAGAGAGGGAAACTCTTTGGAGAAATGGAATGCAAGTGAATTTAAGAGAAATAAAATCTGCGGCCAGTGTTTCTGCCTCTGTTTGCTTCCTGCCCCGGCCTCCTTAGCCCCCCACCCCCCATATCCTGTCCAGCCTTCAGGCCTGCAGAGTGGTTCCCCCGCAATCTCGTGATACAGCCTCCTGCTCAGAAGAGTTCAGCTCTTCCCCTTTGCAGGCAGAATCAGGTTCAGACACCTCGGCTTGATCCGTCCTTCTTTTCTTCCTCAAATACAGAACATTTTTAAAGCTGACAACGATGGCTACGGCAATCCCAGCCTGCTCCTGTGCCATTTCCACCTCCCGGCCAGCCACTGGGACCTCAGCTGGGGCCCATCCACGGGCAGGGACACCAGCCTGCAGCCCAGGCTTGGCCAGAGTCCTTGAAGGACAATTGATCACTGGGGCCTCCCTGGTGGCTCAGCTGGTAAAGAATCTGCTGGCAAGGCAGGAGACTCGGGTTCAATCCCTGGATCGGAAGATTTCCCCCAGAGAAGGAATGGCAACCCAACTCCAATATTGTTGCCTGGAGAATTCCACGAACCAAGGAGCCTGGCAGGCTACAGTCCATAGGGTCGCAAACTGACACTTTCACTTTCACATTCTCTAAGGCTTCCCACGTGGCCCTAGTGGTGAAGAACCAGTCTGCCAGTGCAGGAGACATAAGAGATGCGGGTTTGATCCCTGGATGGGGAAGATCCCCTGGAGGAGGGCATGGCAACTCACTCCAGTATTCTTGTCTGGAGAATCCCACGGACAGAGGAGCCTGATGGGCTACAGTCCATGGGGTCAAAAAGAGTTGGACACAACTGAAGCGACTTAGCACGCATGTTCTCTAAGAGACCCAGACCTGCAATTGAGGCCCCAACATGGCAAGTGGCTAAATCCTGAGTTTCTCTGTGTGGGCCTCCATGGCCTAAAAATACAGTTCTGCTCTGGCACCCAGAGTCCTCTAAAATCCGCACCCCCACCCAGCTCTCCTTGCCCTCAGCTCCCTGCCCTCAACCTGAAGGTATTCAGACCTTGCGCCCTCACACGAGCGATGCCCTTTAGCCACATCCTCCCCCACCCCCGTCGTGCCCCCACCTGCTCCCTTCAGGGTCCAGAACCAGTGCCCCTGCTTCCGAGAAGCCCTCTTGCTCCCACAGCCACAAACCCCAGCTTGCTGCTCCCTTCCCCCAGGCATAGCCCAAGCGGCACTGCTGTTACCTCTCCTGGGCTTCCTGTCCGTGTTCTGGCAGACATTATTGTCTAATAGATCGCAAGTCCCTGAAAGAGAAAGATCACGCATTGGTCACCTCTGCGTCTCCTCCTGACCTGTGCCGTGGACGTGACCCAGTCATCTTTACAGGTGGGTTGTTTACTTGCTCAGTCGTGTCCAACTCTTTGCAACCCCATGCACTGCAGCCCACCAGGCCCCTCTGTCCGTGGGATTCCCCAGGCAAGAATACTGGAGTGGGCTGCCATTTCCTCCTCCAGAGAATCTTCCTAAGCCAAGGATCAAACCCATATCTCCTGCATGGGCAGGTGAATTCTTTACTTCTGAGTCACCTGAGAAGCCCTTTACAGGTGGTACAAAGCACTTAAGACAGATGTGTTAGGGGTTGAACTGTGTCCCCCAGTTCCTATGTTAAACCCGCGGTCCCAGCGCCTCAGGCTGTGCTTGTGTGTGGAGTGAACCTTTAAAGAGGTGATTAAGGTAACCTGAGGTCATTAAGGTCAGCCTGGATCCAATGTGACTGGTGTCTTTATAAGAAAAGGAGGTAAGGACAGACACACAGAGGGACGGTCACGTGAGGACATGGGGAGGAGACAGGCCTCAGGAGGAACCGGCCCTGCCCACACCTGGACCTTGACGTCTGTCCCCGCGGGTCTTCCCTCCTCACTCAGAAGACAAGCAGACTGCAGGAGGCCGTCCTCATCCTCCTCTGGACTAGTAGGGACTCGGGAAAGAGCCCTGACCGCGGACACACCCTGATGCCTGCCCAGAGTGACGGGCCTGGCCCTCTCTAGCCACGCAGGTCCCTAAGAGCCCCGAGCATCGCTCGTGCCCACAGGTGCCCCTGTCCTGAGGCCAAGTCTCTGGCCCCCAGCAAGGCAGGGGCCTGGGGAAGAGCAGCTCTGAGGAGGGGCGGGGGGCTGTCTCCACCTTCAGAGGCCCACGAACCTCCCTGCCCCATACAGCTCATCCTGGCTCCTCACTCACGCACACCCGGCCCTGATGCCCTGGCCACACCCCTGCAGGAGAGCTGCCACCACCAGCTAAGGGAACAGTGAGCCGGAAGCCCGCTCCGGTTTGAAGATGTCAGCATCCCAGCGGATCAAAAGGTGAGCCCGGAGGCTGCTGTCAGCTCCTCAAGTACATAACTTCATACAGTTCCCGAGACGGCAGCGTGGGGCCCACGGAGGAGGAGGACGGGGAGGCGGGTTGGCCTGGAGGGAGGGGAGGAGGGAGGGGAGGACGGAAGGGAGGAGAGTGAGCAGAGGGGAGGAGGGAGGGGGAGAGCGGGGAGGAGGGAGGGGAGGAGAGAGGGGAGGAGGGAGGGGAAAGCAGGGAGGAGGGAGAGGAGGAGGAAGAGGAGGAGAGCAGGGAGGAGGGAGGGGAGGAGAGTGAGCAGAGGGGAGAAGGGAGGGGAGGGCGGAAGGGAGGAGAATGAGCAGAGGGGAGGAGGGAGGGGAGGAGAGAGGGGAGGACAGAGGGGAGGAGAGTGAGCAGAGGGGAGGAGGGAGGGGAGGAAGGTGAGCAGAGGGGAGGAGGGTGAGCAGAGGGGAGGAGGGAGGGGAGGAGGGAGGGAGGACAGAGGGGAGGAGAGTAGAGCAGAGGGGAGGAGGGAGGGGGAGAGCAGGGAGGAGGGAAGGGGAGGAGGGAGGGGAGGATGGAGGGGAGGAGAGTGAGCAGAGGGGAGGAGGGAGGGGGAGAGCAGGGAGGAGGGAAGGGAGGAGGGAGGGGAGGGGAGAGGGGAGGGGAGAGGGGAGGAGAGTGGAGCAGACGGGAAGAGGGAGGGGAGGGGGGAGGGCTGGGGGCGCTGGGCCCCGTGGGACGGCAGGCCTGACAGCCGGGGGCTCACCTGGCACGTCCGTCCCCCGGGCGCCCAGCGTCGGCTCAGACACTGCAGCACCATCACCTGTCGGTGCGCCCCGCTCCTCCGGGGTCCCCCCAGCACCAGCGAGAAGGCAGCTGAGAAGACAGGCCCAGAACTCCCCCGGGGAGGGGCTGGACCCGGAGCGTGGCTGTGCTCCGCCCATCCTGGGAGCGGGGCCAGGGGCCGCCTGTCAGGGTAAACCCAGGACTGAGGGCGGGGAGGCTGGGCCAGGTGTGTGTGTCCCCTAGCACCGGGACAGCCCGTGTCCTGCCAGGGCCCTGCTGTGCGATTCGCGGGTGAGATTCACCGGTGTTCACACCGCCTGCCAGCGCACACCCCCTGGTCTACCTCTGTCCCCTCCACTCCCCAGCTTTGTCTTCCACAGGTGCTGGGCTTGGACTGGCGTTCCCACCCCCTCTCACTTGCAGGACCGGAAACAAAGATCAGGGCGGGATGCATCAGGTTGAGTATGTCCAGATACTGGCGTTCACTTATCTTGTTCAACAAATATGTATGTAGTATTTACCATGTGCCAGGCGCAATGCTGAGTGATTTACAAAGACATTCTAGGAATCAGCAAACTAAAATGGACTGGAATGGGTGAATTTAACTCAGATGACCATTATACCTACTACTGTGGGCAGGAATCCCTCAGAAGAAATGGAGTAGCCATCATGGTCAACAAAAGAGTTCGAAATGCAGTACTTGGATGCAATCTCAAAAATGACAGAATGACTTCTGTTTGTTTCCAAGGCAAACCATTCAATATGGCAGTAATCCAAGTCTATGCCCCAACCAGTAATGCTGAAGAAGCTGAAGTTGAACGGTTCTATGAAGACCTACAAGACCTTTTAGAACTAACACCCAAAAAAGATGTCCTTTTCATTATAGGGGACTGGAATGCAAAAGTAGGAAGTCAAGAAACACCTGGGTTACTAGGCAAATTTGGCCTTGGAATACGGAATGAAGCAGGGCAAAGACTAATAGAGTTTTGTCAAGAAAATGCACTGGTCATAGCAAACACCCTCTTCCAACAACACAAGAGAAGACTCTATACATGAACATCACCAGATGGTCAACACCGAAAGCAGATTGATTACATTCTTTGCAGTCAAAGGTGGAGAAGCTCTATACAGTCAACAAAAACAAGCCCAGGAGCTGACTGTGGTTCAGATCATGAACTCCTTATTGCCAAATTCAGACTTAAATTGAAGAAAGTAGGGAAAACCACTAGACCATTCAGCTATGATCTAAATCAAATCCCTTATCATTATACAGTGGAAGTGAGAAATAGATTTAAGGGCCTAGATCTGATAGATAGAGTGCCTGATGAACTACGGACTGAGGTTCGTGACATTGTACAGGAGACAGGGATCAAGACCATCTCCATGGAAAAGAAATGCGAAAAAGCAAAATGACTGTCTGGGGAGGCCTTACAAATAGCTGTGAAAAGAAGAGAAGAGAAAAGCAAAGGAGAAAAGGAAAGATATAAACATCTGAATGCAGAGTTCCAAAGAATAGCAAGGAGAGAAAAGAAAGCCCTCTTCAGCGATCAATGCAAAGAAATAGAGGAAAACAACAGAATGGGAAAGACTAGAGATCTCTTCAAGAAAATTAGAGATACCAAGGGAACATTTCATGCAAAGATGGGTTCGATAAAGGACAGAAATGGTATGGACCTAACAGAAGCAGAAGATATTAAGAAGAGGTGGCAAGAATACACAGAAGAACTGTACAAAAAAGATCTTCACGACCTAGATAATCACAATGGTGTGATCACTCACCTAGAGCCAGACATCCTGGAATGTGAAGTCAAGTGGGCCTTAGAAAGCATCACTATGAACAAAGCTAGTGGAGGTGATGGAATTCCAGTTGAGCTCTTTCAAATCCTGAAAGATGGTGCCGTGAAAGTGCTGCACTCAATATGCCCACAAATTTGGAAAACTCAGCAGTGGCCACAGGACTGGAAAAGCTCAGTTTTTATTCCAATCCCAAAGAAAGGCAATGCCAAAGAATGCTCAAACTACCGCACAATTGCACTCATCTCACACACTAGTAAAGTCATGCTCAAAATTCTCCAAGCCAGGCTTCAGCAATATGTGAACCGTGAACTTCCAGTTGTTCAAGCTGTTTTAGAAAAGGCAGAGGAACCAGAGACCAAATTGCCAACATCCGCTGGATCATCGAAAAAGCAAGAGAGTTCCAGAAAAACACTATTTCTGCTTTATTGACTATGCCAAAGCCTTTGACTGTGTGGATCACAATAAACTGGAAAATTCTGAAAGAGATGGGAATACCAGACCACCTGACCTGCCCCTTGAGAAATTTGTATGCAGGTCAGGAAGCAACAGTTAGAACTGGACATGGAACAACAGACTGGTTCCAAATAGGAAAAGGAGTACGTCAAGGCCATATTTTGTCACCCTGCTTATTTAACTTATATGCAGAGTACATCATGAGAAATGCTGGGCTGGAAGAAGCACAAGCTGGAATCAAGATTGGCGGGAGAAATATCAATAACCTCAGATATGCAGATGACACCACCCTTATGGCAGAAAGTGAAGAGGAACTAAAAAACCTCTTGATGAAGGTGAAAGAGGACAGTGAAAAAGTTGGCTTAAAATTCAACATTCAGAAAATGAAGATCATGGCATCTGGTCCCATCACTTCATGGGAAATAGATGGGGAAACAGTGGAAACAGTGTCAGACTTTATTTTGGGGGGCTCCAAAATCACTGCAGATGGTGGCTGCAGCCATGAAATTAAAAGACGCTTACTCCTTGGAAGAAAAGTTATGACCAACCTAGATAGCATATTCAAAAGCAGAGACATTACTTTGCCAACAAAGGTCCGTCTAGTCAAGGCTATGGTTTTTCCTGTGGTCATGTATGGATGTGAGAGTTAGACTGTGAAGAAAGCTGAATGCCAAAGAATTGATGCTTTTGAACTGTGGTGTTGGAGAAGATTCTTGAGAGTCCCTTGGACTGCAAGGAGATCCAACCAGTCCATTCTGAAGGAGATCAGCCTTGGGATTTCTTTGGAAGGAATGATGCTAAAGCTAAAACTCCAGTACTTTGGCCACCTCATGCAAAGAGTTGACTGATTGGAAAAGACTCTGATGATGGGAGGGATTGGGGGCAGGAGGAGAAGGGGACGACAGAGGATGAGATGGCTGGATGGCATCACTGACTCGATGGACGTGAGTCTGAGTGAACTCCGGAAGTTGGTGATGGACAGGGAGGCCTGGCGTGCTGCGATTCATGGGGTCTCGAAGAGACACGACTGAGCAACTAAACTGACTGGACTGAACTGAACTCATTTTATTGACTCCTCCCAATAACCCCTAGAGTCATGTACTATTACCATCCCCGTTTGAAAGTGAGGCACAGGGAGGTGATGACTCTTGAGGTCACAGAGCTGAAAGCCGGTGGAGATGGATTAAAATCCAAGCAGTCTGGATCCAGAATCTCTCATTTTAACCTGATGTTCTTTGTTACAGAAATAATTCTTCATTTTTAAAAACATATCTAACTGTGCTTCCCTGGTGGCTCAGAGGGTAAAGAATCTGCCCACAATGCAGGAGGCCTGGGCTTGATCCCTGAGTTGGGAAGATCCCCTGGAGAAGGAAATGACAATCCACTCCAGTATTCTTGCCTGGAGAATTCTATGGACAGAGGAGCCTGGAGGGTTACAGTCCATGGGGTCACACGGAGTAGATACGACTGAGCGACTAACCTGTAAATACCTGTACAGGAACGGGTTACCACAATGCCTGTGTTTTGCTTTTGAGCAGAGATCTCACTAGCCTGAGGTGAACGACTCAGGGTCCACTCCATGAGGGTGGGGGTGGTGGGTCTGGAGCTGGACTGTTGACTTTGGGCTTCCCAGTCTCCTCTCAGACCCCTCGCCTTCCCCCAGCCTGGACCTAGCTCTCCTCAAGGTCCCAAAGCCCTCAGCCCTCAGCAGAGGTGCTGTGGACCAGCTGCAGCTCCTGGGAGCAGAGGAAAGCCCGTCCCAAAGGAGTGAGCCTCCAGCTGCCAAACTCCAGGCCCTGGAGCACCAGGAGAGGACATGGCACAGGAGAAGGGCTTTCCCACCTCCTCACCCTCAGAGCCCGGGGTGGGCTGCTCCTGGCTGCGACTGAGGACAGCCAAGCCCCAGATGGCCTGGGTGCATTGGGTCAGCATGACTGGGAAGGCCGCAGGGCCCATGTCCTGCTGGAGAACACCTCTTCTTGGCCATGGTGTCTGAATGCATTCATGTGCAAAGTCCTTGATGCGAAGCGCTGACTCATCGGAAAAGCCCCTGATGCTGGGAAAGACTCAGGGCAGGAGGAGAAGGGCGCGACAGAGGATGAGATGGTTGGATGGCCTCACCCGCTAAATGGGCATGAGTTTGAGCAAACTCGGGGAGATAGGGAAGGACAGGGAAGCCTGGTGCACTGCAGTCCACGGGGTCGCAGAGTCAAACACGACGACCAAACAGCAACAAATGCAGAGTCCCTGCGGTTGTGCACGTGGGTTTCTTCGGGCTGTTGCGTCCCGTCTCTCCTCCCCCACCAGCCTCGCCCTGGACTCTGCCCCAGGTGGGTGTGCTCACACCTGACCCAGGGTCCAAGGAGCCTTGGGGAAATCAGAGTCCTAAAGATGCAGGTACTGGATTTGAAAAGATTAAGAAAGAAACCCAGGCCAGCTCTGCCGTTTGAACACAGCTCTTGAGTGTGGGTCCCGGCAGCCTGGCAGTTCTAGATGGCTTCAGGACGCATGGGAGCATTCGTGAGCCTGTCTGCCTTTGGGTGAGTCCTTGCCTTGCAGACCAGCCTCCTCTAACAAGGACTTCCTGTCCCCTAGGCGAACTCAAGGGAGAAGGAGATGGCACCCCACTCCAGTACTCTTGCCTGGAAAATCCCATGAACGGAGGAGCCTGGTAGGCTGCAGTCCATGGGGTCGCTAAGAGTCGGACACGACTGAGCAACTTCACTTTCACTTTTCACTTTCATGCATTGGAGAAGGAAATGGCAACCCGCTCCAGTGTTCTTGCCTGGAGAATCCCAGGGACAGGGGAGGCTGGTGGGCTGCCGTCTCTGGGGTCACACAGAGTCGGACATGACTGACGCGACTTAGCAGCAGTAGCAGCAGCAGGCGAATCTCATAAGCCTGATGGACTGAGGAGCTGGTCTTTCTGAGAAACTGGCCACTGAGATTTGCTCTGCTCGGCTGGTCTCCAGGACCCCGGATCTCTCTAAATCTCAGCCTGGATGAGGCCCGTTTGATTTGCTGTGCTTTCAGGCATCCCTCACCTGCATCCGTTCAGCCTTGACTGCACACGGGTGCCCTTGGAGACGAGAGGCTCCGATGTCCGAGCTCCATCCCACATGCCCAGTGGCGCTCCGGGGCCCAGCAGCTGCCCTCAGCCACAATGGGGCCTCCTTACAGCCACGTGAACTCGGGATGCTGCTTCTCATTCTGGGGGCCCAGGGAGAACTGCTGGAAGGCCCCGAGCACCAACCCTCCCCTGCCCTGTCACCTGCCCAAGGAGTCCCAGCAGGGCACGTGCAGAGAAGATTGCTCAGCCAGCATCTCCCCTCGAACCTGTACCTGGAACCGAGGTTGGAGCCACTGGCCTGGGCAGCCCACCCACCAGTGCCCGCGTTCCGGAGAGGGGCTCGTCACTTGCTAAGCTGCATCGCCTGGGGAGAGGTGAAATTTCTCACCTGATCTGCATCCTCTCGCGACCGCCCTCAGCAGTGACGCAGCCCCTCCTCCTCCAGGCCTCAGCCACCAGCAGGAAGGAAGGAGGCGATTCTGGGCTTTATGCGCCGTTCCGCGTTGCATTCGTTCCTGCTCTAACAAATGACTTATCACAGACGTCGTGGCGTGAAGCAACAGATTTCTCATCTTATAGTTCTGCAGGTCACTTTCAACACGGGTCTCACTGGGCTGGTGGTCAGTGGGGCCCACCTTGTTCCTCCTGAAGGCTCTGGGGAGAAGCCAAGTCCTGCCTCTTCCAACACTGATGTTAAAGCTCCATTACTCTGGCCACTTGATGCGAAGAGCCAAGTCACTGGAAATGACCCTGATGCTGGGAAAGATTGAAGGCGGGAGGAGAAGGGGTCGACAGATAACGAGATGGTTGGATTGCATCACCGACTCAACAGACATGAGTTCGATCAAGTTCCGGGACAGAGTGAAGAACAAGGAAGCCTGGCGTGCTGCAGTCCATGAGGTCACAGAGTCGGACATGACCGAGCGACTGAACACCAACCACAGGGCCCCATGCCCTGCAGCGCCATGACCCTGCCTCTGTCTTCAAAGCCAGCAGCGCTGCCTTGCTGTGACCTTCCCCCAAGGTCACATCGCCCTCTGTCTGTAGCGGGCGAGGCTCTGCCCTGGAAGGGACCTGGGGCCTAGATGGGTCTGGATGGGGCTTGACCAAGTTACTTGTCCCTCTGGGCACTCTGCATCCTCCAAGCAGGCGTGATCTGGGCACCTCGAACCTCTGTCTTTCTCAGGACGCAGGGGACGTCCCCCGGAGTTAGGAGCTGGCTGAGCTCAGGGATCGTGGCTTCGACTTAAGAGGTTTATTCATTCCACAGATGCTCCGGGGGCGCTCGCCTGTGCCAGTGCCAAGGTGGGTGCCAGGGTGCAGCCTGCCCTCGCAGGCGGAACCAGTGAGCGACAGGCATCCACCCTTGGTGAGAGCTGAGTCCTGTGGGCACACTTGGCACGCGTCCTCCATTCACTTATCTGCATGGCAGGTGTCCCTTGGGGCCTCCTCTGTCCTGGGCACGGTGAACGTAGCAGCAAGCGAGACACAAGTCCAGTGGAGCTCAGCTCCTCTGATGACGATGGGTGATGACGACCGGCCTTCTCCTAGCGTTGCCTGTCCACCCCAGCCACGGATTCATCGGTGCCTGGGCGGGACATGAAAAACCCAGGACCAACTTAACTGCCTGACTAGTTCTGAAGGGTACAACCAATCACAGGCGAGGCTGAGTCGAAACCTAGGAATGAACACTTAGAAATAAATAAAAATGTAGCCTCTCTCCCCCTCCTTTCCCTGCTTCCACCTAAAACCTTTGTGTTTCTGAAGACATGGAAACATTTCGGATTTCACCAATTCAAATTTTAATTAACTTCAGTGTTTAATGCGTGGTGGTTCTACATTGTGTAAGGACCTTTTAAAAATTTATTTATGTATTTATTTTCGGCTTTGCTGGGAGCGGGCTTTGTTTCTTTACCGCAGGCGGGGGCTGCCCTGCAGTTGTGAATCGTGGACTCTCACTGCGGTGGCCTCTCTCGGGGACCAGGACTCCAGGGCACGGGGGTTTCGGTAGCTGCGGCTCGTGGGCTCTGGAGCACAGGCTCAGTAGCTGTAGTGCACAGGCCCACTTGCTCCGCCGCATGTGGGATCTTCCTGACTCAGGGATCGAACCCATGTCTCCTGCATTGGCAGGCAGATTTTCTACCACTGAGCCCACCAGCTAAGCCCTGCGTCTGGGCCTTTAACCGCCCTAAAATGATCTCCAAAGTTATGCTCTTTGTAATGAAGAGTCCGGGTGCTGTTAGAGTGTGTGAGCAAAGAAGGAGGGGCAGGCGTCCAGACGGCCGGCGTGTCTGCCCTGGGCACTGCGGCTCCTCCACGTGGGGGAGGGGCCAGCCCCTCGCTGCCTGGGGGCCGCCTCTGGACAGGCTGGACGGACGGTTGGGGTCACTCCAGTGGGAGAGGAAGCCAGACGTCCACGGGGCGTCAAGGCCAAGGGGATGAGAACTGTCCCAGGGTTTGGGGCGAGAACGGCCTTCCTCTCAAGCCTGCGACCTTGAGATTCTCTGAGGATCTGCCGGGAAGTGTCCTTCTTTACTGAAATGCAAAATATGGTAATTTTATGGCCACCTTATAAATAACACAGTGTCACCATCCTAGCGCAACGAACACAGATTTACTCGGTCTGAAGGAAGCATCAACAAAAGAAATGGGACGTCTGACCTTTTTCTCCAAATTTCTACTTCCCATACCCAACTAAACTGGCTTTTTTAAAATGCAGTTTTATGCAGAATTTCTGGAAATTCACAATCTCAATTGAATCCAGTCTCCTGATACATGTTTCAGAACCTTTTTCCTCTGTGGCTCTCTCTCTCTCTCTCTTTTTCTTAATTCTCTGACAACACAACTGTTATTTTTTCAATGGCAAAGGTTAGGTTGGTATGAGGAAATGCAGAAAATGCAAAAGCGAGCTGACTTTCCCTGACCCCCACCCGCCCAGGACACGAGGGGCCTCTCGGCTGGCACACGCTCTCCACCAGCACGACATGTACAGGGGCTCCTGCTGCTGTTTACTTTTATAAAACCGGGGTTAGTGGATCAGTTTGCTAGGGCTGGCAAGGCACTGGGCCGTCCCCCAGGCTCGGGAGCTGGAAGCCAAGATCTCGGTGTGAGCAGGGCTGCGTGCTCCTGAGGCCTCTATGCTCCACCCGGGGCGTGGTCCTCCCCACCCCTCACACCTCTGTCCCTCAGCGCCTTCTGCGCCCTCGTCTCTCGGTGTAAAGACACCAGTCGTCGTGGGTGCAGGCCCGTCCTAGAGACCTCACTGTAACTGCATTACGCCTTTAAAGGTCTTCCTTCCAAGTACAGTCACGTTCTGAGGTTCTGGGGCTCAGATGTCTGGCTGGGGCCACAGCAGCTGGCTCTCTGACCGGACCCCAGCCCACACCTGCCACAAGCTCACCCGTGTCCGCCCCGGTATGGGCCTCCAGACGCAGCACCGAGCCCAGCTCCCTGGGGTTGAGCCAGCAGGCACTGGCCCCTGTTTACGCAGAAGTGACCTGCTACAGTCCATGGGGTCGAGAAGAGCCGGACACAACTAAGCGACCTTCACTTTCACTTTTCACTTTCATGCATTGGAGAAGGAAATGGCAACCCACTCCAGTGTTCTTGCCTGGAGAATCCCAGGGATGAGGAGCCTGGTGGGCTGCTGTCTCTGGGGTCACACAGAGTCGGACACGACTGAAGTGACTTAGCAGCTTAGCAGCCTCCAGGGTACGCGTGTTTTCAAGTCTTTTGTTAAAGGTGCCAGATAGCTTACCCCAAACGTCAAGTCACCTGCCCTAAACTGTCCGAGAGAACCCAGTCCCCACATTCTCATCAGACATGCTTGAGGTTCTGCCCCATCCTTTTAAAATTCTCATTAAGGAAAATCTCAAACACACGGCAAAGTCCAGAGAATAGAACAATGAATCAAAATACGCTCACCCCCCACCCCAGCTTTAACGACCCCCTCATGGAGCGCTGCTTTGTCATGTCAAAGGGGCTTGCGTAACTCAATGAAGCTATGAGCCATGCCATCGGAGGATGAGACGGTTGGATGGCTTCGCCAATTCAATGGACATGAACTTGGGCAAACTCTGGGAGATGGTGAAGGACAGGGAGCCTGGCGTGCTGCAGTCATGGGGTCACAGAGTCAGATATGACTCGACAACTGAAAAACAACAAGACTTGAACAACCCTCCAGTCTCCACTGGTTGTATTCTGTCCGTCTCCCCTGCCATGTTTGTGGTTGGAATACGTTTAGAACAAATTTCAGTCATCAAGGCTTCACACCCAGATGCAGCCATACGCATCTAATGGGCAAAGACATCTCAGCAACATCACTATCCCGTTATCACGCCTAACAAGCTAAGGCGAGTTCCTTCCTACCAGCGAGTGTAGAACGGCTCTTCTCAGCTGATGCCAGTCAGTCTGCTGGGCCAAAAGCTGCATATCATCATTTTTCTCAGAGTCAGAAAGTCTTCTCGGCAGGCTGACGGGCGCCCAGCAGTGGGTCCCCTCTCTGCTGCCTGGGGGTCAGGGTTAGAATTTGCTCCCACTGCCTCTGGGAAGCATTTAAGTGTTGTCACTCAGTCGTGTCTGACTCTTTGTGACCACAAAAGCCTGTAGCCCACCAGGCTCCTCTGTCCGTGGGATTCTCCAGGCAAGAATACTAGAGTGTAGCCATCCCTTTCTCCAGGGGATCTTCCCCACCCAGGGATCGAACTCAGGTCTCCTGCGTTGCAGGCAGGTTCTTGACCATCTGAGCCACCAGGGAGCCTCCCTTAACCCCCAGCCCAGCCCCTGCTTGTCACTGTTCTGCTTAGAAATCAGCGCCTCGGTCTGCCCAGGGCCCGCAGTCCTGACTTGCCCCCCAAAACCCCGCTGCTCCCGAGAACTGCCCCTTCCCCCCACCCCTGGGCGTGTTCCCCTCCGCCTTTGCATTCAGCCCCCAGTCCTCGCCCCTATCGTTCTGACCTCGTCCTTACAGCCCTGGCCCCAGCCCCTGGCTGTGTGGAGATGAAGCTTACAGTGCCAGACACTTCTTAGCGTCCAGCCTGGGGAAGCGGGTGGACAGAGAGGCAGAGCTCGGACACAGCCTGCCCGAGCCTGGCCGTCCCGAGGGGGACTCTGGGGCCTGTGAGAGGTGTGCACGTGGGCTTTGGCGCCACCAGCAGCCCCCTGGGGAAGGGCGAGTGGTGAGGCTGACCCTAGAGGAGGTGAATCAGCGGGTGCCCAAGGGCCCTTTGAGGCCTGCAGGCGCCTCCTCCCGCCCCGCCCTGGGAGATGTGTAGTAAGCGCCTCGTCTTCACTAGGATTTGCAAGCTGCTCTGAATCGGGCTTCCCTGGGAGCTCAGACGGTAGAGTGTCTGCCTGCAGTGGGGGAGACCTGGGTTCCATCCCTGGGTCAGGAAGATCCCCTGGAGAAGGAAATGGAAACCCACTCCAGTACTCTTGCCTGGAAAATCCCATGGGTGGAGGAGCCTGGTGGGCTACAGTCCATGAGGTCGCAAAGAGTCAGACACGACTGAGTGACTTCACTTTCACTTCTCTGAATTTTAGGTTGAACGAGCTCTGTGTTACAAACCAGTACCTAATGGCTCGAGGCTTTGTTCTCCATGCTCTGCCCGTGAGCCCGTGAGCCACGGGGCCAGTCCTCTGACCTGTCGGGATTTGGGGGTCTCCTCCTCTGAACAGGCAGCGTCGGCTCAGTGGTCCTCGAGGGTCACTGCCGTCTGGCCTGTGGTGGAGGAGGACAGGCTTGTCTCCCAAAGCCTGAGTCACCCCCGGGACCATCTCAGATGTCCTGTGCCTGGGAGGGATGCGGGTAAGGCCCTGGGACCATCTGACACGGCCGCCCCTCTACCAGTAGCCCGGGCCCACCCAGGGGCTCCACGGGCTTGGGCTCTGGGACACACAGTCCCTGCTCGGATGCTGCCCGTAGGCCCGTCCTGGTGAAAGGCCAGCCTCGGCTCCGTGAGCGTTGGAGGGGGCAGTTGGTCTGTGCCCTTGGGGTCCCCCAGGAGACGCGTCTCCCAATCCCGTTGGGGCTGATAGACCAGCAGGAGCCGATCCTCACCCTCAGCATCTCGAGGGGGCTCACGAGGGCCCCTCGCTCTTATGTCCATGGATATATGCTCACATACATGCACACACACACACACCCACGGGCACACACACGCTCAGATCCTCAAGAGCCAAACAAGCAAAGCAACTCAAGACGAGTGCTTTCCAGAGAGACCAGGGTTCACGCCTGGAGTTGGCAGGGAGTCCAAAAGCCGAGATGGACTGATGGCCTCTGCCGCCTTAGCAGGGTCTCTAGGAGTGCAGCAAACCAAGACAGGGGATGTTTTGCAGCAAATGCTACTGTATTTTTTTAAGGCATTTTTTTCCCTATAAGGCCTCCAGTTTAATGCATATCCAGGGCTTACCTGAAGCGCAGCAGGCTCAGGGCTGAGGGCTTTGTGACGGACTTGCTACTCCTCTGAGAAGGGGCCGAAATCCCGGCTGTGAGAGCTTGATGGATGGGTTTATCAGCGCTGGGCTCTGGGGCTCCTGGGGATGGACGGGAGCTCCGAGAAGCCGGGAGAGGCTTGGGAGAATTAGCCACAGGAAGACAGGCCACGGAGGGGTTTAGAAGCAAAGCATCACGGATGGAGGGCGCCTTGTTTCAGCGAAGGCGCAGGAGGCTGGAGGCTTCCCAGGGGAGGGGGAGAATCCCCGGGCCCCTGCGGACCCCTGATCACAGGGACCCCCAGCTGCTAGCGTCCTCACTGAGGTCAAGGACGTCCATGGTCACATAGAGACCCCGCGTGCGCCTCTCTGGCGCGTTCTCAGGGCGCATCTCACATTGAGCACAGCAAGTGGCCCAGGCTCAGCTCAGGTCCCTGACGGGGGGCCTTCATCCCTGGTCCTCTTCTAGGCCCCTGGTCCCCGTCCCCATTCTGCCCAGGACTCCGCCAACCCTAGAAAGCACAGCATTCTCCACACCTCCTCTCTGTGGGTCTCTGAGCCCATTGGCTCTGGTTTGAGATGCTGTGTCCCTAGTACTGACTATGTTCCAAACCAGTACTCTCGCTGGGAAGCCTAACCCCCAGGATGATGGTGTTAGACCAGGGGCCTCAGGGAGGTGACCAGGGTGGAGCCCAGAGGAACTGAACCTGTTTCTGTAAAAGGGACCCTGATCCTTCACCCCTCCCACCAGGTCAGAGGCCTGGAAGAGGGGCCTCCCCAGACCCCGCCGTGTGGCACCCCACTCTCACGCCTCCAGCCTCCAGAACCATGAGAGAGAAACTTGTGCTGTGTGGAAGCCACCTGGCCTGTGGGGGTTTGTCCTAACATTTCTCAGCAAGACCTTCTCCGATCCACCGCCCACCATGCGTCCCTAGCATCTCAGGTCACTTCAGGACACAGGGTGGAGTCAGAATGGAAAGTGCAGGATGAAGACTGAGGCAGGCGCGCTTCTCCTGATGCAGGGGAATCTGTGCTACGTTCAGGCTTCAGGGGGTTTTGAGACAGACAGAGAGATGGGAACCCAGAGCTCCAGAGCAAGAAGGACCTGCATTGACTTCTACTCCCTGGTTCCCTGGTAGCTCAGGTGGTAAGAATCCGCAATTAATGCAGGAGACCTGGGTTTGATCCCTGGGTTGGGAAGATCCCCTGGAGGAGGGCATGGCTACCCGCTCCAGTATTCTTGCCCGGAGAATCCCATGGACGGAGGAGCCTGGCGGGCTACAGTCCAGGGAGTTGCACAGAGTCAGACATGACTGAGCGACTAAGCACGACCCTGGTTGTGTAACAGTAGCTGAGTCATTTACATCTCCTTGTCTGTAAATCCAGGACACCAGCAGAGTGGCCCTAAGGCTTAAACATTTTACGTAAGATGGTGCTGTTGTCTAGTACAACTAAATGCTCAGTGAGCGTCATTGGAACAGCCATTATGACCGCTCCATCATTGTGGATCTCAGAGCTGTGGCCCTCAGAGCTGTGAGACAGTACATTTCTGTTATTCTAAGCTACAGAGTCCGATGATCAAACCAGTCCATCTTAAAGGAAATCAACCCTGAATACGCACTGGAAGGACTGATGCTGAAGCTGAAACTCCAATATACTTTGGCCACCTGATGCAAAGAACTGACTCACTGGAAAAGACCCTGATGCTGGGAAAGATTGAAGGTGGGAAGAGAAGGGGGCGACAGAGGATGAGATGGTTGGATGGCATCACCGACTCAATGGACCTGAGTTTGAGAAAGCTCTGGAAGATAGTAGAGGACAGGGGAGCCTGGTGTGCTACAAGCCACAGGGTCACAGAGAACTGGACACGACTGAGCTACGGAACAGCAGCAGCAAGCTGTGGCCCTTGTTACAGCAGTCTCAGGAGGCTATGAAGAACAGTCAGGGAGCAACTTTGAAACCCAAGGCCCAGCCCAGAAATGCAGCTTTCCTGGCTTCAGGGTGAGGGCAGGACCCTAGGCTTTCACAATTCTGCAGTGGAGTTCCGCTTTGGGGGAAGCACTCTGGCAGGCTGTGTGCTCAGTGAGAGGACCCGCTATGATGGAAGACTCCTGGGGAGGGAGGCAGTGTCCGCGGTGTGAGCTGCAGCCTCACCCTGGTCTCAGTCTACCTGACCCCTGGCCTGGACCCCATCCCTCGGCCCAAGTACTTTTGACCACCTTGAGGCCTCCCTGAATGCTGGGTCTTCCCATGCCTCCCTCTGTCTCCATCCCTACAGTGCCTGCTTGAGCCAGATCTCAGCGAGGCGGAGGGTGCCTCTGTGCCTAAGACTGAAAATTAATTAAATTCAAGGCTTCGGGTTATATAAAACAAATTAGGTCTCCACATCGCCAGTGTAAGCCCCCAAAACTTGGCACTAAGTTTACTTAGGATGTGAGTAAAATAACATATACCTTAAAAAAAAAAAAAGAAAGAAAGAAAAGCAAGTGTGTGTAAAAGATTACGTGAATGGATTCGACTTTAGGAACTAGGTCAAAAATGAGGTTTTTGCCCTGTGCGTGGGAGAACGCAGCGGCAGTTGAATTATTCATGCAACGTAAGCCGTGCTGTTTTAAACTAGACAATTGAACGCTGGTTTGGAAGGTCATTAACACCCAGGAAAAATGCAAATGGTTTCTCCATCTTTTTAATTGTCATAGCGAGAAAAGCTCTACCCCATGGAAATGAGATGGGAGCAGGTCTCCTCCCTGGTGGGGAGACGGCAACCCCCCCACCCCGGCTCCAGATCTTCTAGGAGGCAGACCCATTCCCCTGGGCACCTGCTCTCCACAGAGACCCCTGGATGGGTGAGGAAGCAAATTGAGGTGCTATTTAAAGCCACATTCTCATACGTGAATAATCAAGAGCCTTTTTATTGGAGAGAGTGGAATTGGGGGCAATGCTCAATTAGCCTAGAAACTATCCCTTCCGCCCAGCCACCTGTGGACGGGAGCTGTCTCAGGCGGAACCACGGTGCCAGAGGGACTCTCCCCAAACCTTGTCTCGGGAGCACTAGGGATGTGGGGATTTGCCCAGAGTGCTCGGTCACTGACTGGCGGTCAGAGTGGCAGCCCTTCTAGCGCCCGGCCAGGCCCTAGTCCCCAGGAAGCACAGAATCCAAGAGCTTACATGCGGAGTATGTACGATTAGGAAGTGCAGCTTGAGAAAAATGACTTCTCCTTTGCACTCTGATCTTCAGGAGGTTCTGAGTATGCACCACTGTCAGTTTTTGTTTTCTAAATCCTTCGGGCGAGTGGGCCGTGGGCATTGAGGATGCCCCCTGGCTGATCAACATTGCAGAGGGCACCCAGGGGCTTGGGCTCCTCCACTGGGTACCTGCAGGCTCTGCGGCAGCCGGCAATGCGGAGAGACCCTGCTCTCCTGAAACCCACGGTCCGGTCGAGCAGGCAGACACACACGGGACGTGAGGCCAGGGAAATAGGGTGCCCACTGATGCCCCTGAGGTGAACGCAGAGGGGAGGGGAGGACTGGGCATCGCTGCTCCCTGGTTGACAGGTCCACGCCTCATTTGGTCTGGATCCAGAGAGTCAAATCTTAGTGAGTGTGGGAGGAGCCACCCAGCTGGTTGAAAATGCAGCTTCCAGAGTCACAGCCTGGACTGCAGAGAGCTGCTTCTGACTCAGGAGGACGCGATGAGACCAAGGCTCTGCTCAGTGGAGAACCTCCCAGGCGATCTTGCATTGTAGAAACCCCTCCTCCCCGCAGTCCAGAGAGAATCCAGCCTAATATCCGGGGACGCCGGGGTGGCTCCGACACTAACCTGTCACTCTGACGCGTGTAGGACGTGTGGTTCTCGGAACACCCGTGCTGGACCCCGAGACTGGCTGTGTGAGACAGCACGGCCCCCTAAGACGTCCACCCCAAATCCCCGGGAGCTGAGAACGTGTTACAGTCACAGACTGAATGTGTGTCCCGCCGACCTCCAGATTCACCTGGAATCTAACTGCCAAGGTGCTGGTGTCAGGAGGTGGGGCCCTCATGCTGGGATCAGCGCCCTCATAAGAGACCCCAGAAACTCCCTGCCGCTTTCCCAAGTGAGGACATGGCGAGAAGTGGCCGTCTGTGAGCCCGAAAGCAGATTCCCACCAGACCCGAAATCTGCTGGGCCCTGGATCTCACATGCCCAGCCTCCAGACTGAAGGATAAACGGTGTTTCAGCCGCTCTGTGTTCAATGTTTTATTACAGCGGCCAGGATGGACTTAGGACAGTTCATTGACCCGGGCTCCTAGGCGGTCAGCCCCTCTGCCCACTTAGGGACGAGCAGCAGGCATCGGGCGGATGGGGACAGAGCTGAGGGACCCTTCCAAGGTCCCCAGGTTCACAAGTCCCGTGCTGCCCCCTCTTCCTAGGACCCTCATGTCTATGAGTCAGTCCTTTGTGTGGAGCTGTTAACTCTTCCCCTGTGAAATCGAGAGGCCCGTGGGGCAGGGGGAGTGGGTAGGCATTGACCAAGTGGAGACCGTCTTAGCCCAGGATGAGAGGGGCAGGGAGGTGTCCACGGGACCCAGAGCCCCGAGAGTGGGGCCGGGGCACTGGAGGGGCAGGCTGTGCACCCCAGTGTGAACGCCGACACCCCGTTTCATCTCGGGCGGGTGGGGCCAGCACCCCAGTGGTAGGCTGGGCCGCCCCGTCTGGGCCACACAGGGCATGCTTGTTTTCTTCGTCGCACACCCATAGGGTCACCCGGGAAGACTCGCCGGCTGGTTCTCGTTCCCGTTCATCCTCTGCCCACCGCGGGGCCACAGTCCGTGTCACGCACCAGAGGGCCCATGGCTGATGATGTGCTACTGCAAGGGAGAGACCGCCCAGCCCACCCTTCCGGAGCTTCACCCTCGCCAGAGGAGCCAGACCTCGGTGGGCCTCCGTCATCAGGGACCTTAGTTGAAATGAAGGTTTCCAGCCCTTCCTGGTGGCTCAGAGGTAAAGAATCTGCCTCCCAGGGCAGGGGACCATGAGTTGCTGCTCCAGGAAGATCCTACACGCCATGGAGCCACTGAGCCCATGCTCCAGAACTACTGAGCCGGTGTTCTAGAGCCTGGGAGCCCCAACTATGAAGCCTGCATGCCCTAGAGCCTGCTGCTGCTAAGTCGCTTCAGTCGTGTCCGACTCTGTGTGACCCCAGAGACGGCAGCCCACCAGGCTCCCCTGTCTCTGGGATTCTCCAGGCAAGAACACTGGAGTGGGTTGCCATTTCCTTCTCCAATGCAGGAAAGTGAAAAGTGAAAGTGTAGTTGCTCAGTCATGTCCGACTCTTAGCGACACCATGGACTGCAGCCTACCAGGCTCCTCCGTCCATGGGATTTGACAGCCAAGAGTACTGGATTGGGTTGCCATTGCCTTCTCTGGCCCTAGAGCCTGGGAGCCCCCCAATGAGAGAAGCTGCTGCAAGAAGCCTGCACACCGCAGCAAGAGAGTAGTCCCTGCTCTCCACCACTAGAGAAAAATCCCTCGCAGCAATGGAAACCCAACACGACCAAAAGTAAATAAATAACTTTGTTGTTGTTGTTGTTAAAGAAGGTTTCCAGGTCTCTTGCCCAGAAAGTGGGGCTCAGGCTGGGGTCCAGGAGCCTGCGTTTTAATTCCCTTCCTGCAGATCTGATCACACCACCCTGAGCCTGAATGCTGGGTTTTGGGGGTCACTTCGTGAGGCTCCAGGACCTGGTCTGAAAACACCATCCCCCTCGGGGGGGCATGGTGGGGAGTGTTGTAGAGGTGATCACCACCTACAATCAGGTGACGTTAAGTGAAGGAGATGACCCTCCATAATGCAGATGGGCCTCACCTGGCCAGCTCAAGGCCTCAAGAGCAAAGGTGGAGGTCTCCTGGAGGAGAAGCAACCTTGCTGGAGACCACGGCCTCTGCTCCCACCCGAGCGTCCAGCCTGCAGCAGCCCCCAGGATCCTGGATGTGGCAGCCTCAGTCTGCAAACCAGCGTCTTAGTGCATTCTCTTTGGAGAGCGCTGATGGGTACAGAAGCCCAGGGGCTACTGGGCATTTCAACAGATCATTCCACAGAAGGTTCTAGAACAGCCCCAAGGACCCAGCAATTGCTCCACAGTCGTGACCTGTCCCCACTGCCATGTGCTGGGGACAAGCTGTCATGGCCTGTCTCCTTGGGACATCTCCCTGAGATGGTCCACACCCCTGCCACCATACCGGGGTCTGTGGGCCCAACGCAGACACCAAGCGGGTGTCTCTGAAGGTGAGTGACCATAAGCATGGTTGAGGACTCGGAGGTCCCGGGGGGCTGGAGCACAGGGCGAAGAGACCCCGAGGAGAGGGTGGGGAGAGCCCCCAGCCCCCTAACTGGCTCCCACCCCTCACCATCCCCATCGTCACCTTGACCTCCCCGTCCACCGCCGAGGACCTAGAGGAACTTGGATTCTCGTGGGTGAGGCTGCAAGAAGACAAGTCTGCAAGCTGGAAAGTGTCTGGAGTGTTCAGAGTGCCCCGAGCGGCTGCAGGGCAGCATAAGCAGGACACACGCAGCCTGAGCGGGCGGGAGAGGCCCAGGGCCAGGCAGAGAGGGGCCTGAGTGCCCCCGGCCTGGATGCCCGTGATCTGAGCCCTGCGTGGGGGCCGCACCTCCATCCGAGAACCACTCCTCCGTCCCCAGGGGACCCCAGGCCAGCCTCTGTGCGCCGGCTGCCCCGCGATGAGTGGAGAGAGTGACAGAGGTCGCCAACTCCAAAACCAGAACCAAAAGTCACTTGTGCAACTTATTTGGTGGCAAAACGCGATCTGAACGGACGTGCGGTTTCTCACGGCTGCTCTCCCACGGCCATGACTCCTGCGATGCTCTCACTGTGGAGACAGTCGTGTGTCTGAGTATGGGAGTCGTCAGCACCCACGGGGCTAGGTCACACATACTGCACACGCCCTGTCACCTTCCGAAGTCAAAGGAGCTCTGGATCAAGACTGTATATCCAC
This sequence comes from Bos grunniens, assembly GCF_055505025.1. Lineage (NCBI taxonomy): Eukaryota > Metazoa > Chordata > Mammalia > Artiodactyla > Bovidae > Bos > Bos grunniens. The sequence continues at coordinate 3,003,676 of NC_141168.1, read as the reverse complement.
CTCTGGAAGCCTCAGTCGAAAGCACTCATTCACAAAACCCCTCTGGGCACACAGCAGTTCTCAGAGTGTTGTCTGCAGATCCCCAAGACCCCTAACCCACGTTACAGTTGTGCTGAGCTATCGTTTTTCTTCGTCACCCCCCAGACACTGGCGCGAGGTGCACAAGCACGGGCGCCCCCGAGGCTGAGTCCCCCCGCCCCCGCCGCAGGCCACGGCCCCAGCAGCCACGCACGCAGAGCTGGGCTTAAAGGAGGGCGGTTTCACTGAACAATGTCCCTGAAGAAGCGTGGACGGTATGAGCTTTGCTAAGGCTTGGCCCCTGAGTACCCATCCTTTGAATGTTCCGGGAGAAGGAACCGGGGGCTTGTGTCCACAGTGCTGCACCCGCAAGGGTGGGAGCTAAGGGGAGTCCCTGTGGGTGAGCTCTGAGCAACCGGCCCTCTGCCGTGGGATTCTGTCCTGTGCAAAACACACCTGGCAGACACGCCGTAGCTGTTCAGACGTTTTCTCGAAAGTAAATGAAGGGAGCCTGTCACACCTACAAGGAAACAAGTGGCTGCGGCCGGGGATAAAGTTTGAGTTTTCAAGTGAAAAGGAAAACATGTGTCTGCTACTGTAAGCCAGACAACCTCCGGGTATTTAAAGACCTTTCTGATGAGCTCAGAGGTGATATTAACAAATGCGATTTTGTGATATTGTTTAAGAAAATCTGTCAACCCTTGGGAGAACGGCATAACCCCAAGAAGCACTATTTTCCAAATGACCAATGAATGATGTGGATAAAAGATCCATTCAACGCGTAAGATAGCTCCACGGATTTTAATGTAACAGAGTATGCAGCAATGGTTGATACGGTTTCAGATTCCGTATTGCAACTAACCCTCCAGAAATGTCTACCTGTTGAATTTTGTCTAATATTTAGGAAGAAAATCCACAGTCATATGACAAGGGTAATAATAAAACATTTCTCCATTCCCAGCTACATGTCTCTGAGAAGCATTTCCTTCATACATTGAACCAAAATACTGGACTGCACGGCAGAAATGAGGGTCCAGCCACCTTTAACCTTCAAGCCAGAGATTAAAGAATTACGTAAAAATGTGAAACACGACTCTTCTGATTAATTTTGCTTTGTTTGACGAAATATCGCTCAGTTGTGTCTGACTCTTTGCAACTCCATGGACTGTAGCCCACCAGGCTCCTCTGTCCATGGGATTCTCCACGCAAGAATACTGGAATGGGTTGCCATGCCCTCCTCCAGAGAATCTTCCCAATCCAGGGATCAAACCCTGTCTCCTGCATTGCAGGCAGATTCTTTACCGTCTGAGCTATCGGGGAGTCATTGAGGAAATATAGTAAGCAGTCATTAAAATATATGATTTGAGTACACATAAAGTGGGTTTTATTGTCATTATACATGAGTCAGTCACCAACAGGCACATCCCAAATACATACAGCTCCTAAGGTCTCACGACTGGAAGTAGCCATGTGTGCTGTGGAAAATATACCTGGGGGAGCAGCTACTGTAGAGACGTGGTTTCATGCTAAGGACATCTGTATCCAAGGGTCTGGGAAGGAATTCCACAGAAGGGAGAGCAAGGACGGGGGTGGGGGGGGGGCAGGGACCCCCCGAGGCAGGAAGGGCTTGGCGGCAGGCAGAGTCAGGGTGCCTGAGCTTGCTGAGTGAGGCCAGCCTTATCACCTCAGGGATAGAGGTGGCCAGGGCAGGTCACACAGGGCCCTGAGGTGTGTTTCAGGATCGAGTCTAATTCTCAGCATTCTTGGCAACCACTGGTGTGGATGAAGTGTGAAGAGAGAAGAGACTGAGGGGCCAACCAGACCAACCAGCTCTCCAGGAGGGGTAGAAGGGGCCACGGAGGGAGAGAGAGAGGTGGAGGTGGGTAACTGTGGGGTGGACGCGGGAGGCAGAGCCCGAAGCCCAGCTGAAGACCAGGGTGTGGCCTGTGAGGGACCAGGAGCCCAGACCATCCTCCAGGGTCTTGGCCAGAGCGATGGGGGGTGGGGGGGCGTGGGGATGGGAGCTGAGGACTAGAGGGGAAGGTTGAGTCAGAAATGCCAATTAGACCTGGGGTGGAGGCGGCCAGAGGGCAATCAGGTGTCAGGGTCTCTTGCTCAGAGCTGGAGAGGAATGATGCTACCTTAAGCAGGGAAGGAAATATCCCTTTACACTTGGCTCTGGTAGCTTTGGGAAGTTCCCAAACGTCAAGGTCCTCTGGTGGCTGGGGGCAGTTCACCCCAGGGCGAATTTATTCTGGGGAATCTGTGGAGGCGGGTGGAAGCAGAGGGGGGCCTTCTGGAGGTCCTCCTGAGCAGGTAACCAAGAGGGGCCAGGCGGGGGCAGGCCTGATAGAGGAGCGTGCATTCCCCGGGTGGAAGCGGAGAGGGCCGACATGGTGCAGAGAGAACGTGCCCTCTGCCCCTACGCAGAGGGCCTTGTCACGGTTGGGGGACGGGGGCGGTGCACAGTCATGAGAGTGAGCCCTCCCCTCTTGTCTCCTGGTTCTCTTCCTGCGGCTGTGCATCCCGACATCCCGGCTCCCCTGCGCGTTTCCTTTTCGGACCTTTTGGTCTTCATTGTGACCACGCCCTCCTCCCCGATCCCGTTTTCTTAGATGTCTGGATCCCCTGCTTCCGCCAGTCCCTCTCTGGGCGCCGAGGGTGAGCGGGACCACCAGGCTTAATCCCTCCTAACCTCTGACCTTTCCCTCCCTTTAAGCAAACTTCCCTGGCACCCCTACCCTATGCCCCAGCCTCCCCTCCCCCTTCACTGCTCTCCAGAAAAAAAGAGCGCGCGTATTTTGGACCCTCGAGGCTGGCAGCGCACGCGGAGATGGAGCGTCCTTAAGGCGCGCGCACCTGGAGCAGCGGGGCCCGCCAGCTGGGAAAGGGTGCGGGGGGCGGGCGGCTTTACCCTCCGCTTCCTCTCTGGGAGGCTTTCCCCCGGCGCCTCCACCCGCGAGCGGAGAGACCCGGCTCCTCTGCAGGGCACTGGCGCGCGCGCGGGTGCCCCCCAGCCCCCAACAGCGGGAACCGGAGGGAGGCATCTGAAGACTTTGGATGGGAGAAGGCAGTGAGGAAACCTTTCGAACCACACAGCCGCTTAGGGAAGCGGGTGTGGCCAAACCTGCGAGGCCGTTTGGGGACGAGACAACGCCCAGGGGCTCCGGGGGACGCGAAGGGCGCGCGCGGGGGGGGGGGGGGGTGCTGGAGACGGCCGGAAGCTCGGGTCACCCGGGTCAGGGCTGCCTGTGAGCGTCTCGCGGGTGGGAGGGCTGGGGGAAACGCAATTTCAGACCCTGCCACCCTGGAGCGCCACCCTTTCACTGAGTCCGGACGAGCGGCTTTGAAGTCGCTGCCTGGCTCGCCCCTCCAGCGTCCCCGCCGAGCGCAGCGCGGGACTGCCGAGTCCCGGCCGTGCCGGCTTTGTCGCTAAGCACTATTGCAGCGGCTCACTGGACCACGTCGGTGGGGTGACCGCAGCCCTCTGATCTGTGAGCTGCGAAGCGCTCTGCGGTTCATTCACAAATCCGCGCCGGGCCGGCCCTCGGGGTGCCCCAACCCGGGGCCCGGAACTGCGGGAGAGCTGGGCGCCGCGGAGGGGGCCGCGCTCCAGCCGCGCGCCCTTCGCCTCCTTGCGGGCGCTGGGTCTCGCAAGGCTCGAAATTGAGAGTCTGGAGGTACAGGCTGTCACCTCGGTGGAAAGTTCGTGGCCTAGAAATCTTCCTCGTGGGCCCGGGCTCGGACTCCTGGGACCGGAGCCCAGACTGTCGACTGGCCCGGGGTCCCCTCCTGGCCAGAAGGTTGGAGCCTGGCTCAGGGACATCCATCCCCAGGGGCCCGCTCGAGCCCGAGAGCGCGCGTGTAGACCGTCCCAGGTCCCCGGGCAGGCCTGGCGCCGGAGCCACAGCGCCCCCTCCCTCCCTCTCGGGGCGAAGCGGGGCACCCGGCCGGTCTCTAGGAATCACTCCTAAACCTAAGCGGGTTCGCAGCTTACTCAGATGTACAAGGGGAGGGAAACCCTCTGAGAAAACCGCCCTCGGGCCCCCCCCCCCCGGGGGCTCTTGCACTCCAAACTCCAGCGAGGAATCCCCTCACCCAACCCGAAGGCGCAGTGAGACAGGGAAGCGAGTTGGAGACGAGTGGAACCGCGGCCCCAGCAGAGGCTGCCAGTTCTGGAAGCCGGAGACCGGGTCACACCCGAGCGAGCAAAGGTCACACCCGCCCCCCGATCCGCACAGCCGACTACCGCCCCCGAAGGGAAAAGTTCGGCGCGCTTGCAAGGGAAGCCACGGCCCGCTGGCGGAGAAGCTGGGTGCTGGCCGAGACCCGTCTACGCGATACAGGGTGGGGCGGGGAGCGCGGAGCCCCTCCCCCTGGCCCGCTCTGGGGAGCAGCGAGGACCGCAACGGGTGCTGGGGGCGCTCCTGCCCCGCCACCCGGGGGTCCAGCAAGGTGGCCCTGATGAGCGCGGCGCCTGGGTTCCCGGGGAGGGGGCTCTGCTCGCGCCCGAGCTGTGACGGGCGTGCGACTTTCTCTTGGCTCCACTTCGTGCTTTCTAAGAGTTGGTTTGCCCCGAGGATAGGAAATTTCCGCCGTAGCGGAAAGGCTGGGGCCGGCCTTCGGCCTAGTCTCACGGAGCCTGGCAGCTGCTCACCTCTGGGTTGCTTCTCCATCCGAAATCCATTCTGCCCTCCGACTTCGGAGAATGTCCCCGAATCGAGGTTTCCTGGCGGTCGAGTCTTGCTTTCACATTCTACCTTCAAGGCTGAGCTTTGCCTGGCTGCTTTGCACGAGCTGCAGCTGAACTTGCATCTGCAAAATAAAAAAGAAAAGCGTCGCCCTGAAGGTGTCGTTTGTTCCGGGCGGCCCGCGCTTTACCCGCCGGCCCCTCAGATCCTCGCCCCAGGGGCCCCAACATCTGAAATCCAGAGGCTGCCCCTGCCCGCCACAGTTAGCCCTGGCCCTGCGAAGGGAGAGCTGAGCCCGGTAGTTAATTAGGACAGCTCGCCTCTCTGGCTCCCAGTAGCTCGGGAGGTGAGAATCCCCAGGAATGTAGGGGCATTAGCTACACACATGGGAAATTCGCCTGCACGTCTGCCTCTCCGACCAGCCTGTGTTTATGCTCCAGCTGGGACTGAGTTCCTGAACTTTGCCGCCTTCACAGAGGCTGCTGTGTCTTAGGGGATTAACTGATAGGAGACACACAAAACCCTGACAACTCCGTAACAGAAAATGCAACGAAGAGCTGCCTGCAGAAAACTAGGAGATTTTAAAAGAGGGACTGAGGAGAGAAAAGTTTTGGGAGGGAGGAGAAAGAGCACTTCCTTACTGTGTCTTGACTTTGAAATATCGCTTTGGTGGGCTTTGGCTTGAGTGGGTGAGGTGGGCTGCAATGAGGCACAGAAGCAGGAACAAAGGCTGAGGGTCCCGCAGAGGGCAGTTCCCCGGCCCTGGGTCCTGACAGAAACAGTTGGAGCTGCCGGGAGGGAGCCAGCGAGCACTTACCAGGTGGTGGCCACGCCCTGGTGCTCCTCAAAGGCCACCAACCCCCCAAGAGTGTTCTCCTGTCCTGGAATGTACGGGGGACACACCCTCCATGCTCTAGCACTTTCTGCTGAAGTGAAAGTCTTCACTTCATGACTGAGGCCCCCAATTGCAGAGCCTTGCGAGACCCAGGCCCCGTGAGGAGAAACGACCAGCTTTGCTCAACTCAGTGGAATTGATCAGTAATTGAATCCAATGTAGGGAATGTTTTCAGTTCATTCACACTTTAGTTTCAGTCTTTTACATCAAGCTATAAATTTTAATATTTCTATTTGATAAAGGAAAAAAATAATTTCATGACTAACTTGAACATAGGTTTAAAAAGACCTGTCTCCTCAATATGTATATAACTCTCCACATGGAGGGCTCCCCTGGAAGCTCTATTCAATTGCTGACATTTGGAGATGATGGTTTAGATATTTTCTTGCTGATATAAAACCTGGACTAATGAGTTATTTGTGTCCCTAGCTGTCGGTAGGTTGGCTGGACCGGATCCAGGTCATTTAAGTTAAACCTAAATTTGTCTAAAATTCTGGAACTCTCTAGCCACTCAAATCCTGCTTCCAAAAATAGTGTGAAGTCAGCATCTGTGAGTTTACACTCTCTGTGACTTTCTGTGGCTTTTAGGGCAAGAACAAGAAGAAAAGAAACCTCTCTCGCTCCGTGAAGGAGGCAGCTATTCCCAGAGTGCCTTCTGAAGGTCTTGTTTTCCTTGCAAAGATCAAAAGGAAGACAGTGGGTAGATACTATAATTTCTTCCACTATTTGTACATAACTGTAAGGTTGGAGAGGGTGGCTGATTATCTTCACGACTTATTATCCGTTTATATATCTTTACTTCTCGCTTTTGTGTGCTTAGCCAGCTCTTTGAATCCCAACCAAGCCCACTTATTCACTTCTGGATTATTTGGACTGTGTCACTTTCTTCTGGGTTGCCGCAATTCCGAGGGGACATTTTCTTTACCATGGAGGCCTGAGGTCAAGGGAGCAGTCCGCACGACTCCCAGCCATGACCCTGCACAGACTACTCCGTCAGCTTGGTGAGGGAAGTGAGTGGAAGTGGGCCCAGCTTCCAGAGGCGTCTGCCTTTTACTGGGATGGAGAACAGTGGTGAAAGGGGCCCCTGGGGTGCACGGTGATTCCTAAGCAATCCTAGAGCCGGTTGTTAGAGAAGAGTTGCCTGGCTCTAGAGAAAGCCAGTGGAGGGTGTGCCAAGGCAGAGGAATGAGTTGGGGTGTGGGTTTCCTAGCACAAGTGGGGCGATCCTACGATTTCCCTTTAGAAGCCTTTCTTTTTCCTGAGAAGTCAGGTTAGGGGTGATTTCTGCACCTTAGTCTCCAGCTCAGAACTGCCCACCCTCCGCCTGTCTCCCCAGCCCTCCGCCTATCTCCCCACCACTCTGCCCGTCTTCCTAGCCCTCTGCCCATTGCTGCAGCCCTCCGCCCGTCTCCCCAGCTCTCGCAGGCTGGCACTCAGGCTAAGCATCCGAAGTAGGCCCTCTCCCTGTGGCCTGGATAGGACAGCACCCACTTCTCGCCCCCAGCTCCCAGCGCCCTTTAGCCAAGCCCAAGCCGCTTCTTCTCCGGCTCTGGCGTCAGGGTCCAGAGAAGCAGTGCGGCTGGCTGCCCACCCTCTTTCTGAGCCAAGCCTCCGCGGGCGCCGACCCACCCACCAGGCTCTCTCGGGAGCTTGCCGCCCCAGGCAGGGAGAGGCGCCGGAGCCGGAGCGCAGGAGCGGGTGCGTCCCATCCCTCACGACTCTGCAGGCCCCTTCCAGACCCTCTGGCTGCTACGCTTAACCCTTTCCAGGGCTCCTCGGCGAGGTCCCTACCCAGGCCCCCAAGTTCGCCCCATGCGTCTGCAGGCCTGCGCGGTGGCTGGGAGGTAAGACACCCGCGCTTCCTCTGCGCCCCCCTCCCCCGGCCCCGCCCGACCACCCCCTCTCCTCCGCCTGCCCCATCATTTAGGCCTTTGTCTGCAGGCCGGGGTTTCGGCTGCAGCTGCAGGAGCCGAGGGCCTAAGGGGGCTCTCCGCCAGGTCGAGCCCTTTCTCCCGGATCGGCCCTAATTCCCGGCCAGGCGCCGGGATCGGCCGCGCGGAGCTGGCTCTCGGCCACGGGCGCGCGGCTCCCCGGCCTGATTCTGCAAGGGGTGAGATTTCGCTCTCTGGAATTGTTGGGCACCTCCACCAACCGAGCGACAGGGACCCTGAGAACCAACGCCGCTCATATTACATTGGTTATTATTTATTTTTTCAGTGTCCCCACGCCCACCCAGAGAAGTGTGGGGAGTGAGGGGACAGGACAGAGGCCGGAAAATTCAGCCTCCTCTGGCGTCGTTTTAAGAAAAAACCGGGAGGCTCCGATCTGCAGCCAGCGTCCCCAGGATCTGCTGCGGCCGCAGATTTCGTCTGGCTCGCGTCGGAGCTGAGGACACACCGGGTCGGGAGCCGCGTCTCCCCTTGATGTGCTCCGAGGTCCGCCTTTGTGCCGCGAGCCTGGGGAGGGCAGGGGGCCGGTTCTCCGGAAGCGGGGATGGGGGCGGGGGGGTGCTGCCGACCGTCTTCTCGGTCTGGCGGGAGGAGATAGGATCGCGGATCCCGGGCCGATCGCGGCCTCACCAGGTTGGGGAGAAGCAGATGTCCAGCGCCGGGTCGCCTGGTCAGGCGGAGAAGCTTCCCGCTGCGGGGCGGCCGCCGTGTGGGTAGAGAAGCCGAGCGGCATTGCGGGCTGGGCCCAGGGCCCGCACCTCGGGGAGCGGACACTTGGAAATGTGCCTTGCCCCTCTGCCCCGCCTGGGCGCCCCCCGGCGGGAGGTGGCGGGGGCGGGGTGGGGGTGGGGGGTGTTGTCCCACATCCTGCGGGGCCTGTCCGGCTTCAAGCATGTCTTAGAGCTTTCAGAAACGGCTGGTGCGATATTTGTAAGACTTAGGATTCCCTCCGCCCTGAGCAAATTAACTTTATGCAGCCTCCACCCAGATTCTCCCATCCTCCACGCTGTACCTTTGCATGGTGCCCACCCTCGAGGGGAGCTCTTTTGTGGAATTATGTTGAGGTTTGGGCTGGCTTTATGTGGCCCGATACCCTCTAATGACTTCTTCCTTCCCTTCTCTTTCGGTCTCCTGCAGGCCTCCCCTCTAATCACTGGAGGAGGGCAGCAGGCCATCACTCAGGAATTGTCCTGCTTCCTCAGACCAGCCTCACCTGAGGCCTGGAGACCAGTGTCCGCAGGTTGCTGCCCCCCTCTCCACAGCCCCCCAATGAGTGGGGTTAGCCTGGAGATGGTGCTGCTTTTGCACAGTTCATGCTGCCGCCAGCAGTTTGCATCTGGACCACCGCTCAGTTAATGCCACGGCACTCAGAGGCAAAAGTGCCCATGACATTAGGGAGTTTTTCTCAGGAGCCAGCCTAAGTGCTTTTCAGGGAACAGGTGGAGAAATTAACCTGGGGTGGCTTTGCAGGAGCCAGCCAGCCCTGGGCCCTCCCCCTACCCATTCTGTGATCAGGAGACCCCAAATAATTGGACATTTCCTGATGATTAAGGGTCCCCAGAGTTGCAGGAAAACTCCCCTGCAACCCTAAACGTGTGTAAATAGAGTGTTGCCATAACCTCACCAGCCTCATCTTCCCAGGAGCAGGCAGACTATGGATTTCATTTTTTGAGACACAGGGAGGGCCACTGGCAGGAGTGTGCCTAGCCAGGTAATTTGGTGAAGATCCCTCCCCTGGATCGGGGGAGGGAGAGGGAGGTGAGTCACCCCAGTGTAAAGGGTTTCCCCATCCTGACAGTCTCATCGGGGACCAATGAACCTCCCCACCTGCCTCCAGAGCCTGCCCACACCCAGCCACTACCTGCATTTAACGGCCAGGTGACCCAGCCCAGTACCTCTTTCTACCCACTTCATGCCTCTCCTCCATGGGTTAAATTCCCCCAGAAGCACCTTGTAACTGTTGCTTCTAGTTCAACCCAGGCCTCACCCTGGAGCCCGCAGTGGGTGGACCGATCTGGGGTAGAGAGACGATGGGACCCTCGTGGGGACCAAAGGAAAAGCTAAGCAAGTCAAGCCTTCAAGCCTCAAGGTGGCCTGGCGGTCACATTGCCAGGAGGGCTGCTGGACCAGACCTGCTCCATCCTCCCAGCCTGACAGCCTCCTGCTGGCTGCAGGCCCAGGGTCACCGAAAGCAGGCCTCTGTTGCTGGGCACCCTGAAGCCACATGGGCTCTCCCTTTCTCCCCATCCTTCCCATACCCCCTCCAATGTACTTTTGCCGTGCCAGTGCTCCAGCAAGCACCCTGTGAGTTGCCCTTTCGGATGTTTCTCGAACTTCAAAAATTTCCATGAAAGTGCCTTGTAAATGATGGACAAGCGTGTCTCAGGTCACAATGGGTGTTTGGTGGCGTGTCTGCAGCTGGAGGCAAGGACAGAGGAGTGAACAGGAAGGAGCCACAAGTAGGAGGAGGGAGAAGAGGAAACAGAAATTCCAGTTGGACTTTCTGACAGCAGCTGGAAAGGAAGCTTAGAAAGGATCTTGGAAGGAGGGGAGAGGAGAAGGGAAACAAATTGGGGCCCCACCCCCCATTTGATTTCTAATTTCCCTTTCATATGGGCCCTCCAGAAAAACTAATTTAAAAGATTTTAAGACGAGAAAAAGAAGTGATTGTCCTGTAGTCCCTCGGACCTTCGGTGGGGTAAAAACCTGGGGTGGGAGATGAGAGGGGGTACTTAGGAGGAGGCAGCCGCTGCGGAGTAGTTTGTTCCACGTGGTTTTGAAGGCTTGGCTGAACCATCCCCTTCCCTTCTCCTTCCAGAAAGAAGATTCGGTTATAATGCGCAATGCTCCTTTATTCTCTTTCCCCAACACGGAGTTCCACATCGCGTTCCTGAGCTCTTCCGGGTCTGCATGCACGTTTCAGGAGGATCCGTGGCCGGGGTGGGATCCGACCGCATGCACGCGGCTCCTTGCACACGCGCGCACACACGCACGCGCACACTTACAGTGAGTGTCTGCAGAAAGGGGCCTGCGCGTCAGCTCTGCGTTAAAGACGGGAAGCTGCCCGGGTTACCAAAGTCAAATGTAAGTGACAATTCCCCACTCCAGCAAGGCAGACTACCAGAAGTCTCTTTGTATTTCGGCAGCTCATTTAATGTTATTTATGCATTTTGTGCAAGGAATTGTGGGATTTTTTCCCCCACGGTAAACAACATGGAAATGTTAAATTAAAAAAAAAAAAGCACCCTTCCAGCGCTTGTCCCCGTCCGCGTGTGGGCGACCCGGCGGAGCTGTCGCGGGCGTTTCTCAGATCGCCGAGAAGCCGCGGGGAAAACGCGCGCGCGCGCGCGCGCGCGCAGAGGACGCGGCGGCGGTCTCGCGGGTCCAGGCTCCGCACCCGGAGCGCAGGGACGCGGCCCCTTTAAGGGGGGGGCGGGGCGGCGGGAGGCCGCTGTCACCGAGCTGGTCACGTGGGCGCGCGGCGCCACGACCATTGGCCCGAGGCACGTGTCCAGGAGACCGGCCCGCGACGTCACTCGAGGGGGCTCGGTTAAAAATAAGAACAAAAATCCAGAGTCCGAGTGTCTCGGGTTGCGCCGAGTGGCCTGGAAATTTCCTGGCCGCGCGGAGGCCTAGGCGCGAGGGCGCGCGGACGGCGAGGGAACGCGGGCGGCCCAGCCCGGTCCGGCCCGGCCCGGCCCGGCCCGCCGCTCACCCATGCGACTCGGGCCGCGGGGCTCGGCGGGGCTCGGCGGGGGCGCCCCGGCCCGCGGCGGGGCGGTGGCCGCGCGCAGGGGCCCGGAGGCCGGCCGAGCGCATCGCGGGCCCTTGGGCCTCCATGTGCGTGCTGGCGGCGGCGGGCGCGCTGACCGCTCGCGCCCCGCACCCTAGAGGGCCGGCTGGGGCGCGCGGGCGGGGGCGGCCGGGCGGCGGCGGCGGCGGCGGCGTTGGCCCGAGCAGGCTCCGGCGGGCGTGAGCGCAGGCGAGCGCGCTGCCTGCATGCGCGGAGCTCCAGCCCCGGGCGGCCGGGCGGCGGCGGCGCCGGAGCCGGAGGCAGCCGGACGTCGAGAGGCGCGCGGAACCCCGAGGCGCCCCGGGTCCGCGCCGGACCCTTGTGACCGTCTAGCTCCTGGGTGCGCTGCGAAGACTCGGACCGCACTGTTTTGAATCTCCCGGCGTCTGGGCGCGGGGCGACTCTTGGTATTTTCTAACTCAACTCGTGGATCGGAACGTGGCTTCGGCTCTGAGCGCGGCTGGAGACGTGTAGGACGTCAGCCCTGGCTGCGGCCGCCGCGCTCGCCCTCGGGAGAGTCGGCGGGGAAGGGACACCGGCCGGCCTCGGGAGTCTCCGCGTGCGGAGCGGAGGAGCGGAAGGCTGACTGGTCTCCCCGGAGAACCGACTCGGGATTTGTTGCGAGCAGCATGGAGGAGAATGACCCCAAGCCCAGCGAAGCGGCGGCGGCGGAGGGGCAGCAGCCGCCGGAATCCAGCCCCAGCGGCGGCGCCGGCAGCCCGGGCGACCCGGACACTGGCCGCCGGCGGGCTCTGATGCTGCCTGCGGTTCTGCAGGCGCCGGGCAACTACCAGCACCCACACCGCATCACCAACTTCTTCATCGACAACATCCTGCGGCCCGAGTTTGGCCGTAGAAAGGACGCGGGGACGTGCTGTCCCGGAACCGGAGGAGGCAGAGGCGCCGGGGCAGGCGGCGAAGGCGGCGTGGAGGGAGGCGGCGGCGCGGGCGGCGCGGAGCAGCTCCTGGGGTCGGGCCGGGAGCCCCGGCAGAACGCGCCCGGGGCGCCTGGGGCGGGCGGGCCGCTGCCCGGCGGTGGCGGTAGCGACTCTCCGGGTGACGGCGAAGGCGGCTCCAAGGCGCTCTCACTGCACAGCGGCGCCAAGAAAGGCGGAGACCCCGGGGGTCCCCTAGACGGGGCGCTCAAGGCCCGCGGCTTGGGCGGCGGCGACCTGTCGGTGAGCTCAGACTCGGACAGTTCGCAGGCCAGCGCCAACCTGGGCGCGCAGCCCATGCTCTGGCCGGCTTGGGTATACTGCACGCGCTACTCGGACCGACCTTCTTCAGGTGAGCCCTGGGGACCCGTGTCCCGGCCCGCCGTGGGGAGGCCCGCGGGGTTGCGGGGGCAATGCTGGGGCGGGAACTTACCGGGAGGAAGAAGACACAAGCATCCCTCGCCCCCAACACAAAGACGCGCACACAGCGACATTGTGTGCGGCCGACGCTGACCCGGGCCACGGCCAGGCGGAGAGAGGGGCAGGGTTGATTCACTCGGGGCTACAGATTTCTTAGAACGGCGAGCAATACCAGGACCTCTCTTCTCCCTTGCTTTTGGGGGCCTCTCCTAGCCCCTAGCGTATCCCTGCCTTGGCCGGAGTTTATTTGGTGGGAACGGGGATGGCTGGAAAACAGGCCCGGAAGCGCACACCCTCGCTTGTTCTTCCAACTCGGTCCAGACCCGGACCTACGCCCAGCCCGCCCCGATCGATACCTAGACTCATCCTGCCACCCCAGTTTCCCAGAGGTGTCCGGGGAAGAAAGCGAGGCTCGGCTGGTCGTCCTCAGCTGAGGTTGAGCAGAGGCTGGTGGAGGGATCCGCAGAGGGAAGGAAGGCAGACAGAGGAGCCCTACGCCCTGTGCCTCGTTTTATTTGCCAAGAGGTGCGCACACAGCTTGGAGGAGGAAAGCCTGCTGTTCCCAGATAGACTGGACCTTTACCGAGTTTCCTGGGTAGGAAAGGAGCAGATTTCAGAGGAAGTGCGCGGGGGAGCTGGTGAGGGTGTGCAGAGCTTCTGGGCGTCTTTTTCATAGACCCGGGATTTTTAAAAGCTGAGTCCACGTCCCTATAGAAGCATGAGCCGCAGTAAATGAGGGTCTGCGGCTGCGAACCGCCATTAAGCGCAGACTCCGTTTGTCCCCGAGCCGGCCGCGCAGACCGGACCCCCCTTTTCCCCCGAACCCTCAACGGTTTTGCGGGGGTCTTTTACACAGTTCACAGCGCGACTAAGTCACCCCCTGGTCGCCTGCCCGCAGAAACGGTCTGTGTGTATCTCTGATGAAACCCCAATTTCTCCAGCTAGATCTGAAATTTGCTCCATTGTTCTCGCCTCTCTCCTTTGTTAATATTTAATTAACATATAGGCTCACAATGCGGCCGGCGAGGAGCCGAGGCCCGGCTTTGTGCGGCGCGGGAGTCGCGGCCGCGCCAGGCCCCAGAGGCCGGGGGAAGCCCGGAGGTCGGGCCTGGCTCAGTGGCTGGTTTTCCTGGACTTTAGAAAAAAAAGCCCCGTAAGATAAGATGTGTGTTTCCGGGCGTTTACGAAAGCAGCGACGCAGAGTTTTGTTTTGTTTTGTTTTGTTTGCGGAGATTTGGTCTTTCCGAGACTCTTTTAAGTGTTTGCGTTTTGAACGAAAATCAAGAAGGAAAAGGAACTAAAATCTCTGATTTTAGGGAGATTTCCTTTCCATAAAGTGGCCCGGGCCTTTTGTGGGCTGATTGGCGTGTGGGAGCGCCCCGGGACCGGGGGAGTTTGGGGGTGGGAACAACGGGCGGGCTGCGCCGCGCGAGGCCGCGGTGGGGGCCTCCGCCGGGCCTGTAGAGGCCTCGCAGGGCCGCCCTCTGCCCGCCTCGCGCGGCGCCCCCGGGACGCGGGCAGCCGCCCCGAATCCGCACCCTCCGGGAAAAAGCCAGGCTGCAGCAGGCGAGGAGCCGGCCACCTCGGCGTGTGAGCGAGTGTGGGCGCGGTGGGGGCGGGGGGCGCGATGCGCCCGGGTGGATGTGTGCCTGAGTGTGCTTCCAATCTTGAAGACTCGGGGCTTGAGCCGAACAGTCCGGTGCCCGCTCTCCACCGGGCTCTGCCCTCCTTTTCCCATCGTGGCTCCTGGAGACAGCGCAAGGCTCGGTGGGCTGAGGAGGGGGTTCCCCGGGCCTCCTGGGTCTGCGGACCGCCCCAGATCCCTAGCTAGGGAAGGCCTGGGTGATGATCCACCCTCCTGGTCAGAGTGCCCCCTATCCAACCCCCACCCCATCTTTCCCCTGGGCTTCATCCCGAAGAGTCCGGTAGGGCGAGAGGTGGGGACCTGGGTGTTCTAGCCTTCTCCAGCCTCTCAGCCAGGGCTCCTCGGAAGAAGCAGGAGCCAGCCCCCAGCATGACTTCACACACTTCACAGACCTGCAGCCACCACCCCCTCCTGCAAAGGCCTCTTCCCTCTCTGACCCCCTTGCCCCATCTGACATTCGGAAACCCAGAAAAAGGCAACACTTGGTTGCCTTTCTCAGGCCCTTTCCGTTGCCGGGGCCCTAGGATCCCCAGCGCCACCGTCCAACACCAACCTCACGTCCTGTGGGGCGGTGAGAAGTGTGAACCTTCTGCCCAAGGTCAGCAGGGTCCCCCGTGGCCTCCTCAGCTCCTGGGCTGGCAGCAGCGTGTCCCCTCTCCTGGACAGGGGGCTGAGGGGAGACCTGGTGGGGTGAAGGGTGGGAAGCTCCTGCTCCTTCCCCTTAAAGGAAAGGATAGACGTGGGCCCACAGGGCCGGCTGGGGGAGGCAGACCCCTCCTGTTCTCAGCACCCACCTGAGGCTGGCTCCCGGGCCCTGGACCAGTGGGGAGACCCCCCTGCACCCGCGGGGCTCTTCCTGCTACTCTGACTGCCCCAACCCCTCCTCCAGTCTGTCCCGCTCATCTCTCTCCCTGCAGCCACCCCATCCTGTCCCCATTCGTGGACAGAACCTCAGGAAAGACTTGAAAAGGCCTGGCCACAGAGTTTTGGGGTTTTTGCTGTCCTGACTTTTCCGTTAAGCCTGCCCTTTACCCCCAACCCCCAAGCCCACCGCTCCTGCAGACTTCCTGGCCCCCCTCCCCGCCCCCTCCACAAGAGCTCCGCCCTGGCCCACCCCAAACCCAGCCCTGCTTTCCTCCAGCCGCCACTGGCTGGGGCAGCCTCCTGTGCGGGGTGGCAGCCCCCCCACCTCCAGCGTGCAGGCCGCCAGAGCCCTCCTAACCCGCGCTCTCTGTGTCCACTGTGCCCCCCCCCAGGTCCCAGATCTCGCAAACCAAAGAAGAAGAACCCCAACAAAGAAGACAAGCGGCCCCGCACGGCCTTCACGGCAGAGCAGCTGCAGCGGCTCAAGGCCGAGTTCCAGACCAACAGGTACCTGACGGAGCAGCGGCGCCAGAGCCTGGCGCAGGAGCTCAGCCTCAACGAGTCGCAGATCAAGATCTGGTTCCAGAACAAGCGCGCCAAGATCAAGAAGGCCACGGGCAGCAAGAACACGCTGGCCGTGCACCTCATGGCGCAGGGCCTGTACAACCACTCCACCACAGCCAAGGAGGGCAAGTCGGACAGCGAGTAGGGCAGGCGGGCGGGTGCCCCGTCCCAGCCCACCCTGGCTACATGATGCAATAATTTAAAATCAGAAATCAAGGGCCAGTGTATAAAGATTATACCAGCATTAATAGTGAAGATATCGTGTATTAGCTATGGTTCTGCAATATTCTATGTATATATAATTTACAGGAGGTGTAAAATCCAAAATATCTGACTATAAAATATTTTTTGAGTTTTTTTATGTTTATGAGATTATGCTAACTTTATGTTGGGTTTTGTTTTTGTTTTTTGCAAAGGGGGCTACTTAGGGTTTCATCTTTTTTAATCCCCTAAGTTCCATTATGGGACATCGGACACTTTTTTTTTTAATTTCAAAAGAAGAAAAAATTAAAACAACTTGCTGAAGTCCAAAGATTTTTATTGCTGCATTTCACACGACTGTGAACCGAATAAATAGCTCCTACTTGGTCCTGAGTTCTTCCACTTTGTTTGTGTGGGCTTGATGAGGCCGGCAGGAGGGTCCGCATGCCCAGGCCCGCCACTGCCACCGCAGGGAAGGGGCGGCTGGGCCTTGGTCCGGTGCCCTGCTCCCCGGGGCTGCCTGGGCCGGGCGCGCCAGCTCCCCTCCTCCCCTCTTCCTGCCTTCCCTCCCTGTCTCCTCCTCGCTGAGGCCTGGCCCGTGCCTCCCTGCATCCTTCCGTCTGCATCTGCGTCGTTGTCCCCTGTCCAGCCGCCTGCCTCCAGCGCCAGACTGTCCCACCTCCGGCTCCGCTCCTCCGAGGCTCAGGGCGCCTGTGGCTGGAGGCCCACAGGCTTCGGGGCCGCCGTGTCCCTCCAGACCTGGGCCCAGAAGCTCTCCTGCGGCTCCATCAGCTGCCCAGGCAATGCCCAGGGGGCCCCAGAAACGCAGCCAAGGTCTGCTGGGCTTGCCTCCGGGGCTGTGGAGTCCTGGAGAAGGAGCTGGCGGTTCCCCTCTTTCCTTTTTCTTCACTTTCTTTTCTTTTTTTCTGTTTTTAAAGTGGCCGCTTCTGCTATAGAGAGCATTCTTTCATGGTAAATATGTGTGTGCATGTGTACATATATCTGTGTGTGTGCTTATATACACACAGACGTGTAAGAGTCCACAGTTCTAGAACATGTGGCTACCTTGACTTTTAAAGGAACTCAGAATTCTCCAGGATCTAGAGGAAAGAAGAAAATGTGTAAATAATCATTTCTTATCTCTTTTTGTCTTTTCTTGTTTTTTTTTTTTTTAAATATACATTTTATTTTTTGAAGTGTGGTACAGTGTAAATGAAATATATTCAATATATCCCCACCAAGTACATATATATAAACGAACACATTATCTATATCTTTATCTGTAGCTCCACACTGTCTTCTGTTTATTGTATGGAAAAAGAATTGTGTCCAAATGTCCGTCTGTGCCGGGACAGCCTAGGGGGGTCCCTCGGGCCCTGCCCTGAGGACTGAGGGTGAACTTCTCTCTTTGCCTTAAACCTCTTTATTTCACTGCGATAATAGTTTCAGTTTGTACATACTAGCGTAAACCTGTTTTTTTTTTTTTTAAGGAAAAAAAAAACTATAAAAGCAAAAGTTGTAATTTAAAATTCTGTGAATAACCATCTGCTGCTTAGGAAACTCAATGAAATGATATGCCTTTTTAGCAGGAAGCAAAGTTTTGGGGTTTTTATTTTTTTATTTTTATTTTTTAGTTTATTACACATGTGCATTTTACAGTCCCAGTAGCAAATATTTATAATCTTATAAGAAATGAATGTTTCTATTTACGACTGTGGTTATCAAAATTGTGAACATTTCCCCTGCATTTTTGTGTGTTGAAATTCTTGAAAGTTACATTAAATAAAAAAAAACACTTTATTGTAAAATATCAGTTGTCCAAGATGGAATGAGTAGGGTTTTTTTTTTAAGTGTGTTTCTGAGCCCAGCTGACCTGCCGTGGTGCTCAGATGCTCAGATCTCTCCCTCCACGGCGGGTGTGCACACGCCTACCTTTGTAGCCAGAGGCATAATTTTTTTTTTAATAATGAAGACACTTTGGATGTCTCCTGTATGAGTACAGAACAACCAAAGGAATTTAAGTACACGTTTCTTTACCAGAAGGAAGTGTTCCAAAGTCCGGTGCTTTTTCTTTGAATAAATATTTAAAATCCTGCAGAACACAACAGGTCTCTGGCCCTGGCTGCTCCTGGACAGAGGCACTCAGCCCCTGGGGAGAGGAGCTCTCACTTGACCTGTGGCAAAGAGGCTCTCCTCCTGTATGTTGGGTTGTTGTCTTTTTCCCCAGAGCACGGACTGACGGACTGACGGCATCCCAAAAGGACCGGAAGTGGATGGGAGTTTTGACCTTGGGACCTGCAACTCACCTGGCCTCAGAGGACAGCCGACGTGGCCCTGTGAACCCCACTGCTCTATTTCCAAACTCTCTTGGCTACAGTTTTCTTCTCCCAGTAAAAGGAGCTCAGAGACTAGAGAGGGTCGTCTGTTCCCAAGGCGACCGACCTTTTAGGCATTTCCGTTCCACACAGGATTCCCAAGGGGAAGGACGCTGGGCCTCCAGGCAGGAGCTGAGCTGCTCCCGGGTTCTGCAAGGACACGTTCTGGGGTCTTGCTGCAGAGGCTCTGGAGCCTGGTCCCACTGCCTGGTCCCAGGAGCATTAATGGGGCAGGACCACGTCTTCCTTAGCCACCACTGTGCCCCTGTGCAGAGCTGGGGGTTCCTAAAGACAAAACCACACTAGCCCAACTTCTGTTACCTGATTGGCCTCTCCTTCCTTTTAATAAAAAGGTCACATAGCCACATGCAGCAATCATTTTTAGTTTTTGTCTTTCGTCCCACTGGCAAATCATAGGGCTGTTAAGGGGCAATGTATGGTTTTGTAAGGTAATGAGCTCCCCATCCTCAGAGGTGTGCAAGCAGACACTAGGCCTACAGTGGCATAAGTTTTGCTTTTGCTTTTTTCCCCCTCTTCCAGTAAGAAATTGGACTAAATGAACTCTCAGACCTTCCAAACGCTGAGATTCTGGTTTTGCTCCTATGTTTATTACATGTTTTTAAATTCTCTCATAACTCATGGAGAGCCACTTCGGTGCACACCAGCCACTTTCACTAGGAGCTGGGCTTCCCTGGTTGCACAGTGGTAAACAATCTGCCTGCCAATGCAAGACAAGAGACACAGGTTCCATCCCTGGGTGGGGAAGATCCCGTGGAGAAGGGAATGGCTACCCACTCCAGTATTCTTGCCTGGAGAATCCCATGGACAGAGGAGCCTGGCGGGCTACAGTCCGTGGGGTCGCAGAGAGTTGGACACAACAAAGCGACTGAGCACAGACAGTGGAGACCAGAGTCAGGCTGCAGGGCAGGCGATGCCCCTTTGTGAAGTCCAGCCACCACTGAGTTCCCCCTGGGCCCCCACAGCTCTGCCCAGCTCAGATCTGGATCCAGACTGCAGTACCGGTGACGCCCCACCTGGACCCCACCAGACTGTCACCCCCGCAGCAGGCAGGGTTCCTTTAGGAAGGAAGTCCTTGCGGCTTGCAGCTGCATGGCCCCCACCCTCCGGTTGGCTGTGTCCCCAGGCCTCCTTAGCTGCGCAGAGACTAGGCTGAGGCCTGAGAGCTGAGCATGGACGGTCACAGCCCCCCAGGCCAGTGGAACATGCTCCCCCAAAGGTGCAGGACCAAACACCCAGCAGGATTCCTTGGTGTTTAGACAGCCCTTCCTCCAGCTGCCCAGTGGGGTCGAATAAGTGAGCCTCCACCCTCAGGATGGAGTCAGAATCTGAGGGTCAACACCCGCCCAGCGAAGGTCGCAGGAAGTGGACTGCCAAGGGCTTTCTTTAGGGGGCAAAAGTGTGCGCCACCAGTCTGATCTCCGAGAAGGTTCATCGTTCCTGTTTTCCCTTTGTTGAAAAGGGCAAATTGCTGGGGTTTCTGGACCGCTTGGCACAAGTGTGCCCTGGCATGTGACGCATACGGCAAACATCACACACTATATATGCAAATACGCCTGCCGGCCGCGCGGGGCCGGATGCGAGGCCGTGTTTGCTCGCTCCGTCTCGGCTAAAAGTCATTCTGTCTCCCGCTGGTTTAATATCCGACCTCTCCGGTCTCTGCCGGCCCGGGGAAGCTCCCCAAGAGCCCCCAGGAAGGGCCCGGCTTTGCCAAAACCTGCCGCTCGCCAGGCCGGGCTGCCATGCCCCGGGAGATTAATAGCGACTGGCGCCCAAGGCCTCCGGGGAGACTGACCCCCAACCGGCACCCCGCGCCGCCTCCAGGCACCCACTGCAGCCCTGCGCCGGGCCTCGGGGTGGGAACCCCATTTCTGCTCGCTTCTCTCTCCTATCAGGGCCGAGGGCGAGGCCTCTGGCTTCAAGAGCAGGCGGGCGGGGTGGGCTGGGTGGTGGGCGAGGGGCAGCCGAAGGCAGGCCTAGCTTTGCGCTGAGTCCCGCGACCCCGTGGGCCGCCCTTTGCTGGGGGGAGACCCGCGCGCGCGCGCGCGGTGCCTGCGCCTTGAGCTCCAGGGCGCACGACGGGAGCGGGGCTGCGCAAGCCCGAGTAGGTCATTCATACTTTCATTATTAATCTCAGATAGTTCATTCTGTTTATGCTCTCCGCTCAGAGCAAATAAAAAGCCATTCTTGAAATCGCCTGAAATGTAATAATAGTCATTAAAGTGACTCCTCATTATGAGATTTAATCGAGTGGTCCGCTGCACGCCTGGCCTGGCTGCTGAGGCTGACGAGGATCGCGTTATTATTATTGTTGTTATTGTTGTTGTTAGCCTCCTGCTTAGCCATCGGGGTGACTGACTACCTCGTCATCTTAGGCCAGCCCAGGGGCAGTGGGGAGCCCCAAGAGTCTCTGGAACAGGTGTGGCCCAGCTTGCTGCCCTGCCGAGCTGGGCCCCAGCCCTCGCCAGGCCCCGGCAGCGCCTCTGGGCGGAGGGAGGGAGTCCCCAGACCCCCTAGGCGCCCCGCATCCCAGGGAACGCTAGGACCAGAGCCCCAGCCTCGCCCCATTGGCGGTCCCTCCCCACCCCTCCTTCCAGGGCCGAGCCTAGAGCTTTGCCCAGAACAAAGAGTGGCGGAGACCTGCCTCCTCGGCCGCCTTTTCGCCCCCTCAGGCTGGAAGGCGTCCCAGAGAGCCCCCACCCCCAGCCCAGTCTCCCCGGAGACACCCGGGGAGGGAAGAAGAGCACGGGGCCTCAGTGGACCGCGTCCGCAGAGGGGGCCCGAGTGGGGAGCGCGGCCGGGAGGGGCCCGCCCCAGCCCCCGCCCGGGGGTCCTCCGTGGGGCAGAGGGCGGGTGGGGGTCACCGCGGGCGCGGACCGTCTGGAGGGCTGGGCCGGGCGGGCGCGCGGCCCCATCTGTCGCGCTGAGAAACTTGGCCGCGCGGTCCGAGCGCGCGGCCTGAGCCTTTCAGCCGGCGCGTTCGGGGTTCGCTCCTCCCGCCAAGTCCTTTGTCTGCGAGAGGACTGTCAGGCTCTGCGCCGGGCTTTGCCCTCCGCCTCCCCCGGCCTACCCCCTCCGCTAACTGCCCTTTCTCCCCCCTCCCTGCTTTTCTCTCCTCTCTGGATGGGTAATCACAGGCTCCAGCTGCCAGGCGTGCCTCGAGGAGTTGCTGCCCGTTTCGGGGGTCTGCCGCCCCTCGCAGCTCCCTCTAACTTCGCCAGGACTCCGGCCCGGGCTCTCCGGCCTCATGGAGCCGCCGTGGTGGGTCCGTCCGAGTTTCCCCTTTAGGCCACAACTTTCTCCCGAGGATTTTGATTCACACTTCCCCCCAACAAAATGTGAATCCGGAAAGCTGCGTTTCTTTGGGTTCAGAAAGTGGGGGGACACGGCAGGGTCAGCAGCCTTTTGCAGAATTTACTCCTGTGGAGTGAGAAAGGTACCTGGATAAGTAATTCAGAGGCTGTCAGTTTTAAGTCTCAGATTGTGCCCCGCCCCCAGTGCCAAAACTTCTGGGTTAAATTGGGCAGATTTCAGTCTCTAGGAGGAACGACTGACATGTTGATTTCCAAACACCTGTTTCTTAGGGCTTCCCTGGTGGCTCAGTGGTAAAGAATCTGCCTGCCAGTGCAGAAGTTACAATAGACACAGGTTTGATCCCTGGGTCAGGAAGATCTCCTGGAGAAGGAAATGGCAGCCCACTCCAGTATTCTTGCCTGGAGAATCCCATGGACAGAGGAGCCTGGTGGGCTACAGTCCACGGGTGGCAAAGAGTCGGACACGACTTAGCTACTGAGCAACAGCAAATTTGTTTGGCTCAAGACTGAAGCCCGCTAAGAAAGCATTAGGCTGAGTTTCCCGACATGTGCAGGCTCAGCATATGAAGTTCCATATTTTTTCATGCAAATACTTATACAACAGCACTTCTTCTCACTGAAAGAAACTTGGGGCAAGGGAAGGGCTGAGTTTTGTGAACAGGCAGTCCTGTGCCCTGAAGCCCAATCATTCATGTCTCAGGCAGAAAGAATTGCTACCTAACAGGCTCCCTGCAAGGGGGTGTTTATGAGGAAAAGAACAGAAGCCTGTGGCACAGAACAGCGCTTGCTAGGTGGGCAGTCACACTCTCCTCCTTTAGGGGAAACTTGTACTCAGCTCCCTGGGCCTGACTTTGGTAACGCCGCCGGCACTTCTGCCATGCCAGGCGGCCTCTACATAACGGCTGAGGGGAAGGGGGAGATGATGAAATATTCACGTGGCTGTCAAAAGCGGAACAGAGATGGGAGCACTCCTACCAGAGAGCCGCAGGAGTCCCGTCAGCACTTTCTAGAATCAGGAGCCCCTTCTCCTTCCAAACACAGCTAGGTGTGCCCTTTGTGATCACAGGGCTCAAAAGCATAGGCAGTCCCATTCGTATCAGGCTCTTTCCCCCAGGCTTTCCCCACAAAATGAGCAAGATACTGTGCCTTGGGTTCCTACGGAGGCTCAGCAACTTCACACACCACTCCCTTCTCCATTCCAATTGATAATCACCACACGGAGCAGTGAGCCTCAGTCACCAGGAGACATGGGTGGACGCGGTGCCTAGGAGGTGGGTGCCCAGTGAGACGGCAGGGGCTGGGAGGAGGCCTGGGAGTCCCCCCTGCACCCCACCCCACCCGCGCATCACAGCCACCCCAACGACCACTCTTCCTCCCAGAGCCAGCCGCCTGCTCCTGGTGCAATGAGCTGTTTTGTCTAAATAGTGAAGGGTCTAAGTACCCCCTTTGAAATTAATTGCTGTTCCTACAGCTAAAAGCATAACAGGCTTTGATTACATGCTAACCAGAATGAAACATAATCCTGAGCTAATTATGTGGAGATAATTTTATAATTATATCATTCAGTTGAAGAAGTGATATGTTGTTAACCTCCCATTTCAACAAGACTGATGATTTAAAATAAAGATGGTCCTAAATTTGGACCTTTAAAAAAAAGTATCAGGGCTGCCTCTTGGTTTTTGCACATGGAGAAAGTGAGTTTCAACTCAGTCTACCTAGGGTTTGCACCTGCGTGCACCCCCACCCGGGGCGGGGCGGGGGGAACCCTGGGAGACCTCGGACAAAGGGGGCTGTCCAAGGAGGCGAGGTGGCCTAGGGCCAATCTGCTCTCAAAGGCTCAGGAAGCCCATCTGCATTTCTATTCTGTCCGGCTGGCTTGGGGAAGAAACACCCAAAGACTGGCGACCCCGGAGAGTGCAGAGTCTCAGAGACACTGTCCAGTGGGGTGTCAACAGAGCCTGGCAGCCTGGGGTGAAGGTCAAAAGCCAGCCATGCCTGCAGGGGGTTTACTTCCTCTCCCAACACGAGTGCCTGCAGGGGTGCCCCTGACCGAAGCCTGGCCAGGGTCCCCTCCCCCTGCCCGCCCCCGCACAAGCCTCCTGGGAGGCCCTTGTGGCCCAGGGCGGGAGGTATTAGGAGGTGCCCCCCTGGGGCCTCAAGGCCTGTCCTGCGGTCAGGCTGGCCTTCCCGGCAGTTCCGGGGAATTCGCCAAGGGCTGGAGGGCCAGAACTCGGCATCTGCATGCAGAGTTCAACTCTGATTCCTTCGAGGTGGTCAGAGGTCAGCCAGACACGGCCCTTTGGGGCACTGAGAGTGCCCTCGAATTTTTTTTTCTTTTTGGTGGTTGCACAGGGCCTCAAAGTGGGCGATTCCTTGGTGACATGTCAGCTCGCCGAGAAGAAGGCGGCTTTTACGCAGCAAAGGGAGCGCCCCGGTGGATTTCGAGCCCCAGGGGAGAATGAATGTAATACAGACCCACAGAGCCACAAGCCCACAGCCCCGGACGCCACGCGTGGGGGTAACAACGGCTCTTGTGCCTGGAACCCCGCGAGGCGCCCAGCCCAGCTCAGAGCTGGCTGGGTGGATGCACATTTCCACACAGGTGAGGGCGCCGGGACAAGCCCAGGCCGGGCCGGGTGGCTGCCTCCGCACCGCGAGGTGCGGCTCCCTCCCTTCCCCCTACAGGGGCGTTTCATTTGCACCTTTAAAAAAAAAAAAAAATGCTTCCTAGTCAAACTTGAATATGCAATGAGGCGCCGGAGCTTTGTGGCGGAAATATAATTAAACTGGTGCAAGATGTAAAAGATGAAGACTGAGGATGACATCAGGCCGATTTCACACTTGGCAGTCGGATAGCTGGGCCCAAGCCGCGCTCTCGCCACGCAAGGCAGATCAAAGTACCCTGCCACCGCTCCGAAGGGGAAAGGGGACTTAAGTATGCTAATCCCCAGGACAAATATATTTTAATCTTGTTAGAATACAAGTTAATGCTGCAGCTCAGTGGCTGAACTTGGTCAGACTGTAGAGATCCATTTTTATTTTAGCTATGAATGAGGTAGACCTCCTGGTTTATTCATAGGTAGTAAAAAGTACATTTACAAAACGAACCCCTCTTCGGGCGAGACTGCGTGGTCACCCCCACCTTGAGCTTTCTTTGCCGGGAGGGCGGGGAAATTCCGGAGGCTCCCGGATGGAGGTGGGATGATCCCTGATAACCATTCGGCTCTCCCCCATCCCTCCCTGCATCCACACCAGAGCCTCCTGCCCAGGAAAGGAACTCAGCTCATTTGACGGAGAAGGAACAGGGAGACTCTGGAATTAATTAAAAGATTCTCCAAAGCAATGTGCTTCCCTTTAGGCCTGGGGTCTGACAACCAAACCAATTCCTTTCCATCAGCCCTCTCCCTTTAATTTTTACAACGTCAGTTTTCATTACTATTAATTATTTGCCGAGCTCCGACTGTACATTCGCTACTGCCCTGGTTAGCAGCAAGGCTGCAGGTTCCTGACTGCCTAAGTTCCAGTTTCTGCTCCACATCTGAGCTGTGCAGGCGTGCGTGTGTAAGATGTGCGGTGGGGTGAGAAGGAGGGGTGTCAGCCTGTAGGGCCGAGTCAAATAAAACTGTCCTGGCAAAACTTGGAGATTATCGCAGGCGTATCTGTGCCTCTGACTGCGTGCATGAGACAGACAGAGCTTGAGCGCTCGCCAGCGAGCCCACCACGAGGTCGCAGAAGGTTGAGCTCCCCCAAGGAGTCTGCCTGCCAGGTATTGCCTGTGGCAGCCATCTGCAAGGCTCTCTCAGTCTTTCTGCTCCAGTGTGTGTTAGAATCCCCTCTGCCTCAGAGCTGGCCTTGCAGCCCTGTATTCGGAAGACCCTCCTCGGCCCTCCGGACCCCAGCGGAGATGGCTGGCCGCCAACTAGGGGATGGGCAGCCTCCACCCCCCAAACTGCCCCCTGGTTTCCAGGACTAAGGAATGTCCCTTTCCGCAGTGATTCTCTCAAGGCCCCTTCAGGTTAGGAGGCTAGTGGCCTGCACTGCAGCTACTATAAGCCCACAGCTGGCATGTGGTGGGAACAGCACCACATGTACAGCCAGCAGCCAGGGCTCCCCGGGAGACCCTGCCAAGCATCTCCCCCACCGGCTCTCTCAGGTCCTGTGTGCGTGTCCTTCGGCCGGTGGCTTCCTTAGGAGACATCCCAGCTCTTCCTCAGGGTTTCCTATCCCAGCAGACAGGTGACCTAGACTTTTGGCCCATTGTGTCCTTCTGTCTTAAATCATGACTGTACCTAGTGTTGCTGGAAAGAAAGTGTTAGTTGCTCAGTCATGTCCAACTCTTGCGACCGCATGGACTGTAACCTGCCAGGCTCCTCTGTCCATGGGATTCTTAAGGCAAGAATACTGGAGTGGGTTGCTGGGCCCTCCTCCAGGGGATCTTCCCAACCCAGGGATTCAACCCGGATCTCCCGCATTGCAGGCGGGTTCTTTACCATCTGAGCCACCAGGGAAGCCCTTGTGCTTACTGAAGTCCCTGTCAGGGCCTGGCTTCCTGCGGCTGCCCCAACCAAGCATCGCAAACTGGGGTTTTTTGTCTCAGTCCTGGAGAATGGAAGTCAGGAGTCGGTGGCAGGTGCCAGCAGGGCTGCTCCCTCCTGGGGCTCCAGGACGGTGTGTCCCTCACCTCTGCCAGCCTCGGTACATCAGCCCCTGGTGTCCTTGGCTTGTGGGCGCATCGCCCCAGCCCCTGTGCTCACGCGGCTTTCTCCCCACGTGCCAGTCTGAGTCCAGATCCCCCTTTTACAAAGACACCAGGGACATCAGATTGAGGGCCCACCCGAATTCAGCACGACTTCACCTTCATGTCCATCTGCAACCGTGCTACTTTCAAATAAGGTCATGTTCACAGGTTCATGAATGGACGTGACTCTGGGGGACACTCTTCAGCCCAGTCCAGCCAGTACTCCTCAAGTAACGTGGATTCTCTTAAACCATCTCCCAGTAAAGCCCTGCAGTGGACTCCGCTTTTCCCACCATGGAAAGGCCAGGAGACTGAGTCGTGGAGCTCTCCCTGGCGGCGAGCGCGAGGTGGGTCTGGGTGAGTCCTCGTCCTCCAGTCACTGGTCCTCAGCTTCCTCTGCTGGCCCGTGGCATCCGTGACATAGCCCCCCGACTTTAGAATCCGTGTGACCCAGCGAGACGCTGTCCCTCCTGTAGAACCATCCATGCAGAGGTTCTCAGTCCCCTGTGGGAGCTGCACTGCGCTGCTGTTGAGTCACCCAGTCACGTCTGACTCTCTGCGACCCCATAGACTGTGGGCTCCTCTGCCCAGGGGATTCTCCAGGCAGGAACACAGGAGTGAGTTTCCATCCCCTTCTCCAGGGCGTAGCATGCAGTTATCCTGCTGAGAGTGTTCCTTTCCCCTCTCAGCCTCCGTCTCCTCCTCTGAAACCTGGAGGGAAGGAAGCAGAGAAGCTGCCTGCGGGCTTTCGGGAGGCCCCCCCTGAGCCGCCCTGGGAGGCCTTCAGGATGCTGCCTGGAGCGAGGGCATGACATGCAGGGTCCTGATGGAGATGTCGAGGGGGTCCTGCAGGGGGCCCTGAGGTGTTGGGTCCTGCTGGGCATCCACGGGCACTGAGTCTCGCTGGGCATCCACGGGCACTGAGTCTCGCTGGGCATCCACGGGCACTGAGTCTCGCTGGGTGCCCAGGACCCCGGTTAACATGGAGCTGTTATCACGGCTGATGTTTCTACCATCTTGCCGACTCCTGGGGAGTGAGTCTAGTTCACTGCAGTGGGTCCACGGGGTCAGGACTGAGCTTCTCAAACCGGAAGCACGGGCACTGTTGGTGAGGCTGCAGAACGCCAGCGCTGGGACAGGAAAGGAGGGGGCACATTGCCGTCATGTGACAAGCCCAGCACCCTGTGCTCTAGATTCTGCTTCCAGCGGAGAATAGACACCTGTTTGATGGGAACCCTTGAGGGAAGCTTTAGATGGAGGCCCCTCATCCTGCACTTTCTTGGAGGACTGGCCGTGCAACGTGAAGCCATGAAGGCAGGCAGAGCGCCCTCCCTGAGCACGGCTCACCCGGGTCCACCCTCTGGCCTCCCCGGGACCTGCCAAGCCCTGAGCCTGACCACCCATCTATCTCAGCACGAACACTCCTGGGAGCTCTCTGCGGTCCTGTCCCACAGCCCCGGGAGCACAGTCCTGTTCCTGGGAAAGCATCCGTGAGGCCCGGAGGGCATAGGTCACCCTCCCAAAGCCGCCACTTTGGCAACAGCAGAGCTGAGGCTTTGGGTCCAGCAGTGATCGCGTTTTTCAAGCGGGTCCCGGGCAGGCAGAGGCACGGCTGGCTGCTCCCAAGGAGGGAGCCTTGGCGGTGGATGCCTGGCACCAGGGCACAGGATGATTGTCGGGAGTGGGGCTGTGGGGCGACGGCTCCCCAAACACTCTGTGCACACCCACGCATCTCCCAGCCTCTTGGTGGGCAGGTCAGGGACAGTGGAGCAGCTCTGGCCAATGGTCCTGGGGCAAAGTGACCCACTTGGACTTCAGGTCCAAGGCTTGTGACCCCCCTATCCTTCCTTTCCCATCTCTGCAGCTCTCGATACCTCAGGATAGACAGTGAGCTCACAGGGCAGCGAGCCCACATCCACCTGGACCCCTGAATGACCGTGGATCACAGCTCACCTACTCACCTTGGACCCAGAGAGTTAGGCCAACAGGACAGTGAGGCATGCAGCTAATTTGTCAGAGCAGCACAGGCCAGTGGCCGAACGGAAACCCTGTGTGTCTGATCAGCGACAGCAGCCCATCCTTCCCGACCCTGGGGCTGGCCAGTGCTGAGAACAGGGGCGGCCCCGCTGCCTGTGACCCTTCACCTCTGGGTCCTCACCCTTTCCCGCTCCTTTCAAGTGCAAACCTTGCCAGCCCCTGGGATGCTAAAGGATGTGTGTCCATCATTTTAACTGTTTAATAGCTACAGTTTGGGCTTCCCTGGTGGCTCAAGCCGTAAAGAATCCGCCTGCAATGCAGGAGACCTGGGTCCAACCCCTGGGTTAGGAAAATCCCTTGGAGGATCTGAAAGGGCAGGAGGGCCCACATGGACATCTACTTGGAGAGCTGAGAAGGCAAAGCTAAGAATGAGGCTAAAGATACTGTGATGTAACGTCTCTGGTGCAGAGGCTTATCTACTACTAGGTTCAAAGCTGCTGAGCCACGCCACACTCCCCGTAGGACGTTCTCATGTAACACCGTTCAGATGTATTGATATCGGCACTATTCTTACAATCTTCGTGTAGTGAATATTCAAGGCTAATGTCAGTATTGCTATTCCCAACCCTCTTTTGTGATCACTCTGGGTCACACTGTCCAACTCAAGTAAATTTGCATTCTCATCTCTACTATCTCAGGAAGAGAAAGTTTGAGTGAACTTGTATGAGCCCCCACTCCGAAATATAAAGTGTGTACACCCTACTGAATATGGAAAGCAATGGGAGTCATTTCCTTCTTGTTTTTCAGAGGGCATCCATTGACCTACATGTGTAATTTTGTGTTATTTGCTAGCGCAGAGCTAGAAGAGTGGTACAGACACAGGGTGCCATGTACAGTTGAGTAGGTTGCTCACTGCACAAGGACAGACTCTGAGGCGGTGGGGTTAAAACTCAACCTGTATTCTGTTTGCCAAGCTCTCTGTCCTAGCATAGAGCTGCATCCACCTCAAGAAAGGGGTGCCTTTTTCTAAATTGCAAAAAGGTGCCACCCACTCATCAAGGCTTCTACTCAGTGGGGGAAATTTTCTTTGATCTTCGCAAACAGCAGTGGCACCCGGGTAGAAAAAGAAGAGGTAAAGGAAACATCATCCTGCAGGTCAAGACAGGAGTGCCAGCACCTTAAGTTTATCTCAGCACAAACAAGGCAAGACTCAGAGACAAAACGGTAGCAACAGGAAGCACTGGCTAGGTCTGTCGGCAGTTAGGACTGCTTCTCAGTAAATACTCACCTCTCCTCCCCTTCCTCTTTGCATTGAGCGCATGCCCACTGCTTCGATGTTGAGCTTTGGATGTGAACTGTTTGCAGAGTGCTGGCTTACTTCAGCTCCTGGAATCTCAGGGGGCCTGGACTCCAGATGAACCCGTGTGACGCGGACCTGGACCCACCCACCCACACACAGCCACCCAGCTGAGCCCATCCCTGGGCAGCTGAACTGCTGCTGAGTCACAGGTAGAGGAGCAGAAGGATACACGCTTTCTCCTGTGAGCCGCTGAGTCCTGCAGAGTTCTGGGGTGCTGTGAGAACTGCACAGAAAATAGCCCATGAAAACAGCCCCTTTCAAGTCCCTTCCTTGCCCACATCTGAGATTTGGGGACCATTTCTGGAGGGTTTTCACTGATCTCCCTGTTCCGGTGTTTATTTCATATTCCATGCAAGGCGTGTGCCTGAGCTGTACTTAAATTCTTGGCCCTTGGTTAGACCATCAGTCCTTCCAGCGTCAGTCTTCCTAACATCATTGGAAGGACTGATGCTGAATGTGAAGCTCCAATCCTTTGACCACCTGATGCAAAGATCTGACTCATTTGAAAAGACCCTGATGCTGGCAAAGATTGAGGGCAGGAGGAGAAGGAGACAACAAAGGATGAGATGGCTGGATGGCATCACCGACTCGAAGGACATGAGTTTGAGTAAACTCCGGGAGTTGGTGATGGACAGGGAGGCCTGGCGTGCTGCAGTCCATGGGGTCGCAAAGAGTTGGACATGACTGAGCTACTGAACTGAACTGAACGTTTACATTCTGCCACTCAGAGTCACCAGGCATCTCACCACCCCTCACCCACTACAAAGTCCATCCGTTCTGTTTAGCATGTTCTCTGTGGGCTGGCTAAAGCCGATGTGGTCTCTGAGAACACCTGTCAAGACGCGACTCCCACAGTCACAGCAGCGACTCCCATGTCCTAAGGGTGAGCCCCCGGCAGGGGAACCCACTCTGTGAAAGCCCCTTGTGTTTTGGTGGTGACACTTTGCTGTGACCCTTGTTATCTGTCTCAGCCTCAGCTGCGCTCTGCGGGTGCTGCTTCCTAAGGTGGGAGCCAACGGTTCCCCCAGGTCGTAGCTGCTTTGGAGCATCCGCACACCCTCTCCTCAATGTGGGCCCTTCCAAAGGGCCAGCCGGGCTCCAGAGCTCCCCGGGGTCGTCTGGCTCACTGTGGCAGCTGCCCCACAGCCCAGCCGCTCCCTAGCCTCGTGCCATTTAAACCCCGGAGCTGGAAGACTCTCACCTGGCTCAGCGGCGCTGCCTGGGGAGCCCCACCTGTGACAGCCTTCAAGGATGATTGGGTTTTCCGCTTCCTAATTCAAGCCTCTCTCCAATACAAGAATACAGTCTCTCGGAAAACTTAAAAATACCCTAGAGACAGAGAAAACACCAGCGTTTTCACTGGGGGCCTGATAGCCTTCTGTCTGGCATGTGAGCTGAGCGGTGGGCGGGGGTGGCCGCAGGCATCTTGAGGGGTGAGCGGAGAAGCGTCCTGCATCCCACGTATGTGGAGGGGCTGACCCAGGTGTGCACGTGCGAGTCTGCACACCCACATTGGTATGGTGCCTGCGCATGCTTGTGACTGAGATGCATACTCATGTGTGTGTGAGTGTGCAGCGTACAAGGGAGCCCCGTGTGTGTGCACACCTGCATGCAGCCCATGCAACGGATGTGACACTTTGTGTGTGCACATGTGAACCTGTGTGTGCCCGCCCACGTGTAGCTGCAGGTGCTTGTGGGTGCACACCCACTTGTGCACACTCACATGTATACCTGATTGTGTGTGTGTTATGTGAGTCGTGTCTATGTGGGGGGCAGCCTCTACCTGTTACTGGGTTTGATGCCAACTGCTAATTGCTTGCAGGCCTGAAATCAAGCCGTGATGGAGTGAATTGGAGGTCAGAGTCTTTTCCTGCTGGCTTTTGAGGACTGACTGGGCATCTGCTCAGAGCATTAGAGGTTAGAGCCTCGCTGTCAGCAGGATGTGGAGAGCTCCCTGCTTCCAGGACTCAAATCAGGGCCGGATTGTCATCAGAGGCATGGCTGGGGCTGGGGGTGTCAGGCCTGCGGACAGGAACCAGGCTTCCTAGGCAGAACGGGGTCATGGGGACACCTGGGACCCTCTGACCAGTCTGATGCCCCTGCCATGGGCCTGGGAAGAGAGTCCAGACTCTGCAGTAAGATAAGCAGTCCTGCTCCCAGCTCTGGGCCTCAATTCCGGGAAAGAGAAGGAACCAAATCAGGATACGATTCCAAAGACCATCACTTTTTTTTCCCTCTCCTATGAAAATTCTGAGTGTCCTTGTTGGTCTAGCTACTCTCAAGACCAACAGGAGGCCTTTTAAACATCCAGATGTGAGGGCCATAGCGTGATGGTCACTGACCTTTACTATTTGTTCACTGAGATAGCCCACAAGGGGAAAATAAGATGATGAATAAAGTAAGGTTTTTAAATGCACTGATCACAACAGCATCTCAGATATCGTTATAAACATGAGACCCTCATTCACCTAGCCTGTCAGTTCAGTTCGGTCACTCAGTTGTATCCAACTTTGCAACCCTATGGACCGCAGCATGCCAGGCTTCCCTGTCCATCACCAACTCCCGGAACTTGCTCAAACTCGTGTCCATCAAGTTGGTGATGTCATCCAACCATCTCATCCTCTGTCTTCCCCTTCTCCTCCCGCCTTCAATCTTTCCCAGCATCAGGGTCTTTTCTAATGAGTCAGCTATTTGCATCAGGTGGCCAAAGTATTGGAGCTTCAGCTTTAGCATCAGTCCTTCCAATGAATATTCAAGGTTGATTTCATTTAGGATTGACTGGTTGGATCTCTTTGCTGTCCAAGGGACTCTCAAGAGTCTTCTCTGACACCATAGTTCAAAAGCATCAATTCTTCAGCACTCAGTTTTCTTGATGGTCCAACTCTCACATCTGTACATGATTACTGGAAAAACCAAACCTTTGTCGGCGAAGTAATGTCTCTGCTTTTTAATATGCTGTCTAGGTTGGTCATAGCTTTTCTTCCAAAGAGCAAGCGTCTTTTAACTCCATGGCTGCAGTCACCATCTGCAGCGATTTTGGAGCCCAAGAAAGAAAGTCTGTCACTGTTTCCCCACCTATTTGCCATGAAGTGATTAAAAAGGATGCCATGGTCTTAATTTTTTGAACAGCCTGTCAGCATTGTTTAATGTAAAATGGATTTATAGCTGTGTCATGATGCTTTCAGTCACAAAAACAGGAAAAAAAAAATTGGCTTAAACAAGCCCCAAAGTCCAACAGTAAGATGGCTTCAGGTAAGACTTGAGCAAGACTCACCAATGTCACCAGGACTGGCTTTCTTTGTCTCGCCCTTTGACTTCCAGGTTGTTGGCTTCATCCTAATGCTTCCTTTCTGCATGGATACGATTTGACTTCTGGCCAAAATGGGGGTCTCAAGCTTCCTGGCTCACACCCAGAGGACTCCCGCCCCTGGGTCCCACACTTAGAGAGAGGGAAGGTCCTTCCCAGAGGCTCCCAGTGAGCATGTCCTGATGCCCCACTGGCTCACATCAGGGTCTGTGCTTTTCCTGAGCCAATGACCAGGTGACGTGGTGACTGACCTGCTCCGTCAGAGCCCTCCCTGGAGCTGGGGGTGGGCTCCAGGTGACTGACCTGCTCAATCACCCTGTGACTGACCTGCTCCGTCAGAGCCCTCCCTGGAGCTGGGGGTGGGCTCCAGGTGACTGACTTGCTCAGTCACCCTGGAGCTGGGGGTGGGCCAGCCCCTTCCAGGAGGCACCCACGGAAACCCAGGGTCCTGGGTGGAAGGAAGTGTGTGGGCAGCGGATGCAGGAGGGGCCCATCTGAGGATCTGAGGTGAGGCTGCAGGCAGGCCACTGTCCCGGTTCTTCCAAGCCGTTTTGTCCCCATCCCCCCCTCCACCGCAGACCTGGCTCAGACCAGCCAGGTTAGTGCTGAATTAGAGCTTGTCAGCTGTTCCTCTTGGGACATGCTCATGTCCAGATAGGAGCTTCCCAGCTGGCTCAAGTGGTAAAAGAACCCGCCTGCCGATGCAGGAGACGTAAGAGACATGGGTTTGATCCCCGGGTCGGGAAGATCCCCTGGAGGAGGGCATGGCAACCCACTCCAGTATTCTTGCCTGAAGAATCCAGGGACAGAGGAGCCTGGCGGACTATAGTCCACGGGGTCACAAAGAGTCAGACATGATTGAAGCCACTTAGCACAGTGTCCAGATAACTCCTGCAGGGTTTCTGGTCTCCACCTGGCCAGCCCCCACACCATGTCCATTGTGACCCCCACTCGAGGTCAGGACCCCCTCTTTACACTGCAAAGCATGATGCCTCCTGCTACGACACAGACTGAGCTATGCCCTGGGCTCCGTTCACGCAACTCTGCTGGCCCGACAGTAACTTTCAGGGTCTCCCGTATTCCTTGCTTCAGCCACCAGCTCCTTCTTTAGCTGCGACCCAGGGGGTCACTTGCCTTGTTGTGGGTCCCTTGGGGCCCCCTTCTCCTTTCAGGGGAGCACAGCCCCTTTGCCGTCTGGACCCCCGGCCACCAGGGCCAACACCGGCCTCTGAGCACAGGTGTGATGGAGACCAGCCCACCTGTGAGAGCCAGCCACCTGGAGCCGCTCCGCCGTGACCCCTGGGGTGTCCTCGGCTTCAGTAAGCCGGTGGCTCCTTAGCTGTCCCTGCGGCCAGCTGTCCCTTTCCCTCAGCACAGTGGGGCTTCCTGCAAAGTCCCCTCCTGCCCTGGGGCTGGCACTTTCCCCATGGGCTGGTCTACCTCTTGGCAAGCCCCTTCCCTGCCCCCTCCATCACCCCTACCCCCCTGCTGGGTTGTCTGTCTTCTAAGGTCACAATTACTCTGAGAAGTTCAGGGACTCCCCGGAACCCTGACCTGACTGGTGTCCACCACACTCATCAGGGCACCACTCCCGTCTCTCCGAGACGCCTTCCCAGGCTGCTGTCTGCTCCAGGCATGTCGGGGGGAGCCCTAGATGGGGGTCAAGGAGGGGTCTTCTGAGGCTATCCGTCACAAGCCAGGTGCTGTGACCCAGAGACCCTGCTCCTGGGGTCCCAGGCCTGCGGGGGGGAGCGTGCTGCTCCATGGGTCCCCGTCACTGAGGCCGGGGCAGACCCGGGAGCTTTCAGCCCTCAGCAGAGGGTGCTGGGTGACCTCTGCAAATTAATTTCTTGGCTGCCACTGTGAATTCCCAGGGGGTGTGTCTGCACATCTGAGAGAACTCGGAGCACAGCTGCCTGTAATCTGACAGGCTGAACGGGGGCCAGGGCGGACGGGGAGACCCGGCAACGGGAGGTCTCCCCTTGGGGGGACGGCGCTGTCCTCTCCCCCCAAGGCGGGCTCTGGGGAGGCCGCAGGCAGGGCCCCGCCACTGCCCAGTATGGGAGCCGGTGGTCTTCGGGTCTGTGCCTCGGTTTCCCCATTGATGGTGCTCTCTTCATCCGTTCTGGGATGGCGACTGCATGCCCAGGCCCGACACCCTGCGTGCCTGCTGTGCCCGGAACCTCTGCCCTGAGAGGCAGTCTGGGCCTGCCTGTTGTGCCCACATAGCTCTTCACGCCGGCTCAAAGGAACTCACACCCCTCTTCCTCCTTTCCAGCCCGACCCATCCCTTTCATCTGGGTCAGTGATTCCCGGCCTTTTCAGGCAAAAAGATCTCTTTTTAACATCCGAAGATTAGATCTGCAGGCTAAGGGTTGTTACGGTGGTGGTGCTTTCTGAGAAAACGTAGACAGAAAAACACCTTTCAGCTCCGTGGGCTTTTTTAAAACCAATTTTATGTTTATTTATGTCTGGTTGTCCTGGGCCTTCGCTGCCGTGTGAGCTTTTCTCTAGTTGCCGTCCGCGGGCTTCTCATTGTGAGGGCTTCTCCTGGCGCAGAGTTCAGGCTCCAGGGCACATGGGCTTCGGTGGTCATGGCTCCAGGGTTCTAGAGCTCCGCTCAGTAGATGCGGGTCACGGGCTTAGTTGTTCCGAGGCATGTGGGATCTTCCTGGACCAGGGATCGAACCCATGTCCTCTGCACTAGCAAGCGGATTCTTCACCACCAACCCACCAGGGAAGCCCTCCATTGGGCTTTTAAATGACATTTTATCAACCACGTCAGTAGCCGCATGTATCTCAGGCATAATTTATATATGTGTACATATGTATCCGCTCAAAAATACATCCATTACATGTATACACTCCCCCAAGCGTATCCACCCTGTGAGAACAGAGCGTTACAAGGAGGCCCCCAAGCACAGGGTATTCTGCACAGGACGCTGAAGGCACTTCTCTGGAGACCCTTATGCTGCCAGCAGGGCCTAGATCCCCGGGCAGCTCTGTCCCCAGGGGCCGTGCAGAGACCTAGGCTGCTTCCCAGCGCAGTCCAGGAGGGCTTTCCATGCCGGCTGACGTGGAAGCCACTCGCCCACATGTCTGTCCAGCCTTTGAAAAGTGGCCAGGGCAGTGGAGGACCTGAATTTTAATTTTATTTAATTGTAATTAATTTAAGGGAACTCTCCCCAGGGCTCTTGGCTGCTGCGCTGGGCAGTACCCTCTGTACTGGGCACTGCCCTCGCCGGGGCGCCTCCCCGCTATCCCCCTGGTCCAGACTGCGCAACGATGCTGGAGGTGGCGGGACAGCCTGCAGGAGGCGGCCGGAGGCTTCCAGCTCACAGTCCCTCAGAGCATTTCCTCTCACGGGGGTTGGGGGGTGGGGGGAGGGCGGGGCAGCCACTCGCTGGGGTCGGAGGTGGGGCTGTGAAGGGAGAAGGAATTCCAGGGACGGTTGTGGGTCTCGCTGTGCTACTAACACCGGATCTGGATCCGTAGCGTGTATTTTGTCGTAGAACTAACTGGCGAAGGACGGGTTGGAGGCCCCTTGCAGTCACGTCATCCCCCTGGGTGGTTCGGCGACCTGGCTCAGCCCCCAGCTCAGGTCCTTCCCTGCCCACACGATGCAGCCAGCCTGAGCTCTGAGCCAGGCTGGGGTCCCAGCCTGCCCATCACTGGCCTGTCCACGACCTCCTCAGCTGGGCTCCCTGCTCCCCGGGGTCCAGCTGCCCTGGCTGCTGCAGCCGCAGGTCACACTCTGCCCAGCAGCATGACGCTCCCATCTGATGGTGCGTCCATCATCCGGGGGCACTCTGATGATTCTGGCCTCACTTCACCTCCCCGGCATCCCTGAGAGGGACAAAGGGGCCTCCCCGCTGGCCTGAGGGGACACTGAGGAGGGGTACAGCCCCACCCCGACCCCGGCCTGACGCGCAAAGCCCTGGGCAGGACGGGGAGGGCCGCTGGACGGACAGACAGCCCCTACGGGGTCAGAACGCACAGGCATGCGTTCCTGCAATGGAAGTTGCCTGGGACTCGGGCGTGCAACCCCAGCCCACAGTCCCCTGTCCCTTTGTGTTTCTGTCCTGCCCCCGGAGACCACCCCACTGCTGGGATCCTGGGCAGGGAAGCCGTGTGGGAACTCGTGCGCATGGAAGTGGGGTCAGAGATGCGGGGAGCGGGGGAGGCAGGCGTGCTCAGGGGAAGTTGGAACTGCCTGCCGGGCCAAGAGGTCGGCCACAGAAAGTGATGCTGAAGGTGGTGGCAGGGCCTGATGGCGGGGGCGGTGTCAGGGACAGTGGTGAGAGGTCCCTGGAGCAGATAAAGGGTGGCCTGCAGGGGGGTGGCCTCCAAGGGGCCGGGAGAGAAGAGATGAGGCCTGAACCCAGGTGTCGGGGGGCGAATGCCAAGAGAGGAGCCCAAGAGGCAGCAGGGTCAGCGGGCACAGTGGTGCTGGGGGCAGCCTGGCTCCTGTTTGGGCCTTTATCTCTCCACTGCCACCCCGCCCAGGCCCCGGAGTGTCCTCCCTGGAGCGGGCAGAGGGGCCCCATCCAGCAGCCCTCCCCTTGCCCCACCCAGCACAGGCCAGGAGGTCCGAGGTTCCAGGCAGGCATCGCCGCAGGGCAAGGACCACGCTCTCTGGCTGAGTGTCGCTGTGTTCTCAGCCAGCCCTTGTATCCTCAGCCTGGGTCAGCCGCCAAGTCCTGGGAAGGAGGGATGCTTCCAAACGGGAAACATGAGCTCAGGACACCCGCCCCCCACCGCTCCCCCAGGGTCCTTCCCTGCCTCCCTGCCCCCACTCCCACTCCAGGAATGGTCCTGAGCACCGCTGACCAGGACTTCATGGTTCAGAAGCCACCAGAAGGCAAAGGGCGAAGGGGCCACTGGCGGCCCCCGCCCCCGGCACGCCTGGCTGCCTCGCTCTGTGTGCGCGGTGGGAAGGGCTGGCCCGCGGAGGGATGGGGGGCGCACCCTGGGGAGAGATGGGCAGCTGCTCCTTTACATTTCTAATCAGGACCCGGAGCCAGGATGCACCCTGCCCCGGCCCACAGGGCTCAGCGGGGACCGGAGGCTACAGGGGGCTCACGCATCAGGAGGCTGACGTCCCCGGAAGGGGGACTGTCAGGAGTGTTAGTGGAAAGGGCAGCCGGCCCGAGCCAGGCCTGAAACTGTGGCATCAGGACGGCTCCGTGGCATGAAGGAGGTATTTCCAGTTGCCTGCTATTTTTTTTTTTTTTTAGCAACACTAGAGGGTGGCACTGGAGGTAAAGAGCCCGCCTGCCAATGCAGGAGACATAAAAGATGCGGGTTTGATCCCTGGCTCCTGAAGATCCCCTGGAGGAGGAAATGGCAACCCACTCCAGTGTTCTTGCCCGGAGAATCCCATGGACAGAGGAGCCTGGTGGGCTAGAGTCACAGAGTCGGACGCGACCTAATCGACTCAGTACACAGAGAGCAAAGAGCTGTTTCTCCACCGGCAGGCCCCAGAGCCCAGCACGCCGGGGGAGGGCCACCTAAGCACCTGGACTCAGGGTTGGGTGTCCACAACCTTCTTCCTCCCCCCACCCCGGAGACTGGCTGCTCGTTCTGGCCCCTCCTCTAACAAGGAGGGGAAGTCTTGGCCGGGGGCTGATCTGCGGCGTCGCTTTCCGGTCCCTTCCGACGTTGCCATGGCGGGCCTCAGGCATCCACAGGCTCGCAGGAAACGGGGCTGTGGCCTCTATAGGGCAGGAGAGAACGCGCTGACATGGAAGACGGAAATTTTTTTTTTTTTTTAATGTGCAAACAGTCTGGGGAACCCACAGCAACAAAGGGAAAAAAGAGGAGACAACCCAACAAAGCCTGGAAGGGCAGAGGGGGCTGAGAGGGGGCGCAGGGAGAGGAGCGCGCCGCCGATTAGCATCTGAGCCGGAGGCCAGGGCCGGGCGGGGGAGGCCTTGCTAGGCCTGGGGGCTCCCGGGACGTGGGGGTAGACCCTGGACCGAGGACGGGTCGCCCGATGTGGGGACGTGGGGACAGAAACACGGCTGAGACGAGCAGGCCGAAGAGGCCAGGAAGAGGACTGCAAACTGCTGCGACGGCAAGTACTTCCGTGCATCACCGTGGGCGGAGGCGTCCGGAAATTCACAGAACCGCGGGGCGGAGCCACCGTCCAGCCGGGCCTTTGCGCCCCGGGACCGGACAGCATAAGGCGACTCGCAGGCCGAGGTCCCCTGGGTTCCACCCTGTGTTGCAAGCTCTCTCCCCCAGCACCCCTAACCTGCCTCTTGTTTATTATGTGTTTGTTTTGACCGAGAGGGAATTGGCAGGTAACGTTATGCTCATCTCGGGTGTACAGTGTAAAGACTCGATATTCACGCACATCGCAAAAGAGCGTGGTGCTTGCCTTCATGACCAGAGCGAACAACGCTGCCTAGGGGGAATCGACTGAGAGAACAAGCCTAAGAATCCTCATCACGATGGGAAAAAAACGTGGCAACAACGGGAGGCGGTGGGTTTACTAGACTTATCATGGCGAGCATTTCACAGTATAGTCAGCCTGCTATTCAGACAGAGTCACACCCGAATACGGGCATCCAGACACCCCAGAGAGGCAGGAAGAATGTCGAGAGAGCGAGAGGAGTCAACACTGGAGAGAAACACCCGAGAAGCAAGAAGGGGCCGAACTTGGGCTGAGAGAGGATGGGGGGCAGCTGGAGGCAGGCTAGGAGCCTTCCTGGTCCATGAAGCCTGGAGGACCCCGGGGCAGGAGTTGGGCGGGAGGTGGTAGGTTTGGGGCAGGGGCAGTATGGCGACAGCTGAAGCAGCAGAGATGCCTGCCAGGGGCAGGCAGCACAGGGGAGGATGCCCCCAAGGAAGTGGCAGACGGGCGTCAGCTCCCTCCCTGAGAGCTCGCTGGGATGCTCAGAGCATCCCGGGCAATGGAGGTGAGACCATCCATCAGTCAGTAACTCTGCAGCCCTGGGAAGTAGGAACATGTGACTGGAAGGGACACTCGGGGTGAGGGGGGGAGTCCCACTATTGACAGATGAAAAGAGAGAACATCCAATTGCCCGCTTTCCTTTCAGATGATCAGTTAGGTGAAGAAATACCATGTACTATCCCACTCTTCTTTTCCCCCGTTTTTAAATTTGGGGCTGTGCTGGGTGTTCATGACTGCTGCAGGCTTTTCTCGAGCTGTGGCGAGTGGGAGCTACTCTTCCCGTTGCGGTGCACAGGGCTCTCATTCTGGTGGCTTCTCGTCGTGCAGCACGGACTCTCGTGCGTGGGAGCATCCGGAGTTGTAGCTCCTGGGCTCAGTGGTTCGGCTCCCAGGCTCTGGAGCACAGACTCAGTAGTCGTGCTGCTGGCGCTTAGTTGAGTGGCATGGGGGATCGTCCCGGACCAGGGACGGAACCCAGGTCCTCTGCCTTGGCAGGTGGATTCTCATCCACTGCACCACCAGAAAGGCCCCCATTCTTTCTGGTATTTATTACTGGAAATGTATGAGATTAGTCTATTTGAGGGGCCCGCTTTCCCCCAGAGCACTTCATTTTGTAAAGAATTCTGGCAACACAAGACCCAAAGACCTTACAGTCACATCTCCCTTTGCCACCAAAGTATAAGTGGAGCTTACCGTTGACTTATTTGTAAATACTTCCGTTAAGTCTGAACGCTGGTCTGAAGGATTTCTTCAAGCAGCCTCGTTACTGATTTGAGTGCTCCCGAAAGAAAGCACAGGTGGTTGGCTTTTGTGCGGTGTTTCTCACGTGAAATGAATCTTCTAATCCCCCCTGGATGGAACAAGTCTCTTTACAGGGTTCGGATTCGGGTTTTGTATCATCCATAAAATTTTTCGTATGAGATGAGATGGTTGGCTTCACCGACTCAACAGACGTGAGTCTGAGCAAACTCCAGGAGATGGTGAAGGACAGGGAGGCCTGATGTACTGCGGTTCATGGGTTCACAGAGAGTCAGACACGACTGAGTGACTGAACAATAAAGTGCTTTTGAGACCATTTTGTGCCTTTACTAACAGTAGTAAATGCAGCTGACTGGTCTTTGGGAGAGCATTCCAGGATGAAACCTGGGGTCACTTTAGGACTGGCAGGTAAGAAGGGGAGAGGCTGAGCCAGACCAGCAGGTCAGCACCTCTGGCAGGAGCCCAAGGGTGGGGCTCTAACTTGCTGTGTGGCCTTGGACCAAACAGTTAGCCACTTCATTCCTCATCTGTCCTCTCAACAAGATTGCTTATTTCTGTTTCCTTTAGGGCAGGAGTTACTCACCTGGGTTCTGTGAATTTGGGTGGGAAAAACCCATCCTTGTTCTCATCTGTCAACTAAAACGGGCCAGTTCGTTTCATCATGAAATAGGCATAGTGATGCTATGGCAAGGACTGCGTCACCTGTGACACTGGGGTATAAACCACAGATACTGCGGTACTGTGCTACAGTTGTTACAGGTAACAATACAGTTTCTGCTCTGTGTCTGCTGCTTCAAAACCGGTGATGAGACCTCGTTAGTTAACCTATCAGTAAAGAAACATACATCACAAGTGTATTTTAAAACTATTTTAAATCTAATTGGTTTCCTAGAGGTCTTGTGTATTTCGCTTTATGCATTTAAACATCTTTGCCTAATGAGGGTTCCCAGGGCTCCCATGGCATTTAAAAAAAGGTTAATAAGCTCTGCCTAGAGGGGTACTGAGGGGGTTGAATGTTGGCTACAGGAGAAGCAGCTCTTTAGGGCAGAAGAGGGGAAAGTTGAGTTCACCGGCAGTGTTCCTATTGCAGCGGTGAACTCAAGGAAGGGACTCCGAGGGGTGAAGGGCTGACCTGGGGTGACTTTGTGACCTGCCTGTGTTCAGAGAAGCGGGTTCCTGCAGGGCGGTGTCTGGGCCACTCCTCCCGGGTCTGGCTGATCTGGCACTGGTGAGCACCACATCATCCAGCAGTACCCAGCCAGGTCGGCAACCTGAACAGGATGGCACGGCCCTGCTCGCCACCCATGCCGACACCCACCCACCTACCTACCTCTCACTGGCACCACGTCCCTGCTGTGGTCCTGAGGAGAGATGTCGCCCGAGGACAAGCCGGCGGGGCTGCCCCCACGGTGCTGCTCGTGCCGATGACCCGGCGGGGCCGCCCAGGGGCCCCGGACCTGCTTCCCGGGTCTGACACTGGGGCACTCCAGGGAGGCACGCTGGCCCTGCGGTAGGGACAGCTGGGCCTCTGACCCGGTCGCATGTCTCTCCAGACACTGGTTTATTTGCCTTATTTCTTGGCTGCTCTGTTCGACCCGTGGGATATCACTTCCCTGACCAGGGACTGAACCCACGCCTCGTGCAGTGGAAGCTGAGAGTCCTAACCACTGGGCCACCAAGGAGGTCCTAGATCCTGGTTGTTTCAGCTTCAAGTGAAGGCGGTAACTGTATTTCTGAACCACCAGTGCCCATGGAAGGGTCTGGAAGCATCACCAGGACTGCAGTTATCAGAGCAGCGGAGAGCTCCCGGGGCCAGACGGGGTGGGGTGTGGCAGGGCTCATCTGAACCCTGGGTGACTGGCTCCAGCCCACAGCTTGGGGACCTCGCCAGGCGGGCCTGGGTTGGTCCAGGTTCCGTTGTCTTTGGAGTGAAGATGCAGGAATTTGCCAAGCAGGTCACGGCCCTTCTAGATGCCAGATCTCCCCAGGAGGACAGCACCGTCCTGGACTCCAAAGGCATCGTGGATACCAGAGACTCAAGGCTCCGTAAGGCCTCCCTGGACCACGAGGAACCTGGTCCAGGCTGATGGGGACGTGCCCACCTCGCAAGGGACACACAGAGACCCCGGTGATTCACATGTGCTAATGCCGGAAATCCTGCTTCCAGAAATTCATCCACAGGAAATTTCCTTGAATATGCTCAAGACGCAGCTACCAGGTGGCTCAGTGGTAAAGCATCAACCTGCCAATGCAGGAGAGGCAGGAGATGTGGGTTCGACCTCTGAGTTGGTCAGATTCCCTGGAGAGGGACATGGCACCCCACTCCAGTATTCTTGCCTGGAGAATTCCATGGACAGGAGAGCCTGGCAGGCTACAGTCCACAGGGTCATAGAGTCAGACACACGCAGATACCAAAACTCACCTCCATCTTTTTCATGATGATAAAAATACTAAAAATAATCTAAATAACCCAATACAGGAGACTAAACGAATGTGTCATGTGTGATAACACGAGGTAACACTTGGCAGCCGTCAGAGTCATGGTGTTAAAGGGGATGAGACGACAGGGAAGGAGCTCACCGCACGTTGAGGG
This sequence comes from Bos grunniens, assembly GCF_055505025.1. NCBI lineage: Eukaryota > Metazoa > Chordata > Mammalia > Artiodactyla > Bovidae > Bos > Bos grunniens. Next base: position 2,960,341 of record NC_141168.1, on the reverse strand, counting down.
CAAAGGCTACTCACAAGCAGGAGGGACGATGTCTAATTCACACACGTGTACACACACGTGTGCAAAGACATATATGTGTGAGATGAACAGCTAGCTGAGTGATGAAGCTGAGAAAAGTTTTATTTTCTTATTTTTTAAATCTATATTTTCTAAATACATGTATTTCTTTTTACTTATAAGAAAGAACATAGGGTTTTTTTGTGTGATTCATTTTGTTTTGTCTGGATTTTTTTTTCTTGGCCACATGGCATGAGGGATCTTAGTTCCCTCAATCAGGGATCCAACCTGCACCCCTTTCTGGGGAAGGATGGTGTCCGAACTGCCGGACCGCCAGGGAAGTCCCTGTTTTGTCTGCTTTAAAAAAAGGAAAGCTAAGTTAAAGAGGCAGAAATGCCCTTCTCTGCAGTTTCCCTGGTCGGGGCAGACGGAGGCGGCCCTGGGCACCCACCTGCCCCAGCCCTGCCTGCTCTGGTCTGAACCATACTTTCTGAACCTTCAGAGGACCGAGGACTCCCACAGCGTGCGCCCTGTGGACCCCAGAAAGGGAGACCCAGTGCGGGGCAGGAGGCTTAGGTGGTCTTGAATGTGGTCTCCCAGATGAGCAGAAGACCAGCAACGTCCACTCGGGGGCTCAGGAGCATGGAGATGGGGCCAGCAGATAGAGCAGCTGAGCAAGGCTGGAGGTCCACCCTGCCACCTCCGGATAAGGGAGGGTTCCCGGCCGGGGGGGGGGGGGCGGTCGCCAGGATGCAAGCTGGCCCAGGGGCGTCACCTGACACAGACTCTAAGGGGATCCGCGAGTGCCCATCTCCTCCCGGACACCTTCTGCTCTGCAAGAACCTAAGGTAATAAATAAAACAGAGTGCCCTCTCCCTTACTGAAATTTACCCAAACTAGATGAAGCAGCTCCACCATCAGAGCATGGCATGGCACTCAAGCAGTGCCCACAGCCCCGGCATACCCCAGGAGGTCGCAGTTCTATGAAAGCCCGGAGGGCAGGTTCCTGAAGCTGCCCAGCCCCACATGGCCCTGGGGTGCACAGCAGGGACCCTGGGGCCAGAACGGGGCCCCACGCTTCCTGCCAGTCCCCCTGCAAAACCAAGAGCAGACTGAGGTGGGGCTGGCCTCTGTCCCTTAGCTGAGGATTGCGGAGGCCCCTGTACCAAGGTGTCCCCGAGGGGGTGGGGCAAGAACACCTTCATCCTCGGCATCTGGCACCGGGCGGGCTCCAGCTTCCTCCTTCACGGCTCTGCTTCTTCAGCCTCACATGCTCTCATACCAGACCCCTTCTCTCAACCCTAGCAAAGGCCACGGGCCGGGGAACATACCTTCCAAGTCCGAAAGCTGTCCTTGGCCGTGTTTACCGCAGGCGTTCCCCAGCCTCCAGCCAAGTCTTCACCCTCTCTGCACCCGCTGACCCCCTCCAAGGGGCTGGTCGCCCCGGAAGAGGTGGTCCTCGCGGGGGGACCACAGAGCCCAACCCAGGTCCACCCGAGGGGACATCAGCTCTCACGCTGAAGACCCCGGCATGGTTTCCCTCCACACATGCCCCTCCTCCCATGTCAGGTTCCGGTTCTACAGGGCGTGGAGGGCGCGGTGCCCACGGTCACGGATGCGTTTCCCTGGACTCCTCTAGGTGCCCACTCCACTCAGGGGCCCGCTGGACCCAGGACAGTGACGAGCAGGGCAAGGCCAGGTGTGCGGAGAGCGGGTAGGGGTCGTGATGGGGCTGGCTGCCGCACAGGGACCCCACGCGGGACAGGGCGCCAGGCGTCTGGTGCGGTGCCAGCTGACAAAGCCACCTGGAGTGAGGGCCCGGGTCTGCGGGTGGACAAGGGGACATCCAGGACGGGCTGGGGCATTGCTCACTCAGGATCTGACCAGGAAGCTCCATTTCTCAGCCAAGCAAGAGCAGGGCCGCGAGCCAGGCTGGCTCCCAGGTTCAGACCAATGAGAACGAGCTGAAGAAGCTGGTGGGCCCCCCTCCACTCCCACGGCTTTCCCGCAGCGTCACGGGCTGGCCAGCTGAGGAGCCTGCTCCCCGGGGCCTCGGGTCAAGGACAGTTGGGCTTAGGGGCTGGGGCTGCTCAGGGCAAGGACGCATGAGCCCCCAGAGGGACCGCTCCCCCTGGTCCTGCTCCCCTCGCCTGCCTGGGTGCCCCCTCAGTGCCAGGGCCTGGGGGGCCCTACCTGGGCCACGTGATGACCTTGCCCGGAGGGAAGGGGGTCTCTGGTCCCACTGCCGTCCCGAGCTACAGGGTGACTGCGGGCCCTCAGCAATCGTGGGAACGCAGGAGAGAGCTTCCACCACTGGGTATGTTGTCGGGCACCAAGGCTCCCTTGGACCTGACCCGAGGCCGAGGAGAAGGAAAAGGCTTTCTGAGCGAGCAGCAAGTATTCCTTTCTCAAGGCTGAAGGTCTCACACACCCTTAGTTCATACGGACAGTCGGCAGCAGCTCGTCCTTGGGTTTTATAAAACACAAACGCTGCTTCAGACGCTTCTCTTCCTGCGAAAGGACCTTGCGTGGCACCGGGAGGAGGTGCGAGGCCGGATGAGCCTCCTGTGGTTTGACAGGCAAGAATGCACGAGCCCGTGCACAGCTGGCCCACACCCTGGAGGTTTTCACCCTCAGAACTGGTCCAGGTTTTAGCGCCCACAAAGTGTACAAAAGGCAGCTAATTTGCAACATCTCCTATTCACCATTTGGGGGTATTGCTTAAGAAAACCTACTCAAGTGACCCTTTAATCTTAGGGCATTAATATTTAATCACAGCTTTGATTGCATATAAGGGCAGTTCGCGGGTGTATTTTCACCTAAAGGTCTAATAATTTAATAACACTTATTGAAGCTGCATTTGTATGAGATCTTGCTGTGTTTTAATACCATGTTGCTTTAAGTGGGGTCCATTTTTAATGGGGACCAAATAGTCTATTTTTTGGTTCTCTGCTTTCTTCTACAAACCACAGGGCATGAAGGTGCTTAATCAACGTCCTTTGATGAAGAACAACAAAGCCATAAAGATCATTTCTACCAGACAGCGGAGCTCACCTGACTGAAGTCTTCTCTCTCTGTGGACAGTGGTGTCCCCCCAGCGTTATCGGCTCTGTCAGATCACACAGCAGAGAAATCCCCACTGGTCAGAGAGCAGCTTGGGGCAAACCCCTAACACGGAATGTCGGGAGGACATCAGCACTCTTCAGGTGCCAACTTCTCTGCTCACAAAGTTTGAGACCGATATTAACATTTTTACTTATCGCTTAGAGGATCTTTCTGACTCCCAGGCAGGCCCTTAATTAGCTGACATTGGGCTTCCAATGTTTCATTACATACCCTGCATTCCTTAGATGTTGGTTTAGTAACAATCCCTAAAGGAGAAAGAAGTCGCTAGAATCTCTGCTCTAAGGAAAGATCTGTGTGCCTCCGAGGTACACCACAGATCGACCAAGTCCGCAGTTACGGAAACTTGGACCTACACTGTAGTTCAACAGAACACGACTCCGTCTAATCGAATGGCTTACCCTGCTGGGTCAGGCTTCTGCTTTGGGCTATTGTGTTTGGGGGACGGTATACAATTTTGACCCAAGGTTCCTTGAAATTTTGTTCCATGATACTAAGCCATATTATAGTAAGATTCAAATACATTTTCCATGTAACATTGTGGCTTATTTTGTTTCTTAGTAACTTTTCCCTCCTTTTTATTTTTTAAATTATGAAAGTATAATAACACACTTACAAGAGGCTTAGGAAATAAGAACCAAGTTACGTATTGTGGCTCACTGTTCAGTCGCTAAGTTATGTCTGACTCTTTGCGACCTCACGGACTGCAGCACACCAGGCTCCCAGTCCTTCACGCATAGTTCCACTATGTATTACTGTTATTTAATAAATGAAGATTTTTAGCTGGAGTTTCAGTATCAAACTCTCAGAAAGTAACAGAATGAATACGCAGAAAAGTAGGAGGATAGAGTAGACCTGAAAAGCACCATGAGCCAATTCAACATAATTAAGATTTATATAATTTTCACACACTAGGACATGAACTCTATTCCAGTTCTCATAGACTGTAAACTAGGAGGCACTGAAACATATCCAGGGACATAAACCGTGGTGCAAAAATCCGATGGTCTCCAGGTACTGAAACCATACAGTCTGTCCTCTTTCGGCACTGCACGCCTCCCGCTAACCTTGTAACAGATCAAACGTGTCTCACGAACACTTTGCTGTTGTGGGGCAGAACATTTTCTATGTGTGTTATAGTACAGGCTACCTTTTTTCTTTCTTGAAAATCAAGATGGGCGTATAGGAATGATTTTTTTTTTTTTAAGGAATTAAAGACATTTCTGGACACTTTTTCTCTGGGATCACCCGGGTGCAGTCCAAGCTGTAGCTGGCCTCTCTGAGCCCTGACTTGGTTCCTATCTATGTACGTGGGTTTGTAGGCTGCATCTACGAGCCTAGGTTTCTACCCACCCAGCCACCTTCCGAGTCCCCCCAGGACTGGCAAGGGCAGAGAGCTGTATCTGATGCTTTAGACTCCACTTCCACAAACTGTCCTTATGAAGCAAAGCTTGGTCTTTCAGATGATGGTCCTACAGACAAACGAGCCAACATTCTATTCAGTGTAATCATCATCTGTTTGAGCAGGGCGAGTCCTGAAAACAGATGACAAGGGTGGCTCCTTCCTCCCCAGCAAATACATGTTTCAGGCAGGAGGTGCCAAGCAGGACCCCCGGAGAAGCATGTCATCTCCTGCCTCTTTTTCTGGGTAATTCATGGGCAACGAGTTTCTACGACTTTCATATTTCAATTTCATTTGTTGCGTTTGACCTTTCATTTATTTAAGTCCTTGCTCTAAAAGCAAATAATCTGAGGAATTTAAGAAACTTATAAAGGGGGATTAAATTGTAGGCTAAAGATCACAATAAAAAATGCACATATCTAATGGGTATCCTTTTTATCATGACTATATAATACTGTTAATTGCATTCTGGTATAAACCCATGGAATATGCTATGGACTGGGTGTCAAGATTAAAGATTACCTCAAAGATTTGCCTTAGAGTTTAACACAGGATACACAATCTCATCAAAGGCTGGCTTTTTCTCATATTCATTACAACATGAATTTTAAGATAGATTGATATACAGTTTAAAATATTTATTTAGATCATACTATTACATATGTGAATAAATGTCAACCAAGCAGAGAAAGAGGTATAAAAAATATAACCAGCTATTGACTCTCTTTTTTTAGGGCTTGTCTTAGTAAATCAAGTATCGATTGCTCCCATTTGGGACTCTGCTCTATTCCACTCTCCACTCCTCAGTGAAATAGATTCATTGGTCTTGGCTTATTCTTTGCAAATAGTAATCCATGTACCAAAATATAAGCTGTGCATCTCAGCCCATGTGGTCCTTCTCTTATGAGAAGAGGCTCACAGACGTCTTCCACGGAGACCCAAAGAAACCATCTCATACAAGTGCAATTTGAAACCATCCACCTCAAACACATCTTCTCTCCTCATTATTTTAATAAGTAATGTAAACCTCCCCCAACATTTTCTCTGGGAATTTCTTCTCAGTATTTGGTTGCTTTTCAGGGGCTCTGAGAAACTTTTCTGTTACACCCTAGGTGTTGTTTGCTTTTTCCTTTTTTTCTGGCTTTTTGCTTTTGTTTTGGTTTTTGGTCAATAAAAGTCATTAAAAGGCAGAAACGTGGTTGGAGGGAAGACGGAGCCAGCGGCTCCTCTCTCATTATTTTTCATTAGCAAAAGCGGCACAGCCTCACCACGACCCAGAGGGAAACCTAAGAGTCATCACAGCCGTAAGAAACGCAGTGACTCATATCCAGGACTCAAATGTAGTTTTAATCAGCAATCACAAACGTTTACATGAGTTTAACAAGTTTGATCTGGAAAGAAAAATATCTAAGTCATGAGATACTGAAAATCTTGTTAAGAGACAAGATTATTTTTACTAGGAAATAAGAAAAAAACTGAATAGCCATATTGAGCAAAACCTGAGATATTCACCATCAGAGGCGAAGCGTGTGGTTCTCGTCACAGCAGAAGCATCAACAACCACGAGAAACACCATCAGTGGAGGGAAGGCAGGCCTCCCCACGGCCGCTCAGGGTGGAAACCAAAGCCCACACTCTCTTAAATTCTATGACTGGCACGGGCACTGTCTGTGTGTGAGGGTTTGCCAGCAACACCCCCCCCACACACACACAAGTGTTACGGTTTCAACAGGGACTTCCTGCCAGTGTCTCTGTCGTGTTCCCGTGAAGAAACAGTTTAGTGTGTTTACCAAGGAAGTCAAAGGTAGGAAAACATTTATGGCTTATTATCTGATACGTGAACGAAACTTGAATAGGTGAGTTTACTAAAGTTTTAGGCACCATGTTTTAAGGCAGCTTTCCCATCATCCTGAAAAATGACACGAATGATTCTTAAATCCCATTTCCATTTGTTGTCAGCTGCAGGCGGTACAGACGCATCGGGTTATAATATGTAGGCTCCACACACTACTGAATCCGCTAAGAAATCAGAAACTTTCTCAGTGAATGAATGACGTTAACACAGAAGCCTGACTTTTAACACAAGTTGAGGTGGGAAAGGGAGAAAGGAAACCTCCTTCTCTTCAGGTTGGCCAATTTTTCTAAACTTACAAATTGTTTTCTCCCAAAGTGTCAGCTGAACGGTTTAAGTAATGTGCTTTCTAGGTAACCATGTAACACATGGCAACTAGTTTCTGCTTTTGGAGGCGGAACATCAACCCACTTCGTAAATTTCTCAGCAATAACAACGAGAATTTCTTCTTTAAAACGTGTGTGTGAAGCATGCCCTGACATTTTAAACAATTAAAGTTTTATTCCACTAAATGTAAATTTAACAGAGACAGTGAAATCTCCAAGAAATTAGATTCCCAAAGACAATGAAATCTCTAAGAGTGAGATTACTACACTCCATTATTAAGGTGGTCAAAAGGCAATTTTCTGTAAGTTTCCACCTTTCCTTCCATCTCCACACCTACAAAAACATCCATAGACAGAACAATAGTTGGTGAAGGCAATGGCATCCCATTTCAGTACTCTTGCCTGGAAAACCCCATGGACATAGGAGCCTGGTAGGCTGCAGTCCATGGGGTCGCGAAGAATTGGACACGACTGAGCGACTTCACTTTGACTTTTCACTTTCATTCATTGGAGAAGGAAATGGCAACCCACTCCAGTATTCTTGCCTAGAGAATCCCAGGGACAGGGGAGCCTGGTGGGCTGCCGTCTATGGGGTCGCACAGAGTCGGACACAACTGTAAGCGACTCAGCAGCAGCAGCAGCAGTAAAATCTACATGCTAAATGTTAGGTGAAAATCTTTAAAAAACAAAGCATGACAGGAGAGTCTGCAGCAAAATAAACGTGTCTATTGGTGTCAGCTTTTAAGAATACATGATAATAAATACATGAATAATAAATCAACTTTCTAAATCATTTCAATTCAGAAGGCGTGCGTTAGAAAGGCCAATATAATTGTTCACTATAAAAGTGTTCACTGCTTTTTATGCATTTGGTTAAATTTTAGGAATTAGAAAGTATTTAAACTTAAGGTTTCTAGAAATTTAAATTTCATTCCTGACATAAAGTGAATTCGTTTCTTTCGGTGATAGCCATACAGCCCAGGAAAATTAGCCTGGAACTTGGCAATGCATTTTCTTAATTTCATGACTAATCAAGTACTTGTGAAATCAAACCAAGTCCTTATCAAACAGGACACTATACTTCTATCTATATGTGCATGGACTATGCAGCACATGTTACTAAATCCTTATTTCATTTATGAAATGTCTTCACGTTTGTCCTATTACTAAACTAGATGCTTTCCTGCCAAGCCTGTTTGTAAATACCAAAATCCACAAAGGTAACTGTGTCATGTACTATGCCTGGAGAAGGAAGTGGGACTTGCAAGATGCCAAAGAAGGGATATTCAATAAAGTATCAAACACAAGGCCCTGCAGTATGAAAAAGAGACACAGCGCTTCTTCTCGTGAAGAAACATGAAGACAGAAACGCGGACATTGACCTTGGGGCTGTGACGTGACTCCTCTCTGCTAGCAGCGCGGGTGTTCCTAGAGTTCAGTATGGTTAGTGGGAGTTTCACACAGACCTGGGGGAAAAAATTAGATGGCATCACTCTCACATTTAACATCAGCCCATAGGTCGCGTACTTTCTGCAAAAGCACATTCTTGTGGAAGCACATTGAAAAAAAACTTTCTTACGGACATTTTCAAACACAGACAAGTAGAGGGAAGAAGGCAGTTTATTCTGCAGAGGGAAGAAGGCAGTTTATTCTGCAGAGAGAAGAAGGCAGTTTATTCTGCAGAGGGAAGAAGGCAGTTTATTCTGCTGCAGACTGCTCAACCACTGCTATTCCAATGGCACTGCCAGCCTTTTTTCCTGTAGCATTTTGAAACAAAGCCCATGGGTTGTGTCCTCCTGCCTGTGGCCATGGGAGTATTTAAGGAAAACTTGAGACAGGGAATCAGTGCGCTGGGCACTTAACCCAAGGTGCGGAGAGGCTTGGATCCCTAGCACATCTCCCACTGGAAGCAATGAATGCCAGCTCTCTAGACTCGGTTATGGATTATTCTAGCTACATAATTTATTTAAAATAGGAAATAGGCTAGCCTTTGTGTTGGTTTGTATCATGTATTACCCTTGAAAGTAATTATTTTTAATATCAGAATTTACTACCCTCTTTAATGCTTGAAAGTCTATATAGAAAGGTCAAAATGCTTTTACTTTAAATGCAGGCTAACCATTTCAGAACACTTGAGACCTTATTCCTTAGGCAGCCATTCAAAATGTTCATGTCACAAATTCTTATTGGTCTCGTTTTTTTAAATGTTAAGATTTGATACCAAAGCAGAAGTGATGTGTATATAAAACATATTTATGTATTTATATTTATAAACTCACTCTTCCTAATGAATACCTCCACAAACCAAAGAATCCATTCATCCATAATCTAGAGTGACATGTCTAACCTTGAGTGAAATATAGCCATCTTTTTAATCATGACCTTGTATCTTATTAAGATTTTAAAATACCATTTTTACTTCAAGACATTAAAATGACAATCTGGAGAAGCCTGGGTCATGTGCTACAAAACATTCAACTAGGAAAGTCTAATGAACTCTTATTTCCTGCCTAGGAAAGAAAGGAGATACGTAAGAAATAACCTATTACCACTACTGCTGTCTCACGCCCCTAAAACAGAGTGCACTTGATAATTTTTCTTCTCACCACTGAATAAGACTACAGTGGTGTCTGCAGGCCCACCTGCAAACCCACAGCACTTCACTGACATGCTTCCCACTCATCGAAAAGGTAACACATTTATGAAAATCTCACAGAAGTATTATTTTTAAAGCCAAACATAGTCATCTTAACTTTAACATATGTTTTCTCCATTATTCCCCATTTATTTGTGTACAGGGGTGGGCCTTAGACTCCTATATTTTAAACAATCATACGTGTGTTAATTAACTAGATGGATGCACATATCAAATCACCATGATGTACACTCTAAATGCCTTACAGAAATTTCCCAGGTCATTTATACCTCTAAAGCTGAAATGCTGAAGTCTGTGAATGTGCACTGATCTGCTCCCGTGCTAACTATTAAAAATAAAGTGAAAAGGTCTACCTTACCTAGAAAAAAAGCAAAATTCTCTCTCTCACACACAAATATATAAGGTGTATATAAAGTATATTAACCTTCCAACCAAACTTCTAGTTCTAAAAATATCTATCTTTGAAAAGATTATTAATCTCCCTAAAAGCAATGTAGACAATTTACGAGCCCTCAGTGTAGTGTTTGTTCATAGTATACAGGTAAAGTATTGGTCAATGTAGTTTCATAACCTCCGGTACACACACACACGCACACACACACACGGTCATCTCTTTAAAGCATCATTTAAATGTGCAGACGGATCGCAGTGAAGCTGTGGCAGAACAGGATAAAACAAAGCCTCATCTTTTCAGAACAGAGGCTGACCCTCATGCTGTCACAGGAAACTTACTGTACTTGTATTTCAGAATACATTAAAAGCATCTGGAGTTTCTCTATGATACGAGAGCCTCACCTTTTACACAGATTTCTAAAGCCATCCCGATATGTTAAAACATACTATTTCTTTGTTGGCTGCATCATGAATTAGGATTATTCTCATTACTGTGTCACTTCAGCTTTTTCCTGACAATAATTTTTAAGTTTGGAAAACCCCTGACCTTGTTATGTGGTTTACTTACTTCAATGATGCGGGGGGTGGGGGGCAGTTAGGAGGGGCGGGGACTCTTGCCTCTTTTTAGAATTAATGGATTCCTAGTTTTTATCCATAAATTGTTTAGAGTACCCGTAAGTATGTCTCACAGAGAAACAGCCCGAAGACGCTCACCCCCTTCACTAGGAAGCGGCCATGTGGCGGGGAAGCCTCTGGAGTGGCTCCCTTGCCTTGGCAATAGGTCTGGAGCGCTGATACTTACGTTTACAATGTAAACACTTCATCAGTCTTTTAAAAATCGACACTGTTAAGAATGACTTGATTGTGTTTTATTCTACACTAGTAATACTGCACATATCTTAAGTTTACGCTTTATACTGTATTTTCTTTAGGATAATATTAATTTTTATTTCCAATTATAATCATACGGAAGGAATGAAAAGAGATAGTTACTGTAATTGAAATTAAGCCAAACTGCTGCACTTGGAAACAGTGTTTCCTCAGAATCTTATTATTTGAAGCAACTCCTGCCATAAAGAGTTGGCAAAACTTTCTAGAGACTTCCATAATATCTGAGCGGGTATTCACATAGCAAAGACGATTATGACAAGCCCAAACCCTTTGAGGGAAAACAGAGAAACAAACATTCCCAATCTTGTTCATCACGTTTTTGTTTACATCCTAACAGACACATTCATCTCTGAATTGCTTGAAAACCTTCAAAAGCAATTTCTTTGGGAAACTGTGATGATGTGAAGTTCACTTCAATTATGTGATGTTCACCATTTACAACAGTACATATCCAAAATCAGTGGGAAAAGCTCTGCAATTCCTGGCTATATCCTGAGTATATCATTTCACCATGCTCTGCAAACTCCCAACCAAACTGGATTTTAAACAGAGAGCAACCCCATCAGCTACTCAGTAAGAAAACTTGGCCATGTTAATGGAAATCTACTACTTTCTTCTTCAATAACTTCGAATGACAAATATTTATCTTCAGATCGCAGTAACTATTATTTTTAGGACTTTGGCACTAAATTTGATCCTATGGATGCAGGTATATTATATTTTATTATAAACAATTGCTGCTAAACATCTGAAGCTTCCATAATTGCATAAAAGTATTTCCCCAGCTTTCAATCGTCTCCATATATGACGCTCACTTTTTCAAAGATATCTGAAAACAATGTGCAACCTGTCCTACAACCTTATAAACCTATTTTAAAGTATCAAAATGACACAGGCTAAAAGGCTTGTGTTTAAGCAGGGGGGGTCAGGGTGATCCTGTGTTTCAACTCTGTATATAGGAAATAATGTTTGGGTACTGTTTTCTAGCTTCTGGTCGTGTGTATGTATGTGTACACACATACGAATCAAATATTATTTTCCACACCAGAAAAAAAATGTTTTAAGAAGTAGATATTTGGGGAAAGGAACTTGAAAAAAAAAATTCCAGCACCAAATAAACCAACAGGAAAACATTACAAATTTCTTATTAAAGAGACCCCACTCTCTGTTGGGGCAGGTGAGCAGACAAGTCATTAAGAAATCCTTCCCTGGTCCAGGGTGGAGAACCCAGCTCTACAAGTTTAAAAGGAGAAGTGCTCCAGATCCCGGCAGGGCTGACCAAGCCTCTGCTCCTTCCCGGCTGGAAGTCAAGCATGTTTGAATTCACTTAAAAACGTCGAGGCGCAGAAGTGCAAGCAACAAGGCCTCGCAGCCCTGCAGTTTGCTTGTCTGCTTCCACTCACACGGAGTCCTCTATGATTCAGCAGAGACTGGCCGGTGGCAGGGAGACAGAGGCTCGGTTTGAAAAAAATAAAAAAAAGCTGCTGAGCGGGAGAGGGGTGGGCCTGGGAGAGGGCACATGCCACATCAGACACAGTACCTGACTTTTCACCGCACAGCGTGTCAGCGAGCTGGTGTGCCTCCTGGGTGATAAGTGAAAGTATTTCATCTTCGAACTCTTCTATTATAGTCTCACACTGCAGGAACAGAACAACAACAAACGTGGGTAGATGTGCGCTCACAGGACACCTTGCTAGGAAGGGCTTGTCATCGTTTTATTAGCTAAAAACATCATGTTACCAAGGTGGGCCATTTTTATTAGCCCTTTTGGTTTAAGACATCATTGCATCGGATTAACCCTCTCCCTAGAATGCTAATTGCAGCTGGCTGATTAGTCATGTTGAAAGACGAGGGTAAGGCAGGAAAATGGTTGTTCTTATTTGTTCCTCTTCCTCAAACTGGAATGGAATTCAAGGAACAGGATTGGGGGCGCTCCTACTTATGGAGCTGAAAAGTGTTCACTTTTTTGGTGGGTTTTTGTTGTTATTTTGTTTTTTTGGAAACGTTAAAGAACATGGCTCCTTTAAATGGTTAAACCAGTTTCCTTTATATTTAACATAACAATCCATTTTGCGGTTCTAAAGCAGGATCTGAAATGTGAAAACAATTAAGCTTTCTCAGCAATGAAAACACAAACGCATCTTCCTTTGCACTCCGGATAACAGTTAGAGATCCATCTATAAATTCACTTCGCTCCCCCCACCCTCTGCCCCCAAATCTGACATTTCTGAAAAGAGGGTGCTCAAATGTACCCATGCTTCTGAAACCCTTAAATTCTGACTGGAGTATGTGTCTGCCTTGGGGAAACACAAGCTTACACTCTTAGGAACCGTAATGCTAAACGGTGTTCACTGGAGACTTGGAACTCATTTTCCAAGTTCATTAAGTGAGACTCAAAAAAATTTTAAATGGCATTTAAAAATATTTACCTTCCACTATCACGTGCTTATGGAAGGCCTGTGAAATATAAGCACACTTCCTCTCTGCAGTCCCCCTGCTACAGTATCTTCAGCCCTGAATTATTGCCTTGGCTTTTTAATTAAAACGAAATCTTCCAAAGTCAGCTGCAGCCCTTCTATCAGGGGGTCGGCATGTCTGACATTTTGGCCACCGCGTGAATCACAGACATTTCTTAAACAGGCTTTCCCATCACTGGGTCTGACTCAACAGCATAAGTAAAGTGAAATCTCTTGCCATATATTTGGTAGGCACATTCTGAGTCAGAGGCCACCGTTAAAGTAAAATAAACATCATGAAGGGAGGAAATGTGCCACAAGGCCCACGATCATACCTAAGCCTTTGTTTAACCGAGTCTGTGCTAAAGTAGTTGAATTAACTCCGGAGGAGAAAGAATTCTCCCTCTCCTGTGAAGCCCGAGGAGAAAAAAGTGATGTGCGTCACTCTCCCTCCATCGAGTGGCTATCCGTATTTGAAAACAGCACTCATTTCATTTAGGTTTTAATCTCAGAACCACAGCCCCTGATGCCTGACACGGGAGCCTGTATGAGAGCTGCCCGCCCATGGGACCGACTGAGTCGCCTTCCCCACCGTCCCCGGGAGCAAAGCGACCTGCAAACGGTGCCTGCAAGTCACCGGGACTTGTAACACACTTTCTGGAAAATATCACTTAAGGGTCTCCACGAGATGAAAATACCACGGCCACCCAGTGTGCGAAAGGCAAGTCACTGAGCGCCTGGTTAACACCGAGAAAGCAGCAGAACAGCAACGCTAACAGACAACATTTTAATGGGCCTGTCTGGAAACTCAACAAAATCCCAAACAGCAAGAAATTCCTTTAAAGTACCAAAAACACGTTCACGGAGCATAGAATTCCTCTGCGGAAAAAGAGCTTACCGCGAATTTCAACGGTCTGTAAGCATCTGAATAAAAATAGAATTTTTTAAATTCTTTGTATATTTTGTCTCCTTTCCTCGGAGCAAATCTCTTGAAAGTCTTCTCCTTCGTCACGGGGTCTTCTTCGAGTCTGTAGTCATTCATCCGCTCGCACACTTTGTCCAGGAGGTCTGTGAGGAATGCCTCCGACTGGGCTAAGGGAATCTATGAAGAAAAAAACAAAAACAAAAAAGGCAGGAAACTTGACTTAGTGTTACTTAAGAGCCATTGCCCTGAATGCACGTGGCAGCACCCCACCCCCACCCCTCACGCGTGCAAAAGTCTTCCTGTCCGATAACTGCCAGTTATATTATTTACAGCATTTAAGAGGTTAGCTTAAATTCCTGTTTTTAACAGGTGCCTATGTTTGGAAGTGATCAGAAGAAAAACTTCTCTTCAAACTAGCAACTATCCTTCCACAGGAGATAATTTCTGAAAATCACGGAACATGCAGAAGAAGGCTCTGAGCCACAGAGAAGGGCTGTTATTATCTATTTACTTGCGAGAAACCGACAGACAGGAGCCGGAGCGCGGGCGGTCTCTACGGCCGCGCACCCCTCGAGCTGGGCCCAGGCCCGGGCTCGCGCTCCGCAGCCGCCTGGCCCCTCGGCGGCCGCCGGGGTCCTGGGCAGGGCCGGGGGCCGCGTGGCGGGGAGAAGCCGGGCGGACGGCGTGTCGCCGCTCGCCGGGCGCGGCCGCGGGCGCGTCGTCTTTGGAGCAGCCGGTGTGGGGTTCCGCGCGCCCCTCTCCCTCGGCGAGGATTCAGGGGACCCTGTGACCACCACGTCCGCCCCGCGCGGGGGTCAAAGAGCACCCCGCGCCCTTGGTAACAGGGACAAAAAAAGGAAAAAACCCTACTCGGGGGCCGTCTAGACAGGTCAAGGTGCAGGAGGCCGCGTCCCCGCGGCTCCTTCCGGAAGGGGGCGGGGACCTGCCAAGGGCGCCGCGGGCGCGCCGCGGCCCCGGCCTCCGCGGGCCTTTCTGCCTCTCCACCCTCTGCTGATCAAAGTAGGAAGTTTGCCTGACAACCGGGGTGAAAGGGGCCGGATCACAAATGAACTCGATTTCGGCGCTGTGCATATACCGCGCCTCCATTGTCCCCCTTTGAGACGCAGTGTGAACCCTTCCGGTGCCGGCGACCGCGCGGCGCTCACGGGCGCGCTCCGGGCGCACAAAGGCCCCGCGCCCCGCCCGCCGCCCGCGCCCCGCGCCCCTGAGCGCAAACCTGCTTGCAGCCCCGACCGCGCCGGCGGCCCTGCGCTCACCCCCGGTCCCAGCAAGGAGCCAACTCTGTGCGCAGGGACAGGGCACGGCGGGAACGTTCCACCGCCCCCAGCACGGGCGTGGGGGTGAAATTTCCCACCTTCTCCCCGCGAACCTGGAGACCGACTCCGAGCTGCTTTCAAGGCCCCTGCGGTCAACTTGGCAATTAAGTCGTTTGTTAAACTGGAGTCTACTGCAACATCCTTTATTCGCTAAAATATCGGTTTTTTTAAAGGAGTGATTTTTTTTCATGTCTACGATCAGAAGGCCCTTTAAAAAGTAGCTGAAAGTGCACAATAAAAACACAATAAATACAATGGAATCACACTTCTAATTGTGCCATGTAAGCCTCATAAGTTGTAAACACAACCAAAAACATAGGTTAACCAACCAAATCTATTTTATGGACTTACGGAGACGAAAGATTATACGTGTTGGGACTTAAAAGCTAGAAAAGAGAAGTCAGTTCTTAAATTACAATTAGTCAAGCAGATCGTGAACAGAATGAGTATGGTCTTCACTTTGCCAGGCGAGGGCTGCTGTGTCTCTCCTGGTCTGGTCCATATGAAGAGGCTCCTAGCACTTCCTGGATGTCAACAAAGCGGCGCTTTAACCTCCAAGTGAAGAGCTGGCGCTTTCATTTAGAAACCTGTCATCGAGAATGCCTTCTCTCTGCCCCTCCCTAGCCCTCTCCCCAGTCCCCAGTCTCAGCGTTGGGGAGACGCTGTCACTGAGAGAGAGGTTCTGCGTGCTGGAGGGTGCTGCTGGAACCCCGGACGAATACGCCACACTAGTTCCCGTGGCGCCGAGACCACTTTCGAAATCCTTTTTTACAACAGACCTGATATTCTGAGCGGCGTACGAAAACCCTGGGTATATAAGATCTGAACAAATCAGAACGTTAATAACGTGAGACCTTCCACAACTTACTTTTGAGAGCCATTTTATTTCCCGGTTGGCGCTTTTTAAAACAAAACAAAACAAAAAACCATCGCCACGTGATAACTTTCTACGAAACAGGATTGTTTTTCTTGTTTTGAAAGTGGGATTTTGTATGTCTGAATAGAGTAGTATTGCACCAATTTTAACACAAATATGTGATATGCAGGGATCAACACGTGAGTTTTGTGGATTTCATACGCCTTTGAAGGCTAACTGGCTTTTTGATGTAATTAGCTGGCTCTTTCTTTAATAGAAAGAGCAGGACATGTTGCTGGCAGAGAGCTCAGAAAATGCCGTTTTACAGTCTTCACTGAGAGTAAGAAAGAAAAACACACACAGCAGGAGACTAGTAGAGTTCGTTCCACAGGAATATTTTTTTAAAAATTGACCTAAAATCCCAATCAAAGCATCTGATTTTGCGAGAAAATTTTAAAGAAAAAGATGCTTATGCATGGCAGCTCTTTATACGTTTATTAAAATGCACACAATTAGGGTTTAACATGATTCCACTTTTAAAATGCACACAATTAGGGTTTTAAATGATTCCACTTAGCTGAACTACTTTCACTAAATTTAAAGACTGTTCGGGGAATAATTGAGGCTTTTTCTCCCCTCAAAGTGTTTTGATTTTAAGAGTGCAATAAGTATTGAGACAAGTGGAATAAAACCGAGGCTTTCTTTCTATACTATGAAGATTTTGAATAGTACTTGTCAATAAAGCAACTTCTATTGTAGTCTTAGGGGAGCATTGCCTCCGTCCTGGAAGGAGGGTCTCAGAGATACTAACCTCATTAAAATATGAATGAAAAAGGCCGCCATCATTGTATCGGGAGAAAACTGATTCACCAGCCATTACTTTTACACATGGACTCGTTTGGTGTAAGTTACGAATACAAAAACAATCCGTTATGATTTCCTTGCTGTCTCAGTGCACTCTCAGAGTAAAATTCTAACTTTTCTCTTTCTGAAACCTAGCTCTCTTTTTTTTTTTTTTTTTTTACCTTTAGGCCTCTTCTGACCATGCGCTTGTTCTGTGAGCAATGACATGGGGATGGGAGGAGGTACTCATATTCCAACTTGAAAACAGAAAAGGGTAGCTGAAAGTTTGGGCTTCAGTTTCTCTAGAAAGCTGGAGTTCGGGAATTACTCCAGCCCGTTATGACAGCACTTTAGTAACAGTCAATTCCAGGGTGCTCTCCGTGTTGGTCCATTGCTATGTCCCTGCTAATCTTGTAGCAAATGTCTTGCTTGGTAGCTATCACAATCAGGCAGCGATACGATTACGTTACAGTCCACAGTCGGACGTGAACACTGTCCTTGTGGCATGCCGTCTCCTTCATAACAGCCTGACAATCTCAGATAAATCTTACTTATCTGGATGCTTATTTCGGAATGTCCCTGAGATAGGAAACCAGCACTTAACCTGCTTAGTTTCACATTGTTGCAAAGGTTTCTTTCTGGAGGTGTCGTTAATGTAAAAAATTTAATTGCATTATAGCAAATATTACATCTACTTTAATCACTAACTTTTCATCCATAAAAATACTGAAATCACTTCTGATATTAGTTAAAAGTCAATATTTAGAAGTGAAAATTCAAACCCCCTTTGCTTTAGGCTACAACAGGGAGACCATGAATTCAGAAACTCTTATAAGTTGATGAGATATATAATTAGCTTTTATGTTAATTGACTGCTATGAGTTTGTTGTGTGACACTTCTTCATATAATATGCAAATAGCATTGACGGTTTAGTTTTATTGGACAATATAATTAGAAATCTAAAGAAGCTCATTTCGATGAAGAATAACAAAGGTTGATAAATTTTCCAGTGTTCTGTATATCAGAAAAAAATGAATCCCATCTGGACTTAATCAATAAGAGAGATTTTAAGCAGCCTTTGTTCAGAGAGCCAAAGCCAGCCAACATATAACAGAATTAATATTAGCTTTTTCAGCTACATAAATTTGATGTTAAAACAGGTGAATTTGTGCAATCAATAAAACCTTGGGGGCAAAAATACAAAGACTGCAGCACAATTTACCACAAATGACACAATAAATTTATGAAAACAACATCAAAATTTTGCCTCCTTTAATCTGAATACTGAGAAAAAGTCATTATTTGAAATAAATATTTTGCAAGTGTTTCCTATTTTTATTCCTGGACGTATTATGTCAACATAAAGTATATCCTCAGATTGTGAGAAGAATAGAAATAATAAAATAATAATGTGATTTTGGGGCAAATTTTTCCTAGAATTCAAAACTATTAAAATTTCAATCACATTTTTAAAAAATTCTGGAGCCTGTTTTCAGCTAAACGATGTAGAAAACTTGAAAGTATAGAAAAATTGCATAATGGATCACTGTTAATGAACTCCAAATGGGGGTCATTGAACCTAATTTGACTTCCTAAAGTTAAAAAATACATACTTTCTTTTCATAATTAAATAGAAAATTGGCACTGCCATTTGATTTCTCACCTTAAAAAGTATTCTATTAGTCTTGTAAGAAAGTTTGCTTTTCAAACATTTTTAGGTGAACTGAAATACAACTATCCATGTGAAAAATGTTACAATTTCTCAATCGTTGTTAAAAATCACTCTAAGAGAGGATTTAGGGCGACCTTTTCACGCTGCTTCTGAGCTTTGACCTCTGCCGGCTTACCCCGGAAGGATTTTGCAGATTAGAAAAAAAGGAAGAGAAGACAGTGGCAGTGCTTAAAAGGGCAAAGGCAGTAAGAACCGCAGCGGATGGAGGTGATGGGAATGTGTTCACTCAGCCAACAGTATTTATTCAACTCCATGTCCGTATCAGGCAAACTTACCTCTCTAATTCAGGCTTTTTAAAGGGGACTTTCTTGTGATTCTGAATAAAAATTCAAAGAAATACTTGAAAAAGACTGCCTGGAAGAGAGCCAGTAAATCCCAGTGATGATAATATGACTCCTTGTCTATCAACTTAGCTAAAGATCACATAAATACATATCCGCGTCCTTATGTTACAATTTTCCGCCCCTCACCTCCCAAATCTGCCAGTCTTTCACTGTCTTGCTTCTGAAAACACAATAGGTATCCATTTCTGACCATTTCTGCAAACTGCTTTCCTGGACTAGAAGTGAAAAGTCACCCACGGGAACTCTGCCGTGGCACTTGCCGGTTGCGTCACCCTGTGAGATCTCGTCTGAAAGTCTCAGCTCTCAGAGGCAAAGGACGGAGACTAGGGTCAGTGCAGAAACTCGAGGTGTTTCGTCTCCCTCACTGCGGAGACACGCGCACACAGACGTCCCGCTGGCCACAAAGGAATCCCTTTCTTTAAAAATAGTTTTAAATAGAAAAAGTAACATATTCACCTGATTTTTTTTTAATCGGAAAGGAACAAAAGCATAGAGTAAAAAGTAAGACTGACACCTCCCCCAGAACGCCTCCCCAAGACCCTAAAGCCCAGCTCTCCATCCTCCAGAAACAGTCTTGGTGCGCGGCTGCGTGTATGTGAGTGAATGCGTGTGCATGTGTGTATGTATGTGTGTGCAGGTCTGTATGTCTGTGTGCCTGTGTGTCCTTGGGTGCCTGTGTGTCCCCGTGTGTCTATGTGTGCTTGTGTGTATGTGCGTGTGGGTCTTATGTGCATGTGTCTGTGTGTCTGAGTATATCTGTGTGTGCATGTGTATGTGTGCATGAGTGTCTCTGTGTGTGTCCATGTGCATGTGTGTATATGTGAGTGAATATGTGTGCATATGTGTGCATGTGTGTATGTGTCTATACGCATATGTGCATGCAGGTCTGTACGTATGTGTGTCTGTGTGTGTCCTTGGGTGCCTGTGTCTACACATGTCTATGTGTGCGTGTGCACATGTGCCTGTGTGTCCCTGTGTATCTATATGTGCCTGTGTGCCTGTGTGTATGTGTCTGTGTGTCCATGTGTGTCTATGTGTGCATGTGTGTGTGTGTGTGTGGGTCTGTATGTGTCTGTATGTCCGAGTGTATGTGTGTGTGCATGTGTGTGTGTGCATGTGGGTCTGTAGGTGTCTGTGTGTCCGAGTGTATCTGTGTGTGCATGTGTGTGTGTGCATGTGGGTCTGTATGTGTCTGTGTGTGTCCATGTGTGCACGTGTATATGTGCGTGTGGGTCTGTATGTGTCTGTGTGTCCGAGTGTATCTGTGTGTGCATGTGTGTGTGTGCATGTGGGTCTGTGTGTGCATGAGTGTCTCCGTGTGTGTCCAAGTGCATGTGTGTATATGTGAGTGTCCATGTGTGCACTTCTGAGCATCTTCCTCTTTGTACAAGGTCCAAGCCCAGCACAGCCCCTGGCTTTCTCACTTGGGGATTAAAGGGCTTGGGCACATCCAGAAGGCTGAGGACGGTCTCCCCTTGGACCTTGGATAAAGGACACTCACAGCGAGGCGGCTAAACTTAAATCCATGCAGATTCAAAGATGCCCCATGTCCTGAGGACCGGTTCAAAGGGAGCTCCTGGCCAGTGTGAGCTACGGCAGAATCCCTCTGGATTGTTTGTTAAACATCAGTCTGGGGACACGTCTTACCTTATTTTATCCTGAAACAATAGTTTTGAGGGGGTGAGGTGAGTGTTTCGCCCCCTTTCCTGGCTGAGTAGCCCTGGCCCGGAGACTTCCTTCCACGGCCGTGTTGCGGCCAGGCCATCATGCTGAGGACTCAGCCATGCAGACACTGGGGCAGGAAGGCCTTGGAGACTCCCTCCCAGGTGGGGAGACTGAGGCTCCGACAGGGGCGACTTGCCAGGGCCCCACGGGCAGAGCCGTTTCAGTTGGCACACCGTTCTGCGGCCCACGAAGCGGGCAGCAGGGCCATCCCCCAGCTCCCCTAGACCTCAGGTGGTGGAGCCGGTAAAGAGGTAATTAAGGTAAAACCCTGATGCTGGGAAGGATTGAGGACAGGAGGAGAAGTGGGCAGCAGAGGATGAGCTGGTTGGCTGGCATCACCGATGTGGGGGACGTGAATGAGTTCGAACAAACTCTAGGAGATGGTGGAGGGCAGGGAAGCCTGGAGTGCTGCTCCATGGGGTCACAAAGAGTCAGACATGACTGAGCGACTGAACAACAACACAGCTAAGCTAAGGTCACCAGTTCCGAGGGCCCTGACCTGATCTGACCAGCGTCCTTCTGAGACGGGTTCAGGACACAGACACGCGCAGAGGGACAGCTTGTGAGGGCACGGCGGGGCGGGGGTGGGGGAGATGGCATCGACCAGACAGGAGAGAGGCCTCGGGAGGAGCCGGCCCTGCCCACACCTGGGTGGGGAGTCCCAGCCCCGGACTGCAGACAATATCTTTCTGCTGTTTAAGCCGTCTGGTCCGTGGGACTTCGGCTGCCAAGCTCCTAACACAGTCCCAGACCGTATTCAGCCCCGGCCTGAAGTCTTGCAAGTGCAGCCCACGCCCAAGAGGTGACCGGGGCTGCTCAAGGGCCTGCTGTCACGAGGGGACACAGAGCAACACGAGACGCAGGCTGGCGCCTTGGTGCACGTGTGCTGTGATCCCGTCCGAGCCAGGGCGACCCTGCACAGGCACCCTCAGACACCTCCACCCTGGTCGGCACTGCCTACAGCCTACGGAGGCCGGACCACACGCTGGCCCCCTCGCTCGCCAGAGGCCTGGCCTATAAACCTGGGAGGAAAGCCCCAGCTGCTCTCGTGTGTCTGACCAGGGCAAGCAACTGGTAGGAAGACCCTTCGAGAGTTCGGCTTGACACACAGATGTAAAAGGACATGATGTCTTTCCCTCTGATGGACGCCGACTGTTTTAGCATGTGGATTACCTCACAAGTGAAGCGGACTGAAGGAACGCAGACCGATCTCGGCAGCCTCCTTACCGGTGGGCTAGTAGACAGTGCTGGGACTCTGACGCAGCGCCTTGAAAAGCCAGCCTGAGGACGTCTCACCGTTCTCACCCCTTCCCGTCCTCTCAGAATCAGAGAGCTGCCAGCCACGGGCATCCAAACCCATGGCACGCAAAGCGTGGACCGAGGCCCAGCAGTCTTGGCCTCAGGACCCCGTGCCCCTACCTCAGACCCGCCGCCACTCTCCCCGTCCCTGGGCTCCTCAGGTGCTGCGTGCACAGGGAGGGGCCTCACAGTCTAGGATCCTGCTGACGCTCGGGACGGTGGCGGCAAGAGGGGGCTGCCCGCTCTGATTTTCTATTTTCTGCTTCTGTGCTCTGCCTAAGAAAGAGCAGAGACTGGAGGAAGGGCCATTTGTACAGAGAGACTGAGTCAAAGGCTTGTCCTTAGAGATGCGTGTGGGGTGACCTGCAAAGAGGCCTGGGTCCTCAGCCCGGACAGCACCTCTGGGTGGACCTCATTACCCCATTACCATGATGAGCGCTGAGCTGAGTGAGACAGCAGGTGACAAGTGAGCAGACCCAGACCCAGGGCCCTGATCTTTCATCCACAAGCAGAGAAAACTGAAGGGGCCAAGGAGGTTACGGTGAGGGGCACAGCCTTCCTGGACACCTGTCTTGAGGGGCGATTACAAGGCTGAACACTGAAAACAAAACTGAGCTCATTCTCTGTGGCATTAGTTTTCTCTCCTGTGGTTCTGGCCTTCCCTCTGTTCTGCAAACCCACACCAGGCGGGGGTGTGATCCCCGGTGTGACTTTGCTGGGAGGTCCTGGTGCCGGGAGGAGCATCCCAAGCTGGGAGTCCATGTTAGGGCACACCCTCCTGCCCCAGCCGGGCGCCCAGGCCATGGAGTAAAAAACAGTAGAACAGAAAAGGGTCATGTTTTTTCTGATGCGCCAAACTCAGGTCACCCAACGCTAGCAGCGTTAAAACAGCTTTAACACGACATTTGAGATCCTGCATCTCCTCCTGGCTCGGAAGTGCCTTTGTCTCAGAAACCAAAAAAAAAAAAAAAGCTTGGGGACTTCCCTAGCTTCCTGCTGAGCTATTTCAAGTCCTAAAAGATGATGCTGTGAAAGTGCTGCACTCAATACGCCAGCAAATCTGGAAAACTCAGCAGTGGCCACAGGACTGGAAAAGGGCAGTTTCATTCCAATCCCAAAGAAAGGCGATGCCAAAGAATGCTCAAACTACCGCACAATCGCACTCATTGTACACACTAGCAAACTAATGCTCAAAATTCTGTAAGCTAGGCTTCAACAGTACATGACCCGAGAACTTCCAGATGTTCAAGCTGGATTTAGAAAAGGCAGAGGAACCAGAAATCAAATTGCCAACATCCATTGGATCATATTAAAAGCAAGAGAATTCCAGAAAAACATCTGCTTTATTTACTATGTCAAAGCCTTTGACTGTGTGGATCACAACAAATTGTGGGAAATTCTTAAACAGATGGGAATACCAGACCATATTACCTGCCTCCTGAGAAATCTGTATGCAGGTCAGGAAGCAACAGTTAGAAACAGACATGGAACAACAGACTGGTTCCAAATTGATAAAGGAGTACATCAAGGCTGTTTATTGTCACCCTATTTATTTAACTTATATGCAGAGTAATCTGGACTGCATGAAGCATAAGCTGGAATCAAGATTGCCGGGAGAAATATCAATAACCTCAGATATGCAGATGACACCACCCTTATGGCAGGAAGCGAAGAAGAACTAAAGAGCCTCTTAATGAAAGTGAAAGAGAAGAGTGAAAAAGCTGGTTTAAAACTCAACATTCAAAAAATGAAGACTATGGCATCCAGTCCCATAATTTCATGGCAAATAGATGGGGAAACAATCGAAACAGTGAGAGACTTTATTTTCTTGGACTCCAGAATCACTGCAGCCATGAAATTAAAAGACGCTTGCTCCTTGGAAGAAAAGCTAGGACAAACCTAGACAGCACATTAAAAACAGAGACATCACTTTGCCGACAAAGGTCCTTCTAGTCAAAGCTGTGGTTTTTCCAGTAGTCGAGTATGGATGTGAGAGTTGGACCTAAAGAAAGCTGAGTGCCAGAGAATTGATGCTTTTGAACTGTGGTGTTGGAGAAGACTTGAGAGTCCTTTGAACTGCAAGATCAAACCAGTCAATCATAAAGGAAATTAGTCCTAAATATTCATTGGAAGGACTGATGCTAAAGTTGGAACTCCAATCCTTTGGCCACCTGATGTGAAGAACTGACTCATTGGAAAAGACCCTGATGCTGGGAAAGATTGAAGACAGGAGGAGAAGGGGACAACAGAGGATGACATGGTTGGATGGTATCACCGACTTGATGGACATGAGTTTGGGTAAACTCCGGGAGTTGGTGATGAACAGGGAGGCCTGGCGTCCATGGGGTCCCAGTGTCAGCCAGGACTGAGCTACTGAACTGAGCTGGCATCCTGGTGATTAAGACTCCAAGCTTCTCAGTGCAGGGGGAACGGGTTTGGTCTCTGATTGGGAACTAAGATCCCACATGCTGCACAGCAATGCCAAAAACAGAAAAAAGAGGCACCCAGTTCTGAGCCAGTCAGTCCCGGGGTGGTGACCAGGTGTCTTGTAGCCTCAGGTGTAATGGGGGCCAGAGATCAGTAAACCGCTGAACTGTGTAGGGAGCCACCACCCCCTGCCCGGGGGGAGGGTTATCGGTGCTCCTGCTTTCCTGCTAGTTCTTGGGTTCCAAGTCACAGCATCTCTTAAAGCCTCAAAAGAATGGACACAAACATGGGCCTGATTGAGATCCCCAACCTCTCTCCACAGAAGGACAGAGAGGGGACTTCTCTGGGGGTCTAGTGGCTGGGAGTCCACCTGCCACTGCGGGGGACACAGGCTCCATCCCTGTTCTGGGAGGATCGCACCAGCCGCAGAGCAGCTGGGCCCGTGAGCCACAACTGCTGAGCCTGTACTCTGCAACAAAAGAAGCCACCGCAATGAGAAGGCTGCACACCACAACTAGACTAGTGTCCGCTTGCCACAACCAGAGGAAAGCCCCCGCGGTAACAAACCACCCAGCACCGCCAAGAAAATGTTTTTAATTAAAAAAAGAGAGACGGTTCATAAGTCAGCTTTGTTTTGTCCCAAAGAACGTTTGGCTTGTTTGGTTTGGTTTTCCTCCTTGAGGGCCGCCAGTAAACTCGAGTCTTCCCAAATCAACGCCTTCACAAGCTAAGTGTGCAAGGAGGTGCTGTTTCACTCAAGCAACTGGGCTCACATGCAAGGGGGGAGACGCCCGTCATCTCAGTACTACACCCGGCCCTGGCCGGGCCCCTCCTGCGTCCCCGCTGCCCCCTTACCCCATCACAGGCCTTTCCGGGAGCCCCCGGCTCCACAATCGTCCGATTGTCCGAGTGGTGGGCGCCCATGAGAATCCACAGCCTCCTCTAAGCCCCTTCACTTCGGACATGTAGGGAGTTGCCCACATTTAAAACGAG
Source organism: Bos grunniens (assembly GCF_055505025.1). NCBI lineage: Eukaryota > Metazoa > Chordata > Mammalia > Artiodactyla > Bovidae > Bos > Bos grunniens. The sequence goes on along the minus strand of NC_141168.1, from coordinate 2,934,764 downwards.
ATGAATGATTCTGCTCTGAGCATGTCTGCACATGAGATACTTTTTCTCCTGTTGGATTATTTTCTCAGGTCGTGTTCCTTAATGTAGGCTGCTGCTGCTGCTGCTAAGTCGCTTCAGTCGTGTCCGACTCTGTGCAACCCCATAGACGGCAGCCCACCAGGCTCCCCTGTCCCTGGGATTCTCCAGGCAAGAGTACTGGAGTGGGGTGCCATTTCCTTCTCCATAACTAAGTCCTATTTGTTTTTATCTACTGATGCTTCTCGTCAGACCACGAACCCCAGTCTGCCTAACAGAGAGAAACCTGTGAAAATAAACGACGAACCCAGTCCGGGCAAAGTGCCTCAGCGGTTTCCCTAAAGAGGAGTGGCTCCCTCCAGGCCTGTGTGCCAAGTCCCTAGGAAGCCTGCTCCAGGGGGACGGTGAGAGGAGGAACAGCTGGGGTTTATCACAGGGCCTGTGGCACCGCTCAGCATCCACGGGGCTCTGCTCGCTCACAGCAGTGTCTCCACTTTGGCCCTTACTAATGCTTCCAAAAGGAGCTGGGCCTGAGGTCGCTTTGTTCCATTTGAGCCAAGCTTTCTTTTTCACTATTGGATAAAAATGAACAATTTCAAGAGGTAATGCTAAAGCTCTTTCTCCCTGATTTCTGTGCGTTTGGATAAATGTTATCTTTCTGCTCTTTAACACCCAGATCTTGGAGGAGGATTATATTTCTAAATATATTCTATATTTCTAAATTGGGAGTAAGAAATGTTCGTGAGTCTCAGTGAACTCCGGGAGTTGGTGTTCGACAGGGAGGCCTGGTGTGCTGCGATTCATGGGGTCGCAGAGTCGGACACGACTGAGCGACTGATCTGATCTGATCTGATCTGATCGCTGCCAAAGGGAAGCTGTGGGTGGGACCTGGGCCGTAGGTGGGGCCTGATCTGTGGATGGGGCCTGGACCATAGGTGGGGTCTGGGTTGTGGGTGGGGCCTGAGCTGTGGGTGGGGCCTGGGGCGTGGGTGGGGCCTGGGCCGTGGGTGGGGCCTGAGCTGTGGGTGGGGCCTGGGCCATGGGTGGGGCCTGGGCCGTGGAGGGGCCTGAGCTGTGGGTGGGGCCTGGGCCGGGGGTGGGGCCTGAGCTGTGGGTGGGGCCTGGGCCGGGGGTGGAGCGAGCGTTTTGGGACCTCTACACCGGGCTCCTGGATCGCAGAGGCCACGGGCATGGCTAAACTCCACTCAGCGAGCGCAGTGCTGGGAAGCCGGATGAGTGGACTGCTCTGAGGACAGGGCAAGTTCCCTACCCGCGCGGCAGCCGGAAGAACGGTTAGGGTTAGGGCCCACAGACCCAAGCGGTGAAGGCTATCACCGCTTTACTGAGCACCTGCTGGGGTCCAGACACTGGGTTAGACGTGAAGAGACAGCAGTGAGCAAAATTAAGGTGGCCCCTGCCCTCCCAGAACCTGTGGTCTGGCCCCCACCGGAAATCACACAGGGCCATGTTGGCCTCGAGGTTTGTATCCATGAGCCAAGACCAGTTTTTACATTTACAAATGGCTTGAAAAAAAATCAAAAGAATATCTTGTGACACATGAAAATTAAATGCAATTCGAATTTCAGTCTCCATGGTAAATCTGTCTGGTTCTTTCCAGGAGACTCTTGCCCAGCCCTCCTCTGGCGAGCTGAGCCCCGGTGCCCGGGTGGGCTCCTGACCGCTGCCCCATCCCCCACCCAGCCCCACCCTCTGAGTGATGTGGTCCAGGTTCCACAGCTCCCACCACCCCAGCGTCCTCCCTGCTCTGGCGGCCCACAGTGCCTCTCTCCCGGAGGACCGGACAACAGGTGTCCCAGACGTGTTTACACGCACACGTGTGCACACAAGCATGTGCACACACACATGGATACACATGCAGATACTGGGGGAGCCTCGTGGCCCCCAGGGAGCCTAGGGCGGCTTCTACCCGGGCCTGCTCTCCCCCCGCCCGCAGTGGTGCCACCCTCACCACAGTCGTGGAGCTTCCCGCACGCTTTGGTCTAGGAGCCACCCCCCACACACACCGCTGGCGTGGGTATTGTTGTCTCGTATTGCAGGCCAGGAAACGGAGGCCTCGAGACATGTACTCAGTGATTTCAGGGGGCTAGGCCTGCCTCTGCCCCTGGTGCTACACAGCCGGCCCCACAGCGGACACAGCAGATGTCTGTGGCTCCCAGGGCCTGCTGCCCGGGGCCTCTCCCAGTGAGATGCCCTTCTCTCCACCTGCGAGGCTGTGCCTCTCCTGTCTCCTTCCACCAAGGCTGGGGTCCCTATCCCACTTCCCCAGGTGCACCACCGAGAGGTTGGTCTCTTGCTCCAGGTCACGGAACTTGGGTACATGCTGAAGTCAGAAGCTAGTCAGGTCTGTTTGAGGCTAAAGCCTGAGTGCGGGGGGCCAGAGGGCATGACCCCTTCTGAGCCTTTGTGGGGTGCACACTGCCCTGAGCAGACACCTGTGACCACTGGCACCGAGGGGGGGCCCCAAAGCTACTGTTGGTAGCGAATAACCAGTGTCAGGGGACTCAGCCTCACACCTCAGCCGTCTTTCTCAAGACTCAGCATGTTGCTTTCCCTCCAGTTTCCAAGGAGAGAACTGTTTGAAACCGCAGATGCAAAGCTGTAGTGCGTTCCACCCAGCTCCCTTGCCAAGGGCTGCACGGCGCCCACTGCCAGTCCTGGCTCCTGTTGCGCTGGGAAAACGGCATAGTCCTCTAAATGCATCCCTTTATCCCTCCCCGATTGTGGAGTCGAACAATTCTGATTCAGTGGAATAAGGAGCAATTAACGGGACGAGGGATTTATTAAGGATAAGTCATGCCAGACAGTTTTGACAGCTTGTTTTGAGTGTGACAGAATTACAAAATGCATTATGTATTTAGACTTTTGTGCAGCGTCTAATTCCAGGCTCGTGGAGTTATTCTTGCCAAATGGTCTGAACCAGCCAGGAGGAGAACAGTCTCACGTACTGGAAATGAACACAAAGATCAAAGACAAAAGGTACAGGGCCCTCAGCTGCAGGCCCAGACGGAGGCCAGGAAGGGGGCCAAGCTTCCTGAGGGTGGTGGGGGTCAGGGTCAGGGCCAGGGTTTGTTTCCCTAAAGTCTTTAGTGTGGTTCTGCCCACCACCCTACATGGGGTGGGACGTCCCAGCCCCAGCCCCGCTGCCCACGGCCTTAGCAGCCTCCGAACGAACGTGAGGGTCCCACCCGCCCTGTGGCACCCTTGTCAGTGAGGACCCTCAGCAGAAGGGCAGGGTGGGAAGGCAAACCCACTCAGCCTGGTGGAATCAGAAAGACAGAGCTGGAAGACCCCGGGGTCGCCAAGTCTAAACCTGTCTCTGGAAAGATCAGCTCACGTCCACACACCTGGCACCATGAGCGCAGGAGCGTCTTTGCAGAGGTAAGGAGCTACGATGAGGGCATATTCAGTTCGGGTGGGCCCGGATGCAGTGTGGCTGATGTCCTGCTAGGAACTAGAGGAGAGCACAGATAACAAAGGTCCGTCTAGTCAAGGCTACGGTTTTTCCTGTGGTCATGTATGGATGTGAGAGTTGGACTGTGAAGAAGGCTGAGCGCCGAAGAATTGATGCTTTTGAACTGTGGTGCTGGAGAAGCCCCTTGAGGGTCCCTTGGACTGCAAGGAGATCCAACCAGTCCATTCTGAAGGAGGTCAGCCCTGGGATTTCCTTGGAAGGAATGATGCTAAAGCTGAAACTCCAGTACTTTGGCCACCTCACGGAAGAGTTGACTCATTGGAAAAGACTCTGATGCTGGGAGGGATTGGGGGCAGGAGGAGAAGGGGACGACAGAGGATGAGATGGCTGGATGGCATCACTGACTCGATGGACGTGAGTCTGGGTGAACTCTGGGAGTTGGTGATGGACAGGGAGGCCTGGCATGCTGCGATTCATGGGGTCGCAAAGAGTTGGATACGACTGAGCGACTGAATTGAACTGATCTGAACAGACAGTAAGACAGGGGAAGGCCACGTGCTGACCGAGGCGGAGACCCGGGGGGACACATCTCCAAGCCAAGGAACGCCAAGGACTGCAGCGACGAGAGGTAGGAAATCCATTTTTCCCTGAGTCCCCGAGAAAGAACCAACCGCTGACACCTTGGTTTTGGACTCTGGCCTCCTGAACTGGGAGCCAGCCCGTCCCTGAGGCCCGGTCTGTAGTGCTTTGTGACATGTCTCGGAAATGAAGAGCTACTGAGTGAGTCCAGACGCCCCAGAGCAGGAGGGGAGCTGTGGACGGAGGCGCTGCGGAAGCCACACTCCCATCTCGTCCTGAGAGGAAGACCGCCTTCCCTCGGGGATCTGAGTGGGAAAGGGGGGTGTTCCCATGGTCTTCAGGGTCCTGGGAGGACTCAGGCCGGGGGAGAGGGAGCAGCCACCAGGCCGCTAGCCGGTACGTGAGTCGGCATCACTCCTTTTGTTTGTAGCGATCAATTGAAACGCACGCGTGGCCAGAGTTGGGTTAATTAACCTTAATTCTCTGCTAAGCTACTGTAATCTTTAACTCTCTCCCATCACTTTCTGCCCTCTGATAATTATTATTTTTATCTGTCCATGGTTACTGAATCATCTGTTTTATCTCCTCTCCCTGAGGATAGCGTGGCACTGAATCGTTCTATACGCCCAGATGCTAACGTCAGTGTTTTCTCTTGACTAACCGGACCACGGTGCCTCTGTCTGGCTCGTATATACCATCCAGCAGCACCATGATGACAGAGGACGTGGGAGCCACGGGGCCGGGGGCTGGCTGTGTGCCTGGCTGCCCCGGGGTGCGCAGGGCTGAGGGAGCAGGGCAGCCCTCCCAGGTCTGCAGACGCGGATGCTGGCGTCACAGGCTCCTTTCAGGCCCCCTTGCGCCTGCTCAGCACACGCCTGACACCACACTCACGGCATCGTCAGATCAAACGCCCAGGACGCTCAGCGGTGCCGGCCCTCTTTTATTACGTTTTTGTTTATTCATTTTTTAACTCTTTGGCCGCATCGTGCAGCATGTGGGATCTTAGTTTCCTGACCAGGGATTAATCCCGCATTCCCTGAAGTGGAAGCAGGGAGTCTTGACCGCTGGACTGCCAGGGAAGTCCCCGAATACTTTGTTTCCTTGACATTCCATCATCTTCCCAGGCTCTTCACAAAACAGTGGAAACGGTCCCCAAACACCTCGCAGAACTAAAGGAGAAGTGACATATCTGTCAAGCAAACAGTTATTCTTTTATTTCACAGAAATTGAGAATGAACACACTGTGAGCCAAATATTATGCTGTGAGGTGTAGGGAGCATGAGTTCAGGATAAAGCATGTCCTTCAGGAAGAGAAGTACGACAGAACACAAGCAACCAGGATAAATTACGGGTTTGAACAAACGCTCTGAAAAAGCTACAAAGATACTTCGGATGTTCGGATCTTGCGAGGGAATGTCTGTATTTCAATTCCTGACAAATGCATCCTTGAACAGCTGACAACATGTCATTCTAACGCAACAGGGAGGGGGAGTGTGGTTTGTTTAGTGAACAGAGCTAACACAAATGGCTTGCCAGAGCAAAGAAAGCTGGACCACACCTCACACCACATCCAAAAACCGAGTTCTGTATAGACTCAACGTTGACACGTGAAAGCACAAACTGTCGGAAGAAAACTCAGAAACAATCAGCACAAAGATGGACATGCAGCCTTGAACGAGGTGAGACACCCAAAGGCATCGCCATGTGTGGGGCAGAGGCGCCAAGGCCTCGGACAGATGCCACCCTGAACTCGCGTGGGTGGCATGGAGCCAGCCGCCCCGCACGGTACCCAGGAAATAACAACACACAAGGCAAACAGCCTCACAGAACACGGGCAAGGTCACAATAAGCAACTCGAAGCACCAGAAGTCTGCTTAACATCCTGGGAGCCAGTGAAGGGGAAACTGAGACGGGAGTGAGACACCATTTTTCATGTATTACCAGGAATTAAACAATGACATCACCCAGTCCTGGCAAGAGCACAGGAGAGCCCGCACGCGGCCAGCAGATACAATGTGGCAATAACCTGTGGGGAGAAAAGCTGGTGGCAAGGATTCGAGTCAAGACGTGCCTGCCCTGGGAGCCCTACGCCATGGAGAGTCTGTCTGCAGAAATCACGGGAACCACACATATATAATCAGGTTTCCCTGGGGGCTCAGACAGTAAAGAATCCGCCTGCAATGCAGGAGACCCAGCTTCGATCCCTGGGTTGGGAAGATCCCCTGGAGGAGGAAACGGCAACCCACCCCAGTATTCTTGCCTGGAGAATCCCATGGATGGAGGAGCCTGGAGGACATAGTCCATGGGGTCACAAAGAGTCAGACCCGACTAGGCGATTAACACACAGACACACATAATCAGGAGGCTGGTTGCAGTGTTGCTGTAGTGGCAACAATTGGAAGCAGCCTGTGTGTGCCCTTGTAGAACAGTCCCAGTAACCGGGCTGGGTCTCTGTCCACTGACCTGGGGGCCATCCATGATGTGTGCTCATTAAGGGAGTGTCTTGGCGTGGGCCGCCTTTACCAAACACCACCCGTTGGGTGGATTACACAGTAGAAGTATTTTCGCACAGTCCCAGAGGCTGGACATCCGAGATCCAGGGTGCGGCTGAGTCTGACGACTCCCCTCCTGCTTGGCCCACGGCCACTCCTCTTGGTGACCTCACGCGGCCAAGAGAGAGGGCTGGCATCTCCGACTCTTCTTACAGGGACACCAGTCCCATGCAGTTGAGCCCCACCCCATGACCTCACTTACCCTGAATCCCCTCCTCGAAGACCTCAACACAGGCACACGGTGGGGAGGTTAGGGTTCGACATGTGAATCGGGGGAGGGGGTGGACAACCATCTGGTCTACAGGGCGAGGAACGCATTTAAACTTAACATTTAAATCAGTTTAACATTTCCATGGCCTTCAGGGGAATATATATATGGCCTGATTTTACTATTATTTTTAAATGATAAAAAGAGAAAAATGAATACATATCAGATTTGTGTGTTTGTTCAAGTCTGAGGAGGATGCTGAAAAAAGGAAGTGCCCTCATCCTGGATTATTTGAGGGAGTGGGAAGCCAGCAGGGGAGGGTGGAAGGGTCACTGACAAACTTTTTGGTGTGGATCTCAAGTTAAAATTACCATGTTACTTCTATAATTTAAGTTTTCTAATGAAGAAAAAAAAGTTGAAAACCCCAAATAGTCAGCGGGCTTCCCTGGTGGCTCAGATGGTAAAGCATCTGCCTGCAATGTGGGGGACCTGGGTTCAATCCCTGGGTTGGGAAGATCCCCTGGAGAAGGAAATGGCAACCCACTCCACTAGTCTTGCCTGGAAAATTCCATGGACAGAGGAGCCTTGTAGGCTACAGTCCATGGGGTCGCAAAGAGTCAGACACGACTGAGCAACTTCAGTTCAGTTCAGTTCAGTCGCTCAGTTGTGTCCAACTCTTTGTGACCCCACTTCACTTCAAATAGTCAGCAGACACAGGTGCATCCCAGACCACCTGGAAACCGCTGAACACCCATCAGGGGCTCCCAGCCCACCTGTCTGGGGGACCCCAACCCCAGGAGGCCCCAGAGACCCAGCCTCTGGACAGCATCTCCTGACCCTCCATCGAGAACTCGACTCCTCCCCTGAAACACAGGGAGAGCTGCTCACAGAGGAGCTTATTAGTGGACCCAGCGGCCTCTGGACTATGAGAGGCAACTCTTCACCCCACATTTTCTGTAGAGCTCTCCAGACGGACTGAACTCTGACCACTCGAGGGGCCAGAGACGCCTTCTTCCCTCTGATGTTCCAGAAAGTTCAGGAGAAGAGCGTGAGAAGAGCCCAAAGAGCCTAATTGTTTTTTTTTAACCGAACTTCAACAGTGGACAGGGGAGTATATTCTCTCTTCATATAAATCTTAAAGCCTCTTGGTTGGTGCTGTGCCCACCCCAGCCCTTCCGTTCGGCCTCTTATTGTGAGCAGGGCCCCGACTTTTCCTTCTGTCCCACGTCAAACTCGACAGGGGGACTCAGGGGCTGTCCCCACCGTGGAAGTCACATGGGAGCAGAAAGGAGGGGCGTTTGGGTCCAGCCCTTGAAAACCAAGCATCAGAGCCCCCCATCCATCCCCCCAGAAGGCTGTGCAAGCTGAGGCGGTTTCTGCATCCAGAGCTGAACCCCGCAGGAGAGGAGGTGGTCTTCACGCCCACCGAGAGCCCCCCGCAGCCCTCCGCCCTCCAAGCACGGTCCTCTGCATCCTCCAGGCGTCTCTCCTTCGTCAGAGACCCGGTTACAGGCAAAGATTCTGCACCTGCTAGGAAAACTACTGCCCCCAGCAGGGGATACTGGCCCCCGAGCCTGGGAGACGGAGGACACCGTGTCTCCAAGCAGGGTGCCTGCTCCGCTGCTCCAGCCTCCGTGCCCTTGGCCGTCCCGGGCGTCTTGCCTGCGTCTCCCTCTGAGCATCTCCAGTCCTGCTGGCCCTCCTATAAGCACTCCAGTCACCGGATCAGGGCCCATCTCAGTCCAGCATGACCTCGTCTTAACTACGAACATCTCCTAAGGTCCTGTTGTCAAATAAGGTCACATTCTGAGGCTCTGTGTGGATGTGAATGGGGGGTGGGTGCTATTCAACACAGAGCGAATCACCAGATTCGCATGTGATTTTCTTCCATGCACCTTCCTCCCTGCATGTTCTGCAGGGGTGTTACACCTTCCAAAGTGGACCTGACCACAGCCGAGGTCCAACCGCTGCAGCCGGGGTTTCAATCGTAAGAGAGCCATGCAACTCCAGGGGGCCATCCTTTGTAAAGTGACAGCCACAGCTTTCTCTAAACACTGGAATTCCAAGTCTAAGTAACTAAAACTCCTGGGTTCCCCTGGTGGCTCAGTGGTAAAGTATCCACCTACCAATGCAGGAGACTCGGGATCGATCCCTGGTTCAGGAAGATCCCACAACTAGGCTGGGGCACTCCAACTATTGGGCCTGTGCTCTAGGGCCCAGGAGCCACAGCTCCTGAAGCCCATGCACGCTGGAGCCCGTGCCCTGCAACAAGAGACGCCTCCGCAGTGAGAGGCCCGCGCACCGCCACGGGAGAGCAGCCCCGGCTGGCCCCAAGCGGAGGGAAGCCCGAGCAGCAGCCAAGACCCGGCACAAACAGAAAGCACCGACTAACGAGAAAAGTCGACTCCTGTTGAACAGGGCTTCTTGAGCTCGGTGCTGTGGACAATGAAGACCAGCAAATCCTTTGTGGTGGCTGTCCTGTGCCCACAGCGCCCGCCTCTCCCCGCGAGGCCGGGTAGCTCCCTGGCCCCCCACTTGCCCGCCAGCCGTGTCTCCAGTGTTGCTCCAGGTCGCCCCCAGCGGAGACCCACGGCCGCAGACCAGGTTCTGAGCGGAAGCCTCTTCTGAGTCACCGTGATGGGGAAGGAGGCCGTCTGGCCGCCCTGGGCTTGCTGGCGGCTGCATCCGGGCCGACCCCGGGGCAGCACGTGGTAGCATCCTCGGCAGCCGAGCCCAGCCCACCCCCTGCCTCGCCGGCAGATGCACAGCAGCTCCAGGCCTCTGCTGACCGCAGGCACTGAACGCTGGTGACCACCCACATTTTATTTGTGAATAGGCTTCTCATCATAGATAGACTCTTTAAAAAAACTGGGTCATACTAGACCTAAATCCTGACGATCAGTCTTTGCTGCCTTCTCCTTCACGTTTATGTTTTTAAATTGAAATTCAAGGAATAGGGTCCATGTCAGGGCTCCCCAGGTGGCGCTAGTGGTAAAGAACCTGCTGCCAGTGAGGAGATGCAAGACACGTGGGTTCAATCCCTGGGTCTGGAAGATCCCCTGGAGGAGGAAATGGCAACTTGCTCCAGTATTTTTGTCTGGAGAATCCCATGCACAGAGCCTGGTGGGCTACAGTCCATGGAGTTGTAAAAAGTTGAACACGACTGAGCACGCATGCACTTCTTTTGTGGAGGACATTAGCAACAGCTTCCCTGCTAGCTCAGTTGGTAAAGAATCTGCCTGCAATGCAGGAAACCCAGGTTCAATTCCTGGGTCAGGAAGATCCCCTGGGGAAGGAATAGGCTACCCACTCCAGTATTCTCCGGCTTCCCTTGTGGCTCAGCTGGTAAAGAATCTGCCTGCAATGCAGGAGACCTAGGTTCGATCCCTGGGTTGGGAAGATCCCCAGGAGAAGGGAAAGGCTACCCACTCCAGTATTCTGGCCTGCAGAATTCCATGGACTATATAGTCCATAGGGTCGCAAAGAATGGGACATGACTGAGCCACTCTCACTTTCACTTGCCACTATTGCTTAACATGAAGCTAAATTAAAGAATTTCTTTCCCTCAAGATCGTGTGAACTTAGCATGTACGTCATTAGACTAGCCACGACATTTGAACTAGGGAGGTTCAGATTGGACTTAGAAGGTTAAAAATGTGTTTCGAGGCAGGAGGGCTCCTCAAACCTTAGACTGAGGGTGCGCTGAGCCCACGGCCAGGTGGTGGTGTGTGCGCGCCTTCGGCTGGGGGCCGGTGATTTCATCAGCCGATCCACCCTGCCGTCCTCGTCCTCTCCCTCTGCACTGGGACTCCAGCTCTCCCTTGTCAGGGGTGATGGCTGGTGATGCGCAGTCCGCACTCCCAGGGGCGCTGGTCCCTGATTTGTCTGCTTCCTAATCACTCCTCAGCTGAGCCTTCAGGAGCTCTGGCTGCTCTCAGCGCCTCACAGTCCATCAGGCAGACACAGCCGGGAATCCAAGCAAGATGCAGGGCCACGTGGCTGGTGGCTAGAGGGGCAGAGATCCAGGGAAATGCCTGGTCGTCAGGGAAGGGGGACACCGCCCGTCAGGTCCCTGGAGGGCTGAGCCCTGAGCCCCGCGTGTCCCAGGATATATCAGACAGACCTGGGAGAATGAGAGCTGCTCACGCGCTGTAAATCACCCAACTCCCTGGAGAACCTTGTATGAAAGTGTGAGACCCAAGTCAGCTTGGATCTCAATGACAGCTTGAGCGAATCAACCAGAATGCGTGTCAACATCTGTTCAACATCATAAATAGGAGTTTACTTCAATCAGATCAGTGTCTGGTAGGACCCTCTGTAAGTGAAAATGATGCTGAAATTTAGAAAAGGGGAAAAAAATTGGTTCTGAAAGTTCACCTGATATTCTCTAATAGCGGCTTTATAACAAAGACAGTTCCATCTGCTCTGCCTGCCAATTCATGCTCGGCCCTGAGGGCTGTTTCTTTCTCTGGGTCATTGTCCTATTAAATGGTTCTTTGACTATTTGGGGAGCAGGACACCTTTTTCTGCCATGGCTTTATGTTATATTACCAACCATTTCTTCCTCACACTATAGTCAGAAAACAAAATACACTAATTTCTCCTTTATCACTCAGTAAAACCAAAAAGATCTGCAATGGATATCCATTCAAGCCTGCTGACATACAGATCAAAGACAGCAGGACATCTCTGGGGGATTGCCCATGCCATTAGAGGAGCTAAGAATAAACCACACGCAGATCATGTGTGAGTGGTGACCTGGGCCTCGGTGTGACCACGTAGAGATAACCTGGGCCTCAGTGTGACCACAAACGGATAACAGATAACCCGGGCCTCGGTGTGACCACCTACAGATAACAGATATCCTAGGCCTCGGTGTGACCACCTACAGATAACCTGGGCCTCGGTGTGACCACATACAGATAACTACAGAGTCAGGCGTCCCAGGGTCGCGCCCGCCACGGTCACCCCTGCACGGGCTGAACCCCGGACAACACGTGTCTGTGCCTCTCTATCCCAGCCTCCTGTCCCGTCCTCAGCTCGGAAGGCGGGAGGAAGGAACAGGCCAGGGCTGGCAGCTCAGAACCTTGACACGACTTCAGTTGGCCAGCAAGTGGAACTGCTGTGGACTCACAGACCTCGAGAGCAGACTGGGGTTGCCAGGGGTGGGGGTGCAGGAGGGCGGGATTGGGAGTTTGGGGTGAGCAGACACACACTGGGGTACATGGGATGGACAAGCGAGGTCCTGCCGTGTAGCGCAGGGAGCCACGGTCACCATCCTGTGATAAACCGCAATGGAAAAGAAGACAGAAGAGAATGCATCTGTGTGCATAACTCAGTCACTTTGGTGTCCAGCAGAAATCAACCCAACATTGTAAATCAACTCTACTTCAGTAAAATAAATACATAAAAAGGAACTGCTCTATATTCAATCCTGGAACGTGCCGATCAGTCAGAAAGAGAGAAGGGAGAAAGGAAAGTTTGTGAGGTTTGGGGAGAATAGATACGTGTGTATGTATGGCTGAGTCCCTTGGCTGTTTGCTTGAAACTACCACAATGTTGTTAATTGGCTATACCCCAATACAAAATAAAAAGTGTAAAATTTGGATTAAAAAAAAAGGAAAGCTCATGCCATCCCCGAAAAGACTCTCAAAGCAAAATGAATGCTTGTTCCCTGAATTTTTAAGTACACGCCCAGGCGGCAGAGGCTGCAGATCACTCAGCTGACAACTGGGAAGAGAGAGTTCCCGGAACAAGGCCCAGAGAAGACCAGGCGACCCGCAGGGTGTTCTTTAGGACGCGCGGGACACTCGCCTTCCACAGTCCACCCCAGAGGCAGAGGTCGACCTCAACTCTGAATTCCACTCACCAACAGCGTCAAGCGGAGTGAAAATCTGAGCACCTTTGACCGGAGAAGCAATCTCTATGGGATTAAAGCAATTCTCTTCCTTAGGAAAGGAAAATAGGCGGTCTGTAATTACCTGCTCCCAGGGGCAACGGCGGTCCTTCCAGCCTCAGTCTAAGGCGACCGACTCGGCGGCTTGGCCCTTCCTACATTGTTTCAGCACCTACCAAGAGGATTAAAAATAATCTCCTTCCCTTTTAATTTTGCGTCACCCCTCTACCCTGCATGCCCTGGGGACGCTGTGGATGTTTAATCCCCGTGGTTTGGGGCTGGGGGAAGGTTAACCCTTGTTGAGGCGCCAGCTGGACGGGAAGCCCTGGGGGAAAGGGCCCCCTGGTGGCCCTGCCCGGAAGAGCACTGAGCACCCGGCCGAGGGCTCGAGGTTCGTGGGCAGAGCTGTGTCTTTGCGGTGCTCGGGGCCCCCAGGGTCCTTCTCTGAGTGGGTCCCAGCCAGGCCTGCCCACCCTGGTACCTCCCACCGCCCCCACCACACTCGGGTGACCCAGTCTCCCTCTCTGCTCTGAGACGGGCAACTGCGCCCTCGCGGATTCGTGTGTGTGTGTGTGTGTGTGTGTGTACGCTCACACCCGTGCACATGCGGTACGCACACATGCATGCACACATGCTCACACGTCTGTGCACACGCACATCACACACACCTGCATACACTTGCTCCTGCCCCCCAGGTTTGCATTTGCTCCCTGGCCTCTCGGGGGGTGGCTGAGGCTGAGGAGGAAGAGGGTTTGGCCACCGAGGGCAGTTCCAACCTGGTGGTCTGGCCAGTGGCAACGCTGCCCCGGGGATAGGCCCAGGGCAACTCAGATAGCTCGGGGCCGTCTGGCAGGGGCGGGAGGCTGGCGTGGAGTCTGCAGAGTGCAGGGGCCGTCAGCCTGTCAGCCCCGGGGGAGAAAGAAACTGACAGTCCTGCAGGGCCCAGACGTCCACCAGCTGGGCAGGGGGCGGCGAGCTGGTCAGGCAGCACCCTCCGCTGACACAGGGCTGAGGAATCCAAACTCCCGCCCTCATCCCAGGGTCCTGGCCCCAAGGCTGGAGCAGCCACAGCTGCGCCTGCTCAGCGCCAACCTTCCTGAACCTTCTGGCCACCCGGCCTCGGTCCCCAACCCTCCTTCTGGTGGCTGCATGGCAGCATCTAAACCCTGAAACCCTGGATTCAATTTCTCTCTGTTTAAAATCACCGCAGAGATTCTTACACTCGGCAGACCCCTGACTGAGACGTGATGGGTGCAAGGACCGTCTGCAGACCTGGGCTGGCCGGCCTCACCCGGTTAGAGGCGCTGAGACCGGGTCACGTGTAAAATGGGACCCTGCCAGTCTCAGGCCTGCAGTGGCGTCCGTCTGGGGCCTCCCGGGACCTCAGTGTCTGTGGAGCGAGGCTGGGCTTCGACAAACCCCAGGTAGGCGAGTGGCCCCAGTGCAGGGGAGACGGGCTTCAAGCTGCTCTGCGCTGGGGCTGCAGGTCGTCGGTTTAGGAGCCCTCACTTGGGTGACGCCGTAGATGCCTGGTGACCACCGCGGCACAGCCTGTCCCCAGCAGCCACAGGGCGGAACCTCCTGCGGTCACCTGGGCGCAGCTCCCTGGCAATCAACCAGGAGCGCATGGGTGCCAGAGCCCGAGCCAGGGCGTCCGGGCAGAAGGGAGACATTCCACTCTCAATCTGCCCCCCGACCTTCCGGGCAGAAGGGAGACGCTCCACTCTCAATCTGCCCCCCGACCTTCTGGGCAGAAGGGAGACGCTCCACTCTCAATCTGCCCCCCGACCTTCCGGGCAGAAGGGAGACGCTCCACTCTCAATCTGCCCCCCGACCTTCCCTAGGAGCCTCCTGCCCTGAAGTCCACGCCCTCCCTAGGACCATGCACGGGACCCCGAGGACTTGGTCCCCGGATGACCACGGCAGCGGCCTCCCCCGCCCTCCTGCGCCGGTGGGCAGGAGGGCAGCTCTCGTCGTGGAAGCCTTCCCTGGACTCACACGGGAAAGATGCCCGAGGCACTGAATCAACAAATCAGAACAACAGCCAGAGGGTTTCTCTTTTTAAAAAAATGAAAGAGGAACTTCTCTGGCAGTTCAGTGGGTTAGAATCCACCTGCCAATTCAGATGCCACGGGGCAACTAAAGCCTTCGAGCCACAGCTACTGAAGCCCGTGTGCCTGGAGCCTGTGCTCTGCAAAGAGAAGGCGCCGCAGTGAGAAGTCTGTGCGTCCCCAGCGGAGGGTAGCCCCTGCTGGCTGCAGCTAGAGAAAGCCCGCGTGCAGCAATGAAGACCCGGCACAGCCGAAAATAAATAAATGGATTTTTTTTTAAAAGGATTCTTCATAGAAACAAGTTCAAATGTAACTTGTTTAAAGAAAAGAAAGAAAAGGAGAGAGAAAAGAGAAGACGACACACAGTCAGAGCCGCCAACCAAGCAAACAACGGAGGCGCAGAGAGCCCCAAGCACACAGGCCTGAAAGCCGAAAAGGCCGCTCCTTCTCACTCTTCTCTGGGAGAGAAGGAAAAGGGGGCCTAGAAGGAGAGCAGCCAGGCTGCTGAGGATGGAACACACGGATTCTGCGCGCGTCCTCTGGACGTCTGAGGTAGGAGATCCGCTCGTCTCAGAGACAGGGTCCGGGGCCCCCGCGGCTCACAGAGAGAAGAATCAGCAACAGAGACAACAGCCCCCTGACTCCAGCGCTGCCTTCCCGGGACTGCTCAAACCTCCCAAGGGCGGGGATGGAAGGTGGCCCCCGCCGCTGACCCGGGGGGCCACCAGGAACCGGGAGCAGAGGCCGCATGGACCAGGCGGTGGCCACCTGCCTGCTTCTGGCACGTGTTCTGTGTAGCAGATAGCCATGTGTGCCTGCCACCTCACTGAGAGAAAGGCTACTTTTGAGAATTGGAATTCCTGAAATGACATGGAATTCTTTTGATTTCTCGGAAAAAAAAAAACCAAACAACCCAAACTTAATTTAATTACACAGTAATAATCTGTCCACGATGGGAAAACATTAGAAAGATGAGCCAAAAAAAAACCAAAGCCTCATGGCAATGCCAGGATGACCCCACCACCATTGAGGCATATATCCTGTGTCCCCATCCTCCAAGACCAGATGCTCACTCATGGGGAGTGTCTGTATACACTGAGTAGTCACTTCCTTTTTGTACTTAAAAACTGCACTACACCTTTCTGATTTTTTACATGCTGATTCACAGGTTCATGTGAACTTAATTTTATCTACAATTGTCAAAGTAATATATCGATTAAGGTGTTAGGCAACACCTGATTATTCATTACAAGGACTGATGCTGAAGCTCCAATATTTTGGCCACCGGATGCGAAGAGCTGACTCATTGGAAAAGACCCTGAAGCTGGGGAAGATTGAGGGCAGGAGGAGAAGGGGACGACAGAGGATGAGATGGTTGGATGGCATCACTGACTCAATGGACGTGGGTTTGAGCAAAGCTCTGGGAGATGGTGAAGGACAGGGAAGCCTGGCGTGCTGCAGTCCATGGGGTCACAAAGAGTCGGACATGACTGAGCCGCTGAACACACACACAACCATGGGCTGACGACGTCCATAGAACGTCAGGGATGGTCCCCCGACTCCCGCTTGCCGGTGAGGCTTCCGGCCCTGCACCCATCCGCACACCATCTCTTTCTATTGCTTGCAGGAAAATTCGAGAGAGAGCTCAGGACTGTCCCCCATCCCGCTTCAGTCCCATCGTCGCACTAGGGTCTCCGCACTGCCTTCTGGGCCCTCACGCTCACAGCACAGGGCGGAAGTGTGGACCGCCGGTTGGCCACCTGCCACAAGACCACCACCCCCCAACCCTCAGGCTGACAGACCCGCCCCTGTCGCCCCTCCTCTGCTCAGGCAGGAGCCCCCACCCCCGGGCGGGCCTCACCTCACGGGGACTCCCGGGGCGGGCACACTCCCTTGTGGTATCCTGACTGTAAGATACCATCCGGAGTGTCTGGGGGCTGGGGTGTCGGGGTCTTTTGGACAAATTCCCCACTTGTTGAAAAGGAGCGTAAGGCAACACTTTTCCATTTTTCTGTTCTGAATGTTGTCTACACGTGACACCAGGAGACGGGTGGCTCATCGGGGACCACGGGGAGAATCTGCCCACCAGGCCGAGCTCTCTTTCTGCCAAGATCGGCAGACAGGAAAGACAGAAAGGGGCTCAGTCATCCCTGGGGTCCCTGGACCTCTGAACTCACCCCCAGAGCCACCGGCACACAGACTGTCTCCTGTGTAGGACAGGAGATGCTGCTTTAGCCGGCTGGCCCATTGTTAGATGCTGAGAGCTTCCCAGGGCCGCCTTTTTGAAACGAGCAGTGGTCACACCATCAAGCTCTGATGCCGGGAGTGGGGATGAAGGCCAGATCTGTCTCTCACTGCTGTCACACGCAGTGCTCACGCTGCTCCCCTCTGAACTCCGAGAACTTCTCTCCACCACACCCAGCATGGGCTGAACACACACCAGGCGTCCTGGCTCAGGGTGGCCTGGGTCCAGAGCATAACCTCTGAGCTACAGCGACTGGGAGCCGGGAGCCAGGAAACCAGGAGCCAGGCCGCCAGGGCCCCCGTGGGCTGGGGAGACACCCATGACGCCCAGGGAGCCTTGGTTCCTGGGTCCACCGACTGCGCAGACCACCAACACCCAGCCTGCTTTCTGCCATTAACCCCTGGAGGAGAGGTTCTGTTGGTTTCCGCTTGGGGAATAGCAACTCCTGTGGCATTGTTTGGGTACGAATAGTCCTCCCGAATGAAATATCTTTAGGCTGCTGTCCCATGCTGAGAAGGGCCATCTGCTGCCGTGGCTCTCAATGTTTGGGCCATGACCCACTTTTTCAGATGCAACTCATTACATTAAGCGTCAGGAGACAATAGTTTCCGTCGTCAAGATGCACTCTGACACTTCATGTACATGCTTCCACGCCGTTTCACCCCTGGACGCTGACTGATGGCCCGCTGGCTGGGGGGCCCCGCAGTCTGACCATCACTATGGGACTGAGTTCCCCTCTGCCCCCCAGGCGGCCTGTGACTGTCCAACACTCACCCTCTCATCTCGCTGGGAAACAGGCCTCCGTGCCGCCATGAGGATGGGGTCAGTTCAAGCAAATGAGACTTCTCTTCACCTCAGCACTGTGTGCCCCTCCCTTCAGGCCTGCCCGGGTCTGGGGCCTGGAACCAGGCGGGAGCCCCAAGCTCCCCTGTCCACTGAGTCTGCGAAGCACCCATCTCAGGCCTTGCTTGGTTACCACTCAGAGAAAATGGGGCCTCTCCCCAAGGGTCTCCCGGCCCACTACGCCGGGTGGGGAGTTGATGGGGGCCTAGTGGCCCTCCTGGGCAGGGGGGACCAGAGGGGCACTTTGCCTGAGAGGGCCTCACAGTAACTCTCTGGGTCTGTGTTCCACTGGAGGCTCATTACCCCCTCCCCTCCCTTCTCCAAACACGGGTGGGGAGGGGACAGTGCCTGCAGAAGTGGGGGCAGAAGGTAAAGGTGGATCTTCTGGGGGCGGCTGGGGCCCGAGCCCACTGGGGATGGGCCAGAGCTGGGGGAGCGCTCCTGAGGGGTTTCGCACCCGGGAGTACTGGACCTCCTTCCCTGTGCTGCCCCACCCCCGGTCTGGCCCTTTCTGCTCATTGGAGAAAACTCTAGGAGAGAGCAGGGCTCCCGGAGTCAGTGGGAACCCCTGGGGATACGGGAGAAGCCACATCTGCCACAACTCCCCCACCCCAACCCTGACGTCACACCCCAACCCCAACCTCCCACCCCAACCCTGATCTCTCACCCCTTAACCTGTCACCGCAACCCCGACCTCCCACCCCAACCCCAATCTCCCATCCCTTGACCTCTCACCCCATCTCCGACCTCCCACCCCAACCCCAATCTCCCATCCCTTGACCTCTCACCCCAACCCCGACCTCCCACCCCCAACCCTGACCTCCTACCCCAACCCCGACCTCCCACACCAATGCCAACCTCCCACCCCAACCCCGACTTCTCACCCCAATGCCGACTCTCACCCCAACCCCGACCTCCCACCCCAACCCCGACCTCCCACCCCAACCCTGACCTCCAACCGCAACCCCAAACCTGACTTCGACCCTGACCTGACCCCACCCGAATCCCACCCCGTCCTCCTAGGGCCAGCCCTCCGGACGTCCCCATCTCCCAGCATCCTACAGGTGGCCGCGGGGGGCGTGTCCTGGTGCCTGTAGTCCCGTGAGCAGCCTCCCAAGCAGGCCACCCTGCACAGGTGTGTACGGAGCTGAGAGAGGAAAGAGGGGCGGAGGGCTCAAGGCCAGGCTAGCCCAGGGCCACGGGGCACCCGAGGCCGCTTGGCTGAGCCAAAGCAGGGTGAAGCCGGCCGGTGGCGGGGCCAGGCAGGTCCTAACCCTGCAGAGCCGGGCCTGCCTCCTGTAGCAGGTGTGGCCTGAGGACAGGCTCTGGAGCTCCCTGAGGGCGTCTCCCGGGCTCCCCCGGCTCCTGGACCAGAGGCTGTGGCTTCCCAGCCGGGATGCCCACGGAAGGAGTCAGGGAACAGACAGGGCGGGTGGATTTCTGCACAGGCCCCAGTGCTGCCCCTGCGGAGCGTGGAGGGTGGAGAAAAGGTTGCAGGGAGGCACACAGGGCACCCTGTCCCTCGGGCTACGGCAGCGATGGGGCATCAGGAGCTGCCGTCTGGGGACACATGGCCCCTCGGGGCCTGCCCCCGCCTGCGCCTCATCTTCCGAGCCCACCTTCACGGGGGATGGAGCACGCTGGGCAGGGCCGGCTGCAGCCCACTCACCAAGCGCAACCTAGCCCAGAGCAGCTGTCCACGTCCCTGCCGCCACGCCACCCTCCCCAGCTCTGGGCTGCACACAGGCAAGCAGCCTGCACGGACACCAGCCGCTTTGGGCATGAATCGTCCACACCACGCTGGAAAGGCCAGCTCGGGCCTCTCAGCAGGCCCTCCCCTTCCTCCAAGGAAGGCCTGTCTCTCCACCCCCCGCCACACCCAGACCCTCAGCTTGGAGGGCGCAGCACGCCGGTCAGTGCTTCCCCGCATCCTTGGAGAAACAGGACCGAAAAAGGAAACGAGAAAGCAGGATAGGGCAGGCGGGGGGGTCTCGCTGCCTTTGGCCGGCATGTTGGGACGCACCTTGAGTCTAGGCCTCTCCCAGCCGGAGCACAGGCCAAGTCCCGCCGAGCGCTTCTTGTGTGTGTGTGTGTGTGTGTGTGCGCGCGCGCATGTGTGCTTCTCAAACACCAAGCTGAGCATACACTGCTTGCTTGCAGCAGAAGGACTTGTACACCATCCCTGCCGGCAGGCCGCCAGGCCCACATCCAAGGCAGCGGGTGAAGCCCTGACTTCATGCTGCACAAGGCCCCTGCGTTTCAAGTCCGGCTGGCCAAGAAAATGGCCATGGGGCTTTGAAGCCGAGGAGCGTTTCCTGAGCGGGTGGGAGGGAAGGCCGCTGGGTTCTGTGAAGCGTAGACGCCACTGTGGTCACCAGACTTGTGTTGGCCAGAGGCCGGGAGACTGACCTCCAGCCCTGACCCCAAAGCCGCATGGTTCCAGGACACGTGGCTGGAGACCCAGCTTCTCCAGGCACTGTGGAGCCTCCCCATGCCGGCCCAGAGCATCCGGCTCCAACGCCAAGGGCCGGAGTTGAGGGGGACCTCTCCCCACGACCACTGAACATGCCCCAGGACAGCCGGGCTCGCAGTTGCCGGGACTCTGAGCTCACCCTGACCCGAGGGATGGACGCGGCAGAATGGCGGCTCTCAGGGCTCAGCAGACAGTTTGTGGCGACTTTGAAAATGTGGTTTCAAGTGGATCGTTTCAGAGCAGAACCAAGTGGGGCGAGCAGGCCTGTTGCTGCTGGAGGTGAGTCCACGTGGGAGCTCGGGGCACTCCGCACGGACCCCAGGGAAAACCCCCAGGGATGCAGTGGGAGAGCTTGTAGGGAGCAGGGCCCACTGTCCTGCGGGACCCTGGGACACCGCTGAGCTGCTTTGCGTGTTCTCATCAGAAAGCAGGTTTATTCTGCAGGTCGCTGTCAGGACAGGAAGTCACTGAAAGGCTGGCATGGCGGGGTTCTCGATCAACAGCTGCCAGCTCCCCAAGATCCCCACCCCGCCACCTCCTCCGGGACCTTCCAGGTCCCCTGGGTCGCTCTTGAGAGAAAGACTCCTTCCTCTGTCCTGGCCCAGATGCACCAGCAACGGGTCCTGTAGCCCACAGTCTAACCTCTTGCCGTAGTGACCCTCCCTTTACTTTAGAGGCCGAACTGGCCTGTGCACACACACCTTCCCTGCCCTGCTGGACGGTGGGAGACAGTGTGGCCGGTGGAGGGGCCAGGGCTGCTCCGCCCCTGCAGGTCACTGTGACCGCCGGGGCCACCTTGTCACAGGGAATCGGCCTGAATGGAGCTGCCGTGGGTGCACGGAAATGCAAGTCATCATGGTCCTTCCTGGGGAAGCACCTGAGTTATCAGAATTATCCAATAATTCTGGTGAATTACTTGGTGAAATTATGGGAGAAGGGTTGATGCGGGAAGGAAGGCCCTGCCCTTCTTGGGGTGGCTCCTGACCCAACATGTCTCTTAAAGACAACCTTCAGAGTGCCCTGCTGGGCCTTGACCAGCCCACTCTCATGCTCTCTGATGGGCAAGTGCTCCAGAAAGAGGTGGAAAAAGCCAACGGCCCAACTCGGTCATTTGTTCAAGTCCTGCACCAAACCAACAGGAAATCCAAACCCAGATCTGTTCAGCCCTGAGCGCGTTGGGTGACATTGTGCAACACCTTTTCCAGACTTGTTTCACTTGTGTGTGTTAGTCGCTCCGTCATGTCCGACTCTTTGCGACCCTGTGAACCGTAGCCCACCAGGCTCCCCTGTCCATGGGCAAGAATACTGAGCTGGGTTCCCACGCCCTCCTCCAGGGGATCTTCCCGACCCAGGGATTGAACCTAGGTCGCCTGCATTGCAGGCAGATTCTTTACCAGCTAAGCCACCAGGGAAGCCCTTGTTTTGCTTAGGATGACTATGAAATCGCTTACTCTTCCGAGCACTTACCACCTGAGCGCTGGGTGGGGGGAGAAGACAGGAGCCCAGGTTTGCCCTGGGCCCACCTAGCCCCTCCCTCCTGGATCCTCAGACCCCTGCCATCAGACACTCAGGGCGGGGCGGGGTGGGGCAGGGCTGGGCGGGGTGGGGGCCCTCCCGTGTGGGCTCCATGAAGGAAGCATATCCATCTTTCCACTCAGACAAGTGACTGAGTCTGTCTCAGAGACGGGTCTCGCATCCTTACCCCCAGGAGAATCCTCTGCGGATCTTGGCGGCAGGGGTGGGGAGCCGGGGGAGGCGCTCAGCCTCTGAGGTCCCTAGGCAGCCCCGGCAGCCGCTCTGGGTCCCCTGCAGACCTCGCCCAAGAACCGTGCAAGCGCTATTTGTATCCTGATGCACAATAGTGCCGAAACGCCTTCCGACTTGACAAGACACAAAATTTAGGTGCTGGGAGAGAGACTTCAATTTCAAGCTTAAAGATTACTTTGGGTCCCCCAGGACTCAGAAGCAATTTAGAGCTGATACCCTGAACAAGAGAAAGGTTAGAAGATTAAGACCAACTGCTGTTTGGATAAATGGCTGGTAATTGCCCGCACCCGCAATTATACACGGGGACATAATTTCTTTTCCGCTACCTTTCTCCTCTCCTGCGTCCCATCAGGATTTATTCGGAAGGAGCCCACCTTGGTCTTCTCCTGCCGAGCCTTGGTGACGTCGTGCTCCACTTCGTCCATCAGGGCCCTGCATGCTAAACAAGGCAAGGAGCGTGTGTTACTCCTGGAAGGGCCCCCCACCCCGAGCCTCAGTCCAGCTGCAGGGATGCGAGCCCACGGTCCCCGGGGCTGGGACAAGCTCCTGTCCTCTGGTTGCTTCTGCACAGGCTGAGACGCGCAGAGTTTTCAGACAGCCAGACTGAGGCTTCCTTTGCTTATCCTTTTGCCCCCTGTGTTTTTCATAAACCACATACGTTTTACGTTTTCATGTAAAACACACTTTTTTTTTTTAAAGAATAGAGAGACCTCCGCTCTGAGTCCTTCAGAGTTCCCTAAGCCCCACTGGGTCACAGTCATTACACCCTTGGAGCCTCAGCAAAGGGAAACATTTTGTCCGAAACGGGGCCCTGCTCCCAAAGACATGCTTTGGCTGAATTTAAAATCTCAGGGAACCTCTGAAACTGACCTTTCTACCCGGCTCTACAGCTGATTCTGCTCCTCTTCTCAGGCAGGGCTGCCCAGCTGAGAATTCTCTCTGAGAAAAAGTAAACGAAGTGATGATGCCTCCAACATCAGCCTCGTTTGCTCAACAGGACTCTGGTTCTGAACTTGCTGTCTTTGCCCCCATTCTGACATGGATGTTGGAGGAGCCCAGCAAAGCCTGGGCTGCTCACAGCCCCTCGCCTGGTGTTAAACGAGGCGCGCGCACATTTTCTGTCTGTTTTGAGCACTGCATTTCGGGGGCGAACAGCATAACCTTTAAATTCCCAAATCTGAACACCAGCATGGCCAACCCTGGTTTTAGCACTGTTTCCTGGTTAGCATCACCGATTCAATGGACTTGAGTTTGAGCAAACTTTGGGAGATGGTGAAGGACAGGGAAGCCTTGTGTGCTGCCATCCATGGGGTCACAAAGAGTGGGGCCCGACTGAGCGACTGAACGACAACCCGGTCGTAACACCTGAGTGGGATGGCGTGGGCTCAGCCCGGTTCAATGGCAGCAAGAACCAACCACAGTCTCACCGACGCCGACGCTACAGACACGTCCTGCCTGCCCCGTGCTGGGCCGTGAGCCACGCTTTCGACACTCCTCGGAGCCTGGAGAGTGACCCTGTGTCACGGTGAGGCTTACAGAGACTGGACGACATTCCCCAGTCCCTCTCCGCAGGCCGCCCAGCACGTCTGCGGGGGTGCGCAGGCAGGCCATGGGTCACCCGGCCCAGCTGCAGACCGGGTGACCCTTGGGCAGTGGGAGCCGTCCTTGATCGTTAGGATTACCTACTACGGAGGTGCCGGCCTCCTGAGCAGCACCCCCTCTTTCTCCATCCCCAGGCCTCTGAGAATAGCTCGTTGGTACATGGAGCCAGCAGGAGCTGGAAGGGCAGCGGGTGGTTGCCCAAAGCCTGGAGAACCTGGCACGGCCTGCTCCTCCAAGTCCAGCCTGCAGCCGCATGTCTCCTTCCCAGCTTCCGGGGCCTTGTAACTGGGCATCCCAGCACTTCCTGAAGGCCTCTGGCCCCGTGATGCCCTCCTGTGGCCCTGGACCAGAGCCCTGGGCGCTCAGGGCAGCTCTCCTGGCCCCCTGGACGGCAACTTCCTTCCTTTGTGAGGGGCCTCAGCGCTGCCCTTCTGGGTCCATTACAGTCCCAAAAAAGAGTCTCCAGGGGGTCCCTGACCTGCCGAGCCCACCGGCGGGGGTGGGGACCACACACCCCCGGCCTTGCAGCTGGCGGCTGGCCCAGCACCTTGGCCGGGAGGCCTCTCAGGAAGAAAGCACAGGTGCCTGTTGCGGCTGAGGACGGCTCAGGGTCCCTGGGGACGGACAGGTGTGAGGAAGGGTGTCCTCGAGGCTCCCGACCCCCTTCACTCCTTGCTCCCAGGAGGGGGAAGGGAGTGGGTACCAGTTTCTCGGCCGCAGGGAAGGGAACGGTCAGTGCGAAGGGGCAGTGGCTGGTGTGGCCGTGGGGCCAGGAGGTGGCTTCCAGGGGGCGATATGGGTCCCCCCACCAAGAGGGCCGCAGCAGGCCAGCCTGAGGAGCCCCACAGAGCAGGGCCCGGGGGACTGGGGGCCTCCGTGCTCCAGCAGTGCCCCCAGCCCTTCCTCATACAGCTGCCCGCTTGGAGGGCAGGGAGTCCCTGTTCACAGCCCGGGGCTTCTGAGCCTGCCCTGGGGTGCCTGCTTCGCCCACTCTGCCTCACTTAGTTCTCTCTTCATCAGAGGAGTGGATAACCTAGAAGCCACCTAGCGTCCACATCCACTCAGCAGACCAAACACCCCTCCCCAGCTGGACCTGGCAGCCCTCCCGGGACCCCAGTCCTGCACGGCTCTCTGCTCTGTGTCTGCAGACTCGGGTTCCAGGATGTTCCAGGATCTGGCAGGTCTAGGGTGCCCCAGGCTCTGTGGAGCCCATGGGGTGAACCTGGCTGCTGTGCCTACCCCTGGGCAATTGGTCCTGTTAATGTCCTGCTCCTTTCAGCTCGGGCCTAGTCTGGAAAGCGCCGCGGCAGGCGGGGAGAGGAAAGAGTTGACGGCGGGGTTGCTGTGGTCCCCACGCCCCTGGCCCTGCCTTCTCTTCTGTGGCACCAGCGGCCTGGAGTTCCAGCCTCCAGAGACCGCACTCACCGGTCAAGCAGAGCAGCTTGGGGCAGAGGTAAGCCGCACCCACGCAGAAGGCCAGGCTTCCCGGACAGCCCTGGAGGGCGTGAGGTCGTCCAGGCCTGCGTCCCGACGCTGTGCAGGGAAGGGGTGGCTCGAGCAGAACAGATCATTTCACATTTTCGCCCCAGGTCACAGAACAAGTTAACACAGTCACATTAGCGACCTGGGTCTCCAGATTTCTAGTCCGGCATTAATTTAAATGTTAATCTGAAATCTTCACTTAAGTCACTGGAGTTTCGAGTTTATTAGAGCAGGCGGCGGGCCTGGAGCCTCCTGGGGGGCTTGGCGGGTCACGTTGCCTGCCAGAGGGCGAGCCCTCCCCTCCGCTGGGCCCGCCTGTCTCCTCCCTCCGTCTGCCTCCTCCTCTCTCCTGGCCTCTTCTCTCTTGCTGGGAGTGAGATTTGGAAATGGGGAGGAGATGAGGCAGGTGTCGGAGCTGTTGGGATGGTCCCTGGGGGCTGCAGAGGGCAGGCTGGGGGCACCCCCCTCCCAGCCCTGTGGGTGGGGACAGTGCCCGGGAAGCCCGCAGCCTGCTGGCCCCCGTGCTGACACCACTCCGGCAAAAGAGCACGAGTGACCTGGGAGTCCAGACCCCTCTCCCCATGGCCCACTCCTGCACCGTGCTGGGCACACGCCCTGGAGGCTCAGGAGTCACCCGCGTTCGAGGACTCGCAGTCTACAAGGTGACGCGAGGGACAGGGGGGTCCCGGGAGTAGATCCCAGCCAGGCCCTCAAGGCGCTTGCGTTTTCCTGGAGGGCAGCGAGCTCAGCAAGGGGCACAGAAACCAGCGGTGCAGGGTGGGGGCTGCAGACACCCCGCCTGGACCAGTGGGGTGAGCGAGGCCGCCTGAACCCCCAGAGCCACCCCCAGCACTTGGTCCCGGGTGTCAGCGTGGGCGACCAGCAGATTCTCCTGGGCAGATACTAAGACACAGAGCCGAGAGGGGCCCAGGGTCTGCCTGCATCCCACCACCAAGCTACCTGTCTCCTTTAAGTGGAGCCCCAGCTGATCCGGGGAGTCGAGCCCTTACCCCTGGGTGCGAGGCTGTCCTGAAGAGGGTGGCGCCCCACCCCACCCGTCAAGGAAAGCTCAGTCTCCTGCAGGTGGAAGTGGTGGCCGTTGCTTAAGTCTTTCTTGAAAGTTTTGTCCACAAGACCCCAGAAGTGTGGGTGCCGGGCTGGGGAGTGGTGCTGTTCCTCGAGGGGTGGTTGGGAAACGAGCTGAGAGGCCAGAGACGAGCCGCCCCGGTGACCCTAAGCTGGGGCCTGGAGGAGCACAGCGCCCCGGGAGTCCTCTAAGGCTGGAGACCCCGGCAGCCCAGAGCCCCCAGGGGAGGTGTGAGTGCCAGCCAGGTGCGTGGAAAGCTGGCTGGGCTTGGGAGCGAGTCTCAGCTTCAGGCGCCTGCATCTTGCAGCCACCTTCCTCCTCCCCTCCCTCTCCCACTGTCATGGGCAGAGCTGTGTCTGCCAGGATTTGTGCCCGGCCCCAGCACCAGTGGAGGTGACCTTATCTAGAGACCGGGTCTTGGCAGATGGTCAAGCTCAGAAGAGGTCATTAGGGTGACTGGGGTCCGGGAAGGAGAGGAGAGACCGTCGCCCAGAGGGAGACACGGATGGAGAGCCTCGGGGTGGCAGGCGCAGAGGCTGAGGCTATGGGACTGTAAGCTGATGGTCATCAGCCTCAGCTCTACGTCAGTAGAGGCGGGAAAGGCCCTCCTCAGAGGTTTCGGGAGGAATGCGGCCTTGCCGACACCTCGACTTCAGACCTCTGGTGTCCAGAACCATGAGGAAATGCACTTCTGTTAAGCCCCCTAGCACCTCTGGGCACCACATCTCAGCTGTGCCAGGTGCAGAGACATGGCGTGAGGAAGGCATGGGCGAGGGCAGGGAGAGTCACAGCACGCGTGTGGCTGGACCTCAGAGCTTCCCGAGCGCCGACGCTTGAGCCAGGCTCTGAGGACAAGCAGGAGCGGCCAGGCGGGACCGACAGAGACCACCAGCTCCCAGGAGCGGGCGTTTCCCCCGGCGGGAGCAGCTGTGTCGGCGGGGAACGATGTGTCAGCATTTGAGCAACAGAATGACGCAACAGTCGTGTCTTCCATGGCCCACTTTTCTCAATCGGTTCTCTACCATCAGTATATTCTCCACGTGCTGCGCAGCGGTGACTGTTATAAAAGCTGCGTATAATATCCCACGGAGAAGATGCACCGGAATCTCCTTAACTCTCCTACCCGCTCCTGTCAAGTCGTTTCAGGTGTTTAAAGGGGGGATGATTTAGCCTCACAAAGGATCCTCATTAGCAAAATAGCTGCTTTTTAAATGAACCTGGAGACATCATTGTGTCTCATTCATCTGATCATTCAAGAAATATTAAAGCCCTTTCCCTCTTCTGGGCACTGTACCAATGCAGGAGTTACAATGGGAGATAAGAGAAGACCACCGTCCTGACCACAACCACTCAGGGTTTGCAGAGGACAGAGGAGTATGGGTCAGCTCCAGAAAGGAGAGCCTCACGTGCTCTGAGATGTTCCGAGATTACGAAAGGATGAATTTTGATGTCCTTCCATCTTCCCACACTGCTGGGCTGCCCAATAGCAATGAAGGGAGTGATGTGTGCAGGGCCGGGCCTCAAGGGGCATGGAAACGTTCACCTTTGCCCTCTTGGAATGTCTGATCGTCCCGTTCAGAGCCCAGAAGGACTGCTGACTGAGAGGTCACGTGGGGATGGGCGGAAGCCAAGAGCCAGCACCCAGGCCCCAGACCCTCCCTGGGGGGCCACTGCAGGACTCAGGCGCACAAGCGAGCACAGGGAACCTGAAGGCCGCCAACCCACTCCTGCCCACCCCAGGAGGATGGTCGGTTCACGGGCAGGCCTCTGAGGGTGGGAGGGCTGCGCATGGGCGGGTGCAGGCGGCTGGGTGCAGGTGAGGCGTGTCCAGACTCCTTGGGAGAGGGACCAGCAGATGCTAAACGCCAGCGTGAGGTCACAGTGCGTCTGAGGGACAGTGGAAAAAGAAGCCCGTCTACATGCCTGAGCAGGAGTGCATGAGAGGAGTGGGGCTTGTGAGGAGGCCACAGGCTGGGCAGGTCTGTGAATGGGTCACTAGTCTCGGTGCTGCCGGAACGCGTCATCGGTCTACATGATTGTCTGGAGGCTAAGAGAGCCTGAGGCCACCTGGACCTGATGATGGCTACACAGTCCCTGTCCACCACAAAGCCCCTGATGACAGAGAGGAGCTGTACTGCAGAGTACAGTCCTGGTGGGGTCAGCAGAAGGACGTGGGAGCGTATGGGCCCAAGACGGCGTCTGCTATGCTAACAGCCGTGCAGTAACTCATAATCCAACTTGACCAGTCTCTTATAAGAGGAACGTCGGGCTTCCCTGGTGGTCCAGTGGTGAAGAGTCCGTCTTGCAGTGCAGGGGACACCAGTTCAATCCCAGGTCCAGGAAGGACCTATATGCCGCGGAGCGATGAAGCCCAAGTGCCACAACTACTGAGCCCGCCTGCTGCAACTCCTGGAGCCTGAGCGCCTAGAGCCCGTGCTCCGCAACGAGAGAAGCCACGGCAGTGAGAAGCCCCACACGCAGCTAGAGAGTAGCCTCCACTCGCCACAGCTAGAGAAATTCCTCATAGCAACAGAGACCCAGCACAGCCAAAATAAATAAGCAAAATTTTAAAAAAGACCTTACTTCCAAATACAATTACATTCATAGGTAGAAGGGGGAGGGCTTCAACATACGAATTTAGGGGAGCGCAATTCGGAAATAACGTTTGTCTCCCAATAAAAAGACATGCCCAGATTGGTTAGCTCAGCGTCTCGGTGATACCCCGACTCTGGTTCAGCTTCTCTGCCATCCTCTTGACTTTCCTGCACAAGTATCCGATGTCACCTGTGGTTCTCAGCTTCCAATCCTCAGATGCGACACCTAGAGTCCGAACAAGTATTTCCTCGCCTGTAAACTCCTGTTTGCAAGGAAAGTTCCAGATGCCCCTGGCAGACTCCCGCTGTCATTATCCAGAACTGTCCTGTGACCTGGCCCAACTCAGTCACTGGCATGGAACGAAAATGATGATGTTTAGCTCAGACCAACTGAGATCTACCCACTGGAGCTAGAAAGGGTTAGCTCCTCAGAGGCTCTCGGTCCCTCTGTAGGTAGAGAAAATCAGAGTTCTGCCAGCAAGCCTGCGCCAGGCCCGGGGACCCCAGGAACATCTCTGTAGTGGGCAGTGATTCAGGGAGGCAGCAGGTGGGGGCGGGGCCTGGAAAGAGGAGGCCCACCAGCTGGTGCAAAGACAGAGCCCAACCCAGAGGCTCCTGCACGCATCTCCCCGCCCCAGCACGTCACCACGGCAACCCAGCGCCCCAGCGACTCCCCATCGAGTTTTAACCCAAATTACATTTTCCAGATCTAAAATCAGAGGCGCTGCGAGGATTCATGTTAACAACCTGAAGCTGCGCAAAGATGACGGCGGAATAGGCAGACCTGACCCACGATATTTTCTAGTTGAACAGGCAAACCCTGGTTGTTCACAGCCCAAACGGACAGGCCTTTTCCTCCCACACTCCTTTTAGAGAAAGAAGCAATCTTAGGGTTTTCAGTGGCAGTGCTTGTTTTCCAGGGAACATTCCGGCCTCACTGTAATTCTATTTGCCTCTCATCTCACTCCATCTTCCCCGACGTTCAGGACAGCAGGCTTCAGTCACCAGGGGAAGAGAGAATTACAGCCGGCAGGTGCTGTTTACTCTGGGAGAAATGTGGGCAGGTTCACCGCTGGAAGACTTCCGGGGCTAACAATACGAGGGTCTCGGTCAGCGTTCAGGTGACCGGAAGTGTCACCGACCCAAATGCCTCTTAAATCTCGCTTATAATCTCTTTCTTTGGTTCAGGTCCTTCTCACCTGATTACTCTGAAAGTTTTTATTCTGCGCGTCTTGAGAACAAAATTTCTCTGAGACTTGGGAATGTTAAGAAAAGTCTGGGCGAAGCATAAAACAGGCTGTGGGTCACTATTTTCACAAGGCATAGTCAGAGCCATTTGAGTGGGACTTCCGGCCCTCTAGTCCCTGTCAGTTAAAAACACCCTGATGTGATTAAAGGTCGTGAGGGATGCAAGCTATGATATCAGTTCAGTCGCTCAGTCGTGTCCTACTCTTTGTGACCCCATGGACCGCAGCACGCCAGGCTCCCTGTCCATCACCAGCTCCCGGAGCTTGCTCGAGCTCATGCCCAGGCTATTATATCTAGGATGGATAAACAACAAGGTCCTGCAGTACAACACAGGAAACTCTACTTAGTATCCTGTGATAGTGGAAAAGAATACGAAAAATGTACACACATGTATCACTGAGTCACTTTGCTGTACAGCAGAAACTAAGGATAGTGAGTCAACGATACTTCAATAGCGATACTTCAGTAGCAAAAAAGACCGTCAGGGCATTGAATCCAGCCCTGTCTGGGGAGCTGGGGACCACACGCAGGTGTGTTGGCTTCCACTGGGGGGCCCGCTGCATGCAGGCTCTGTGCTGAGGCCTCTGCCCACCATCACAATGAAAACCCACAGAAACTAGAGCAGCTCCTGTGTCATCGTCCCATTTTACAGATGAGAAAACTGAGGCTTGAGCAAGTAAGCAATTTACTTCGGGTCACACACCGGACCGCAGGGCAGAGATTCAAAAGCAGTTGCATCTCCAGAACCCACCATGGTCCCACCCAAATGCCCTCTGTGTGGAGAGATGGTAAACCAAGCCAGCGAGGGCAAGAGCGGGCAGGTGGGGCCATCCAAGTACAGTGCGAGAGTGCTCACAGGAGCCAGGTCATCTGGGAGGGCTCCGTAGAGACTGCCGCGGCCCCTGAAATCTCCATCATAAAAGGTTTGGTTGTAGAAAGAAGTTCAAATGCAAAACTCTCCTGAGTTCTAATGAGCTGATGAAGACACGCCCCGGCTGGGTCATCCTGGGTGCTCGAGAGCCCAGCCTGGGTGGATGTGCTCCCATCACCAGGGGCTCCTCGGTTCCTGCCAGAAGGACGCCTGCCTCCTGCAGAGGATGCAGACACCTGCTCTCCCCAGAAGGAAACTGACTTCCCGATAAAGCACCCAAGGACACTCAGGTCGATTCCAACAAGACCACAGTTCTCCTGCCTGTGGGTGGGGGTGGGCTGGCTCCCAGAGGGAGGTGGGTGTGGGGGGTGGATCTCATCAGGTGACCCCACTCGGTGGTGAAGCCACAGTTACCTGGCTGGTTAAGAAGCCGTTGTTTCCGGAGCAGCGATATAAACCACCCTGAGCGAGCAGAGGCTTGACTCCCTCTGCAGACGCACACCCATCTACAGAAGGATGGGGGAGAAGACCCCACTCTGACGGGGACCCTGGCTCTGCAACATAACCTTGCAGTTCTTCTCTGCCCACGTGGGGCATTGGGTCAGCCATCTGACTCCAGGGGACTGAGGTGGAAGTGACAACCTGCCAGGTCCGAGCCCAGGCTTCCGGGGGCATCTCACAGCTCCACTGGTCCTCTTGCCGCCGTAAACTGGCCAGAGAAGAGCACGTCCCTCCCAGCCCCAGTCGGAGGAGGAGAAGTCACATATGGGACCGACCTGGACTGACATTACCCGGGAAAGCTGCCTGCCGAGCCCACACACCTGAGTTAGTCGCTCAGTCGTGTCTGACTCTTCGCGCCCCATGGACTGCAGCCCAGCAGGCTCCTCTGTCCATGGAACTCTCCAGGCAAAAATACTGGAGTGGGTAGCCATTCCCTTCCCCAGGGGATCTTCCCAATCCAGGGATCAAATCTGGGTCTCTTGCACTGCAGGCAGATTCTTTACCATCTGAACTACAAAGGACTAGGCAGTTGGCCCCCATCAACCAGCAGACTTGGAGGGAAAAACGCCACTAAGACTTGTTTGTTATGCAGCAGTAGCTGGCTGACAGTGTACACACAAATCAAAGAAGAATTTAGAATTTGGACGCTGGGGGTGGATGCTAGATGCTGGCGTGGGTGTTTTGTTTTCCAGATCAAGTAAGTTATATAACAGCACAGGGAAAGTGCACGTGAAGAAAGACCCCACGGTGGTGTCAGATGCTTTAAATAAAGGAGGGTGGGCCCGGGGTGATGTCCATGGCACTGTTGTGAACCACCGTGGCATCAGGGACCTGTGCTCAGGCCTGGCTCAGTTTCAGAAACACGGCATTAGCAACAGCGCTCAGTGAACAGTTCTGGCTGCTCCTTTCCCAGGCACGCTGCAAGTGGGGCTCAGCCTCCCCTGGCTTCCTACCCTGGCTTCGGGTGGAGCCAAGTGTGAGTCACGGCTGAATTGCGGCATCTGCGTGCTGGCCAGGGCCCTCCGGGGCTCTCCGCCCTCACCTGTGACAACTGCCAGACGGCCAGGCGGCCCACAGTGCAGGGAGAAGCGCCTCACGATGGGAAGCACTGGGAGTGGTTGTTACCCAGCACGGCCTGTCCTGTCCTGACTGCCTGCCACACGGGACATCACCCACCCATCCCCCCCGGGAAAGGGACCTCACCCACACCCGGGCTCCCTGGGGTTCGGCCGGCATGGGCCTCTGGGGCTGGTTTCGGGATGCCCACTAGAGGGGACCCCAGTGCAAATCATAAGGGATGTGAGAAGCAGCGTATCAGTAGGGCCTGGGGGCAGGTGGTCCCTGAGAGTCCAGACGCACAGGCCGTCCCTGTCTGAGACTCTGCAGGTCTCCTGAGACAGACGGACGGGCCGGGGCTGCCCACGCTGTCGGCTCTGCGGCTGCCTTGAAGCCCTGGCTTGTGAACAGTGGCTCTGCATCAGCCTTTCTCCCACACCTCGTGAATTACGCAGCAGTCCTGGCCCGGGGCCCTGAGTGACCAAGGAGCTGACCGCTGCCTCGGAACGGGGTCCAGAACAGGCCAGCCCTCCGTGCCAGGCTGGGGACGTGGGCTCGGGAGGAGGTGGGCACCGAGGCTGGGCGCAGGTGGGGGCGGCTCTGCCATCGGGGAGCAGGACCCCACGGCCAGGGCGCAGTCTCAGCACCCTGGACAGCACCCCCGCCAGAGACCGTGGCTCTGAGCACTGCCCGCTCGGACACTCGGCCCCGTCACTGCTCTGAACATCCCCCAGTGGTGTCACCCAGCTACCTGTGGGCACCTGAGGCATGTGGCCTTGGGACGAGGAAGCAGCCAGGGGTCAAACTGAGGTCAGCAATGGGGAAAACATAAGCAGGAAGGACAGGAAGCCTGGTGGAACACGCAGACCTCCCCTCTCAGAGGAGCTGAGGCCTCTCAAAGATGCGGACCATCAGGGCCCGGGGAGTGGGGTAGGGTGGGGTGGTGATGGAGAAAGAATCAGGGCCCCAGGGACACGGTCTCAGGGAAGCCCCGAGTGAGCCACACTGAGCCTTTCCCAGCAGGCCTGTGGGGACCCCGAGGGCTGCACCAGGCTGACCAGAGGGTGGTGGCTTTCGGCCCCCAAGGTCCCCTACAAGCCCCCTCCTCCAGGGGACATGCCAGGAACCGAGCAGCTCTTTGCCATCACCTAATTCCCAATGAACTTGTTAAAGCATTTTTAGTGTAATGGAAACATTAGATCAATCCCGAGGAGCAATGCTTGTCACTAAATCAATAGCCTGTGTGGCGCTGCCCGCTGACGGCTGACACCCACGCATGAAGGTCTGCGAAGAGCTGTGGAGGACAGAGGGCCTCCCCTCCGGAAAGCGAGGGGGCGCAGAGGAGGAGGGCCAGGAGAGGGAAACCTGCTCAGTCCGCAGGTCGAAGCACAAGAGGACGGGAACTGGAGATCGCCTCCATGTTACAGGTGCCCCAAGAATAGCGGGTGATGGTGGAGGGGGTCAGGACCAGACACTCCACACCAACGCTTGCACAGCTGGGCCAGGGCAGCCCCACACCCGCCAGGGGTCTCCCCACCTGCTCCATCTTTATCTCCTCTCCAAATGAGCCCAACAGATCAAAGGGTCGGTGAGAGTGGAGGACGGAACAACTCCTACAACAGGAGAGACTGCCCTGGGGGTACAGAGGTTAGGAGGCTGAGTTTCCAGTGCAAGGAGCACAGCTTCCGTCCCACATGCCTCGAGGCATGGCCAAAAACTGGGGGGAAACGGTACTAAAACAGAATAGACACTGGCTTTGTGCGGAGAAGTGGGGGCCAGTTGGGAATAAATGAGGCCTGGGTGCCGGTGGCTTCCCTGGCCTGCAAGGAGTGGACAGCTCCGCACGGCCTTGGAGGAGAATCGTCAGGCAAGCCTCGGGCGGGCAGCAGAGGAAGGAGTCAAAGGTGGAGCCTGGTCCTCTGCTCCTCAGCCAAGTGGAAGGTGGAGACACTCAGGGGGTTGGGCAGGCGTGGCTGCGCAGGGTGAGGTCCGTTTCGGAGGCGACGCCCTGGTAGGGTCCACTCAGCAGGGTGGTCTTGAGTCCTGCAACTCAGGCTGCCACAGACAGAGGCCCTCAGCGCCTGACCCCCACCAACCCTGGGGCCAGCTGGGTGTTTGCCTTTTGTCCTAAGGGCCAGACTTCAAAAGTGGCTGCCTAACCATCCAGGGTGGACAGATGTTTGGGTCAAGCTCCCCAAGCTCACAGAAGTGGCCTGACATTCAGGGGTTAGGACTTTGCAGCCAAACTTAAGCATCAAATATTTAAACACACACACATACACACAAGCACATATACACACACAGACACATAGACACATATACACATACACACAAACACATACACAGACACATGTATGTATACACACATATACACAGACACAGATGCACACATCAGATCAGATCAGATCAGATCAGTCGCTCAGTCGTGTCTGACTCTTTGCGACCCCATGAATCGCAGCACGCCAGGCCTCCCTGTCCATCACCAACTCCCGGAGTTCACTCAGACTCACGTCCATCGAGTCGGTGATGCCATCCAGCCATCTCATCCTCGGTCGTCCCCTTCTCCTCCTGCCCCCAATCCCTCCCAGCATCAGAGTCTTTTCCAATGTGTCAACTCTTTGCATGCACACATACACACACATAAACACGTATACAGACAAATACACACATACATACACAAACTCACATAGAGAGACACATATACACACATACACACACAGACATATATACACATACATACACATACACCATATACACAGAGACACACAGAGACACACAGACACACAGACACACACACACACATGAGCCTCGCTGTCCAGTGCAGTAAAGTCACATCAGCCAATCTCAGAGCCACAGCCGAGGCTTCAGATGCTTTCGGGGGTAGAGAGGGGCCGGGCTTGTGCTTCCAGGGACACCGGGAGGGGAGGATGTAACTAAGGTCCTGGACGAGGGTGGTGGGGAACCAAGGGGTCACCGCGGGGCAGGCCTGAGCTCCAGCATTCAGACATGGGAGGGGGGCCACAGAGGAGCCCAAGAGGAGCGGGGAGAAAGCCAGGAGGACAGAGGGCAGGGGGGCAGAGGGCAGAAGGGCCCACGCTGCCATGGGAGTCGGGGATGGGGCGTGAATCGTCCTCTGAATTCCGTCGTGGGCATCCCTTCCCTTCTCCTCATACTTGGCCTTGTTTTTTCTACAGGTTCTCCTCTAAGGGTTCACAACCTCTCTCCAAGGCCCCTGGAGATGCTCACAGGTACAAGTGTTCACTGGTTCTGGAATCATTCAGAGACACAAGACAGCACAGGGGGATCCAGACTGCAGAACCCAGCTCCGTGGATGGGCCTGGCACTGCCCCTCACCGGCTGAATGACCTCGGAAGAACTTCAGCTTTGCTAGTTGCCTCGTCTGTCAAATGTGGGCGATAATTCGATCTACCTGTCTTAGGTTGAGTTCCCACCAAAACAAAGGAGTGGGAGGGACCTGAAGAGGTGAACAGAGAGGCTGTGTGGAGGCGGCCGTGAGATTCAGTCCTTTGTGGGCCTGGAGCCTGTCCTGAGCAGGGCTGGGTGACTGGAGCCCATGGGCCAGACCTGGCCCTCTGCTTGGTGTTATAAATAAAGCTTTATTGGAACACAGGCACACCCAATTGTCTGCATGTTCTCTACATTAGGGTTTCCCAGGTGGTGCTAGTGGTAAAGAACCCACCTGCCAATGCAGGAGACGTAAGAAACGTGGGTTCAATCCCTGGGTTGGGAAGATCTCCTGGAGAAGGAAATGGTAGCCCACTCCAGTATTCTTGCCTGGAGAATCCCATGGACGGAGGGGTCTGGCGGGCTACAGTCCATGGAGTCACAAAGAGTTGGACACGACTGAAAGAACTCAGCATGCAATGAGAGCCGGAGGTGGGTGGGGCCCAGCTCTGAGGATCCGGGGACCTCAGAGAGTCCTTGGGGATTCTCAGCAGATCCCCTGCCCCCAGGCCTCGGGGGCACCGCCCTCTCCCATCTCCCTCCTTGGCCCCCAGCTTGAGGTCCCTTCTCCACCGTGGGCTCTACGGCTCCACCCTACCTGTCTCTCTGCACCCTGTCCCCAGGCCCTGGCCCTAAGGGACTCCCTCCTCCCGTCCCCCACCCCGACCCCGTCCAGGAGCCCAGCCAGGGAAGCCGGCACAGGTCAGTGACTGCATTCTAACTGCCGGGACAGGCGTGGCTGCCTCCTCCACCCAGAGACCAGGAGCCATGTGATGGGTCTGCGCAGAAGCAAACAGCAGAGAGGGGCTCTGGCTTGACCAGAGCCAACAGACGTTTCTGCTGGCACAAGTGGCCTCCCGGTTCCACAGTCTCGTCCCCACTGAGATGGCCAGTCAAAGCCTACGTGCTCCTCCCCAGATCCCCGATTCTCATTAATGACGCCCCGCCCCTCGCTGTGACTGAAGGACCGCCCTAAATGACGCCCCGCCCCTCGCTGAGACTGAAGGACCGCCCTAAATGACGCCCCACCCCTCGCTGAGACTGAAGGACCGCCCTAAATGACGCCCCGCCCCTCGCTGTGACTGAAGGACCACCCTAAAAAGACTAAACCCACCTGCAGGTTCTACAGTCCAAAGCGCAAGCTTACAGCCAAAAGCCTGGGTGCGCAAGTATTCACATCAGCTGTAACTAACTCGTCACCCCAGGAGAGATGTCACTAAAGTGCCCCAGGTCCCATGTGCCAGCGTGACCCCACAGCTGAGCCGACACCCCAAGTTCAGTAAAGTCGCTCAGTCATGTCTGACTGCGACCCCATGAACCGCAGCACGCCAGGCCTCCCTGCCCATCACCACTCCCAGAGCTTACTCAAACTCATGTCCATCAAGTCGGTGATGCCATCCAACCATCTCATCCTCCGTTGTCCCCTTCTCCTCCCACCTTCAATCTTTCCCAGCATCAGGGTCTTTTCAAATAAGTCAGTTCTTCGTATCAGGTGGCCAAAGTATTGGAGTTTCAGCTTCAGCATCAGTCCCTCCAATGAATATTCAGGACTGATTTCCTTTAGGATGGACTGGTTGGATCTCTTTGCAGACACCCCAGACCGCCCCCAAATGAAGCCCAGAGATGGGAACTGGGCACCCAGGCTCAGGGCGGAGCTGGAAGAGGCTCCATAGCTGCTGCCATAACCTCTGGACCCGGGCCCAGAGCGGGGGCTCAGTGGGAACCGCAGAGAGCTTCCTGTTGGGGTGCCGGGGGACAGGGAAGGCGGGCTGTCCAGCCGCGGGGACGCCCAGCCTGCGCCACACCCCTACACTCACCTCCACAGAACACGTCCGGTTCCTGGGGGTCCCTGGCCGCCGGCAGCCCCGCCAGCAGGGCCAGCAGGGCCAGCAGGGCCACGGGCCGCAGTGAGCGCGCCATGCCTGCGCCACCTCCTCTCCGCACCGGCCAGCCTGTGGGTGTCCCGCCGGGAGACCCAGCGGATGCCTGGCCGCCCTGGTCGCTCGGGAGACCAGCCCTGCCCTCGGCGCCGCACCTGTGCCCGCATTCCAGTGCGCACAGCCGTCTCCTCTGCCGGGCGGGCCACCACCCCGCCCCACCCCAGCCCTGCCCTAGCCTCCAACCCCACCCCAGCCCCTGTCCCGGCCCAGGAGTCCCACCTCCTTCCCAGATTCCCCCCACACCTGCGTGCCTGTGTCCCAGCCCTGGGTCCCCACGCCCTCTCCAGGTCCCCTCACCCCAGCCCTGGTCAGGAGGCCCCGTGAGCCAGGCCACCTGCGCTCAAACCCCGTGCGTGCAGACCCTCACCCTGCAGCGAAGATGTGAGGTGCCCCGGGTCAATTGCCCCCTGAGGGCCTTGCTCCCAACACTGCTCCAACGGGCGAAAGGAATGTCCTCCTGGGCATTCCCTGGGAGTGTCCCAGACCTTCCCAGATGGGAACACTGGTCCTACCCTCCCCCCCCCAGCCCTCTCCCCCTGGTCCCCTCCATCAATCCCTTTGCTTCCCACCTTGTCCCCACACATCCCACAGGCCTGAAAGGGATGGATGAATTAAGCATCACATTTACATTTAAACAGGAACTGCCTTAAACATCAGCAGGGAATCCTTTTTTTTTTGCAAATGAGTCTCATGCAAACCCCATAGGAAAAGTGGCCAGGTGTGGGCCCGCGGGACCCGGGCCCCAGACACACCCTGCCCTCAGTCACCCAACTCCCAGCTGCAGGCTTCGGGCAGACTGTGGCGGAGAAAGAAGGATGGCGCCTTGGTTCAATGAGGGAAATGCTTTTTAATTTCCTCCAAGTAATCTGAATAATTTCCTCCATATTCCCCAGATTCCTGCTTTCTCTGAGCAAGCAGAAAATGCCAGCTCTGTAGTGCGCTTCTGAGCACCTGGTCTCTAGGATGCTGGGCCATTGAAGGTGAAGTTGGGGGCTATTTCAGGGGAATGGGGGGAGTGGGAAAGAGGAAAGAAAGAAAAAAGAAGGGTGAAGGGAAGGGGCGGGGGAGGAGCTACACTGTCCCCTCGCGGATTTGCCATTCCTCTAGGGAGCCTGGCACCCTTTAGTGGAGAAGATGTTTTTGGAGACCAAGTTCGAGGTACTCACTGTTTATTGCTACTGGGGTGTCACTGCCCCCAGGCTCTCTGGGACAAAGATGAGATTTATGTACACACCGCTATACACCCAAGTGGTGCTAGTGGTAAAGAACCTGCCTGCCAATAGAGGAGATGTAAGAGACACGGGTTCAATCCCTGGGTTGGGAAGATCCCCTGGAGCAGGGCAGCAACCCACTCCAGTATTCTTGCCTGGAGAATCCCAAGGATAGAGAAGCCTGGTGGGCTACAGTCCATAGGGTAGCAAAGAATCAGACACGATTGAAGCGACTTAGCATGCACACGTACAGACACACTCACCCCAATGCACACACATCTCCATGGCTACATCAAGATGGATGAGTTGATCCCATATCTCCAACCCAGTCCAGCCCCTCAGGTTCTTTGTAACCTTCTCCCTTTGCGGCTTTAGTAAACCCCTTCTCTGATAGCAAGAACCCCGGCTTCCGTTTCCCTCACAGGGTGTCTTTGTGGCTCCGCTTCCTGCCTGTCCCCCAAAGGATCCAGTCACCTTGTGACCCTGCTGCCCATCACTTGGCCCCCAGCTGTGCCAGGTCATCTGGGTCCAAGGAATGGGCCTTGGTTCGGATAAACAATAGCCTCGTATTATATTCACCTTCGGAGGAGCACCGAGGAATTCATGCTTCTGAATGGTGGTGTTGGAGAAGTCTCTTGAGAGTCCCTTGAACTGCAAGGAGATCCAACCAGTCCATCCTAAAGGAAATCAGTCCTGAATATTCATTGGAAGGACTGATGCTGAAGCTGAAACTCCAATACTTTGGCTACCTGATGTGAAAAGCTGACTCATTTGAAAAGACCCTGATGCTGGGAAAGATTGAAGGCGGGAGGAAAAGGGGTTGACAGGATGAGATGGTTGGATGGCATCATCGAGTCAATGGACATGAGTTTGAGCAAGCCCCTGGAGTTGGTGATGGACAGGGAAGCCTGGTATACTGCACTCCATGGGCTCACAGAGTCAGACATGACTGAGCAACTGAACTGAACTGATAATCACCTTTCCCTCCCACGGTATCACCTAAGGGAGATTCAGCCATTTGCTCACATGCATTGTTTGCATTCATAGGACGTTGACTTAACCTTTAAACGGAGCAGCAGTGTGCCCAGCTTAGAGATTCCAGTTCCCAGCTCCACTGCTCCTAGGTATGGACGCTGGACTGATTTCTGGCCAGTGAGACGTAAGCAGGACTTGGGGAGAAGCAGGACTTCTGAAAAACTCAAAAGCAGGAAGACAGCACCCTTGGCCTTTCCTTTGTTCTTCTTGCTTCTTCTTTGGAATGTGGATCTGATGGCGGGAACTCCTGCAGGCTTCCTGGACCCTGAGGCAGGCTCGAGGTGGAGAAGCAGAGAGCAGAGGCAGACCAAGACCCCAGGAGTTTGGATCCTGACGCCCTTGTGCAGCTTCCACACCAGCCCATAACTGCTGACTTTGGGCCTTCTCTTAATATAAGAGAAAAGTTCATTTCCAGAAGGTTTAAGCCATTGTAACTTTTAGAATAAGTTGGTAGAAAGCGGAATGAAATCCGTAACTGAAAGAGCAGAGAGGTGATTTCCCCCCTCCCTCTAGGGAAGCTCCTTGGTCCCCCATGCAGAAGTGGCAACTCCAAGGACCCCGGGCCCCTGGGCCCAGCTGTTCGGAAAAGGGGGGCACCCCATCCTAGAACAACCTGTCAGTAAGCTGGACGGGGTCCGTGCAGTCTTGGGAGGGAGAGCTGAGGCTGGGGAACCTGTAGGAAGAGAGGAGGACAGGGTCTGGGGCCAGGCCCTGCATAAGCCCGTGGAGGGCAGAGGAGCCAGAGAAGGGGAGAGAGCCCCCAGGCCCTGTGCGACCTGGCCTCAGCCGCAGGGGCCTGGATCTGTAGTGGAGACCCAGCTTCCTCGTACCTGCATCCCAGCACCCACACACTCCGGCCCCAGGAAGTCGTCCCTCACCCCCACCGCTCCCCTAGGCCCCAGATCTGATTTGTTATTAACTCCTTTGATTTTGTCTCCCAAATATTTCTGGATCAGGCTGCTCCTTGCCACCTTCCCCCCGCACTCTGAGGTGCAACCTTCCGGCCGCCCAGCTGCACAGAGTCCTGCAGGGTCGCCTGCGCCCCTCGGACCACTGCCTGGGCTTCGCACGTGGCCAGGAGGAGCGTTCCACAGGCCAGCCTGAGGGGCCCAGGAAGGTGGTGTTTCCAGTCAGAGACGGTCCAGTGAATCGTCTTGGGATGTACATCACAGAGGGGCTGGTCCTGACGGATTAAGAAAGGAAACCACAGGGGCTTCCCTGGTGGTCTGGTGGCTAAGACGCCACACTCCCAACGCAAGGGGCCTGGGTTTGATTCCCTGGTCAGGGAGTTAGATCCCACATCCCACAACAAAGACCCGGCACAGCTAAATAAATAAATAGCAAAAAAAAAGAAAAGAAACCATAAAGATACTAGAATAAATTACAGGAGAGTATTTATTATACACTTGTAGAGTGAGGCAAGCCTTTCTAACCATTACCGCACCTCAAATCATAGAAGAGAGCAAGCACCCCTGTAACCATGGAAAAATTGAAATCAGGACTTCTCTGGCCGCCCAGAGGTTGAGACTCTGTCCTTCCACTGCAGGGGGTGTGGGTTTCTTTCCTGATGGGCAACGAAGGCCCAAAAGTCACATGGTGCGGCCAAAAAAGAATAAAATAAAATCAATCGGCAGAAAGCAGAAGATTTTTAGGGCCACAAAATGGTTCTGGGTGATGCTGTAATGATGTCACTGCACACCTGTCCAAACCCGTGGCGTGTACCGAGCAGGAGTGAACCTCAATGGGAGCGGTGGACTCTGGACCGTGATCACATGTGATGTGTGTTCATCAGCCGTAACGGTAAACCAGACACATGAGATAGTGAATGTGGGTGCTGATAGAGGAGGGTGACTGCATCTGGGGGCAGAGGGAATACAGGAAATCTTTGTCATGATGCTCGGTTTTGCTGTGAACCTAAAATCGCTCTGAAAAATAAAGGCTATTAAAAGCAAAACCAGAAAATTAAATCTAACCACCTAATTGAAAACTGAGTAAGAATTTGAACAAAAGATGAGCAAAACAGGGACTTACCTGGTGGTCCTGGGGCTAAGACGCCACCCTCACGAAGCAGGGGGCCCCGGTTCAGTCCCTGGTCAGGGAACCAGGTCCCACACGCCGCAGTGAAGATCTGCCAGGCCACAACTGAGACTCCTGTGCAGCCAAATAGGTAAATAAACATCTCATTTAAAAAAAGAAGATGAGCAGAGTAAAAAGGCTGAGTTGGTACTGGTGAGATGAGACCTTGTGCTGGTGGAGAAGAAGCATATAGGACGCAACAGAAGGCATCCGCTAGTGTCAGAACAGTGACACAGATCACAAGTGCACACACGTGGTGGGAGCCCAGTGATTCCAAGTCCAGGAGTTTGGGCCACGCGTGCACGTGCACAGATGCAAAACGACTCACGTATGAAGTCATTACATTTACAAAAACATTCCAAACCATGTATGTAAGGTAGTAAGCTACCCTTGGGAAAAAATGCAGTATTTCTGGATGGAATCTAAGATAACTCTGAATATCCTCCTCCTCTGGGTTGGAGAACTGGTGGCTGGAGAATCAAGTAATAAAGACCAGGATTTCCTGAGTGACAGGAGTGTGTTTGTGATACTAGGCGGGCCCTGAGAGGGTATGCCAATCACGTGACTCAGAGTTTCGGGATGGGGCTGGTGTTTCGAAGACCAGCCACCCGATTGGTTAGACTGAGTAGAGGGTGGGGCTTGGAGCTAGGTGCTCCTCCTCCGTCCTGGGGGAGGGGAGGGGGCTGGAGGCGAAGCTCAGGGTGGAGCCAGCGTGTCATCAGTCCCGCTGCGCATTGAAAGGCTAAGGATATCTTTGGACACTGAGGCTCAGTGGTGCTTCCCGGCCGATTGCAGGAGAGCGGTGATGCCCCGGTTCCACCAGGAAAGGGCCCAGAGCTCTGTCTTCGAGACCCATACAGACCTCACCCTGTGTGTCTGTACTCGTCTGGTCCAAGCTTGTGTCTGTTATAATAAAACTTAAGTGATCCTAAGCTCAGCACTTTCCTGAGTTCTCTGGATCATTCGAGGGGATCGTCCAACCTGAGGAGGGTCATGGGAATCCCCACGGTTGTGGACAGATTGTCAGAAGTGTGGGTGGCCTGAGGTCTCCACTGGCATCCTAGGGGGAATGGAGCCTTGACCCCGTGGCTGGTGTCAGAGTTCATGTTGGGGGTCTTAATTGGGAAAGAAGAGCAGGGCTGAGTTTTTGCTGTGACCATTTGTACCTTTTTTAAAAGTATGTTTCGTATTTATAACCAAATATGTAAGATAAAAAAAAAGATATTTTTAACTCTAGGAGGAAAAAGAAAAAATGGTTGTACCTGAAAGCCCAGTCTAAACCTGAAACAAATGAAAATGAGGCCGAACTTTGAGCACGGGATTGAACCGGTAAATGGGAAAAGCCCTCTTACCATCGATTCGTGGCCGACCGGTCCCTGGGGAGAGGAGACGGGCTAGTGGTACTCCAGCCTGTTTCCTTGACAGCCTCTTTCTTTCATCCTGCGTCTATCTTCACTGCCTCGCCTGGAGCACGCAGACCTCCCGCCCCCAAAGTCAGGAACGCTGTGTCAGGAACGCAGGTGTCCAGGTGGAGGTGCTGAGGTGGGGAAGCGCTTCCCACCTTTCAGAAGCTGCGTTCCCAGCCTGCAGACTCCAGCCTGGGGTGTGTTTGGTCTTACCTCAGAAAGAAAAGCCCCATTCAGAAGCAACACGGGAGCTGGAGAAGCAAGCGGAACACAGGCAGGCCATCGAACACCCTCCCCACCTGTCCTGGGCAGCCCTCCTCCTGGATTGTCCTGCTCCTGGGATATTTTCTTCTCTCCGTGTCCTTCTTTCTCCTCTGGGCCCTTCTCCCACACAAAGCAGAAAAGGAAAGTGCTTAGCAGGTTGTTTCTCTGTGGCCGTCATCACAGGGTGTCACAGGAGACGGGGCCCAGGACGTGCACTCGCTTGGGGAAGACCGCAGACCCGCCTGGTGATGACCATGCTGGGCTGGGCTCGTGCCCGGCGTGTTCTCTGAGCCCATCACCTGTGTCGACTGG
The DNA here is from genome assembly GCF_055505025.1 of Bos grunniens. Classification (NCBI taxonomy): domain Eukaryota; kingdom Metazoa; phylum Chordata; class Mammalia; order Artiodactyla; family Bovidae; genus Bos; species Bos grunniens. The sequence continues at coordinate 2,890,552 of NC_141168.1, read as the reverse complement.
ACGTCGGAGTCATCCTTTCCTGTAGGGGAGGCTGCCCCCCTGCTGGTGGACTTCTGCCCCCCCCCCACCTGCTGCACCCCACTCCCCCAACCCCGTCCGCTGTCCATCACAGAGGGAACCTTGCCTGCTGTCCTAGGCAGGGCCCACTGTGGTCGTTTCCTACTTCAGCTGCTCTGGCAGGTTTCCGGAGCCACAGCAGAAAGGCCCTAGCGGCCTCCACAGGAGGACATACCTGTCCCGGGAGCTCCGAGCTGCCTTCCGCTCCAGGCAAGGGACAGTTCTGAGGAGCAGAGGAGAGGCTGACGTCGTCTCTCCATCTCAGACTGTCTACCTGGACACCAGAGCATCACTTCTTCAGGGATTCATTCCTCGATATACTCCTGGCATCACTTCAGGGACATATTCCTGGCATTCAAACAGCCGCCGGCCCTTCCGTTTCCCCCTGTAGCGACCTGATCGCTGAGTTCGCGGGGCTGGGTGGGGACTGAATCCCGGTAGACGGTCCCCGGGGACTGTTCTGGTTTAAACAGCAGGGTCTTCAGCTGAGCTGTGAGTTGAGCCCCTCCTTCTTCTGGACTTGATCAACTTTACAGGATGTGAGGGCCTCATCTGGAGCCTTCGGAGATGTGACCCTGTCCTTGTATCGCAGGGTGGGGCGTCTATCCAAGACGCTTCTACCTTTCCAGAGGAAGCGAAGGAGCCGTTCCGTGCGCTGGGTCCTGGGGAGGCCTGCACGAAAAGGCACAGCTCACAGGCGGCTCAGCCACTGACCTCTCCTTGAGCCCTGAACCCCTGACTCGGTCCATCATCACCTGCCAAGAAGAACGAACTCACACCTCTGTGGGTGAGCAAGGTGGAGGAGGAGGCTCCCTGGTCCGCAGTGAGTGCTGGAAGGGGACAGGCTTCTGCGCCTGGGCACGTCCAGAGCTAGACAGGCTGTCCTCCCTGCCCCCTCGTGCCGGGAAGAGGACCTCACGCGTCACCCTGGAGGTGTCACCTTGTTCAGCTCAGTTGTGTCCAACTCTCTGCGGCCCTGTGGACTGCAGCACGCCAGGCTTCCCTGTCCTTCACCATCTCCTGGAGTTTCTTTCATGGCCATTGAGTCGGTGATGCCATCCCACCATCTCATCCTCATCCTCATAGGTGTCACCTATGCTGGGGGTAAAACCTACTCATGGCATCTGTGTAAGTGCTGCTGGAGGAGGCAACAGGGGGAACAGTGGAATTTTCCAAGGCATGGAGCATAACGTCTTAGGTCCCACTGGCCGAGTTCACGGCCTCCCCCAGCTCTGGGCAGCAAAGGCGATGGCCAGTGCTGGAAAAGCTGGCAGGGACCAGACTGGGCCTTCCCTGCCTGCCTCCTCCCACCCTGAAAGCTGCTGTGAGCTTGCAGTTCTGCTTCCAAAGCGGGGTCAATGCCAAGCAGCCTTTTCAATTAAAATCGGTATGTTCCATTTTAACTGGAACCCTTCAACTAGTATCAAGATAGCATTTCACATTTAAAGGGTTTCTGTGGCAAGATTGCATTGAGAGTTGACCCTCAGGGCAAAAAAAAGAATGAATAAGAGAAAAAGCCAGTGGTCTCCCTTGCTCTGAGGTTTAAGGGACCATCTCATTTCCTGGGACAGATATTTCTCTTCCACTGAACTGCCTCGTCTCTTTTACTTAGACTGGAAACCTCCTGGGCCGGCCTGCGTGACCCCTGCCCCCAAGCAGAGCAACAACCACCAGCAGCTTGAAAGAAACACATGTGAGCCATGGGGCAGCCTGATGGAGGTAGGAGACAGCTTGGGCAGCCCCCGGCAGGACCCCTGCCCTGTGCAAACACCTCGGGGTGTCCTGGGGACCCCTCATCTGCACCCTCACCTGCACAAGCTTCGGCTTCTAGAAAGCACTGTCCTTAAGCTTGGCAGGAAGCCATGGAGACACAGTCCTGGAGAAAGGACTCAGCTGAGACGCCGAGGAGTGCGCTTTCCTCTTTGGGCAGGAGAGGTGGCAGGAAGGGGCTTTCTCTCTAGCTCCTGTCTCCTTTGTTTCTAAGATACATTCACCAGAGAGGCTGAGGATTGGGTCAGATCGGGGCTGTATTTTCTGGGAGAAATCCTGCTGACTCTGGAACCTGTCGCAACAGAGCAGGTGAGCTAGGAACTGGAGATGCAGCTGGAAACGCGGGCCTCTTGGGAGCAGTGCCCAGGGGCCAAGCGAGGGGTCCCAGAGGAGCTGAGGGTCCTGGGGCACGGTGGGGGGCAGCCACTCCAGGGCTGAGCTCCTGTCCCCTGGCACGAGTGCCGGACCCAGGCTCCTCAGGGCCCCCGCGGAAAACACACAGCGGGGAGAAACGGGGTGTCTCGAGAGGTGATGAATGGCTGGGGCAGAGCTTAGGCCAAAAGGGCAGGGGGACGTTGTAGCCCCAGGGCCGTGACCAGCCCTGAGCCCAAATCGGGCAACTGGAACTCGGGAGGACATTTGTAGGGAATACAGCTGTTGAAAGTGACCTTCAACAAGACCTCAACAAGGTCGCAGCGGAGGGCCGCCTGAGACCTGTACCAGCCTCAGGGAGGGGTCAGGGCAAGCACCCACGCCGTGATGGCCGCCGTCCAGTAGAGGGCGCCACACGTGAGGCCGAGAAGCTGCCGCTGACAGTTCATCAGTCAGTTCAGTTGGGTCGCTCAGTCGTGTCCAACTCTGCGACCTCATGGACTGCAGCACACCAGGCCTCCCTGTCCATCACCAACTCCCAGAGTTTACTCAGACTCATGTCCATTGAGTCGGTGATGCCATCCAGCCATCTCATCCTCTGTCGTCCCCTTCTCCTTGTGCCTTCAACCTTTCCCAGCATCAGGGTCTTTTCAAATGAGTCAGCTCTTCACATCAGTTGGTCAATTATTGGAGTTTCAGCTTCAGCATCAGTCCTTCCAATGAGCACTCAGGCCTGATCTCCTTTAGGATGGACTGGTTTGATCTCCTTGCAGTCCAAGGGACTCTCAAGAGTCTTCTCCAACACCACAGTTCAAAAGCATCAATTCTTTGGTGCTCAGCTTTCTTTCTTTTTTTTTATTGGAATATAGTTAATTTATTATATTATAGAATTTCAGGTGCACATTGTAGTGATTTAATATTTTTACAGATTATATTCCATTTAAAGTTATCATGAATATTAGCTCTATTCCCTGTGAGCTTTCTTTATAGTCCAACTCTCACATCCATACATGACCACTGGAAAAACTATAGTTTTGACTAGACGGACCTTTGTCAGCAAAGTATTATCTCTGCTTTTTAATTCGCCATCTAGCTTTTCTTCCAAGGAGCAAGTGTCTTTTAATTTCGTGGCTGCAGTCACCACCTGCAGTGATTTTGGACCCAAAAAAATGACGTCTCTCACTCTTTCTATTGTTTCCCTGTCTATTTCCCATGAAGTGATGGGACCAGATGCCATGATCTTCGTTTTCTGAATGTTGAGCTTTAAGCCAACTTTTTCACTCTCCTCTTTCACTTTCATTAAGATACTCCTTAGTTTCTCTTCACTTTCTGCCATAAGGGTGGTGTCATTTGCATATCTGAGGTGATTGATATTTCTCCCAGCAATCTTGATTCCAGCTTGTGCTTCTTCCAGCCCAGCATTTTTCATGATATACTCTGCCTATAAGTTAAATAAGCAGGGTGACAATATATGGCCTTGACATACTCCTTTTCCTATTTGGAACCAGTCTGTTGTTCCATGTCCAGTTCTAACTGTTGCTTCTTGACCTCTTAAAATGTTCTTTCAGTTAAAACAGTTGAGTGCTTCACACATGCCAGGCACTGTTCTAGGTTCTGAAGATTTGGCAGTGAACAAAACTGACAAAGTCCCTCCCTTATGGGGCCTACATTTTAGAAGGTTTCATCCACACTCAGCATGGGGTCCAGAGAGAAAGCAATCTGGTTTGAATGGCCAAGTGTTTAAGCAATTCCTACATTGATGAAGGACAGTTAGCCTCCTTTGGGGTTACAGGTGGTTTCCAGAAGAACAGAGACAGAACACAGAGAGAGTTCTTCTGTGTAGAACTTTGAGGAAATGACCCAAACCTAAGAAAAGCGGGAATCCACGCTACTGTTTTGACAGGAGAGAGGGGTCTCCCTTGTGGGTTCAAGCCCTGGGTCGGGAAGGTCCCCTGGAGAAGGGAATGGCACCCCACTCCAGTGTTCTTGCCTGGAGAATCCCATGGACGGAGGACACCACCAGCTAAAGAACGTTGTCTGGGGCACCCAGGGTCCCCCAGGGAACCCCGCTCCCCGGCACAGTCACACCATCGCCAGGGAACCTGTCCGTGGGGTCCCAGGCTCCTGGCACCCTCTGGACAGCCTACTTTACGTGTAACACCCTCCCCGGTAGCCCCCAGGACTGGATGCTATGGAGTCTCTTCTTGAGATCATGTAAAGTTAAAGTATCTTGGTAAAGTATCTCAGTGGTAAAGAATCCACCTGCCAATGCAGGAGACGCAGGTTCGATCCCTCATCCGGGAAGATCCTTCATGCTGCAGGGCAACTAAGCCCAGATGCCACAAGTACTGAGCCTGAGCTCCAGAGCCCAGGGGCTGCAGCTACTGAGCCCACGTGCCTGGAGGTGGACTCTGCAACAAGAGGAACTACAACGGTGAGAAGCCCGTGGACCACAGCTAGGGAGTAGGCCCCACTCCCCACAGCTAGAGAAAAGCCCGCACAGCAAAAAGAAAGAAAGAAAGAAAGACTGTTGTCTGCTACCCAGTTCGACAAAAATCAAGTCATTAGCCACCGTGACAGCCAACTTACAGAACACCGCACATGGGATTCAGGGCCAAGATCAGGACGAGGCCCTCTGTGCTCCGGGAGAACCGGCAGAGCAGGCCTTCAGAGCATTGGGTGTTTTCAGGAGAAAAGTTTATGAAGCAAGGTTCTTGCGTCGTCCCACGCTTAGAAAAGCACCATGATCAGTAACTGAGATTTCTGTTCCCTGTGACTGACAGTGACCTTCTGGTGAGATGGGTGCTGAGTTGCATGGACCCCTTCTCCAAAATCACACATGTACTGACCCCCACCCCTTTCAAGTCGTTGCTCAGAGCTCTCTGAGAAGCTGTCTCCCAGGCCATGGTCCTCGGTGAGACAGCCCAGGTAAAGTTAAACTCAGGACTCGCGCTTTGAGTGGGTTGATGTTTTTTTTTCAGTTGACGGCACCAAACTGATAGTGACTCCCAAATTAAATATCCTGATTCCCCCGGCGATGTCTGCATTTCCCTGAGGATAATGCCCAGCCTCCTACAAGAGAGGGCCCTCCTGCTTCTCTCTGTGCTGTTTATGCCGGGCGCCTACCACAGGTTTCCTGACTGCATTGTGCGTCTTCAGCCCTGTGCACCTCTGCCCCTCTGCCCTAGACGCTGACCCTCCTTCACTTCTTCATTCACCCAACTGCTCCCGGGCCTTCGAGACTTGATCCAAGTGTCACCTCCTCCAGGAAGCCTTCCCTGAGCACTCGCCTGCCCTCCGGTCTGAGCCCAGCTTGGGCGCCCCCAGGGCGGCACCCTCCCTCCGTGTGCAGTGGAGCCCCCAGGGCGAGGCGGGCCTGTTCTGTGTGACCCAGGTCTGAACGCCAGCACAGAGCAGATGCACTGGAAAGAGACAAAACCAGGTAATACCTGGGAATTGAAGCAGTTCACAGGACCCGACTTCCCCATCACAGAGGGAGGAAAGGGAAAGTGTTAGTTGCTCGGTCGTGTCCAGCTCTTTGTGACCCCATGGACTATAGCCTGCCAAGCCCACGAGGCTCCTCCATCCGTGGGATTCTCCAGGCAGGAATACTGGAGTGGGTTGCCATTTCCTTCTCTAGAGGGTCTTTCCTACCCAGGGATTGAACCCGGCTCTCCCGCGTTGTAGGTAGACTACCATCTGAGCCACCAGGGAAGCCATGGAGGGAGGGGACGTTATTAAATGGACTCTGAGAGCATTTTCAGCTCCAACATTCCATCAGTTGTCCTCACACTAAAAACTATGAACACGAAGCTTAACATAAAAGGTCTTTCCACGGACTGCTGGCTGCGCTCGGCATTTATCACCATCCGTGTGCCCCGGGACCGCGGGATCGCGACCCAGCAAGACGGAGCTGACCGCATTCATGAATCACGTGGCACCATCGCCCCCGACCCCTGCCGCAGGCGCTGATCCTCAGACCTCAGTTCTTACCTCAGCTGTACCCAGAGTCGGGGACCAGACGTGCTTCCCAGCCTAGGGCCCCAAGGGCGTGTGAAACCCCTCACACTAGGGGACTAATGTGGGCGCCCGTCATGAACAATGTTGTGCTTGCATTTTGCACATTTTCCCTGTGTCCCTGTGTTAGGATCGTCCCTTCCAGAAGCACAGGGTCACTGAGCACATGGGGGAGAAGAAGGGGAGCATTAATCCGAGCATCCCTGGGACTCGAGACCACGCCTGGGCAGGGAGGGGAGCGACCCGTCTCCTCCTCCCGGCTGGCCCACGGCATCCCCCGCGGGGGCTGCCTTCCCTGCCGCCCTCTCTGACCTCTCAGGTTGCACTCGGCTGTGCGTGTGTTCACACTTCGTTATTTTACGCGTGTGTGGGGGTGGGGTATTACATATTCTTTTAATGTGGATCAAAGCAGCCCATGTAGAGAGTTTACAGTGACGGCACGCTGCTACGTAACAGCTGGTCCCATCGTCACTTGAAGTGTCCGTGTGACGCTCCCCAGCCTGGCTCTGGAAGGCGGGGACCCCCACGGGGTGACGGGCAGGATGATGGCACTTCTGTTACATCTGTGATCGGTGCTCCGTTCTGATACGGGGAAGCTTCTGGCAGCCGAGCAGCAGCGTGAGACATCGCTCCCCTTGCCGCCTGGTCCCCCTGCCTCGTCGGTGGTTGACATGCTCTGCAGTCACTCTGCTCCCTGTATCCACCTGGAACTCGCACCCAGAGTCCCCCGTGGAACCCCCCCTCCGTCGCCAGGGACGCTGTCCGTGGGGTCCCGGGTTCCTGACACCCTCTGGACACCCTGCTCTACGTGTAACACCCTCCCCAGTAGCCCCCAGGACAGAACACTGCAGAGACTCTTTTTGAGACCATGTAAAAATAAAGTCTCTTTATTCCACCCGCATAACCAACTGGTGATTTGATTGAGGTTCAGGGTGCGAAGTCGTTTTTCCCTCTGACCTCCTAAGGCTTTTCTCTCTGAGTTTCACCTTTGACTTTGTTGTTGAAAGTTGGGGGGCCATGGGAATGCCTCCCCCAACCTCAGCTGTCCCCAAGGCCTCCAGCCCCCACGCTCCCACCTCCATCGGGACTGACGCTGCATCCACGGGGAACACAGGTGACCCGGTCCCAGCGGCTCTGCTCGGACGCCTGTGACCGCGTGTTTGCAGCTCAGCCTCCTAGGGCCTCCTCCCACCACGGAGATTGTCCTTGGGAGACAAGGGCCCCTCTGATGGCAGACTGGCCTTGGGACCCCCGGCCCCGGGGAGCTGTCCTTGGCCAGTGGCTTCTCCGTCCTCCCTCCCCCTCCTCCACCCACAGCTGGAGCTCCTCCCCCGTGAAATCCTTGCCTTGTCAGTCTGTCCACGCCCACCGTGGCTCCTTGTCTACATCTTCGTGTGTCTACATCTTCTTAAAGTCCTCACAGCACGTTCCAGTGGGGCTCTGAGTGAAGATAACTCCTGCAATCAACCCCGTCTACTGGAAATCCTGAAACTGCAGTGTCAGGGCGACCCCGGGACTACAGCTGGCCTAGTGGGGAGACCCGGGGTTCCTCCCCGCAAGTGGGACAGCGAGGGGACTGGGGGACAGGGTCCGCAGGGGCTCAGGGTGTGCGCACATCGCCCCGAACACCACGGCCCCACGAGGGCCATGCTGCCGCTCAGTGGCCCACATGTCATTTGGTTGTCGTTACGAACAACCCCTGCTGTGACAGGTGAGTTAATAACATTTTCAAAGTAAAGAATACTGGCCACAGACTCTGCCTGCTGGAGTCGGATTTCATTGCTTTGGGAGTGGCTCCTGTGCGTCAGGGTCCCAGGGACGTGAAGCAGAATTCGTGGGAGGGAAACTGGCCACAGCCGCTGCTGGACGCGGCGGGCCTGGGTGGGGGGCAAACCCACTTCGGAGGTAAAGCAGGAACCCATTACGGGGCAGAAGGCTCCAAACTTGGGCGCATGGTGAACCTTAGTGGGGTGAGGGAGCTCGAGGGGCTGAGAAACCTGGGTGCCATAGTGGGGGGGAGGGGTAGAAAGGGGGCGTGGCCACTCCTGGTGCCTGGAGATGGAGCGGGGGAGGGGGTGTCACGGCAGGGATGGGGTGGGGGTCACCCACCCCGCGTGGGGGGCCTTCCCCTCCTACTCCTGATGTGTCCTCGTCATCGGATGTGGGAGCAGCCCTGAGCACGTCGGGCAGGAGGCCTGGTTCTCCCTACTGCCCCTGCATTTACAGTCTTCACCCAGGACTTGAGGGTCCCCGCGCTTCCCTGTGGGGCAGTGGGATCTGTTCCCTTCGGGGATTCATCTCCCTGAAGAGCAGACCCGCTCCTCACAGCTGTAGACCGTGTGTCCCCCGAGGGCTGTGGGCGGTGAGAGCCACACTGGTCCAAAGAGCACAGCCCACTCTGCAGTACCAAGCGCCTCCTGGAGGGGCTTCCACACAGACACGCTGGGCCAGGAAGGGCTGGGCCTGTGCACGGAGGCACTGGGGGTGCTGGGGACCCTGGGGACACGGCCTGGCGTCACAGGGTGCCCAAAGCCCTTTCTGCCCTGGACCTCGGTCTCCTGCCATGGGAAGTTGGGAGCAGGGGCTGTCCCCAGCGGATGTCCTCCCGGCTACCTTCTTCATCCCCGGCAGCCTGCAATTCATCAAAGGAGGCTCCAAACACACCAGGAGAGTCTGCCTGCAGATGGCAGGAGTCCACGCAGGCCCTCAGTGGACATGAAGTCGCCGTTCTTGCAATTTCGTTTTTTATAGAAATAGAGAAATGGCAAGTAGCTCAGAGACCATGCTTTCTAAACACCTGACTTTATATACCAAAGCGTCATGTGGCTTGTGAAAGGCCAGAGAAGCAGTTAGCGGTGAGACGGGACACACACACGGACAACAGCCAGACCAGGTGTAAACTCAGAGCCGGACCCACGTGCGGCAGCCAGGCCCGGAAACCAGCCCCTTCTCCACGGGCACCAGGTGAAGGGAGCCAGCCTCTTTCCCCAGCCACCAGCTCAGCAAGCCCGGTAACAGTTGGGCCGGTGTGGCCGGGATTAGGGTCAGAATGTGAGTTCTGACGGTTTTCTAATTGCTGTCTCCACTTCCAATTTAGGACCAACTCTGGAAAGCCTAAGTAATCCCCCTTAGTGGAAGCCCCGCTTGCAGGCTTGCCCCAGCGCCCGGCGTCCACAGACCCTGCAGGCACCCTGAGGCCTCCTCCCATGGGGAGGCTGTCCCCCACCGCAGCCCACAGGAGCTCCGGCAGCTCCGAGGAAGCAGCCCCCGCGGGCTCATCGGGGCCCTTCGTGACCCCCACAGCGCTGGACTGAACCTCACCGCTGGCCTCCGGGCCCTCCCCCAAGCTCTCCCCAGAGTCTCACCGCCCGGAAGCAGAACATGGGTGGCTTTCCCGAGGTAGGTCTTGGCCGCAGGTTGCCAGCTCCCAGGGCCGCTGGGGGCCTGGCCAGCGTTTGGAATTGCTCTCCTTGGGAACACTCACCTCCATGTCAAACAATCAACCTACCCCTTGACCTTCAGAGGATTACTTTTGAACTTGGCACTTCCGGACGGCAAGTAACTCAGACTCATCCATGTGTGTGTCTGAGGTCACGTCTCTCACCTGAGTGTACGCGTTACTTCTCAGAGTTCCCCAAAGCTGACGGGCCCATCCCCTCATCCCCAGGGGTGGCCGGGTCCCTTGCGGGGGCTCAGATGTCTAGGGCATGCTTTGGTGTCCTGGTTGCGTGCCCTCAGGTGTGTAGAAGCCTTAATTTATATTCAAACAAGTGGTAGATGGTTGGAATATTTTTTCAGTCACTGTCCACGATGACAATTTAAAAATGCAGGTCCCACCCTATCAATCAGAATCCTGTCATCATTTTTACAGTAAAAATTTACTAGGTCTACAATGTAGCCCACTGAAAACATTTTAAGAAAATAGTATTATTCATAATCCTAAATTCAGTTCAGTTCAGTTCAGTTGCTCAGTCATGTCCAACTCTGCGACCCCATGGACTGCAGCATACCAGGCCTCCCTGTCCATCACCAGCTCCCAGAGTTTACCCAAACTCATGTCCATTGAGTCGGTGATGCCATCCAACCATCTCATCCTCTGTCGTCCCCTTCTCCTCCTGTCTTCAATCTTTCCCAGCATCAGGGTCTTTTCCAGTGAGTCAGCTCTTCACATCAGGTGGCCAAAGAATTGGAGTTTCAGCTTCAGCAGCAGTCCTTCCAATGAACACCCAGGACTGATCTCCTTTAGGATGGACTGGTTTGATCTCCTTGCAGTCCAAGGGACTCTCAAGAGTCTTTTCCAACACCACAGTTCAAAAGCAAACCCCTCCTAAAACCAAATATTTCGGTGAACAACCTCAGAGGAGGGGAAAAAAAAACTTCAAAACCCCAACAGTTAAGGAGAAAAAGTGCTAATTTTGTGAGAAATAAATCACCTTTGATTTGTGAGGGGGAGTTCCCCTGCTCCAGGATCTGTCACTTTATGCTATGTAAATTTCAAGTACAGGAAGTAGAAGCCTTGACTCGCCACGTGTAGTTTGACCAGCTCTTTGGCCTTTCCCTCACAATGACCTTCTCAGCTCTTTATCAGGGGAGCTGGGCATGGGGAGTGTTTTACTCCAGCTGTACATGTGCCTTGTGCTTCCCCAAGAGCCTGGGGGAGTCTGGCTGTGGCCATGGCACATCCCTCTTTCTACACTGTGAGGAGAGCTCGGGGCCACAGACGTGTGTGCCAAGTGTGTTGGTCACTCGGTCGTACCCACCTCTCTGTGACCCCACGGACTGTCGCCCACCAGGCTCCTCTGTCCACGGGATTCTCCAGGCAAGAACACTGGAGTCAGTTGCCAGGCCCTTCTCCAGGGGATCTTCCCGACCCAGGGATTCAACCCGAACCTGCGTCTCTCACGTGTTCTGCATCTGCAGGCGGGTTCTTTACCGACTGAGCCACGAGGGAAGCCCAAACAGTTGTGTAAGTCCCAAGAATGATGTACTGGCCCTCTGGCCAAGGTCCTGAAGACCGGTGCTGCAGGCTTTGTAGAATCCAGATGCAGGAGCCTCCCCCCGACTCTAAGTGGAGGGAGACAGGCAACTTGGAGCGGAGAGCTCTGCCCAAGTGTTTAGACTGGTTTCCCAGCAGGAAGTGTGGCTGGCATCCCTGGCTGCCTCTCTGCCTTCTAACCCCTGGGATGAGTCACAGGGCCGGGGCCTGAGTAAGTCTCCTTCAGTTCAGTTCCGTTCAGTTCAGTCACTCAGTTGCGTCCAACTCTTTGTGACCCCGTGGACCACAGCACGCCAGGCTTCCCCGTCCATCACCAACTCCTGGAGTTTACTCAAACTCATGTCCATTGAGTCGGTGATGCCATCCAACTATCTCATCCTCTGTCGTCCCCTTCTCCTCCTGCCCTCAATCTTTCCCAGCATCAGAGTCTTTTCAAATGAGTCAGCTCTTTGCATCAGGTGGCCAAAGTATCGGAGTTTCAGATTTAGCATCAGTCCTTCCAATGAATATTCAGGGCTGATTTCCTTTAGGATGGACTGGTTGGATCTCCTTGCTGTCCAGGGGACTCTCAAGAGTCTTCTCCAGCACCACAGTTCAAAAGCATCAATTCTTCGGCACTCAGCTTTCTTTATAGTCCAACTCTCACATCCATACATGACCACTGGAAAAACCATAGCCTTGATTAGATGGACCTTTGTTGGCAAAGTAATGTCTCTGCTTTTTAATATGCTGTCTAGGTTGGTCATGACTTTTCTTCCAAGGAGTCTTTTAATTTCATGGCTGCATGAGTCTCCTTAGAACAAACGAAATGGGTGACATCAGGTTGGTTAACACCCAGGATGGCCTCACAGGGGACAGAACTTACCCAGGAGCGGCTAGATTGGCCTTGTCACCCTTGGTACCAGCCCCTGGTTCCCTTCGCTCAGCCCGGACCCCCTCTGCGCTCAGCCCTCCCCTGCTCCCTTGGCTCCTGCCCCTCTGCCCTGCTCGCGCACATGATCTGAGCTCCTTTCCTAGGTTACAGGGAGGCTGGGACCCTTGGAACAACCTGTGCCTGAGATCCCAAATTGCATAGCACCTAAGAGAGACAGTCATGTGAAAAAAATCCCACACATTAAAGCAAGGTTACAAACTTCCCTGGTGGTGCAGTGGATAAGAATCTGCCTACCAGGGCAGGGGACACAGGTTCTATCCATGGCCCGGGAAGATTCCACGAGCCGTGCAGCAACTAAGCCTGTGAGCTGCACCTACTGAAGCCCGTGCGCCTAGAGCCCGTGCTCCGAAACGAGAACCACTGCTGAGAAGCCCGTGAACCACAACCAGAGAAAGTCCTCACAGCAACGGAGACCCAGCACAGCAACCCCCCAAAACCCCACAAGACTGCAAAAGGGCAGGGAAGGAAACAGCCACAGGAATTCAGTCTTGAGATTTTGAAATCACAGTTTTCTGACTCAGAACTGAGAAACACGGGGCAGCCATGGAGAGGGGAGGTTCCGCTGGGATTCCCACACCCAGGACTAGCTGTTGGGCCAAAAGCGCTTTTATTTGTCAAGTGTTTTGACAGATTTTAAAGCCGTTTTACTTTTACTGCCTGGAGAGGAAAGCAGCACTTGTCGGAGTACTTTTTCATAATTCTCCTCTTTTTGTCCAACAAGATCAACGAGCCAACCACCTGCAAGGGAAGGAACCGCCTCTGCTTCTGGAAAAGTGAGAGTGAAGTTGCTCAGTCGTGTCTGACTCTTTGAGACCCCATGGCTCCTCCGTCCATGGACTCTTCCAGGCAGGGATACTGGAGTGGGTTGCCATTTCCTTCTGGAGGAGCTTCAAAAACCAAGGGAGGGGCCAGACTCTTCTGGAATCCCCCAGACGCGTTTTGCAAGTAGACACAGGTGCGTCCTCTACCCTCAAAGCGCTGACGAGACCACAGCTCCTCTTTGCTGAGTCGCCAGTCAGCGCCTCCTCTCCAGAAGGCGGGAGACGCTCTTTCGCCACACCAGGCAGGCAGGAGTCCCGAGACTCACCATCAGCCGTGAGCACCCCTCCATCGCCAAGCCCTCCCTCTATGCCAGCTGTGCCACGTTGGTCTCTTGGTCCTCGCTCGGATGGATGTGCCAGAGAGCAGTCACGAGACGCATCCAGCTTCGGGGCTTTTTCAGCTCCATGACGGTGGACCCACGGGAACCCATTGCCATGGGGCAGCTGGGCGGACACCTGCGTCTTGGGGTCCCTGGCATAACTGGCGACCAGTCTTAACTGGTGGACAGGGCTCCTCCTGGGCTGAAAAAGCATAAACCCTGCAACACTGAGACTTGTGTTGACGCTTGGGTTCCCAGGGCTCATTTCTGTCTTCTTTTAACATCCATTTGATGGACTGGGAGCTCCTAACGAGAGATATCTCTAGACGAAATAGCTATTAGGTTGGGAACTTGGGTGTCTAAACAGGCATATCTTTCTAAATTGCAGATGATTAGCTGGTTCACAGACTTTAGCTGTGACAAGCATAATGCGTTGCTTAAGTGGCCTAAACGGGTTTGTTTTGCTCTCGCATATCAGCCCCAATGCTCTCCCAGCAGGAAACTTAAGAGCAAAAACAATAAATAAATGAATAAAATTGTGTTGACTGGAGAGGAAAAGAAAAACGGGCATCGATCACCAAATACTACAAAGCAAATAAACTGAGAAGTGGCATTTCAGGCAGAATTGACAGCTACAATGTGTCTGCATTTGCTCCACTGTCTCACTAGGGCACAAGTGCAAAGCTTATGCACCGATACAAGAGAACACAGAGTTGATACAATTTTGTGTTTCTAAGTCCTTTTAAGATACTGGTGGTGGTGGGCTGGAAAAATATGAATGATATGGAAAATGTGTCAACTCAGCTATTTTTAAATGAACAAAAAGAGCTGATACTTAAAAAATACAAAGTATACTTTTCCAAACTGAAAAATTCCTTTGTAGTGCAATCAGTCAAGGTCTAATTTTAAACTATCACCTCTTGCATTTGGGGTGCACGGGCAATCTTGTTTCCCTAAAGCAGAATATCCTGCATGGCCTGGTTTGAGCTCACCTGCTCCCCATCCGTGTTTCCTTTTGAGTAAATAGAAAAGAGCAAGTGCACAGCATTTAATGAGATGACTCCTTTAGGAGTCTAAATTACTCAGCATTTTCTAAAGGACTATTCAAGGACCTGCTATATAAAGTCAACAAGATCCTTAGATCTCCTCCTCTGTGACTACCACCATGGGCAAAGTGGTTACAATGTTTAGACATGAAATAAGAGAAGCAGACTATGGATCTGGTTGGCTTTGGAGAATTTACTCAATTGTTAATTAACTGGCTATCTTTAACCACTAATGTTTATCAAATGTCTTACATATTACCCAGACATATGAAACAGGCTTCAAACGCAACTTCATCCCATGTTCTAAACACAGGTCCTTTCTTGGGGAGCTGTCCACATGCTGCTCTGACAGCCGCTGGTGGGGGTGGGCACCACGGCTCCCACGTGATGGTCACCGAGAGGGAAATCCAGGTGGCGCGAGGCAGCTGCAGCGGTCTTGTCAGGACACCTGAGAAGACAAATTATGTTCTCTCTTTGTTGTTTTCTTTCTAAACATATTTGACAATCGATCTTTTATTAGCATTTGTGTTCTCTGAGATGATGCTTTTGTACATCACCTATGCTATTTCAGCACAAGGTATCAATCATGGATTAAGGACAAGATCTTGTACAAAGAATATTTATGTCTTAATTGTCTTGAAAGCTTGGCATAGTAATTGAAAATTCAAAGGTCAAAAATGCTCCTTTGTTTTTCCTATTTTTCAAGAAATCAAGAGGCCAACAACGCAAAGATTGATAGAAATACATTTTCCTTGTCTCTTTGGCACATTATACTAAATGGAGACAGGTGTCAGGCTGTCAAGACCTTGTGATGGTTCCCATCTAAAGGTGAATATGCCATTGAATGCCTACTAATAGAGATACTGCCTTAGAGGTAAAAAAGACTAACAGACAAATCATGAAAGAGGTCATTATGAAGGGATGTGAACACTGGAAGATACACTTAACCTCAACAGCAATCAAATATGAATGAAAGCCAAGCCTAGATGTCATGATTTACCAGTCAAGTTATTACACACAAAAATGTGTTAATCACAAGTATTGTATGAGAGCCAATCTTTCTGGGACTCTAACTGAAGGAAAGACTCTCAAACCCAAAGATACACAGAGGAAGTTGTTCATTCCAGAAAAACACAGGACACATTCTAAATATCACCAACAGAATCGATAACTAGGTTGCAAAATAGCCATACGATTATCTAGACTTAGTCAATAGTATACTGACTATGTATCCTTTCAGTGATAAGAGGGATACACTACTATGGATAAAATAAATAAGCTGTGAGGATGTTTCGTACAGCACAGGGGATATTTTATAATAATGGCAAATGGAATATAATCTTTAAAAATTGTGAATCACTGTGTTGTAGATCTGAAACAAAATATTGTAAATAACTATACCTCAATAAAAAACAAATAGAAGTCTCATGAGAGAAAAAGAAATATGGACCCTGACCCATAACTTGCATCATAATAAAAATGAACTCAAAATGGATCAGAGACTTAAATGGAAGACCTAAAATCATAAAACATCTATCTAGAAGAAAACACAGAAGAAAATCTTTGCAGCTTTGGCTAGGCAAAGATTATGTAAAACCCCAAAACCATAACCATAAAAGGGAAATGACTGATAAACTGGACTTCATCAGACTTTAAAACCTATGCTTTTTGAAAGATACTAATGATTATGAAAAAACAAGCCACTGACTTGGGAGGAAATATTTTTAAAACACACATGTGATAGAAATTTGCTTTCATGACATGAAAAGAATTCTCAAAACTCAATAATGAGAAACAAACCACCCAAACGTAAAACAGGGAAATAGTCTGAATGAAGATACACGGGCGGCACTCAAGCATGGGACAAGAGTTCAGTGCCCTAAGTCAGAGTAGGGGGTTCAGACAGACCAGAACGAAACACCACGGCACATTCATCGGAATGGTTAAAGCTTTAACCATTTGCCCTGCGGATGTGAATGCAGAACGGCATGGTTGCTTTGGAAGCCCGCTTGGCAGTGTCTTACAAGTAGATGTATATCCCTCATATTATCCAGAAATGTCACTCCTATTTATTCAAGGAAAGTGAAGCTTATGTTCACTCAAAAACCTGTTTGCGAATGTTGACAGTGCTTTATTTCTAATCACCCACCACTGAAAACAACTCAGATAAGCTGTGGGATGCATAAGCAGCCAGGCCCATCTTTCCAGTGGAATCCTGCCCACAATGGTCCTTTCAGCTGTGCATGAGACTCTCCCTGCAGTGTGCGATGAGACTTAGGAGGCTACTCATTGCATGATGCCATTCTGTGCATGAGACTCTCCCTGCAGTGTGCGATGAGACCCAGGAGGCTACTCATTGCATAATGCCATGCATGTGACTCCTTTCACATAACATTCTGGAATGTTATGGACCTGGGACCTTTGTCAACAAAAGTCCATATAGTCAAAGCTATGGCTTTTCCAGTAGTCATGTACAGATGTGGGAGTTGGGTCACAAAGAAGGCTGAGCACCGAAGAATTGATGTTTTCAAACTGTGGTGCTGGAGAAGACTCTTGAGACTTCCCTTAGACTGTAAGCAGATCAAATGAATCAATCCTAAAGGAAATCAACCCTGAATATTCATTGGACGGACTGATGCTGAAGATGAAGCTCCAGTACGTTGGCCATTTGATGCGAAGAGTCAATCTATTGGAAAAGACCCTGATGCTGGGAAAGATAGAAGGCAAAAGGAGAAGGGGACAGCAGAGGATGAGAGGGTTGGATAGCTTCACCAACTTAATGGACATGAATTTGAGCAAACTTCAGGAGGTAGTGGAGGACAGGGGCACCTGACGTGCTGCCATCCATGGGGCTGCAGAGTCCGACACAACTTATTGACTGAAAAACAACAACTAGAAAGGGCAAAATAAAATGTAAAAAGCACATCAGTTGTTTCCAAGGACTGTGGTTGGGAAAGGCATGACTGAAAAAGAACAGGAAGGAATTTGGGGAGATTTTAACTACTCTATATCTGACTGAGGTGGTGGTTAGGTAATTCTATGCGTTTGTAAGAACTCAGAGACTTGTACACTAAAAGCAGTGAATTTTGCTCTTTATTCTTATGAATAAACTTTCATCATTTGGGTGAAGATGACAGGTTCTGGACACGGATAGTGCTGATGGTTGCATAACAATACGAATGTACTTAATGCTACTGTACATTTGAAAATGCTTACAATGGAAAATTATGTTTTGTATATTTTACCACTATAAAAACAAGATTTCATAATTGCTAATTTCATTAATTTTTTAATATTCTATTTTACCTTTTGGCAATAGCGATTGTACTGTCAACTGAAAAAAGTGCATAACATGAGAGTTGTGTGTTAAGTTTTACTTGGGGCAGAACGAGGACTCTGGCCTGGGAGACAGCACCTCAGAGAGCTCCAAGCAGCTGCTCCACGGAGGCGGGCGGAGGCCAGTATATGCGTGATTTGGGCGACGGGAGAGCCCACAGGGAAGCACAGATGTTTTGCAAGAAGTCTCTGCTGGTCATAAGCAGCAGATGTCACCAGGACGCATTTTAGCGCTTTTCTAGACACGAGGAGATGCAAGAACTGGATTCATAAAACCTCCTGAAAGTATCTAAATATCCAAAGACCTGTTCGGCCTGTTTTTCCCAGAGTACAGAACACCTCATTCCTGATCTCCACTCTGAACTCCTTTCAAGGAGTGTTGAAGGTCAGCAGCTGCAGCGGCTCACGATTTAACCCAGCCACCAATTTGTATTGGTAGTACTTAAAGCACATTCATCTCTGTCGTATTACTGATCCCCATCTCACTAAAGCCCACTGAGCTTCAAATGTTCAGTCACTAAGTCATGTCCGACTCTTTGTGACGCTATGAACTGCCGCACGCCAGGCTTCTCTGTCCTTCACTATCCCTCAGAGTTTGCTCAAACTCATGTCCAATGAGTGGGTGATTCTATCCAGCCATCTCACCCTCTGTCATCCCCTTCTCCCCCCGCCTTCAATCTCTCCCAACATCAGGGTCTTTTCCAGTGAGTCAGCTCTTTGCATCAGGTAGCCAAAGTATTGGAGCTTCAGTTTCAGCTTCAGTCCTTCCAATGACGATTCAGGGTTGATTTCCTTCAGGACTGACAGGTTTGGTTTGGCTTGGAATGACCCCCTTTAACTTAGAAGACAGGTCCGGTAAGCAGTCTGATGAGGTGAGGCACGCTGCCTGCAGGTGGCGCCCTTCCCCTCCCAGCTATCCGCCCCCATCTGGCCGGTTCATCTCCAGAAAGCTGAAGTGCTCCTTGCTTTTCCTTTGCTGAGTGACAGCAAGGGTATTTCCTGAAGCTATGCATGGATTTTTGGAAAGAGGGACAGTTTGATCACTAATTAATTTTATTCAGTAGCTGGAGCAGAGATTTGAGTCAATAAGATTCAAAACTCACATATCAAATGCCTCGGTTTCCTTAACTTTCTGTGACACAGAAAACAAAACTTTCACGAAATAGCTATTTAGCTAGGTTCAGCACTCGCTGATGGTTTGCATTCTGTTCTATACTAAAGGACCGGTTACATTTTTCAAGTACTGCTCATGACCCACTAAGCCGACTTCGTCACCCACTGCTAAGAAGTGAGCATGCTTTGAAAAACACCCCTAGTGAGCTTGGCTACCCATCCTTTGCACGCATGCCAAGTTGCTTCAGTCGTGTCTAACTCTTCGTAAGCCCATGGACTGTAGCCCACCAGACTCCTCTGTCCATGGGATTCTCCAGGGAAGAATTCTGGAGTGAGTTGTCATGCCCTCCTCCAGAGGATCTTCCTGACCCAGAGATCAAACCCTCATCTCTTGGGTCTCCTGCGTTGCAGGTAGATTTTTTTTGTTCCACGCAGATTCTTTACTACTAGAGCCACCTGGGAAGTCCACGCTTTAGTCTCATTAACAACTTTTGTAGGGGAAAGACTGAAGGTCTTTTAACTATGTGTGTGAACTGAATATTTCTTAAAAGTTAAAAACTGTATTAAAAAAAAAAAAGTCCTTACCTCTTAGACCCTCATTTCCTATCCCTGTGACTAGCACCAAGGCTGCTTCAACCACAGGACCATGTCACTGGTCCTCACACCTCCATGCACCATCCTGCCTCAGGGCCTTCGCACCGGCTCTTCCTTCCGCCTGAAGCATCTTCCCCCAGATGTCCCCTGACTAGGCCCTCTCCTCCTCCAAGCCTCGGCCGCAGTGTCGCAGGGCCTTTGCACTGGCTCTTCCTTCTGCCTGAAGTATCTTCCTCCAGATGTCCCGTGACTAGGCCCTCGCCTCCTCCAAGCCTCGGCCGCAGTGTCGCAGGGCCTTTGCACTGGCTCTTCCTTCTGCCTGAAGTATCTTCCTCCAGATGTCCCGTGACTAGGCCCTCACCTCCTCCAAGCCTCGGCCGCAGTGTCGCCTCAGTGAGGCCCTCCCTGATTACTGGTTGAGAGCTGCAGCCACACCTCAGTCAGGCTTGCCCTGCTCTTCACGTCCCATCATGTCACCCTCACTATTTAGTACATTTATGTGTTGCTTATTGTCTGTTTATCCAAGTTAGACCATAACTCCAGAAGGGCTGGGGTCTTTCTGTCTCTTCACAAACGCCTGGAATAAAGCAGCATCTGGAAGATACTCAGCGGGTGCTGACAGAGTTTCTTGAGTATTCTCTACAGATTAGAATGGGCAGGTAGACGCTTCACATCGTATCTAGTCGATGAAGAGAAGCCAGGCACGTGGCTCTGCTCCCACCCGTGCCCCCGACCCCCAGGCTCAGGCCGACAGGATGCTTCTCAGAGGGCGGGCCTGGAGCAGAACCACTCATCACACTCACCAAAAAGGCAGGTTCCAGGGCTCACCCCAGACCCGCTGACGTAGAGTGTCTAAGGGCCGGGGCCAGGAGTTTGTGCTGTAGATAAGCCCCAGCCCCCACTAACTAGCTGTTTGGACTTTGCGGTTACCAGCACGCCATCTGACTAACCCCGACTGTGCGCGTGCTGCTGGCAATGCTGAGTCACGATGGCAACCGAAGTGGTGGCCATGGCGGAGGAGTAATCAGGCTGCAGGCTGGTTAATATGCGCCCAATGCCGAGCACCACCTAACGCAGTAACTCATTTACTCCTCTCCACAGCCCCAGAGACCAGCATGTTATCACTCACCCTAAAGGCGAGAAAGGGGGCAGAGAGCAGGGACAGTTTGTTTAAGGCCATGGGCCAGTCCAAGTGAAGCCCTGTGTACTGATCTGGTTTCCTGGGTGTACTATTTCACTGAGTACAATTTGATTCCAACTGCTACTTCTTTAAAATAAAAATAATGTGGAGAGAGGAAGAGAGGGTGAGATGTCTGGAAAGAGTAACATGGAAACTCACATTACCATATGTAACATAGATAGCCAACGAGAATTTGCTGTCTGGCTCAGGAAACTCAAACAGGGGCTCTGTATCAACCTAGAGGGGTGGGATGGGGAGGGGGATGGGAGGGAGGTTCAAAACGGAGGGGATATGTGTATACCTGTGGCTGATTCATGTTTAGGTTTGACAGAAAACAAAATTCTGTAAAGCAATCATCTTTCAATTAAAAAATAAATTAATTTTTAAAAAATAAAGAAAAAAGGGAAAAACAAATAATCGTATTTTTTGCAAAAAAAAAAAAAAAATCTACAACGAGGTCAAATAAAATTGAGAAGGAACTATTCAAAGAAGGCCAGTGCTTGTAAACTCCCGTGAGCCCACAAGAGGTGGCCTGGATCTCCTGTCCTCCCTTGTCCGAGATGTGCAGGAGGGTGGGAAGGTGGCCCCCCATGCTCTCTGGCCTGGGGAGCAGCCCTGCCGCCAGGCTGCCTGGGCCCTTGGTAGATTCTTTACCAGCTGAGCCACCAGGGAAGCCCAAGAATAGTGGAGTGGGTAGCCTATCCCTGCTCCAGCAGAACTTCCCCATCCAGGAATCGAACCAGGGTCTCCTGCATTGCAGGTGGATTCTTCACCAAGTGGGCTGTCAGGGAAGCCCTGGGAGACTGCAGGTCGCTTCAGTTCCCGCTACCAGCTGAGCTGACACCTGGGCTTCAAGTCTGAACAGACTTTTCCTGGACATCCCCGCCCGTCTTCACACCTCAGGGCCACCTGGGGGCCCAGACCAGCATTGGCTCACCCCCGAGGCGCAGCTATTCTAAACTCCCTGAGGGCAAGCTCTCCACGTGGGGTGATGGAGGAGTGCCCCCTGAGGCGGTGTGGGCTTCCTGCCTCCCTCCGCTCACCAGACCCCAGCCCTGGGGCCTTGGACTTCCCTGAGGGACACTTTCAGAGTGCTTAGGGCAGCCGCAGTAACCGTCTCCCTTCATCCTTCCTTTGAAGACTTTGTATCCATGCTCACGGTTTTACATTTCAGCAGGGCTCACGGCCTGTGGGCTGAGAGCTGTGTGAACTGCATGGAATCGTGAAATTGCATATCCAGGTCGGGCAGAGAGTGAGGACGTCCGTGGCACTGACTAGCACCCATCTGTTTCTATCATTCCACAGGAGAACTTCAAAGATAAAGGGATTTCTTCTGGAGCATTTACTCCCCTGTTTGGAGCAACCACATGTTAATGGTCCAGCCAGCAAACTGCCAACTGCAGCTTTCCCATCTCAGAGCATCCTCTGTGCTCCAACACGACCCGACAGGGACAACGATCGAGGTGAGTGTCCAGCGAAAACAGCCGAAGGAGCGGACCCCAGGCCGTTACCTACCCAAGGGGTAGGTGTCAGCGCTGCTGACAAGCCCCAGATGCTAAATAACACAGAGTGCCAGCCCACGAGAAAGAGGGAAATGGTGTGTGTGTGTCTATATGTGGAGATCCTTTTATCTGAGAACTAAGAATAAAGAAACATGCAAGTTGTCTGTTGCAAAGTAGAAACCCAGAAAAGGGAAGTCAGAGACCATTGCAGAGGATGATGAGTATGGGGTGCAAAAGATGGGGGATATGGAGGGGTGTCAGGGATGGAAAGCGATACTCTGCTGATTATGCCCTTAGCAGGCTTGGGGTTAGAACCAAGTTAATGTCACATCAATCAGTAAGAATGGAGGGAGACTTCCCATGAGATGCGAACAAACAAGAGAACCAAAAGGTGTGTTCCAAACAAATAACAAAGCAACACAGAAGAGGTGGGACAAGGAAAGAACTAAGACTAGCGTTCTCTGGCTCACCTCGCTATCTTTTTTTTTTTTTTAATTTTATTTTATTTTTAAACTTTACATAATTGTATTAGTTTTGCCAAATATCAAAATGAATCCATCACAGGTATACATGTGCTCCAAAAATATGGAACGCTTCACGAATTTGCGTGTCATCCTTGCACAGGGGCCATGCTAATCTTCTCTGTATCGTTCCAATTTTAGTATATGTGCTGCCGAAGCGAGCACTCGCTATCTTAACAGAGTGGACTGCTATGATAAAGTACCGCCCGACTGGGCAGCTTGAAGAAAACATTTATTTCTCTGGGTTCTGGAGGCTGGATGTCCAAGATCAAAATCTGGCCGCACAGGTTCTTGACGAGGACCCTCTTCTGGCGGTCAGACGGCCGCCTTCTTGCCGCATGCTCACGTGGCAGAGGGTACGTGGCCTGAGCTCCAGTATCCTGAGAATGCTGACCTGTCGTGAGGGATCCATGCTCACGACCTTACCTAAACCCAATCGGCCCTCAAAGTCTCGTCTCCTAACATCACCACGATGCTGGGTAGGGTTTCAACACAGGGACTCAGGGGTGGGCGTGACGTACTCTGAAGCTCAAGGCGAGAGGACACGGGGTACAACCTGAAGGGTTTTCAAATGGCCAAGTCTGTGACAATTCGAGCAGGATGAGTCAGGATAATAATAGATTATGATCCATGGAATAGAATATGATTTCTTGAGTCTGTCCTGACATAAATAAATAAATAAAGAGCCAGTAGTGAAAGCCCTTCCTTACAGCAGTGTCACAAGGGATAAATGTAGAATGTGGAGTTAGAAAAGCATCCTTTAGCACCCAATGTCTTCAAAATGAATTCACCCAAGAAGAATCGATGAACAGGCAAGGTTTGAATAGAGACGGTACACGTCCATAGTCCCGGAGTAGCCCCCTCCAGGCAGCTGTCAACTACAGAGGGGAGAACCAGTGGAGAAGCCTGGAGGACGCCTCTAGGGGTGGACCAGCTGGGCAGTTTCCTGAGGCGTCAGTCTACATGGGACACACATATCAAAAAAACCCTCTAGAAATGTAGAGGTGGGCAAAAGTTACGTTTGCTGGAATCCCGCTGAAGAAGAGTACTGTTTGCGGCTAGAAATACACTCCAAGCCACTCCCTCCCTAATCCCAAAGACTGGCAAAGGCAGCCCCTGACGGGGAGGGGTGGGGAAGGGTAGGGTGGGGGTTTGGGGGAGAAGAGTAGCTTCAGTTCAGTTCAGTTCAGTCGTTCAGTCGTGTCTGACTCTTCGAGACCCCATGGACCACACACAGCACGCCAGGCCTCCCTGTCCATCACCAACTCCCGGAGTCTACTCAGACTCAGCTCCACTGAGTCGGTGATGCCATCCAGCCATCTCCTCTTAGGGCTGCTCCAAACCCCAGTCGAGAAGCTGAGTGGTCGCTCTCAGATCTCCATCATAAAGACCTCAGTTCCTTCTCTCAATACATTATTTTTAAGCATTAAAAACAAATTGGGTCACACCTACTGTCCAGCACAAGGAACCATATACCATATCTTGCAATACCCTATAATGGTATTCTTGGGTATTCCCTATAACGGACAAGAACCTGAAAAAGAATATTTGTGTATGTATAATGAATCGCTTTGCTGTACGGCTGAAACTAACACAACATTGTAAACTATATTTTAAAATGGTTTAAAAATAATAATACATTTTTAGAAAATAAGTGAGGAAACTAAAAACAACTGGTTCGCAGAAGCAAGGAATGAGGACGTTGTCCCCATCTGTTCCTGCATGAAAACCACCCCTCCCAAACCCCTCATCCGCCATCCTCAGGGATTTCTGCAAAGCTTGGCTCCCCCTCCCTGGCCGCCCCGTTTGGGTTGGAGTGTCCTGTTCCCATAGAGCTCTGCACACCACCCCTCAAACTTCTGATTCCTTATTTCCTCATCTGTCTTCTATTTGTCTATCTCCACGTGAACACAAGTTTCCACTCCACTTCCCACTTAGCACCTATGCAGGTGCGCCTATTTCACACCTAGTCACACAACACGTGCTCAGCACGTATGTAGGTGCACACTCTGCTGGTGGAAAAATATTTGGACCTTAATTTTTTTGATCATTTTTCCCCAGAGAAAAAGCTAAATGCCCTCTTTTGGGATTACTTTTTAGTTGGAAGAACACTGAACAGATCTTTAGTTTAAAAAATAAGCTGGAAGAATCCGACAAAACTCAAACCAACCTAGAGAATGTTCTTAGGCAGTTCTGATTCAATAAAACCTCTTTTTTGACCCGTTACATCACAAATTAGCCTTAAAAACCAGCATTTGGGTGAAAAATCAGCAGCTGACTTCATTCTGTTTCTATATTTAACTCAAAAAACAATTTCTAGTAGAACATTACCCTGATTTTCAAGTGTTAAAAATTTCAGACTAGTAAATCTGAGACTTTTGATATTTATGATGTCAAATGTTTACAAGTAAAACAGCTCAATGGAAAATAAAATATCGCAAGAAGAAAGTAGTCAGAGAATTCAGAAGATTATATATCATACAAGTGGGAAAAAAGCCTGATTTATTATGATGTGATCGTTCAGATATTCAATACATTTCAGAGACTGAAGTCTGCAACACGCCCAGCACAAAACACATGGAATTCCACTGTGACTGTGCAGCCTGTGCCCCGTCCCCCGCCCAGAATATCTGCCACGCGTGTGCATGTCTTTATACCCTGGCTTTATAGGAAAGTCTTCTCTATATACACATTTTAGTCTTTTTTTGTCCAACTCTCTGATCTGAGGTCTTTCCATTTTGGCATGTCTAGCGGTGGTTAACCACTTTCACTTCATGAGTATATCACAATCTATTCATGCATTCTTTTTAAAAAATGTGCATTTCACAGAGAACTATAGTCAATATCTTGTAATCACCTATGCTGCTGCTGCTGCTGCTAAGTCGCTTCAGTCGTGTCCGACTCTGTGGGACCCCATAGATGGCAGGCCACCAGGCTCCCCCGTCCCTGGGATTCTCCAGGCAAGAACACTGGAGTGGGTTGCCATTTCCTTCTCCAATGCATGAAAGTGAAAAGTGAAAGTGAAGTCACTCGGTTGTGTCCAACTCTTTGCGACCGCATGGACTGCAGCCTACCAGGCTCCTCCATCCATGGGATTTTCCAGGCAAGAGTACTGGAGTGGGGTGCCATTGCCTTCTCTGAGTAATCACCTATAATGGAAAATACTTTCAAAAATAGCATATGTGGATATGTATGACTGAATCTCCTTGCTGTGCACCTGTCACAGGATAAGCCAACCATACGTCAATAAAACGTATATATTAAGAAAAAACATGCATTTGACCCTGTGCTTGTTTGGGTTTTTATTCTTTTGGGAGTTCTGTTGGTTTTTGCTATAATCAGCAATGCTGCAAGCACGTTCTGGTTTTTTTTTTTTTTGGTGGATTCTTTTTTTTTTTTCTAATTTTATTTTATTTTTAAACTTTACATAATTGTATTAGTTTTGCCAAATATCAAAATGAATCCGCCACAGACGTTCTGGTTCTTAATGCACATGTGTGAACATCTCTTTCGGGTGTGTACCAGCGGGAATATTGCTGAGTAGAAGTGCATATTCTTTTCTTCACTAATTAATAACTTTACCAGATACTGTCAAATCGTTCTAAAGAGCGGTTGTTCTACTTCATTCTTCCATCAGCACCACCAGCACTTGGTACTGTTTACGTTCTGAATCTCTACCGATCTGGTGGGTGTGAGCTGGCTTCAGTGCGTATGCCTCCTGCACAGTCAGGCTCCCCAGCTTCTTGTATTGTCATCAGCTATTTCAGCATTCTCATCTGTCATCTGTGCGTTTATGTGCTCAGCCGCTCAGTCATGTCCGACTGACTCCTTGCAACCCCAGGGACTGTAGCCCGCTAGGCTCCTCTGTCCATGGAATTCTCCAGGCAAGAATACTGGAGTGGGTTGCCAAGCCCTCTTGCAGGGTATATTCCCAACCCAGGAATCGAACCCAGGTCAGCCTTTGCCCATTTTTCTAATGGGCTATTGGTTTTTATTATTATTACCAATTAGTGTGTATGTATTCTGGGTACTAAAACTTTGTTAGTCATACACAAGTATTTTTTTCCTAGTTTATTTTTCCTAGTGTCTTTTCACATTTAAGTGACATTTTTAGATAATGAAGCAGTTTCAAATTTTAATGAGCTCTAGTTTACCAATCTCTAGCTGCTTTTGTTTTTATTGTTTTAATTCTTTTTCAAAAAAAATCATTTACCCACTGAATTAATATAATTCTATGAGACAAACATTTATCAAAGCATTATTTTTTTTCCTTCTAATTTCCAATGTAGTTCAATAAGAGAGATTTATTAGTGGCTTTTAGGGCTTCCCCGGTGGCTCAGACAGTAAAGAATTCGCCTGCAAAGCAGGAGACCTGCATTTGATCCCTGGGTTGGGAAGTTCCCCTGGAGAAGGGAGTGTCAATCCACTCTAGTATTCCTGCCTGGAGAAGTCCATGGACAGGGAGCCTGGGGGGCTACAGTCCACGGGGTGGCAAAGAGTGGGACACAACTGAGCAGCTAACACTTTCACTTACACTCTTTGCCGATGGATGCACTTCGGTCATCTCCACAGTCAGTCCTATAATGTTCTAAATGTCAACACTCTTTCTAGCAGCAAAACCTTTTTATAGGCATTTTTCAGTTCAAACAAGATATCTTATATATGAATGATTATTGTAAAAAAAAATCTTTGAAGTGCTTAGGGACCTAATTCAATACTGAGAGCTTGAAAATTAACAATAGCTTAGTGTATGCTCTTAGATACAGTGACAGCATAAACCAGGACCTGTTGCCCTGGATCCAGACAGGCTGCTGTTCCCTGAAGGTCTCTCCCTCCCCCGCTACTGGCACTGCTTTCTGTTGCTTCACATCGATTTCTCCCTGGTCTGTTTAGCCTTGTTTAAAACTCCTTCTGGCCAGAGGAAGCGTAAACTGCTCTTCCCTCCCAGCGCTTAAGTGTTGTAGCTTATAAATGGCAGGTGGTGAACGAAAAATTGAACAAACATTTGGGGTACGCCATTAGGACAGGATTGTTTAGGCTTTATATAGCTGGTAAATGTTTATCTATGGTGCACAAAGCAGCGATCTACATTCCTTTCATTTTCTGCTGATGAAGATTCCTTCCTTTGCATTGCATACTATATTAGCCTGACTTTGAAGTGGCGAGTAGTTATTTTTGGACTCTGTCATTCCTGCCTCTTCCTTCACATCTGAGCCCAAGGCTCAGAAGGACACAGTCACTGGCATCTCTCAGGCCACCTTGTTCCAACCTCGCTGTGTGGAAGGATGAATGCCCCCAGGTTAAGTGCCCACCCCTGGGGGCAGTATGGAAGACAGAGGGCGTGGGAGACAGTGCTAGTGGCTTCTGTTCTCTGCTGCTGCTGCTGCTGCTGCTGCTAAGTCGCTTCAGTCGTGTCCTACTCTGTGCGACCCCACAGATGGCAGCCCACCAGGCTCCCCCATCCCTGGGATTCTCCAGGTAAGAACAGTGGAGTGGGTTGCCATTTCCTTCTCCAATGCATGAAAGTGAAAAGTGAAAGGGAAGTCACTCAGTTGTGTCCAACTCTTCGCGACCGCATGGACTGCAGCCTACCAGGCTCCTCCGTCCATGGGCTTTTCCAGGCAAGAGTGCTGGAGTGGGGTGCCATTACCTTGGAACGGGCCTAGTGTTCCGCCCTTTTTAAGCCCTTTGCAGGACACTGACCCTTCCTTCCATTTCAGAAGCTACAGGAATTTTGTGGCACATTTTTTGTGCTCCTGGTACAGCTCTCAATGCCCTTTGTGCATAAAGGAGGAAATGAAGGTCCGGACATGTGCCTGCCGCCAGGTTCAGTTCAGTTCAGTCGCTCAGTTGTGTCTGACTCTTTGCGACCCCATGAATCGCAGCACGCCAGGCCTCCCTGTCCATCACCAACTCCCGGAGTTCACTCAGACTCACGTCCATCGAGTCAGTGATGCCATCCAGCCATCCCATCCTCTGTCGTCCCCTTCTCCTCCTGCCACCAATCCCTCCCAGCATTAGAGTCTTTTCCAATGAGTCAACTCTTCGCATGAGGTGGCCAAAGTACTGGAGTTTCAGCTTTAGTGTCATTCCTTCCAAAGAAATCCCAGGGCTGATCTCCCTCAGAATGGGCTGGTTGGGTCTCCTTGCAGTCCAAGGGACTCTCAAGAGTCTTCTCCAACACCACAGTTCAAAAGCATCAATTCTTCGGCGCTCAGCCTTCTTCACAGTCCAACTCTCACATCCATACACGACCACAGGAAAAACCATAGCCTTGACTAGACGGACCTTTGTTGGCAAAGTAATGTCTCTGCTTTTGAATATGCTGTCTAGGTTGGTCATAATTTTTCTTGCAAGGAGCAAGTGTCTTTTAATTTCATGGCTGCATTCACCATCTGCAGTGATTTTGGAGCCCCCAAAAATAAAGTCTGACACTGTTTCCACTGTCTCCCCATCTATTTGCCATGAAGTGATGGGACCAGATGCCATGATCTTCGTTTTCTGAATGTTGAGCTTTAAGCCAACGTTTTTTCACTCTCCCCTTTCACCTTCATCAAGAGGCTTTTGAGTTCCTCTTCACTTTCTGCCATCAGGATGGTGTCATCTGCATATCTGAGGTTATTGATATTTCTCCTGGCAATCTTGATTCAAGCTTGTGCTTCTTCCAGTCCAGCATTTCTCATGATGTACTCAGCATATAAGTTAAATAAGCAGGGTGACAATATACAGCCTGGGCATACTCCGTTTCCTATTTGGAACCAGTCTGTTGTTCCATGTCCAGTTCTAACTGTTGCTTCCTGACCTGCATACAGATTTCTCAAGAGGCAGGTCAGGTAGTCTGGTATTCCCATCTCTTTCAGAATTTTCCACAGTTAGACACCATAAAAGGCTCAGGGCTCAAAATGCTTAGGGCTCAGGCGTGGCTTCACAAGATTTGTCACTAGTCAAAATGATAAACAACAATTTTCAGTTGCAATACACAATGACCATATTTCTTTTTCCAGTCTGCAGTCAGTACTTGAGGATATTAGAGTTAATTGCCAGCTTTGCAACAGGGGGATGGATGTCTAACTTCCTTCAACAAGAAAGTGTTTTAATAATTTGGTCTTATACGTTCACCCTGGGACTGGGCTGTTCTTATGTGAACCGCCTAGAACTGTTGGTGACACCAGACGGGGACCCCTGGGGCAGGGCAGCATCATGGTCATTTTTGTGCCTCCACTGCCGCACCCCATGCTTGCACACGTCTCGTGGTGGCTGGTGGGCAGCTAATGTTAACAGGAAGCAACTAAGCTAGAAATATGTATGGGTCCTTCACCCTCAGGAAGGTAACCCCGAAGGTGAGGAGGGCACACCCAAATGACTACTTATCAGTTGGCACAATGGGACAGTGACTGTAAGGATGATGGGTATTCAGACAACACAAATCGTTTGGACTTGGAAAGATTAAACAATGTTAGCAAGAAAAAAGATGGGAGTTGAACTCACACTGAAAGCTAAGGTGTAACAGGGACCAGCAGGAAAAGAGGAGTTCGATTTATAAGCGGCTAGAAGAATTAATTTAGAAAGGTAACATTCCCATTTCCAGGAGCACTGTTTTTCTTTCTGCTTTTACACAGATCTCAGTTTCATTATTCATACTGTACAGTAACTGCACAAAGCTCTCCACAACGTGGGGCAAGGATCAGACTGGAAGGTCTCCTGGGTGGACCGCTTGGTAGTGGGGGAGCCCTGTGAGTGTCGTTTCATTCTCTGTTAAAACAACAAAGGAAGACGGTAACAAGGTTGGGAGGCCAGCCACTGCCAGCTGTGATGCCCATGAGCACTGTCCAGATCGACATTTTAAACATGTTTCTGAAGCGTGATTGAACAACAACCAAAAAAGCTAGGGCTTTTTCTTTCTCTGTCCCCTTCCCACAGTGAAAATGGGTTCCCTATTTCCTCAAGGCCACGCTTTTGTTGCTTTTCTGCCCTGAAGATTACAGTTTATTTTCGGGGGAAGAAGAGGAGTGTGTGTAGGTGTGTGTGTAGGTGTGTGTGGTGGCTGTTCCCTTTCTCAGCCCACACAAGGGCTGTGCCCGGGACTCTGCCTATCTTTCTGGTCAACGCCTGATGTGGTTCGTGGAGAAGAAGCCTGCAGGATGGTGCAGGTCTTTCTGCCTCTGCAGCTCTGAGGGGCTTCATACTCTCATGTTAGCCCACATGTGGACTTCAGATGTCACTGAACATTTTTAGCTGAATCTTAGTTCCAGCTTCTAAGATACCTTGACTTGTCTGCTCCAGGTAAGCAAAGGCCCAGGTCCTGTTCTTCCTTGTAGATGTCTGCGTCTCCATTTTCCGTCGGCTGCTTTGGAACCCTTCGGTTCTCTGATGGATTGAGAAAATTGCCATTGCTTGTAATTTTTTATTGTCATGAGCTTGGCAGTGATGTTCTTTGCAGCTCTCTGTATATCTGAGATGAAACTGGAAATTTCTAATCTGCTTTTGTTGTTCTCCACTGAGTATTTAATTTCAAATATCGCATTTTCACCTCTAGAAGTTCCACTTCATATATTCTCTGTCCTTCCTCATTAGGGTCCCATTTACCTTAAGCCCTTGAGCATATTTATATCAAGTCTTAGAAATCCCTGGGCTGATAATTCTGTTGTCTCTGTTACGTATGTTTCTGTTTATTAATTTTTCTCCTGGTATTGGTCATATATTCCTGCTTCTTCTTTTCGTTAGTAATTTTTCTTTAAATGCTGGCCTCTGTGAATTTTACTTTATTGAGGGCTAGGTTGGTTTTTTGTTAAAGAAAACTGAAGTTTGTTCTGGTGGGCCATTAAATTATGTGCTGATTGGCATAAACCATTTCAAGAGTTGTTTTTTAGGAGATTCTAGTGCTCCTTTGTCCTAGTTCTAATGCATGGACCCTTCTTGGATCTTTCTGAAGGTCCTGGGTGGTCAGCCAGGGTTACCCCCTCTGGGTGGTTGAAGTTTAAACGTTGCCCAGCTCTGCCTGAGCTCCAAGAACGGTTCAGTTGATAGCTTTCTGGTTGTTCTGGTCCTCTGTTGATATTCATGGGATTTCTCCACGCAGCAGCACATTCAAGGTGTCCCTGTGTGGATTCTTGGAGCTCTTCCTAAGCATTGCTGCATCATCTGCACTACCACCCCCCACAATGTCCCATGTTAGCCCCTCTAAATTCTGGTCTGTCTCCTCAAGTCTTTAAGACAGCTGTGTTTTATTTGAGTGTCCTCTCCTGCCTCATGGTCCAGAAACTGTTTCCAGGCAGAAAGCTGGACGATTATATAGTTTCCTTTCTCTCAGTGCCCACAGGCTTGTGCTGCCTGTGGCCCAATGTCGGAAAGCAATTTTGTTTTTTCAAATGCGTCTTTTCAAGTTATGGAGTGAGGGGAGTCTGTCCCTATGTCTCCATCATGGCCAGAAGCAGTTTCTTTATGTCTGTGTTAAGATCGCCTTTGTGGATGCTGTTCAGTTTCATCATATATGTCTAGGTGTGGCTTTATTTTTCTTGCTTGTATTTGTTATGCCTCCTGTATTTGTGGGTTTGTATCTTCCATCTCTTGTCAAACATTGCCTCTTTTCCGTTCTCTTTTTTCTCTACTTTTTGCAATGCAATTTCTCATGAATTTGATTTTTTCATTCCAAGCTTCAAATGTTCAAACCTCTCCTTCATGTTGTCCCTCCACCCCCATCCCCCACTTTTGTGGCATATTCTGGGAAATCTTTTCCTGTCTTTAATTTTCTCAAGTCTCTTTTCTGTTTAACTCCTGTTTTGCATTTTTTACTTCAACAATGAATTTTTTTTGCAGTTTTATTGAGTTATAATTGATATACAAAAAAATGACATAAACTCAATGTATACAATTTGATATGTTTGGGTATGTGTATATACCTGTGAGACCATCATCACAAACAATCTACTCTTTGGTTCTCTCATTAAACCTTAACTTGGAGTACAACTGCTTCACAGTGTTGTGTTAGTTGTGCTACACTGTTTTGAAGCAATTAGAATTTTCTAGAAGTTTCATATAGAGTAGAACCCTTTTATTCTGAACCATTTGAGAATAAGTTCCTGACTTGATGTGCCATCAGGTACTTTTGTAAGAAGGAAGAAAAAATCTTGAGTCCATGTCGGATCTGTTTCTGTTAATCTTTGTATTCTATTGTTTTTGCTGTAGTTAAGAATGTTGCCTATAGCCTGAACTATTCAGGACAGCCCATTCTCAAGGATCTGACCTTTAACAGTATAGCACTTTGCCGTTTGTGTAGAGATAAAAAAGTGGCAGAACAGAGAGTAACATTTGTCTTGCTGGGGTGGTTTATAGAAACACTGTAACCAGACCTTTGCAGAGAGCTGCAAGAACAAAGGATTCTAGTTTGTAATCATCACTTCCTTCCCTTTAATATAAAAGAAGCCTGAATTCTAACACATGCTTCTTTGGGACACTAGTCCATCATCTTCTTGGGTCTGTAGGCTTTCCAAATCAAGTGTTAGTCTTTGCCCCAACACCTTGCCTCTTGATTTATTGGCCTGCCAGGCAGCAAGAAACACAAACGTGGACTCTGTAATAGTATTTCCAACAAACACTTTCTTCCTGCATAGTACGTGCAATCATCAAAATAAGGAAGTGAAGTCTGCTACGTAACTCCCATCTTATTTCCAGACTGATTTTTGCAAATTGTTCCAATAATATTCATTAGCGTGAAGGATCCAGTTCAGAATCATGCATTGCATTCAGCTGTCATGTCTATTTTTTCTTCAATCTGAAAAAATTTCTCAGTCTTTTCTTGACTTGCGTGACTTCCAACACTTCGGAAGACCTTTGTGGTACGTCCCTCAATTTTTTTTGTCCTTATTTCTTCAAGGTTAGACTCAGTTACGTATCTGCGACTGGATTACCACCGGAGTGACACTGTTTCTTCCTGTTGCATCCTTTCAGGTGGCACAAAATTCTGATTTACTCCGTTACGGGAAAACGTTTACTATCATCAGTTAAGGCGGAGTTTTCTAGGCTTTTCCACCATAAAGCATTCTTTTCTCCTAAGAGCGTCCACGAGTACTGCTTGAGGATTCATATGAAGTCCTTTGGCATCTCTGCGCCTATGTTCGGCCTTCTCTTCCTAGCTAAAATGACCCATTTCTTTCCCCATATTTCTCACATTCCTTGTTCTCGCACCAACGTCAGTAGCTCGTCTGTACTTAAAGGCCTAGCTACATTCACCCCACCCACCCGCCGAGTGAGAAGCCGTCTTCAGACGCCTTCCCCCCAGCAGCCCTCAGCCTCCTCCGCACCCTGATGCCCTTTCTGTCACTCGTTAGCACCACGCTCTCAACCCTTCCCGCTCCTCTCGCGCTCTCGTTCAGCGCAGTCTAACAGTCTCAGGGCCCACCCGCTCAGCGAACCTGCCGCCGCCCCGCAGCCCGCAGAGCGCCAGCCGGGCGCCGCCCCGCCCGCCCTCGCCCCACGCGTCCGCCCCTAGCGCCGTGACTCCGCCCCCAGCCCGCGCCTCACAGTCCAAACACAGAAACCCGGCTGCCGCCCCGTAGCGGGGCGCTGGGCCTCTCCCACTTCCAACGGGACTTCCGCCGGGCGTAAAGCTCGGCGCCAACTGCTGCAAAACGCCTTACGACAGAGCTCGGGCCGCGCTACGGCCGGCAACCGCCCCGGCCCCCGCGTTCAACACTGGGCTGTCTGGAAGCCCAGCGAGGCGGCCGCTTGCGAGTTTGCCTTCCACCTTCGGCCTTTGTTTCCCCGGGGGCGGCCAGGAGCCGCCGCGGCCGGCGGGAAGGGCCCGCGCCGGCGCCTCCCGGCCGCCATCATCCCGGCGTGCACAGCGGCGGCAGGCGAGCCGTCCGCCATGTTGCGATAGTTTGTTGTTTTCTTCCTGCGGAGGAGCAGGCCGGAGGGCCCCCACCCGCCGGCCGCGCCGCCTCCGGCACCCAGGCCCGGCCAGCCGCCCCCGTCCCCCGTCCTCCCCGCCCCCCGCCGCGCGTCCCCGGGCCCCGGCTGGCCCGGCGGCCCCCCCCAGCTGGCTTGGTGGGGCGAGGCTGAAGGCCGGGCCCAGCGAGCACCATGGCGGCCGCCCTGGGAGCGGGCGGAGGAGCGGGCGCCGGAGGTAAATGAACGGCCGCGCGCGGGAGGCGGCGGCGGCGGCGCCGTGGGGGGGGGGGGTGGGGGCGGCTGCGGGCCGCTCCCGGCCGTCGTAGTGCCCCCGGGAGGCTCGGGGGGGTCGGGGTCTATGGTGTCCTTGTCCTGAGGCGGCGGGCGGCCTGCCCGGGGGGACAGCGCCCGCCGCCGGGCGCGCTCGGGAGGGTCGCGGCCCCGCTGGGGTCGTTCGGGAGGGCTCGGCGTGGTTTCCAGCCCCTTACTGGACCTGGCTGAGGCGCACGGACCTGAGGGAAGGTGTTTGCGGGGCATTTCAGAGAGTAAGGAGTCTGAAAAAAGAACCTCCCGCGACTGCTCTAATTTACCTGAACTCCTCAGTTGTCTGAATCCGGACCCATTAGTGCTTGCTTGTCAGCGTCTTGCAGAGGGTGGAACTGGGGCAGAAACGGCAGTTTTTTGTCTTGTGTTCCAAACATAGATAAGTTTGGCAGAGCACCTAACTCACACCTGATTTTTTCAGGCAAAATCACTTTCTGCTTGAAATCACATTTTTGTTGACTGAAGTTTTTTGTTTGTTTTTAATATGAGTAAAACACTTGGAAGTGAGTTTTCTGATTGTTTGGAAACTCTGATAAAGGGGACCCTTAGGTGGAAAAGGGTGAACACCACCTGCATTCGGGCGGAGTTCTCATTATTGAAACGTTAGGCCATTCTGCTATATACTCTTCAGTAATAATGCTGATTTAAGACTACATTGTAGCGATCCTGTCTAGGAGTTTTGGCCAAAGTATCAAAGAGTTCCTATGGCAAAATAGAAAAACCTAAGAGACCAGCGCTGAAATGTGACTTCAGGCAATATGATTTGTGCCTGCCTTTTTTCTGTCACGTGGTCCCCCCCCCCCCCCCCCCCCGGCTTTCTAGTTAGAGTTTGAAAATATTTGCTTTACTTATTGTTTACTTGCTGGAGTTTTGTATCATTTTCAAGAGGTAGGTAGTCTGGATACTCCTGGGTCAAAACTGTTTTCATTAGTAATACTAATGTAGCCTGGCATGTTTCACTCTTTCACGTGACTGCAGAGGAGTTTTCCAGAGGCTGTATGTATCACACGTGAAGACGTTATCGTACTGATGGCTAATGTAATGTGTGCTTGCATGTTTTTTCAAGTTTCTCATGTTTTGAAAATGGCAAATACCAATGAATGCAATTGACATAAAAGCTGGGTGATGTCCTCTAATAAGTTTGAATCCAGAAAGTTTTTGAGAATTGCCGTTTTAGAGGATTAGGCTTCATCCTTGATGATTTGGAGTTTTCCCTTCCATTTTGTCATGCACATCTGTTCTCCCATTGTTCTTAGACTAAAGCCAGGCTGCTTACCAAGGTTTGTTTGAGTCGTGCATGGCTCAGCCCCCAGCCTCAGCCAACTCCTGTCAGCCAGCTCCTCATCCCCTAGGTCTCAGGCTCCTGGAGGCCTTCCCTGAGCATTCTTCTTTGTGTCTCAAGTATGTCCATCTCTTGCTTATGTGCCTCCCTCAGATATCTTTATTCTGTTGCAACCTTGTTTCTTATTCTGTGGCAACCTTGTTTCTCGAACATTTGTGGAGTTTGTGATTGTATTTGGTTACCTGATCGCTTCTTTTTTTACTCTCTCTTCCCCAGTAGCCTGCAAGCCCCTTGAGGAAAGTAATGCTGCCTGTTACACCTGCTGTGTATTCCAGGTTCCTGGCATGTAGTATATGTTCAATAAATACTTGGCAGCTACCCTTTTCTGTGCATTTGTAAGTTGCACATTTACAGCAGTGTTGCCTTTTATGGTATGAATGGAGTCATGTAGTGTTCCCCAATTAGCTTTGTTCACTTAATAGTAGGTCTTGGCAATCTCTCCTGTGTTAGTAGGTGAGAGTTATGTGGTTCCACCATTTATTGATTAACGATATCATATTGATGGACATTTCAGTTATATGTCCTTTTTCACTGCTGTGGAAGATTCTGCACTAAACATCTACAGACACAATCGTGATGTGCTGAAGCAAATATTTCTGGAGGTTTGATAACTCCCGAAGTGGAAATAAGCTGCATATATTTTAAATTTTGGTAGCTATTTTCAAGTTATCCTCAAAAAAGCTGGTACCACTTTATCTTTCCAACGGTACTGTATGAAAGGACAGTTGCCCCATGCTTTGAGAATCTTTGTTTAGGCAGGAAAATAGCCTCAGTGTTGTAATTTGTATTTCCCAGATCTGTTGAAATTAATCATCTTTTCATGTATTACATTTATTTTTCTGTGAATTGTTTATATAATTTGTCTTTTTTATTGAGTGGTTGACTTATCATTTTAAAGAATTCTTTGTGTATTATGTTAGGATTATAGACTTTTTTTTTAATTTGGCTTGCCCTATGAAAAGTGAAAGTGAAGTCGCTCAGTTGTGTCCAACTCTCTGCCACCTCCTGGTCTGTAGCCTACCAGGTTCCTCTGCCTGTGGGATTTTCCCGCCAAGAATACTGGAGTGGGTTGCCAATTCCTTTTGTTTTTTTAAGCTTTTGATTATGGAAGCTTTAAAATTTTACCTTGTGAAAAATGTCACTTTAATTTTTTTTTTGGCTTCTTCTCATGGCTTGTGTGATCTCAGTTACCTGACTGGGGTAACCTGAGATCAAGGTAGTTAAAGGCTAGAATCATAACTACTAGGTCACCAGGGAATGGTGACCCCCTCTTCCCCCCTCCCGCCAAAATATTTTTTATATTGACGTCTAGTTGATTTACAAAGTTGTGTTAGTTTCTGGTTTATAGCAAAGTGATTTATTTATATATGTATCTTCTCGTTCAGATTTTTTTTCTTGTCACTTGTTTTTGTAAAATTTTTTTCCTAACGTTATCCCCATGCCAAGAGTTCTCCTGTGCTTTTAACATTTTATGTCTGTGCTTTTTTATGTTTAGCTTTTATTCCACATGGAATTTTATTTTGGATGTTGTGTGAATTTAGGGCTTCTAACAGTTTTAATACAATTTATTGAATTATTTTTTATTTTATGATATATTTAAATTCTCATTCTTTCTTTTGTTGTTCAGTAACCAAGTCATGTCCGACTCTTTGTGATCCCATGGACTGCAGCACATCAGGCTCCCCTGACCTTCACTATCTCCTGGAGTTTGCGCAAATTGATGTCCATTGAGTCAGTGATGCCATCCAACCATCTCATCCTCTGCCGCCCCCTTCTTCTGCCTTCATTCTTTCCCAGCATCAAGGTCTTTTCCAGTGAGTTGGCTGTTCGCCTCAGATAGCCAGAGTATTATAGCGTCAGTATCTGTCCTTCAGTGAATATTCAGGGTTGATTTTCTTTAGGATTGACTGGTTTGATATTCTTACAGTCCAAAGGATTCTCAAGACTCACCTCTAGCACCATGGTTCAAAAGCATCAATTCTTTGGTGATCATCCTTCTTTGTGGTCCAGCTCTCACATCTGTACATGACTACTGGAAAAACCATAGTTCTGACTGTATGGACCTTTGTCAGCCAAATGATGTCTCTGCTTTTTAATACACTAGGTTTGTCATAGCTTTCCTTATTGAATTCTTTCTTTTCCATTTTGTGATGTATTTAAATTCTCATAATTTTAGAAAATTACTGTTTCATAGTATGTGTTTGTCTATATACATTATAGAAATTTTTTCAGAAATTTCTTGATTAGCTCTGCATTTAAAATAAACTTCAGAATTGTCACATTCTATAAAGAATTCTGCTGAAATTCTTTGACGTTGCATTGAGTTTATTAATGCATTTGGGGTTTCCAAGGTGTTAAAGAATCTACTTGCCAATGCAGGAAATGCAGAAGACATGAGTTTGATCCCTGGGTCAGGAAGATCCTCTGGAGGAGGAAATGACACCCCCCTCCAGTATTCTTGCCTGGAGAATTCCATGGATAGAGGAGCCTCGTGGGCTACAGTACATGGGGTTGCCAAGAATCAGACACGATTAGCACACACACAATGCAACTTGGGGACGATGGATATTTTTACAATATGTATTTTTTCATTCAGCAATAAGAATGTCTCACTGTCAAGCTCTTTTTTGTCCATCAGTCATCTACCACATTTTTGAGTATTTCCTCCATGCTAAACACTGATCTAAGAGGTTGGGTTATATAAATATTGGAATAGAAGAGATTGCAGATACGAAAACAGTTTTACTAAGGTAACTTCCAGAGGAGAAAGGATCTCTGCCATCTGTCTAGTCAAAGCTATGGTTTTTTCAGAAGTCATGTACGGATGTGAGAGTTGGACCATAAAGACAGCTGAGTGTCAAAGAATTGATGCTTTTGAACTGTGGTGTTAGAGAAGACTCTTGAGAGTCCCTTGGACTGCAAGGAGATCCAACCAGTCCATCCTAAAGGAAATCAACGCTGAGTATTCATTGGAAGGACTGATGCTGAAGTTCCAATACTTTGGCCACCTGATGCGAAGAGCCGACTCATTGGAAAAGACCCTGATACTGGAAGAGATTGAGGGCAGGAGAAGAGGGTGACAGAGGATGAGCTGGCTGGATGGCATCATGGATCCAATGGACATGAGTATCCATAAACTCCGGGAGATGGTGAAGAACAGGAAACGTGGTGTGCTGCAGTCCATGGGATCGCAGAGTTGAACGAGACTTAACCGAACAACAAATGGAACTTAACCTTCGTAAGATTTTCTTTATGTAGTTCTATTTTTCTTGTTAGTGTTATTCCTAGATATTTTGTATTTGTTGTTGTGGATGGTACAATTTTTTTTATCATACAGTATTCTGGAATTTTTTGCTGATTTACCATAGAAAAACTATTTTCTTTTTTTGGTCATTATATATAACTGGCTTACTGGAATTTTGTTTTAATATTTGATGCTTTAGATTTTCAGACTGTTGTATCTGCAGTCTCCTCTATTTCAGTATTTATGTCTCATTTCTTCTTCTTGTACTTTTTGTTCTAGAAGTTTTCATTGTCAAGTCCTTCTATATAATGTCTGGTAGTGGGCTGATGACAGGCATCTCTATCTTGCCATCTTGTTAGGAGTTTAACGAATGTTCGTTTAATGTTTTACCAGTGCGTATGGTGCTTGCTGTAGGTTTCTGATAGTTACTGTTTGTTTAGCTAAAAAAGTGTGTATTTTGAATTAGGGTTTTGATTTTATCAAATGCTTTTTCTGCACCGTGATCATGAGGTCCCTGCTTTTTATTATTCGTTCCTGTTTCTTTACCTGGCTGCACCAGGTTTTAGTTGCGGCACGTGGATTTTGGATATTCCTCCTGGCGTGTGGGATTTTAGTTGCAGCGTGGGATCTAGTGTCCCAGGCGGCCAGTGGTAAAGACTCCATCCACCTGCCAAGCCAGAGATGCAGGTTCCATCCCTGGGTTGGGAAGATCCCCTGAAGAAGGCAATGGCAGGCCACTCCGTACTGTTGCCTGGAAAATCCATGGACAGAGGAGCCTGGCAGGCTGCGATCTGTGGGATTACGGGAGTCGGAAGGCAGTGACATGTGGGACCTAGTTTCCTGACTGCCGATCTAATCGTGCACTGGCAGTGGGCTGTCTTAGCCACTGGACCACAGGGAAGTCCCGTGAGGCCCCTCTTTAATACCTTACTGTGACGTATCGATAGATGTCCAGTGCTGAATCAGCCACACATTCTTGGGTTCACAGTCTTCTGGTTGTTCAGGTTTTGTTCTTTTTGGTGTTTGGTTGCTTTTCATTTTAGGACTGTCTGATCATAAGAGAGATTGGCTTATAGTTTTCTTTGTGCTCTTCTGTGTTTTTGTAAGATAGGCTAACTGCCTTGAATGAGTTGTGAAATTTTCTGGATATTGTAAAAATCTCTTTGTTAAATGTTGAAAGAACTCTTGTCTGCAAAGCCATTTGGGTCTGTTGCCTGTTTAATTTTTTTTTTTTTTTATTATTGGTCTGTTTAACTTTTTTAAATCCACAGGTCAATTCTGATAATTTTTTCTGGAAAAATTATTCTTTATGTTTATATTTTCAGTATAACAAATGATAGAGTTAAACGTTTCAGCTTCCTAAGTGGGTGTGTTGAAGGTAAATTTTTTGAAAACCCACGCATGTCTGAATGAAGTCTTATTTTCACACTTGACTGATAGGGTCGAGTCTTCAAGTCTAGCTGTGACTTAGATCCCTTTTCCTCAGAGTTTTGCTGGTACTGCTGTGTTGTTTTCTGGCTTCTAGGTCTGCTCTTGAGAAGTCTGATGACATTCTGATTCTTCATCAGTTGTGTGACCTTTTTTCTCTTCCAGGAAGGTTTTCACAGTTCCTCCTCATTGTTACAGAATTCATTAGCATAGGTCGAATTATGTTTCTTGTACTGCATTTGGTGGATACGTTGGTCTGGAAATGTGTGTCCTTCGGTTCTGGGAAATTATCTTGGGGTACTGTTTTACTCTCTTTTTCTCTGTCCTCACTTTCTGAAATCCTTGTTATTGAATTTTGATGCTTTGTTTATATACAAAGCATGAGCATGATGAAGCAGTTCATTGAGAATCTTTTGGAAGGATAGGTGCTTTGGCAGTTCACAGACTCAGAAAGAGCTGGGCAGCTCAGGCTGTGGAATATCAGGCGTCA
Source organism: Bos grunniens (assembly GCF_055505025.1). Lineage (NCBI taxonomy): Eukaryota > Metazoa > Chordata > Mammalia > Artiodactyla > Bovidae > Bos > Bos grunniens. The sequence continues at coordinate 2,849,256 of NC_141168.1, read as the reverse complement.
GGGTCAGGGCGGTCTGGGCCCCGGGCAGGCTCGCAGCTGCTGGCGGGGCTTCTGCACAGGCTCCGGCTGCCACTTCCTCCTCAGTTCCTTTTCTTATGGAAGCAGAAATGTTGTTCCTGTTTGGCTGGGTGCCGCATATCTTCACTGATTTAGCTACACCAAAGTGTGGGTCTACTTTCCAGATCTTTTGATAAGATTTTTTTGTTTTTTGAGAGAAGCTGTAACTCTGGTAGTTACATATAGTTATATTTTAAAAATGTTGAGAATCAAGTTGATTAAAAAAAAAAAAACATAATTCAAAGATAGCATGTTCCTTATAGGCCACAGGATTCCAGCCTGCAGGTTAATAGGTTAATAGTTGATTCTGCCTTCATGATTTTGTAGGTTCCATGGATTAGTGATCTTTCTACCTAAAGACTGAGGAAGTTATGGCTAGCTACCCTTTAATATTTTTATGTATCAGAGGGTTTGTTACTATGTGAAGTGAAAGTCGCTTAATCGTGTCTGACTCTTTACAACTCCATGGAGTGTAGGACTATACAGTCCATGGAATTCTCCAGGCCAGACTACTGGAGTGGGTAGCCTTTCCCTTCTCCAGGGGATCTTCCCAACCCAGAAATCAAACCCAGGTCTCCCACATTGCAGGCGGATTCTTTACCAGCTGAGCCACAAGGGAAGCCCAAGAATACTGGAGTGGGTAGCCTATCCTTTCTCCAGAGAATCTTCCCAACCCAGGAATTGGACCGGGGTCTCCTGCATTACAGGCGGATTCTTTACCAACTGAGCTATTAGGGAAGCCCAGTTGTTACTATAGTTGCTTCCTAAATAAACTCAAGAGCGTTATACTTAGTGTTTGGTAGACCTGAGTTTAAATCTGATTTTGCTGTTTACTAATTTTTGGTTAGTCTTAGTTTTCACATCTGTAAAAGGAGAGTATGGGGCTGGATTAAATGAGAAAATGAATATAGCTAGCTTGTTGAAGTACAATGAAGCTTCTCTTCAGTGCTTCAGTAGTGCTAGACTTATTTGAAGTTTTATTATTAGTCTTATTTCAGTTAGGAAGGAAGTCATGCTTAGCACTCCAAGTATGAAGGCTTTTAATACAGCAGTTAGAGGCTTCTACAACCCTTGGATAGCATCACCGACTCAATGGACATAAGTTAGAGCAAACTGTTGGAGGAAGTGAAGGACAGGGGAGCCTGGTGTGCTCATGGACTCCTGGCAGGGGAGTCCATGGGGTCGCAAAGAGTCTGGCGTGACTGAGTGGTTGAACAGCATCATCCACCCTTGGTGGTCAGGAGCACTTAGTCTGAGGACCAGAGCCTGATGGTTCAGAGTTCGTCTGGAGGCTCTTGGAACTGAAGACCCTTGTGGAAGCGTCAGTGGTCAGTCTCAGTCTGCAGCACTGGGTGCTGACTTCTGATGGTGTTGAGTCTCAAGAGGCCCCCTCTGACCGTCACAGCCCCTGCCAGCCCGGAGCCACGCATGGTTTTCAGTAGCCCATTCTGACTTATGAGAACCTCATATCTGTGAGGGGGTGTGTGTGTCTGTCTGTCCGTCCTGTGCCTGTCTCATGAGAGTAACTGAGATAATTGTGACTCAGACTTCCTGTGACTGCCTTGCCTTGCGTTCTCTAACTCAGAAGCGCACAGGGAAGGAGGCTCTGGGAAGTGTAGCATTGTCTGCCCTGTTGTGTAGAGTGATGGGGACCACAGTCTCAGCATAGCTGTGGCTTCTCTCTGTGGAAGGAAGAGCAGCAGTTGCTGGAAGGACTTTTTGTCCTTTTTTGTCCCTTTTTGTGACATTTCTTCCTTACACTTCACGAAGTTAGCAACTAACCATTAGCATTTTAGAAGGTTTCACTTTTAGAAAGAGGGTCTAGATTCTTGGGAAAAGAAGTGGGGCATTGTTTCCTCTAGATTCTCAGTCATGATGGGAACGTTCAGTTGGCTGAGCTCAGACCATTTTCCTTTCCCAGGTTCCTCATGCTAACAGAGCACCCAAGAGTCTAGCTTTTATGGCTTGCATATCAGAAGGCAGAGCCCTGTCTTCTTTCAGGACTCTGATTGATTCCCAAACACAGGAAGAGAAGATTGAGTTGTAAGACAGGCAAACAGGTCAGTGTGTACCACACTTCGGAAGCAAAGTACAGAGTTTATTTTAGGGAAACCTGTCCAGGGTCCCATGCAAATAAGAGAGTTTTAAAACAAGACTACAAATTATTTTTCAAGCAACATAATGTATGGGCTCTTTCTGAAAATTTGCCTGGTGGTTACTCAGAATTTGAGTTATTTTGTAAGACAAATATGCTTACTTGGAAAGTTCTTGAATGTTAGTTTGATTCTTTTTTCTCATTACTATAAAGTTTAAATAAATACTGTTTAAATAAAGGGTCTGGATTTCCTCACCTATAAAATACGGAATTTTGAGTCAGTGATTCAGAATATGAGGTGTATACATGAGAATGGTGTCGAGGCAAAAAAGAAGGTTGAGAACCTTTGGACTAGAGCAAAGACAGGAGAACTTTGTAAAGGGCCAAATGGTAAATATTTTAGATTTTGCAGGTCATAGGGCTTCTGTTGCAATTCTCTGCTCTTCGCTTGTAGCTTGAGAGCTGTAGACAGTGGGTAACTGAATTAGCATATAGTGTTCCAATAAAAGCGTTTTTACAGAAATCGGGCAGTAGCTAAATTTAGACTAAAACAGGTAGCAGAGCCTATGTATGGGGGCTGTAGTTTGCTGAGTCTTGGATTAGACAGTTGGTGGAACCCTGTTCCAGACAAGTATTGTATAAAGTTTCTAATCTTAAATTCCAGGTTCCTGGAAAAGATGAGGAAGTAATAAGAATGCTAAGTAGAAGACTTGTGTTCGTTACAGAGACCTAATTGCTGTGTAATTGAAAAGTGTAAAAATTCCAGTAACTGTTTCTAGTCTTGCTGATGGGGAACACTGATTCCCTCGGTAACATGTATGTCTAGTGTAACCTTTGGCCTTGGGGTTTCTAGATTTCAAGATGCAGACCACTCTTCCCCTTGGGATCCAGTGCTGTGCTTTCTTCCTGTGAAACTGTGGACTAGTGTGGGCACATTTTGTTTTCTTGGTTCTACTCAGTATGACAGACAGAAACTTAAAAAGGACTTGTCTACATTCCAAATGAGAACAGAAGGAAAATGATGCAGAAAATGTGAGAGGAATAAGAACAGGCACACAGAGTTCAAGGTCTTGGTTTGTTTCTTAGAATTTTGAGTTACGGTTCTTTTTTATCTGGTTTTGCATTCCATAATCCAAGTGGAAAGAAAGTATGTTTTTGTTTTCTGCTTGATCAGGTGTTTGTTTTTTTCTTTGCTTATTGTACTTTTGTCCAAGCAGAAGGTTGCCCACATTTGCAATCATTCTTGTCTCCTTTGGGGAATTATGGTGATTTTGCACTTTAGGTATTTAGTTTCTCTCAGCAGTGTTTCATAGTCCTTAATTTACAGGTCTTTCTCGTTTTTTTATATTATGGTTATCCCTAGTATGTATGTCCTATTTTTATGTTACTGCAAGGATTTGTTTTTTAATTTCCAGTTGCTCATTCCTTGTATGTAAAAAAAAAATTGTTGACTTTTTAAAACTGATCTCATATTTTGCAGCCTAATTCAGTTCACTTACTAGTTTTCGTACTTTTTCCCCATAGATCCCATGTGATTTTCTGCATAGCTGATGATGTTTGCTGTGAAGAATGGTGGTTTTTTACTTCTTCCTTTTCAGTCTGAGCTCCTTTTGTTTTTCCTTGTCTGGTCGCACTAGGTAGAACTTGGATTACAGTGCTGAGTTGCAGTGTTAGGAGTCACAGCCCCATCTTGTTCCTGATTCTAGAGGAAAGCATTGACTCTTTACTTGGGGTGGTTGCTGTAGTTTTTCTATACAGATGCCCTTTGATCAGCTTGGGGAAAGTCCCTTCTATACTTAATTTGTTCAGAGTTTTTAGGAATGTGGATATTCGGTTTTGATTAACTTTTAAATTGATTTTCCTCCTTATGTAGAGATGATAATGTAATTTTCTACTTTGTAATATGATCTGTTACATTGATTTTTAAAAAGTACTGATTTTTGAATGTTAAATGAACCCTTCATTCCTGGGATAAATCCATGTGATTGTGATGTAGGGTATCCTTTTAATATATTGTTGAGTTCTATATGCTAATTTTTTAAAAATCATTTATACGTGTATGTTTTGTTTTTCTAGTCTGTTTCATGTGCCTCTGCTCTAATCTTTATTTTCTTTTGCAATCTTTGGTTTAATTTCCTCCTCTTTGTCTAGTTCCTCAGGACTTAAAGTAAGGCTGTTGATTTGAGATCTGTCTTCGTTAGCGTAGGCAGTAAAGTTCCTTCCATGTACTGCTTTTGCTGCATCCCATAAACTTAGGTGTGTTGTATTTTTGTGTTCACTTTCCTCAAAGTATATTCTTATTTCCCTGGTTCTTATTTCTTCTTTGACCTATTGGTTGATGAAGTGTGTTGTTTAATTTCCATGTACTTGTGCATTTTCAGTTTTCTTTTTAGGATTGATTTTTAGCTTTATTATTACAGTTGACCCTTGAGCAATGCAGGGGTCAGTTGCACCCCTCTAACTGTTCTATCAGCGAGCTTTCATGCCTAAGAATGTTCAATAAATTGATTTTCTTTAGGTAGATGTGTAGTTTAAAATATTTTAATTAATAAAAATGGGCTTTTTTTTATTAAGCATTTATGGGCTTCCCTGTTGGTTCAGTGGTAAAGAATCTGCCTGCCAATGCAGGAGATGTGGGTTTGATTTCTGGGTTGGGAAGATCCCCTAGAGAAGGAAATGGCAACTCACTCCAATATTATTGCCTGGGAGATCACGTGGGCAGGGGACTGGGGGCTGTAGTCCATGGACCTGGCTTAGTGACTCAACAACAAACAAACAACGTTTGTAATGGTTTAATATTTTAGAATGTCCTGTTGGGAATCCCTAAAAGAAACATTGTTTCAATATATAATGTATCTGTTTAAATTGAGTAAGACTGACTCATGGCCTCTCCCTCACAGATGATGACTTTGACCAGTTTGATAAGCCGGGTGCGGAGCGGTCCTGGAGGAGAAGAGCTGCGGACGAGGACTGGGACAGGTGCGGACCCCCCTGGTTACATGCAGGGCCCTTGCTGGCTCATCTCCTTCTGCCGCTAGGCCGGGCAGAGCTCTTTCCTGAGAACACTGTTAGCCGCCCATGCTCTTTCCTGAGTAGGTCTGCCTGACTGGGCTAAAGAAGGGCAGGGGTGGGTGTTCCAGGCGGAAGGCGTTGTGCGGAGCTCCTCCCCTGGCGGTGCTGCCTCCGGCTGCCAGTGGAGCTGTCTGTGTGTTTATACAGTGACGATGTTGAGTTGGTGGGCACTCGGAGCTATTTGGAGTAATTCTGTGCCCGCAACAACAGTAACAACAGAGTTCCTCCACATGCTGCATTGCTGCAAGGACTGCCCTCCAGCTGCGGCGTGCGGTTTGTCGTTGCGGTGGCTTCTCTGGCTGCCGAGCACGGGCTCTCGGTGTGTGGGCCTCAGTGACTGTCACCTGGGCTCGTGGTTGCGGCTCCTGGCCCCGGGCTCAGGCTCAGTAGTCGTGGTGCTTGGGCTTGGCCGCTCTGCAGCGTGTGGGGTCTTCCTGGACCGGGGGTTGAACCTGCTCCCCTGTTAGTGGGTTCTTTACCACTGAGCCACCAGGCAAGCCGGGTATCTTGTAATTTAGTTTTATATATTTCTGACTAGTAAAGATGGAAAAATATATTTGGAAATCATTTTCAAACTTACAGGAAGATGTGAAAGTAACACGGAAATTCTTGCAAGGCCTCCTCGATCAGACTTAGGGTTGCTTTGCGTCATGTTTATGTTATCTTCCTCTCACTCATTTTACACACATACACACAGGCACGCACACACACACACAGACACACGCACACACACATAGGCGCGCGCACACACACACACACACACACACACATAGAACACTTTGTTCTTTCCTGCACCATTTGACAGCGGTTTGCAGGTGTCATGCCGCTTCCAAATCTGCAGTGGTCACCTAGGTTTTGTCAGTTGTCCAAATAACATCCTTTTTAGCAAAAGTGAGTTTCTTTTTCTCCTCCTTGTTTCTTCATCTGTAAGAGTTCTGTCTTTAAAGGCTTCTGTAAAGGCTCTGTAAAGCCTTTGTGTTTAATGACTTCTGACTTTTTTGAAGAGGGTGCACCATTTCCCTGTGGACCAGCCCTCAGTGTGGGTTTGCTGGTGTCTCCCTGGGACTAGACTCAGGATGTGCTTTTGGTCAGGAGCGCCTTTTGGTGACCCTGTGGCCTTCCTGAGGGCATCTCTGCAGGGGGTACATGATGTCAGTCTAGCTGCTTTCTGCCTTATGTTGGTAAGAAATTCTTCCCTACTCTGTATTCTCTATGTTCCTAGGAAAGCTTTGAAGTGTGTGTGTGTGTGTTTAATAGTTACGTATATAATCTACCTGAGATTGATTGATTTTTTTTAAACTTAGAATTTGAAGTGTACATGGAAGTAGACTAGTACAGTGTAGGTAGCGTTCCGCCCTTCAGCTTCAGCAGCATCAGTATGTAGCTCGGTTGTGTATCTATGATCACAGGCATAATTTCATCCGAAAACATACCAGATTGTGTCTCTCTAAAAAATAAACGATTTACAAGTATAGCCATAGTAGAGTTCTATCCTAAGTCACTTAATATGAGTGTCTTATTAGTGTTCACACTTCGCTGTCTGTCTCATGTATATACAGTTTTCTGGTGGCTCAGACGGTAAAGCATCTGCCTGCCATGCAGGAGACCTGGGTTCGATACCTGGGTCAGGAAGATCCCCTGGAGAAGGGAATGGCAACCCACTCCAGTATTCTTGCCTGGAGAATCCCATGGACAGAGGAGCCTGGTGGGCTATAGGCCATAAGGTCGCAAAGAGTCAGACATGACTGAGTGACTAACACTTTACGCTTTCATATATATTACAGGTATATACACATGTGTATTGTGGGTATGTTTCTGTGTTCTCTCTTACAGTTTGATTTGAGTGCAAAAGATGCAAATCCCATAAGTTAGGGGCTCTGCAGTGTTGTTCCTCCAGCAGGAGTAACAGTCTTGTTAGCTTCTTGTTGCCCTGTTACCAGCTGTTAGATGGTCCAGATGGTGATGCTCTCATTCTGTCATTCCTCCTCATTTCTGTTGTGATAATTCTGTAATTATACTTGGTTCTTTTGAGGTATAGAGTAAGTGCTTGATTCTTTAAGTTTTCAAAATAATGGGTCAGTTCCTTAGCATCTTCCAGAGGTGTTTTGTTTTTGAACCATTTTGAATTCATAGATTTAAATACTGCATGTGCGATTTTATAACCCATTATGATTGTTTTCTTATTAATGCTTGAATTGCCCCAGTATTTGTTCAGTGGGAATTTATTTTGGCTGTCATGACATTAGTTGGCTTTCTGCTATGATGGAGCTGGGTTTTGTTTATAGTGTGAGACAGGGTTCTAATTTTCCTTGCCCTTTCCAGTGTGAATAGCTCTTGTCCCAGTGTTGTTTACGAACAGTCTCTTCTTTTCTTTACTCGTCTTCAGTGCATGTTTGCATGTGGAGGTGCAGTATCATGTATATTTCTTTATTTAATATTGCTAAAGTGTAAAGTAACCTCTTTTGTGTACTGGGTGATAGAGGGTGAATTTTGAAAGTTAGGGAGAAGAAAGAGTCAGAAAGTATAACAGGCTGTATATTCACATAGGAAAGAGCATGTTCAAAAGGTTTTAACTGAAGGTCATTTGATGAAGGGTTTTTTTAAATGGGGTAGTGTTAAATAAGCAGGGAGAGTCGATGAGGTGTCCAGAATGTAGCAGCCGGTCTCACATGGGAGCAGTGATGTCCCAGGATCCAGCCGGAGCTGCTGTGGAGAGAGCGGGTGGTACTGGAGCGGTGCAAGTGGGAGGGAGCGGCCGTCTCCTCTGCCTTGGGACATTCTGTTGAGACCTCCATGGGCCAGTCCTATGGAAGAAGGGCCAGAGCTGGGAGCTGGCAGGGAGGGAGCTGCTGCGGCGGCCTGGGGTGGGGAGGTGTGTGGAGGCTGCTCAGGCGCAGTGTTGGCACTCGCATTCCTGATTTTGAAAGGCTGCAGCCAGGTGAAGAAAAGTGAAAGTGTCAGTCACTCAGTCATGCCTGACTCTTTGCCACCCCATGGACTGTAGCCCACCAGGCTTCTCCGTGCGTGGGATTCTCCAGGCAAGAGTACCGACCCAGGGATCAAGCCCTGGTTTCCTGCACTGCAGGCAGATTTTTACCATCTGAGCCATGACTACCTGCAAAATACCTGTTTCCTGAAAAGTTTCCTGTGTAATTCTATCGGTTAGTAAACATGTACCTGCTCCCAAGGATCTGATTGTCTTCCTCAACTAGTGGTCGCTGGCGAAGCCTCTCAGGTGCTGTGCAGTGGAACGCAGAAAGCCACCTCATCCTTGCGGTGCTCCTGTCACTTTCTAAGTACCTCTACTGTCTGCGAGCATTACTGCTCCCCCCTTTGAAAAGAGGCGATTTGGGCCACTCACTCCCTTTAATTCATTGTTTTTGGTGACCATTGGTGTCATTTTGGTAGTGTTTGATATTTTAAAATTTCTTCCCTTTTGTGTACCTCTTTATAAGGATCCTGCTTTATGATAACAGCGGAGAAGTACATTTAATTTTTGTGTGGTCTGTGTGTAGTAGGTAGGAGTTGGACTCTGGCGCTAGACTGTCTCAACTCATCTGGTTTCTGACTTGGTGGCAGGGTGATCTTGGGCCAGTTATTTAACATCTTGAATCCTTGTTTTCACGTGTAAAAAGTGGAGAATGACGTGTCTGCTTGATGGGGTTGTGTTCTAGTTACGGAGATGTGTGAGGGGTCGGGCCGCTCGCCACTCAGAAGTCAGTAAACAAACCAGGCTTGTGGAAAGGCAAGTTTGCTTTACTTCAGGTGCCGGCACCTGGGGTGGGGAGGGTGGCGGACATCTGTCCAAAGGCCGACTCCTGCCCCTGCCCAAGAAGCAGCGAAGGAAAGCATTTATAGACAGAGTGGTGATGAGGGGTTGCGTGCAGAAACAGCACAGTCATCTCTAACGGTCATCTTCAGTTGGTCATCAGTGGTCTGAGTAGCGTCATCTTGGTTGTTTTAGGTACACTTAATCTTCAGTTCTGGGGTGTCAGTTCAATTCAGTCGCTCAGTCGTGTCTGGCTTTTTGGGACCCCATGAATCGCAGCACGCCAGGCCTCCCTGTCCATCACAAACTCCCGGAGTCCACCCAAACTCCATGTCCATTGAGTTGGTGATGCCATCCAACCATCTTATCCTCTGTTGTCCCCTTCTCCTCCTGCCCTCAATCTTTCATTCCCATTTCTTTGCAATCAGTTCTCAGAATTATGGCAGCTCAAGTCCTGGGTACAGTCTGGTCGTTGTGTAGTTAACTTCTCCACCTGGGCTTTTAGTATCTATAAGACAGCTTACAAGATATGGCTCAGAATGTTATCTATAACCCTTGAGAAAGATTCCCCGGTGGCTCAGACTGTAAAGACTATGCCTGCAGTGCAGGAGACCTGGGTTCAATCCCTGGATTCAATCCCTGGATTGGGAAGATCACCTGGAGAAGGAATTGGCAACCCACTCCAGTATTCTCACCTGGAAAATCCCATGGATGGAGGAGCCTGGCAGGCTACAGTCCATGTGGTCACAGAGAGACGTGACTGAGTGGTCTCACTTCACTTCGGAAGGAACTAAAGGTCCTGACTCTGCTCAGCGACTGCATTGTTGTTATTTAGTCTCCTTTGACCGTTTTCCTTTGTTTCAGCATTTCTCGCTTCTCTGGTTAAACTTACTCTTGACTAAAGTTTTGCACAGGCAAGAGGCGGGCAGAGGGCATGGTGGGGGGCGAGGGCCATATGGTCCTGCTCCGTTTCAGCGTGTCAGCACAAGAGTGAGTGTGTGTGCAGCGCCTAGAGTGACTCGCCAGCAGTGTATGGAGTGGGCGTCAGTGATCGCTCGAGCTGCAGCTGATGTGTGTTGCTCTGTGCGGTTGGTCTCTCCTCTTGCTTGCTTATTTAACGCTCTTTCTTACTACCTTTGTTAGTCAAGGAAACAACTGTTCATCTCTGTGCACTGTGTTCATTTACAGCTGATACAATTTTCATTTATCTTTTAAAAAATGCTCTTGTTTAGGAAAAATACTCATCAGAGTCACTGATTGCTTATTTCCATCTATGTGTCAGCAAAAGGCACCAACACTTTCTAGATTTTTGCTTATGTGATTACCAGCACCTGTTCATACTATGGTTTTTAAGAGTTCTTCCTAGTTAGTATCCCCTGGGCAAATGATATTACCTTCTGTTTTCAGTTATTTAGAGTGATGCTCCAGAGGGGTGCTTGTCCTCAAAGAGGTGCTTATATTTTTTGGGTCATCTAGAATCAAATTCTCAAAAGCAGTTATTGTAAATATTGTGACTAGCAAGCGTTTATTTCCTCACCATTGGAGAATGAATGTAAAACAATGAAGATACAGAAATTGTATCTGAAAGATGATTAAATGATTTGAGGATTGAAAATGTTGAAAGAAGTTATACATTGTTCTCTGATAACTGTTGTATTTATGCAGGTCCATGAAAGATTTTTTCCATGAGCTAAGTTCTTGTCCTGGATTTGTCTCTGCTGTGTGACCTTGGGCAAATCATTTAATCTGTTGTCCCTATTTTCTTTATCTATAAAATGATGGTATAGAATCTATGTAAGGTAAACTTAAAGTGATAAAAGAGATACTCAGTGCATGAATGAAATAATTTGTTGTTTCTAGTTCTAAGAGATAGTACATTGAATTTCTCTTGTAACTTCAAATGTACCTTCCAGGATATTCTGTCATTCTGCAGAGTAGCGCACTGGAAGTAAACGTGGGTTTTGAGTAAAATAGTGCTCGAAGCCTATGGAGTCTATAGAAGTGTGTACCCAGAAGCCTTATGGAAAATAACAGTTGTAATAACATTGGTGCAGTTGAGTCTCCATTGGCGTTTGTACCTCGAATCGTAGTCTAATTGTTTTCTTCTTCTAGATGTTAGTCCTTAGACATTTGCTTTAAAAAGACATAACTTAATAAGAATAAATACAAAAGTAAGGAAAAAAGGACATAATTTAGTGGTAGCTATCTTCCATCAGTTTAAAAATAAAAAAAAGGAAGCAATGGGAAATGTCTCCAGGTTTCTCATCTGCTAAGGGTTTCTATTTTAATTATGAGAAAATCTGCTTTTGATCACTTCAGAACATAAGCATGCTGACTAGAAATTGCAGACAACTGACATGACTTCATTGTTATACAAAAATAATTCCTTTAGTTATTATGCTATACTTGAATGTTCTCATAAGCATTGATTTTTCATTTTTTAAGTTTTTACTATTGATGAATGTTAAATGGTCTCCCAGTGGTTTTGGTTTTAATTTTCCTAGTTAATGATATTGGGGCATGTGTCTTTTCCTGTTTCATTATAGGTTTTGAAAGGTAAGAGAAAGCATAGATATTACGTATGGTTTCTTTTTGCTCATTGATGAACAAGTCCAAAGAAATGAAGATCTCATATTGAGGTGAAAAACTAAGATTAGAAGTCTGGTGAGAGCCACTAGTTGCAGCAAAGACTCCTACACTTAAAGGATTAGATGTTCCCTGTCTATTTGAAAATACTTTCATTATTAATAGAGATAAAGGAAAAGATAGCAAACTTAACGTGAAAGTACCAAACCCTAAAGTCCTGGGTAGATTTCCCCAGTGGTCTGCAAACTTTCCAGTGTTTAGTGGGAATAAAGCATTGTCATGTCTTTTTTTCCCCCACAGTGAACTTGATGATGACTTACTTGGAGAAGATTTGCTATCTGGCAAAAAGGTAACGATACAGTTCTTCCTGACATTAAATGATATTTAATTGTATTTAAAATAAGGAGTACGTCTTATGCATGGGATGTGTTACTGGAAAGTTGGGTATAGATTAAAATATTGTGAATTGATTACTTTTTATATGCACAAAGAGTTGACTGTATATCCGTAAATTATCTGATAACTTGTAATTCAGGCAGTGAATCCTTTGAAGCAAATGTTTTAGTTTCTGGCATGTCAAGGCATTTGAGTGTATGAAAGTTGTAACAAAACTACCACTTGCCTTAAAGGAACTTAACATTTGGTGGTTAATATTTTGAATGCTGAATCTGAAATTTACTTTTTGGGATTCAGAGATAAGGATAAAATTATTCTCATATATGAACTTCTTTGATCAGTAAAAACTTGGAAGCTGTTATCGCCAATGTGTATATTTATGTATCGTGTTTATATGTATAACTTAACTCTACCAATATATTTTGAACATTATGAAACATACATTAAAAATAGAAATAAAAAGCCAGATATTAACGTGAAATACTAATTTTCTTTAACTTACTAACAATTTAAAGACACTTGTTATTCTACTAAATATCAAGGTAGCCTCGTATGCTTAGTTTTTTTAAAGTCTTCAGACTGTGATGGCTCCTTACTGTCAGCAGTTACACTCAAGCTCATTGTTCTCTTAGGTGATTGGGTCAGATCAGTTGTCTGATTCTCAGATCTGATGAGGTTTTCCTTTTCATCTCATTTATAATTCGGTTGATGAAGGTCCAGTCCTGGCAGGAGTGCCAGTCCCGCCCCTTTCCTGTCTCTTACTCCGCTGCGTCTGCATCTTCTCTGACACATGAGTTGCTGTAGCTGCTCTCCTTTCCAGTCCTGCCCCCGAGGCCTGCACGCGTCCTGGCTTTGGCTTCCCCCAGCCTTTCCTTTGTCATCCCCTGTAACTCTAAAGAAGAATTCGTTCTGTTACCTGTAAACCTGTGTGGTCAGAATGACTGCAAGGGAAGAACCCGTGAGCGTGCCCCTCAGCCTGCCCGTTTGTGAGCTTGGGCTGGCCTCGGGGTGCCCGTGCGTGGTGTGATTGGGGCGGGGCAGGCCCGGGGCTCGTGCTCCTACGGGGTGGGCACAGAAGGAGCGGGGACGGTTGTCTGCCTCTGGCTTAGTTTGCACTGCCTTGACGTGCACTCCCTGTATTTGGGAGCTCACTTCCCTGAGGTAAACACGTGTTTTCCTTTGTAAGTATTTAAAATGCTTTCGTGAGGGATACCAGTTAGATGCTAAAATGTTTAAATGTAGTAAAATAATTTTACCTGCGGTTGGATTTCTACTCTTGGGCAAGCCTGATGTACTTTGCCCTGTGTTTCTGTCAGGGAGCCCACCTGGCCCTAATGATTTCACAAGTGTTCATGGCCGGTCTCTCACTCGCCTTGCCCTGCCTTCCTGCCGACCACCCTGAGCGGAGTCCAGCCTAGCTGTTCCCCTCCTGCCTGAGGAGACGCCACTGCAGCTCATCGGCACAGAGTAGTTAGGAATCAGCTGTGGCCTCAGGGCGGAGTGTGGCCCTCCACTCCAGCTTTCCAAGTGACGTTGGTGTTTTGGTCATTTTCTGCCTCCTGTGTCCATTGCTCATCAAGTTCAGAGCCGACATAGAGAGTTGAATCCTCAGAGCTCAGACAGTGAGACGTGATGACCACCAGGGCCTACTGCAGCACACACTCTTTTTTGTTTGGTGTGTGATTTAATGGGTTTTTGACCAATATTTAGAAGTTTACCTAAAAACCTGAAGGGAACAGCCTATTACTGAATGAAATTTGGCTTTATTGAATTGTTATTTTTTTAAAGATATCTTGTGCTTTTATTTAGTGATTCTGGGCAGCTAAATTTGAGTTCTCCCATAGCAGGCCTGGCCTTCCCAGGTGGCACTAGTGGTAAAGAACCCACCTGCTAATGCAGGAGACATGAGAGACTCAAGTTTGATTCTTGGGTCGGGAAGATCCCCTGGAGGAGGGCATGGCAACCCACTCCAGTATTTTTACCTGGAGAGTCCCATGGACAGAGGAGCCCGACAGGCTACAGTCTGTGGGGTTGCAAAGAGTTGGACACGACTGAAGCGACTTAGCACGCACATATGCATAGCAGGCCTGGCTCATCCCTGTTAATGGATGACAGGTTCTGTGGGCAACTAATAAAAACTACAAATAAGATGGATATTTTTTGGGTTATATCAAAACTACCTTAATGAAGGGTAAATAGAGATATGTTTGAGAAGCCTAGGTTTATAATCTATAAAATGGCAGGAAAAGATTTCTGGTTTCTTTCTTTCATCCTTAGGTAGAAAATCAAGTCTTTTTTTCCCCCCTTGGGTGCATGTTGTGGAGGAATAGTAATTTATATATACCATAGAAATAATTTTAATAAGGTAGGAAAGTGTGAACTTCCCCATCTTAAATCTAAGATACTGGTATGTGTTAGCTTAACAAAACCTGTAACTTTAGAAATTTGGCCAGTTGGCACACTCAGTAGACTGCCTCTGCTTATTCATAATATGAGTAGACAAACCTGTCAGGAACAGGAGAGAGAATCCAAGTTGTACTTATTTTCATGTATCCATCTACTGGACAAACCAGAGTTTTATTTTAGTCTCTTATCATTTCAGTTGGGCAATCTAGTTATCTAAAATCTGCTTTTTTCTAAAATTCCACTATTTTTTTCTTTTGTTTATGTTAAATTTAATCAAATCTTAAGGATACCATTTTTTTGGTATGATAAGAAAAAATTGTTTGTATCATACTACCAAAGGACTTGTCGTTTTTTTCCTCCTTTGTTAGAGTCATAATATGATTCTTATGCTTGCTCCTTCTGTATTTACTTGTCTGAGCATCTGAAAATTAGTCTGGGGGAGTTAGCTAGTATGCCATGTGTAGAACCTTGACTGTCCCTGGTTATATCAAACTGAGAAAACTTTGTGAATGGCAGATGTTTTAATAACAAGGTTAGAAATAATCCAGTCAATGTAATTTTGCAGTTTTGTAACAAGTTTTCTTACGGAAGTGACGTGCATTAATTAGATTTCTTGCTTTAATTAGAATCAATCGGATTTGTCAGATGAAGAGCTAAATGATGATCTCCTACAGAGCGATAATGAAGACGAAGAAAATTTCTGGTACTGAATATTATCTCATTAAAATGTTCTTTGTTTAAATTTCTAGTAACTGATTTATAGTTATAGTGGGATATAAATGATATTGTACTGTATCTTTACCATATGATTATATTCTAATATAATTATATTAATAAAGTATGTTACTATATTAATATAACTGATGTGGAAGCCGTATGTCTTTTACTACAAATAGATCAACTATCTAAAATCATTGCTGGTCCTGCATTTAATAACCTGTGAACTCTGTTGAGTGCCGGTTATAGAAGTTCCAGATAGGTTTGTACTGCTCTTTTAGAGAATTCCTTTATTTGGATGGGGCAGTGGCCTCTGACTCAGTAATGTTGGTTGCAGTTTGATGTTGCTGCTTTTGTTTTCATTTTAGACATTTTTTACTTGTGCATATCAATTAGCTAAATTGTCATTTTGGAAATTCGTTTGGACTGTACTTTAGACTGTAGTTGACTATCTGAATATAATTGATGTAGTCAGTTTGGGCTGCCATAACACGATATCATAAACTGGTGGCCTGTGAGCAGCAGATACTTATTTCTCACAGTTCTGAGGGCTGGGAAGTCCAGGGTCAGTGCTGGCCCGGTGGGGGGCCATTGAGGCCCCCGGCCCTCTCACTGTGCTCACGTGGCTGGTGGGGGTGTGGGAGCCCTCTGCGGTCCCTTTTATAGGGCACTGATCCCATTCATGAGCTTCCACCCTTGTTCAGCATCTCCCAACGTCTGCACCTCCAGACACCATCACGCTGGGTGTTAGGACTCAACACATGAATTTTGCGGGGGATACAAATATTCAGTGCATGGCAGTAGAGAATATCTTTCTCTTGACTAAGAGCTTATAATAGTAAGTTCTGTTATAAAAAGAGGAAGAGGTATTTACTATACTCTTGTTAAGTGAAATATTTTCAATTTTATGAGGAAACATTTATTGTGAAAATAAAGACACTTCTTGTGTACAAATGTAATTAACAAATACATGCAATTTATTATTGAGCTGTAGAGGTGTAATAGATGTTTTTTAATATAAAGTAATTTTTATGGGTAACAGTAAGTTTTAAATTATTTATTCTACCAGTTATTTGTTTCCCAGTTTCATTCTTTGATATCATTATTAGATTTTGATCTTTTGAATTGCGTTGCCCTTGGAGTTTTTAGCCATGTAGTATCTCACGTGTATGTGGAATGTTCAGTTTTTTTGTTAGGATTGTATGCTTAATGGGTGCAAACTTAGATTTAGCCCTAAAACCTTGCCTTTTAAATGTTGTTGTTATGCATCTTAATTGTTTGACATTTGGCCGTTGTGATTTAACAGGTGGAATATGATTTTTTTTTCAGTTTTAAAATTGCCTTTGTTTATTTCACTCAGAAATTAGCTATTTTTTAAAAAATTTGAGGCTAGTGTGAACTTGATTTAAACGTTGAAATGTATTTACATGCTAACTTTTAATGTTTTATTTTTTTAAAATACAAGTTTATAGTGTGCATCATAGATACAGAAAAGCTCTTAAAATTCCATTGGTGTGGGGAGGATATATGTAGACTTATGGCTGATTCATGTTGTATGGCAGAAACCAACACAACATTGTAAAGCAGTTATCCTCCCAATTAAAAAAAAGTTCAATCCATGATTTCCTATTTATAGAGTAATACTCCTGGTTTTACTTGGATGTCTTAGAAAATGGACACCACCCTTATTCTGAAAGATAGAATGAAGAGTGGTCTGTTTCAATCCTGGACTTCTCCCAGGCAGACCTGTCTCTCACAGTTGGTCTGATTCTCCTGCTCAGGTCACTGGAGTGACGATCGTTCGGGCGCTCAGGGTGGCAGGAGTCTGGTGCTGGCTGAGTGTGTAGTACGTGCGTTTCACTTGTAGTCTCTCTTGTAGTCTGTGTGCATTATCAGTTACTGGTCTCTGATAACAGTTAACTTAATGTGATGATTTAGTTTTGAGCTCCACTCCAGTTGCATACTTTTCTTTGTATTTTTGTCCTCTGTAGTACTCAGGATGTCACGATCAGTCTGACTGCCACGTCAGACATGGTCACATCATTTGAGATGTCTGACACTAACGACCAGTCTGCAGAACAGGAATCCGAGTATGAGCAAGGAGAGGACGAACTCGTTTATCACAAATCGGATGGGTCTGAACTGTATGCTCATGAGTACCCAGAAGAAGGGCAGTATGAAGGCCATGACGCTGAGCTCACAGAAGACCACATTGAGTACGTGGAGGAGCCCGAGGAGGAGCAGCTGTACAATGACGAGGTCCTAGACATCGAGATCAATGAGCCTTTAGATGAATTCACAGTGAGTCTTTCTCCTTTGTATGGCTGAAGATAACATGGCTGCCTGGGCATAGGTTTCTAGACTGATTTGAAATCTATTTCCCTCCCCTGGGAGGGAGGGAAATTAGACCTTATTATCACTGTCTGCCAGTTTCTTTATCTGAGCTATGACAAAGTTTGTGTTGACAGCTTGTTTGGCCGGAGCTAATGCTCCTTTGTCATTCTGGAAGGCTGCACAGAATTGTGACCTTGAGGATTGCACCCTAAGGAAGAAAACAGCTTTGTGTGGTGGAGATACACTGTCAATTGTTAGAAGTACTTAATGCAGCGCTTTTATCCAGGCTTTAGACAAGATCTGATAAAGTCCTTCTAAGGTGAAAAGATTATTGACCTGCTAAAGACATCTTTAAGGTGCTAATATTCCAGAGTGATTGATGTCCTGCTCATTCATCCTTTTTTGTAACTGAGAACTGTCTAAACATGAATAAAGAGATTGGAGGTTAGTTTAGGAAATGTCACACACAATTTGTTATCTGTAATCAGGAAGCAGAGATTGTGCTGATTTTTATTTCAGAAAGGTTTTGGTGGGTAGGTTTTTTTTTTTTTAAGGTTGAACAGTCAAAAAAGAAAAAGGTAGAAAAAGGTAGTAGTGAAAGATCATCTGTCTTAATGATTCATTATTGGAAGAGATTTGTTTATGAAACAAGCACTTAGTGAAATTTCTGTTGGAAGGGTGAGATCTCCATAGATGCAGTGGAATCTTAGGGTTTTCAGCATGTTGGGCTCCTGTGGTACCATGTTGGGGGCTGCTGGGAAGGGGTGGAGGTCAGCAGATTTAGGGCAAGAATTCTGCTTTTATGTTTTCATTCAGAGTAAATGATTTTTCATTTGAGAAAAAAATGTGTGTGTGTAGTTTTGAAAGAGATTGTTTACATGGAGCCTTAGAATATTTAGTTCCAGACACAGTTGTGTTTCCATATCTCAATAGTTATTTTTAAGGTTTGATTCTTTTTGAATGGTTTTTCTTTAGTAGACATAATCACTAAAAGATGTGTGTAGTTTTGGTAAACAGAATCGTATAAAAGGCATCGTGACTCCTTGTTCTTTCGATAACTCTGTAATGGTTTGTTTTGGTAATAAATCCTACAGTAGTGTGGACTGGTGATCTCTGGTTTACAGTGTGTTCATATACTGTGTTAAAGTGAGACACCGTAGTTTAAAATGCTCCTTAAAAATTAGGCCAAAATCTTTTAAAGTTGTGCCCAAGTATCTGCTGGTTAGTGTTGTGTTATTTCTACTACTCATCTCTAAAATGAGGTGCTTGGTCAGTCGTATCCCTTGTAAGTTCAGCATTTCAACAAATCTTTACCAGTGTGGAAGCAGTGCGGCCACGAGAATTGTTGAAACATGAAGCATGGCCCCTGCCTGCTGAGAGCTTAGAATTTAGCAGAACAGTCACCGTCTGGGAAGTGCTTGGTAGCACCTATACATGGTCACAGAAGAGGCCCTTCTCTCTGGTGTTCTTGCAGAGTTTGTTGTACAGAGGATTTCTAGCAAGTGAGGAATTTCTCTCTCTCGTTTTCCAAACTTGGGGTTACATTAGGCTCCTCATTGTATAAAATCCAGCTTAAACCATCTGACATCTTGTGTGTAAGATTCAGGTATTGAAAAAAAATATGCAAATTCAATACAGTCACAGTACTTTTCTACATTAAAATTAATTTTTTCAGAATTTAAAAAAATCTTGAAGTTTACTTAAGAATTCTGAATGCGTCTAAATATTTTTATAGAGAATTATAAAGTTTAAAGGTGAGGTAAAGGTCAGTATCTTTCTGGAGCAGTGTCAGCCACCCTCAGGATATCCAGGTTTATCATCATGCTCTTTCTTTTCTTCCCTGTTTAAGATTACTGGTTTCTTCTTTATAGTTATCACAGTGGTAGACACGGGCACTGCCACTTCTTTGCATGGGGAGAGGAAAACGCACTTAAGCTGTGAAATACTTCTCCAGCTCTGCAGTGAGGGCCTCTTCCTGTTTTCTTAGGCTGTCACTGGTGCACAGATTAATTAATTATTCATTATTAGACTAATGAACATATGAGTCGATTGTGTCCCTGTATGTCCCAGAGGTGTTTTAGTTTATTAAATGGTTTATTTAACTGTGGTTTGTGTCCTGGTTAGGCCATGTTGACTCATACACTGGAGCTGGAGTTGAACTCTCTACTGATCCTGAGTGTGTTCTATCTGTTTGAGCTCACGCAGGCCAGACGGAGGGATTCTGTAACTGGGAGTAGAATTATAATATTGCAGAATGTTACAACCAGAAGGGACACTTACCTAAAAAGTTGATAGTAAACTGTAGTGTTCTTTCCTGTCATACTCAGAAGCAGTTTTTTTGACTTTTGCTGTCCTAATCCTGAGAGTGAATTGAGATTTGATATAAAAAATTGTATTCTTGTATTAGGAAGGGATGTAAATTCTTTATTATTCAACAGGATATTTGGACTTTGTTAGGTGATTTGTACTTCTGAGCATAACTGGATTTACTTAGTGCCTTTAAAGTTAACATAGATTGAGATTTTGTAAAGCAGTGTTCTGTAAAAACAACTTGAGATTGGTAATTTGTGTAACAGCAGATTTTTGTTTCCTGGTGAAAATTCCGTGGTGTGGACTCTTCTCCCTTGTATGTTTACTGAAAATTTCGCTTGCCTCTTATGGCCTTCTTTGAACTCTGACAGTCCTGCTCTCAGTGAATCTTGGGTAGTGATGGTTGCTACTTTGGGTGGAATGGCAGCAGTTTCCTTGGGGAAGTAAATGCAGTATGTAGGGGCGGTCTTGAGAGACAGTTGAGGGGCCTCAGAAGGTCCATGCCTTGTGTGCTGCTGCTGTGCTTTGTGTCGAGACTGGGCCCCAAGCGGTGAGCTGTGCAGGCCCCACTGCTTGTCTGCTCTCCCCGCTGCCTTGCAGCTGCCGATGGCTCACTTCAGCTGGTGGCCAGGGACGCTGGGAGGTTCAACTCCCCTGGAGGGGAGCGGTTGCACGTGCCTGTCGGAGCCCTTCTTTGCTTGCAGTTGTTTCTAGCCAGTTTGCCTGTTTCCTTCCCTGTGCTTTTAAGAGCTGCCTGCCTGCTACCATGCTCCTTACATTCCCTGCGAACCTGAGGTCATCCTTCTAATTCAAAGGAGCGGCTGGTGGAGAAACTAACATGCAATTTTAATACAGCTCCTGTGTTGAATTGAATTGCCCATACTTATGTTGGCTTCTGCTGCTATGAAAATAGTTCAAGTTGGGCATGATTCCAGCCCCAGTACTGCTGCTGAGCTGCTCTGTGCAAGCGCATGCACGCTTTGTTTTTTAAGATTCCATCTCCTTGGTGTTGATTTTGAGAAGAGCTGTGTGTTGGGGTCCTTGGAGGTTGAGGCAGAGTCCGTGTCACTGCCTGTATCGACCAGGTGGGCACGCTGCGCTTTGCTCTCGTTAACGCTCAGGGAGGTCCCGTTCTAGTTCTGTGCTTCGTGCTTTTCTGCTCGGTCTGGTAATCGTCATAGTAAAGTGTGCTCACGTGGCTCAGCATGAGTCATGAAGAGGAAGAGTGCTTACGAGCCCCAAAGCAATACGAGAAAAACTTATTTTCTGTTTAATGGCTGTTAGGATGAAGAGTACTTGCAGGCTTGTGGGCAACAAGGGATGAAAGAGCAGGAAGACTGTGTTGCTGAAGAGGAATTAGATGAGATTACTGATTCCCAGGTTGATCCTGAAACTGAAGAGGTATTTGTTCATCTTTTTAAAAAGAGTCCAAAAGTTTGCTGGTTTTTTTTTTCTTCCATATTTAAAAAGAGCATCTTTTTAATGTTGGTGAAAAGTTAATACAGCTCCTCTTTGAAGTATGAGTGTAGCTAAAAAAGCAGAAACCAAAGTCCCTGAGCTTGCAAGAATCTTTGGACAGTGACTTCTGGTGAGCTGTGGTCTCCAGATAGATGTCTGCCCTTTGAGTGTTAGAATGTCTTAGCTGTTCTATGGGGTGTAGGTAGGAATCTTTTGAAATGCGTAGTATATGTTAGTGCCTTGAAAGAAGTACTGGGATTATCTTAAGTTAATTAGCATCAGTTAAATTTGACCATTATTCAGAAAATATTGCAGACTTCCCTGGATTTAGGTGCTGTGTTAGGTATTGAAGAAGCGGATGATTGAGAAGCTTGGTTCTGGTGCTCACGGAACTTGCAGTCTAAAATAGGGGAGAAAAGACGAGCACCCATTCCAGTGAGGGAAAGGCAGAAGACCTGCCGGGAGGGAGGCTTGGGCCTGCTCAGGAGCACGCGCTGGGGCCTCTCTGTTTGGGTGTGTGTCTTGAGGGTGGGTTGGGGTGTTGAGGCTTTATGGAAGAGGTAACCTGTCAGGCACGTCTGGAGAACTGCGTGTTGTCGGGACAGATTGGGGTGTGCTGTGAGGTGGAGGCCATTGAGTTCTGTTTCCAACCTTAGAACTTGTCCCATGGGCCAAGCATGCAAGCTATAAAGCCATCCTGTAGTCTTAGAACTTGTTGGTTTAAGATTTTGTTTTCTTCTTAATGTGTTTTCTCAGTTACTTTTCTTAATACCTCCCCCCTCTTTTCCCTAAGAGGTCATGAAGAGTGATGCTTCACGGGCTCAGGTCATTTATACTAGGTCTTACAGCAGTGCTCTATGAACTCAGTGTACAAAGCACCACCCTTTCTTTTCCCTGATACATGGGCTGACAGAGCGTGTGGACGTGTACAGACACTTTCTGGGACACAGCCTTGTTCTTCTCCAATAAGCTAAATTTGATTTTTGTGCTTTCTCTCTCTTTTGCTCTTTGAAATACTTGAAACTTAAGAGAAAAGATAGAAAAGAAGTAGAAAGATCGCTTTGCTCAGATTCTTCAATTTTAGACAGATACATGTAATCAAAGGAACCGAGACAAAGCTAAAGGAAATGTTAAGAAGTGGTTCTCCTACTGAACTGCTCTGTTCTGAGTAATGAGCCCCCGCCCAGAGGTCCAGGGAGACGGATTTATGCGTGTCGTGCTTAGCACCATATCCTGTGTACTCTTTGCCCAGTGCAAGGCCAGTATGAGCCTCGATTAGGTCAGACTTGTGGAAGGCTGATTTTGGCAAAAGATGTCTGAGAGCGAGCTAAAAAGTCGTTAAAGGATGGTGTATGTGTGGGGGTGCTGACGGAGGTGGCTGTGGGGGTCATTCTGAGGGTGAGTAGTTGAGAGGGAAACAGGGATCCAGCGCCCATTAGTTAGTTCATGTCCTCTTCATTAATTTGTAATACTTTGTAGTTGGAAAATTAATTCCATTGATTTTTTTTTTCCTGTAACGTACTCTTTCAGTATTCTAGGCAGTACTTCTTACTGTGACAACATACTGTCTTTGTAGTATATTTTAGAGTGAGAAAAGGTTTTGTAGGTATTAATCTTTAGATTATCTTTGGAAATATAAACTATTATTATTGTAAAGCAGTTAATAAGAATTCTAATCGGTGTTACACTTTAGCTTGAATGCCTTCTGGAACTGATAGAGGGTATGACTTATAGATTTAGATATTTCAAACTTTTGTTCTTGAGCTGTAGTCATTAAAACATTGAAGCAAAAGTGGGCTATTATTTAAAAATGGTAATCGCTCCTTCCATTTTCAGTGTCTTCTGAACAGAGAGATTTAGGGAGAGAGAGAGGTGTCTTTGGAGGAACATTAATGATCAATCCCAGCCCTTAAAGTAAATGAACTCGTGACATGTATGAATTAATAAGATAATAGCTCAGATATATTAATACTTAGGAACGCTTAATCACTGGGACAGAAGTTAGACCCCTTCCTTGAACCTTAATGCCAGTATTGATCTGAGATTAATTAATGCCAGATTTTATATGTACTCAAAGAAAATGTTTTAATAATAGTGTGCTAGCTTTAGGCTCACCTACGAAACAGAAAACTCACCAAATAGTACAAGTTCATTTCTCACTAACGTAAAAACATTCCCCAAAGCGTTTCAGATCTGGTGTTGGCCTCACTAGGCAGCCGGGTGCCCAGGCTTCTTTCAGACTTCCATGCAATCCCAGGGCTCTGCGCTTGCCATGGTCCGCGTCCAGGCAGTGATTGCAGCAAGGCTGAGCAGGCCCGTGCCCACCGTTGGAGGAGACATCCCAGAGTTCTCAAACAGCACTGGATAAACGTCTCGTTAATTATGCATTAGTCACATGGCTGTGCCTCCCAGCCAAGGAGGCTGGCTAATACAGCGTTTTAGTAGGTGACAGCACCTCACGTTCAGCTAAAGCGGGGAGTGTCATGATCAAGGACGTCACAGGGAACGGGGAACAGGTGCCCGCCAAGTCGTTTTGCTTTTACTCTACTGTTGTTGGTATCACACCTTTTTAAGCCATAAAGGAAAAGAATGATTTGATCATACACAAATACCCCAAAACAGTATAAACAAGTTCAGAGAAATGACAGTATGGGGAAAGAATATACATATAAGACTAGAAATTAATGTATTTAGTAAAGTTAACATATTCAGTGCGTTCTGTATATTTGTAAAAAGAAGGGCAAAAAATGTGAGAAGGTAGTACAAAAATAAGACAGATGATTACTAAGTGTATAAAATATATTTAATAAAATTGAGGCAGTTGTGAATTCTAACCTGTCTTAATATTGGCAAAAATAAATATACTGGTCAGGTGTTGTTTATTCTGTTGGAGGATTATCTTGGAGATGGGAGATAGTCTTCCACGACTCTGTCATGTCTGTGCAGGTTTGGGGAGCAGAGCACTGACTGCCCTTTGTTCCTGTCTTTTCAAGGAAAGACGTGTCTGTCTCTGGAGCAAGGGGCGGGCCTGCTTTCTGTTCATGATGACAGTGCCCTGAACGCAGGTCCCCCCACAACACAGCTCCCTCTGTGCAGGGTCAGCTGCCCTCTTTGTCTGGTAGCCCGCCGGGAATTGGGGCTCACGGAGCTGGCCCCCACACGGCACTGCTGCTGTTAAAAGTAGTAAATTGTCCTCATCTGTGACTAGGAGTGTCGTGCCTTCTCACAGCCTCCATGAAACAGTGGCAGACCTACCTTAGTAGCCTGCAAGAAGGGTGAAATTTCAGACCCTTCCCTGTTTGTGACAGTGTCAGAAGCCTGAAAGTGCCTTGGCTCAGTAATCCCAGGTTAATGAAGTTACTCAAGAGCCCCTAAGATGTGCTCAGGGACACACGTGCCAGCTGTTTGTCTGCAGCCTTGAAAACAAGTGGGCCCAGCGTGGATTTTTCTGCAGGGTTAGATGAATGATGGCCAGGGGGCTACACGTTCCTAAAGGATGCCCTTGCCCTCTTGGACATGGAAAGAGACTTGTGATGTGTGACACGAAAAGAGCAAGCTAGTGGGGTTCCTCTGCTAGGTCCTCCATGCTGTGCATGTATAAACGTCTGTGTGTGTGTGTGTGTGTGTGTGTGTGTGTGTGTCTCAAAACGTGTCTGGGAGGATCAAGACAAATGGTGACAGTGGTCACCTCTGGATGGTGGGATTATTATATATTTTGTACATCAAATACTGTAAAATATTTTGCTGTGAATAAGATAACTTTTGTGAACAGGGAAATACTGAGCGGTTAAAATTTGACCCGTGGTAATTTGGAAGGCAAAGAACTGGGATGCATTTGTTTAATTCCTGTGATTTCTAGTTGATATTAACCCTAACTTGAAACATCTTAATGGTGGTTTTCTGTATGTACATTTTTATAGAGAAGAGAGTAAACTCTCAGCCAGATTACATAGTTTATCTTTTTTATACTGTCTCTTAAGAGGTATATTGTTGGGTTTGTCTTCCAAGATGTATGTCCCATAGTTTTAAACAAAATATTTCAAAGTATTTTTTTAAAAGTTACACGTTTTTCTTACGCTCTGTCCTTGATTGCTGGTTTGTTTGCCTTGTTTGTGTTGCTTGGTTTTGTGTTGATGGAAACTTCTTCGTATTGCTCTTTGCTCTCAGGTCTTAGTAGTCCTTCTTGGAGGCAGGTAATATGCTGGACTTTGTCCTGGCAACAGGTGTTTTGGTGGTGTTTTCTTCCTCATACTGGGATCACTGAATGTCCGTCAGAGCATCATTGTTGAGAACTTGTATGCGTGGTACTTTTGTAGGTGCTGGGAGTGAGTGTTGTACATTATTTCGGTACCTTTTGGTAGGCTTTGCTTTTGGAGGGCTGTCCTCCCATCTTTTTTAGACATATAAATAAATTACATAGTCCTCATGGGAGAACAGCAGTTTTATTTTGCCACATACACCTGTGTTCTGGTGTCTTTCTAGTCTTTTGACTCGTGTTCTGGGGATTAGCTGCAGGGTGTTGTGGAACCAAACCGTTGCACTCACCTTGTGTTGTAGTGTGCATGCTCTGGGTTGCTTAAAATGGACTGGAAAGCATATTGCAGTTTTTCAGATAACTTCTTTCTCAGAGTTATGTTTAAGTACACACTAGATTCTGAATTATGGAACTAAAAAGAAATTTCTGTTGAAAAGTCTATTTTCAGTGACTCCTTTTATTTAACTAATGTTCCTTCTTGGTTAATACAAAAAGAATCACTGTACTTGGAACAAGTTAGAAAGATCTAGTTATGAAAACTAACTCTTGAGCCTTTCTAATTATACAGTCTTGTCAGTGCCAGCGATGCTTCTGTCTTCAAACGTGGTTACAAAGGTTTGCTATTTGATAGTTTTGGCTTGTATAGAGGAACAGGTGAGAAGTTTAAATAACATCTTTGTACCATTTAAATTTGAAATACTTTAGAAATTGTGGTAACATTTACATGCAGTGGTATTTACATCTGAGGTATACAGTTCAGTGTATACTTGAAGATCAAACAAGATCTTCACGACCCAGATAATCACTGTGGTGTGATCACCAGCCTAGAGCCAGACATCCTGGAATGTGAAGTCAGGTGGGCCTTAGAAAGCATCACTACGAACAAAGCTAGTGGAGGTGATGGAATTCCAGTTGAGCTATTTCAAATCCTAAAAGATGATGCTGTGAAAGTGCTGCACTCAGAATGCCAACAAATTTGGAAAACTCAGCAGTGGCCACAGGACTGGAAAAGGTCCATTTTCATTCCAATCCCAAAGAAAGGCAATGCCAAAGAATGCTCAAACTACCGCACGATTGCTCTCATCTCACACACTATTAAAGTAATGCTCAAAATTCTCCAAGTCAGGCTTCAACAGTACGTCAACTGAGAGCCTCCAGATGTTCAAGCTGGATTTAGAAAAGGCAGAGGAACCAGAAATCAAATTGCGAACACCTGTTGGATCATCGAAAAAGCAAGAGTTCCCGAAAATATATCTACTTCTGCTTTATTGACTATGCGAAAGCCTTTGACTGTTGTGGACCACAACAAACTGTGGAAAATTCTTTAAGAAGTGGAAATACCAGACCACCTCACCTGCCTCTTGAGAAATTTGTATGCAGGCCAGGAAGCAACAGTTAGAACCGGACACAGAAGAACAGACTGGTTCCAGATAGGGAAAGGAGTACATCAAGGCTGTATATTGTCACCCTGCTTATTTAACTTATATGCAGAGTACATCATGAGAAACGCTGGGCTGGATGAAGCACAAGCTGGAATCAAGATTGCCGGGAGAAATATCAATAACCTCAGATATGCAGATGACACCACCCTTATGGCAGAAAGTGAAGAACTAAAGAGCCTCTTGATGAGAGTGAAACAGTTGGCTTAAAACTCAACATTCAGAAAACTAAGATCATGACATCTGGTCCCATCACTTCATGGCAAATAGATGGGGAAACAGTGGAAACAGTGTCAGACTTTATTTTTTGGGGCTCCAAAATCACTGAAGATGGTGACTGCAGCCATGAAATTAAAAGACGCTTGCTCCTTGCAAGAAAAATTATGACCAACCTAGACAGCGTATTCAAAAGCAGAGACATTACTTTGCCAACAAAGGTCCGTCTAGTCAAAGCAATGGTTTTTCCAGTAATCATGTATGGATGTGAGAGTTGGACTGTGAAGAAAGCTGAGCACCGAAGAATTGATGCTTTTGAACTGTGGTGCTGGAGAAGACTTGCGAGTCCCTTGTACAGCAGGGATATCCAACCAGTCCATCCTAAAGGAAATCAGTCCTTGGTGTTCATTGGAAGGACTGATGCTGAAGCTGAAACTCCAAAACTTTGGCCAGCTGATGCAAAGAACTGACTGGGAAAGATTGAAGGTGGGAGGAGAAGGGGGCGACAGAGGATGAGACGGTTGGATGGCATCACTGACTCAGTGGACATGAGTTTGAGTGAACTCCAGGAGTTGCTGATAGACAGGGAAGCCTAGCGTGCTGCAGTTCATGGGGTTGCAAAGAGTCGGACATGACTGAGTGACTGAACTGAACTGACTGATACAGTTCAGTAATTTGATAGATGTGTACAGCCAAGCTACCCTCATTATCCCTGAAGGTCCCTACCTTGTTCCTTTCCAGTCAGCCCTGACTCCTCTCAGAGGTGAGCCATGCCTGTGGTTCTGTGTATTTAGTCTTTGCTAGTCTAGAACTAGCGTTGGCGACTCAGTAGGTGTGACTGTGAGCAGACATCAGGAGACAGTGGAGGACAGAGGAGCCTGGCGTAGTGCAGTCCATGGGGTCGCCAAGAGCCAGACAGAGCTTAGCAACTGAACAGACCAGTGATGGTGTGCTGGTGTCTAGCTTCTTTTGGCCACCATAATGTTTTTGAGGTTCATCCAAATAGTCATTTATGCCCACAGTCAGCAGTTCATTCCATTTGATGGACATACCTTGTTTGTTTTCTCTTGATAATAGGTAATATTTGGGTTGTTTTCAGTTTTTCTGTTATCATGGATAATTAAAAGAGCTTATTGTACTTATGTTTTTGTGGATATATCTTTTTTCCCTGTAGCATTAGGTAGAAGTGGTACTACTGAAACAGGGTCGAAGTATGTTTGATGGTGTAAGAAACCGCCAAATGGCTTTCTTGTGTTTGTACTGTTTATACTCCCACCAGTCATGTATGAGAGTCTCAGTTTTCCCACTTGTCTGTCTCGTGTTTGTATCATTTTTTTGTCTAAAGGCTTTCCTTCCCCGTTGAGCCCTTAGTGCTGTGTGAGGCTCAGGCGCCGGTGGTGTCCGAGCCTCTTTCTGGAGCCCGCTCTGCCCCGTCGCCAGCGCTGCGCTGTCTTGGCCGCTGTGGCGTGAGATCAGGCAGTGCAATCCGCCAGTTGTGGCGCCTTTTCAGGGTTGTTCTGGCAGTCTGAGTCCTTTGAATTCTGTATATAAATTCTGCAATTGACTTGTCAGCATCTATTAAAAATCTGGTTGGCATTGTTTTTGAACACTGCATTGTATTTTCAGTCCAGTTGGGGGAAAACTAGCATCTTAATAATCACATTGCCTGCTAATAACCACAGGCTTCCCTTGTGGCTCAGCTGGTAAAGGATCCGCCTGCAATGAGGGAGACGTGGATTCGATTCCTGGGTTGGGAAGATCCCCTGGAGAAGGGAAAGGCTGCCCACTCCAGTATTCTGGCCTGGAGAATTCCATGGACCGTGTAGGCCATGGGGTCACAGAGAGGCCTGACTGAGCGACTTTCCCTTTCAGTCACTTACTGATTCTTGGCATTGGGCAGGCCACTTAATACTCCATTGCCTTAGTTCCCTTTTCTGGAAAAGTTATAACCACTTAATACAGTTCAGGGATCTGATACATGTGTACATCCAAGTTACCCTCATTATCCCCAGAGATCCCCCCTTGTTTTCTTTCTAGTCAGTCCTGACTTCTCTCGAGCAGTGTCCTTAGTTCTGTTTAAATTAGTCTTTCCTAGTCTAGAATAGGAAAGTTAATAACCACAGTTTAATGGTTCTCACTTGTGTTTTTATTTCATTCTTTTTGCCTTGTTGACCTTCAGTATTCTGTAGAGTAGAAACATTGAAGGCATTTATTTTTGCTTCATTCTTCATGTTAGGGGTGAAATATTCAGTATTTTATCAAGTAAGTAATATAAGCTACCTGGAGGTTTTTCAGTCAGATTGAAGCAGTTCTTTTCTGTGTCTAGTTTGCTGAGTTTTGTTTTTTTTTTAATCAGAAATGAGTGTTGAATTTTGTCAGTGCTTTTTCGGTTCCTATTGAGATAATCTTGTATCATCCCTCGTTTTTTTAACGTGCATTAAATTGACTTTAAAAACTATTGCCTATATTGCGGACTTAACTTCTGTTTTGCAGATTTTCCCGTTAATGTCCTCTTTCTATTCTGGGGCCCAGTCCAGGGCACCACATTGCTGTCCTGTCTCCTCTGGTCTGCGGTAGTTTGTAGGTCTTTCCTTGAGTTCCACAACCATGACAGTCTAAAGAAGTGTCCTGCCCAGGTGTCCCGTGGAATGTCTTCTAACCCATCCTTGTCTGGTGCTTTTCTCATGGTTAGACTGGGGCGATGGGATTTTTGGAAAGAATACCATGGAGGTTAGGCGTCCTCAGCCCATCCTGCAGCTGTGTGCAGGACTCCCCGGCAGTGTCCGCCTTGGTCAAGTGCCGAGGTGGCCTTGGCCAGTAAAGATCGTCATTCCGTGAAGTTCTGTCTTTCACATTCTGTTCTCTGTTCTTTAGAAGCAAGTTACTAAGTCTAGTCCTCACCTGTGTTCACGAAGTCCTGTCTGTGTTCACGAAGGTGAGTGAGAGGGACTTAGGTGCCACCTCTGGAGAAGGAGAGTGTGTGTACATATATTTGGAATTTTTGAAACGAGATTTGTTAAGTTGACTGGTTTTTGAATGTTAAATCAATCGTATGCTTCTGTCTAAACCTTCACTTGGTCATGACATATTTTCCTTTTTTGTGGGATTCCATGTGGACAGAGAAGCCTGGGGTGCTAGAGTCCATGGGTCACAAACAGTTGGATGCTACTTGGTGATGGGGCAACATAAGCGATTTTGTGTCTGTGTTCATGAAGGAGATGGGTCTGTAATTTTCTTCTCTTGTAATTTTTGCACAATTTATTAATAACTGCTAGTCTTTTCAGTTTGTAAGTTTTAGCTCTTGGTGGAATTAGAATTGATTTTTATTTATGATATAGATATGATAGTATAGAATTATTCTCTATCAAATATTTTGTAAGCACTAAAAACGTTTGGGAAGGTTTTAGAAGCAGTGTTCTCTATAGCTTTCTATTTCAGAGAACTACCCAGTTTCCCACCCCACCCCTTTCAGATTTGGGATGGAATATTGAATTTTCTTTTAGAAACTGAGATCACAAGTTCATTTCAGAGTTAGCTAGAGAATGTAACAAAACTGGGTCTTGCTGCCTCTTAGAGTTTCTAATTATGTATGTATGTTAAGACTTTGGTGGACTTGTCTGTTTTGTAAAGAACTTTCATGATCATTTTCATATGCATCCTCTGTTAAGCATTACAAATGCATCTTTCAGGTTTTTAAGATAATTAGCTAAAAATCAAACCTTTGAATATTTTTGGCAGTGTCTATATAATGAAGTCAGATATTTACATACAATTTAAATTCTTACAAAATATAATCAGGGTAACTTGATCTTTATATTGGTATCCAACACTGCCCTTCAGTGGAATTTTACTTGTGAATGAAATATTGTGAATATATGTGAATATTCCATTCATAAGTATTTCTCTGCAGAGAAAGTCAACATTATGGCAGATAGGTAAGTTAATCCTAAGTCCATGGCCAAAGAAGATGCCCTTTTTTTGAGCCTAGTATTTAGAGTAAGAGGTAGTGACCAGTGGCTGAAAGAGTGAGTCTAACTTGGTCAGTGTTGCCAGGTGACCTATACTTGAGGCAGCTGAAGCCAGCAGTGTTTCAGGTTCAGCTCAGGGCTCGTGTAATCCTTGATGAAGTTCAAGTGGAACTGGACCCTGAGTGTGAACCAGAAGTTTGCGTCCTAGGATATTCTGTCTCTCCAAAAGTTGACCTTGTGCCACCCTTTTTGTAGTCAGGCCCTCCCTCCATTGCTCATCCTCGGCCTCTTGGCAAGTGTCGTGTGTGTGGAGGTGTGGCGGTGTGTCCCCTTTGTGTGGAGGTGTGGCGGTGTGTCCCCTTTGTGTGGCGGTGTGGCGGTGTGTCCCCTTTGTGTGGCGGTGTGTCCCCTTGGTGTGGCGGTGTGTCCCCTTTGTGTGGAGGTGTGGCGGTGTGTCCTCTTTGTGTGGCGGTGTGTCCCCTTTGTGTGGCAGTGTGGCGGTGTGTCCCCTTTGTGTGGCGGTGTGGTGGTGTGTCCTCTTTGTGTGGCGGTGTGGTGGTGTGTCCCCTTTGTGTGGCAGTGTGTCCCCTTTGTGTGGAGGTGTGGCGGTGTGTCCCCTTTGTGTGGCGGTGTGGCGGTGTGTCCCCTTTGTGTGGAGGTGTGGCGGTGTGTCCTCTTTGTGTGGCGGTGTGTCCCCTTTGTGTGGCAGTGTGGCGGTGTGTCCCCTTTGTGTGGCGGTGTGGTGGTGTGTCCTCTTTGTGTGGCGGTGTGGTGGTGTGTCCCCTTTGTGTGGCAGTGTGTCCCCTTTGTGTGGAGGTGTGGCGGTGTGTCCCCTTTGTGTGGCGGTGTGTCCCCTTTGTGTGGCGGTGTGGCGGTGTGTCCCCTTTGTGTGGAGGTGTGGCAGTGTGTCCCCTTTGTGTGGCGGTGTGGCGGTGTGTCCCCTCTGTGTGGCGGTGTGGTGGTGTGTCCCCTTTGTGTGGCGGTGTGGCAGTGTGTCCCCTTGGAGTGACTTACTGCACCTTTGACTTGCGGCATGGTGCCTCTGTGGCTTCACCTCAGTTTTTGTGTAGTTGCTTCCTCTTTTATTGCTGAAAGAGCATGCCATAGTTTGGATGTACAGCAGTTTGTGTATCCATTCACTGTTTTTCTGTTTTTGGTCATCCAAAATAGAACTGTAATACTTTCCCTGCAGGTTTTTACACGAACATAAGTTTTCATTTCCCCTGAGTAAGTGTCTGGCAGTGGTAATGCTGGGTCATAGACTAGAATTGTTTGCTGATGTGTTTCTGGTAGCCTGTAGTATTTGTTTCAGAGAAACAGTTTTCAGCTTGTCTTTGTTATATTTGGATTTCTTAGATGGAGACTGTGTGTAGAATAAACTGTTATTAGTTTCAGTACTGTCATGTTTTACATTAAACTTGCTTGTAAAGTGTTTGAACTGTAATTATTGTTAATGATTGAATTAAAAATGACTACTGTAATAAAATCTTTGCTTTATTGGTAGTGATTTCTTTTCCTCCTCTCGCCTTGCTGCTTAAAGTGTGGTCTGTGGACCTGCATGTTGGCTTCACCTGGAGCTTGTTGGAAATGCAGAATGTTAGACCCCCACCTGCAGAATCAGAATCTGCATTTTGGCAGGATTCCCAGTGATGAATATAAACCTTCAATTTGAGAAGCACTGCTCTGGAGCATTAAGAGGTGGAGAAGAGTATTTTGTAAATGAGTTGACTTTTTGCTCGGTGTGAGTGTAGTGCAGCACACACATAGCTGGGTCCATCTCACACGTCATTCCTGTGGTTTCAGATGTTCAGTCAGACAGAAGTAATGGTATCAAACCAGCAAAACAACAAAATGCCAAGGTTCTGGTGCTTTAAAATTCTACAGTATACTGAGTATCAGAATACTGAAAGGTGGTTTTGCAATCATTAGGCTAAAAGTTATAGTTTATATTCAGTATTTTATTTTCAGGCATTGATTCTCTACTGTAGGGTTTATAGCAATGAATGTGTGCATTTTTTATGCAGAAAATGTTGGGGAAAGAGTCCAAAATGATTGTATCATTTTCTTTCCCTTGCACATTTTCTAGTAAAGTGGTTCATTTTTGTTTCTGTTAAGAGTAAAGGACATGTAAGAATTATGAGCGATGAGACTAAAGGAGCAGTTTTTAAGTTTGCAAAAAGCATAAATGAATCTAGCCGTCAGTAGGTACCTGTCTTATTACCTGACAATAGGGCACTAAGATCTAACATGAGATGAAAGTGATCAGTGTCAGACGGAACATGAGTTAATACAGTAAGAATTGTTGATAAATTATTTTAGTTTGGGACTAGATTAAATAAAATTTTTGTAGGAATCCTGACATAATGAAATATAAGATAAAAACTGGTTTTAAGGACTCGGCTGGTGGCACAGTGGATAAGAACCCGCCTGCCAACGCAGGGCACACAAATTGCAAACCACTTGCTACTGGTCGGTTAAGCCCACGTACCACAACTGCTGAGCCTGTGCTGCAGGACCTGCGAGCCGCAACTGCCGAAGCCCGTGTGCCCCAGAGCCCACGTCCGTAACAGGACGAGTGTGTGTACTGCAACAGAAGGGTCGCCCCCGCTCTCCACAGCTAGAGAAGGCCTGTGCAGGGCAACGATGACCCAGCACAGCCATAAATAAATGAATTTAAAAAAACCAAACAAACCGAAAACTGGTTTTGGTGTGAAGCGAATGGAAAAAAAAATAGTCTTCTGGTTAATAATAGTGGTTAATAGTCTGAACCAGAGGTAGTAACTCACAAACCCTGGACAGTGGGAGGAAGTAGAAAGGGGTGAGAAATGATGCAGGAAAGATTGTACAGGCTGAGAGAACCAGAGAAGCCAGGCGACCCAACAGTGGATTCGGAGCACTTGGCTGCCTTGAAAGTCAGAGTAGATGGGGTCGGGAGTGCCAGGAAATGTGGGGCCTATTGGTGGGCAGGAGTGTGCTGTCATCTAACGGGAGCCACAGGTGGCTTCTATGCTGAAATCAGGCTCAGGGACTCTAGGGTCAGTTTAATTAACATACTGAACTTTGTTTAGATCTGAATTAGAGTCTAGGCCAGCACGGGTGTTTGGAAATCATGTTTGTTCTCTTAGAAGTATGAGTGGTTACAGTGTATAAGACTGTGTGTATTAACTAGGAGTAGGAATTTGAGTTTTTTCTAACGTCGTTAATTTTTAATATTAGAGGTTTTTTCTCCTAGGATCAGTTTAATGTTTCTCATGGCTTTATAAATGGGACATTGTGCTGTATTTTTACGTCTTAATTATAAACAGCTTTTATGTGCGTGTACACATACGTGTATGCGTAACCGTTGTTCAGTATTTAATTCAGAAGAGTATGAGCTCACTTTCCCTCCTTGCTCTTTTGTCTGTCTGCCATGTAGGGAGGCATGGAGACTTTGGAGCTGCAGAAGGACATCAAAGAAGAGTCAGATGAGGAAGATGATGATGATGAAGAATCTGGACGATTACGTTTCAAAACTGAAAGGAAAGAAGGAACAATTATTAGGCTCTCAGATGTAACTAGAGAGAGAAGGAACATTCCAGAAACTTTGGGTAACATTTTTTACCTGTCTCACATTCTCTTGCATTCCCATTTCAACTTCCTGTATAGTACTGTTACGATTAATGAAGTAGATAAAAAACAGTTGACTTTATAGATTGTTATGCATGGTGTTCAGAAGGTGGATGGTCTGTATGAGGTGAGAGCTGAGTTAATAGTGCTGTAAAAGTCGCTCTATAAAAATGACTTGTCTTCTGGATTAAAAAAATGTTTGAATAAAATATCTGTTGTTTTGAAATAGTTTTCCTTTTGTAGTCTGTGACTTAGACTTGCTCTCCTGCATGCCGCGTGGTTCCTGGCTGGCTCTGGGAACATGATGTCGGGTGGTGCAGGGGCGTCTCGCCTTTCCCAGGTTGCCAGGGCTCCTTTTGGGCCAGATGGGCTTCATTCTGTGCCTTTTAGTGTCATTACAGCCGTGTCTGCGGTGTGTGTTTTCCTCTGCGCCGCCCTGCTCAGTGCTCAGGGAAAGGGCTTGTCTGTCGCACCATCAGTTGCACGTCGTTCTGTTGCAGACCCACAGCAGGCTGCTGCTGCTGAACAGAGCCTTTTCCAGTGTTCACCCTGCCCACATTCTTCTGGAGTTCTTTCCAGTGCCCACTGCAAGGAATAAAGCAGTGGTTCTCAAATTTGAGCAACAGAATCCCCCAGAAGACTTGTTAAAACGCATACTTCTGGGTGCACTCTCAGCTGCTCCGATTCAGTAGGTTTAGGATAGTGCCCAAGAAAGTTGAATTTCTGACGAGTTTGCAGGTATTGTTGTTCCTGTTGCTCCAAAGTCCATGCTTTCAGAACCACTGGGCTACTGTCCTGTATTCCAAGGAGTAGGGTGGGTGGGTGGAAGAACAGAGAATTACACCTGTTCTCTGGTCTTGGTCAAAGTAAAATCAGTTACTACCTTTATTACTTTGTAAAACCGTTATTTGTAGCCACTTACTGTTGGAGGCCTGAGCATGTGTCTCGCAGTGGCAGAAATGAATTCTCTGTGAGAACACCAAGCTTTCAAGGTGCACATCGTAATAGTAGTGAGCCCATCTTACCATGTTACATCCCTAGGTGAGGTTTGTGGAGAGATTGATCTGGAGTCTTAGTGTTCTCTGTCTTTCCCTTCTGGTTTCCTGCTTCTAGCTTTTGGCCCAGGCTCTTCCCTGGACTTTGCTCAGGTTATGGTATTAAGTTGCTTGTTGGTTTGAACCAGTACAATATAGGCTTCTAAGAAAGAGCTGAGAAGTTGGCCTTGGGTAAAAGGAGATGGAGCCAGCTTAGGTCTTAAAACAGGGGGATGGGAAAAAATGAAAAGTGTTGTCATCAGGAGTGATTGGCAGCGTCACACAGCAAGCATATTGAAACAGACATCTCAGTCTTGGACTGGGGTAAGACGGGCAAGGGAAAGATGGCGCCCTCGCTGCTCACAGACAGCGGTGGCTGCGGCTTGTTAGGGAAGGAGAGTGCCGTCGAGGGGCGGGGTGCGGTGAGCGTCCCTTCTGCTTCTGTGTAGCTGGGCTGTGGCTTTATTACATAAATCTGGGAGCTGTACGTTATGTCTTAATAAGTGTTAGCTGCATGTTCTAAGTGTGTGAAGTCAGCTCTCGGACACCATTAGGAATGGTGGCCTTTGCTCTCTGCAGCCAGCTGCTTATGGGCTCTGGTACACTTTATACATCACCCTCTCTGCACCCCCAGAGCCCCTGCTCCTCCTGTCCCCTGATCCTCAGCTACGGTTATCTCGCCTCTGTTCACTTGAACTTGACCCAAGCACTGACAAGTTCTGAAGTGTCTGAATTGCCTGTGTTCATAATTTGTACTTGTTTTATCCCTGCGTCCCTTTCTTTTCAGGATCTTTGCCTCATTTGGTTCTTCACAGGGTCATTTGTACTTCTTTTATTAAATAATTTGTGTTGCTTTTTTTTTTTTTAAGTCATTTCTTAGTTCTATAGTCATGTCATTCTGAGACAAGAAGCTGGAAAGGGTTATTGATGGGTAGGTTGGCCCTTTAAATATGGGCGGAGAGGCAAGAGTGGCTGAAGCATTAACAGTTCGACCATTTACCATTCTTTTAAACGTTAGGAAAAAGCCTTTAAATGTATTTGTGCAGAATGTGATTCTTTGGCTAGATAATAGGGCAAATAAAATTGACACTAAAGAAGTATCTTTCTCTGTTCCCTATTTGTAAGCCCCGTGTAGGAAAGCTGCAGTAGGAAAGCTCCGTGTTTAAAAACAGGTTTTCATTTTTCTAGAAAAATTAGGATTATTCCCAGTATAGAAATGATTTTTCTATCTATTTTAGAGTTTGGTTTCCTAAAGCAGTGAGCTCCTTTGTTTCCTTAACACCTCTCACCCCAACAAAAAGTTAATTTTATACAGAAGAAAAATATTCATTGAGAGAGAGAAGCTCCTATAGTATTTGGTATACTAGATATTCCCATGAATTTTTACTCATCACTTTGTGTACTCCTGGTGATAGAAACACCAGTTTCAGGTTTTGTATACAGATGCTTGCATTGATTTGACTGTAAAGCTGCTCACATACTCTTTGTAATGGGATTAAAATATCTTGCTACCGGAGTATGTATATCTCCTGTGATGGATTTTTCTTGACAATTGATCTCTTTTAACATTCTGAATACAAATAAAGGCAGTTATTTTGTGATACCATTGATTACTTTTGAGAACATTCTGCTCTACAAAGAAGAATGAAATAATGCTCTGGCCTGGGAATAGTGAGTTCTCTTCAGAATCTGGAAGGGCATTCAGTCACTTTTAGTCTTCTTCACGTTCAAATGTATGATGTCATCCTTAAGTAATTCATATTTGTGACAGTCTTGACCATTATGGAGCCTGAGACACAGATGTTGATCTGTATTTTCAGTTCATATTGGATTAGGCATAGAATTTTGGGCTGTTACCTGAGTTATGATCTTAAGTACTGAGCTTCTGTCCTCAACGAGGATTCTGGGAATTAAATACCTTAGAGAAAATGTGACATCATCAGTTTTCCCAAGGATACAAAACTATATACTTAAGAGACAAGTTTTTCATTATATAAAAAGGATCCCATAGGATATGAGGGCTTAATTCTCTCACAGAATGCAGTTGAAAAGGGTTTCTAGAACATGCATGTGTAAGAGAAAGATTTATTTTGAATGGCAAAGTCAAAAGCCGTCTCTAAAACATGGGTGTCACTGACCAGTTACCCTGAAGTGTCAGCACAGAGGTTCAGAGGGGCCAGTTCTTTTGCCCTAGGAGGTGGACCTCAGATTCTCTCTGGAAGCAGTACCAGTGGAAAACGAAAGGCTGTGCTTATTTTAGTTAGGCTTTTATAATTTGTGATCTGTAAGTACCCTGCTGGGTTTTGCTGTATTCCAAGTTTCACTGGGCACAGGTAATACGTTAAATTATGTTTCATTGCTTTAGCCTGAAGAACATTGTTGTTAGGCCCACATAATGTTCTCTTGAAATAATATCCTTGGTTACTTTTGCTTAAGGCAAATGATCTTTGGGGAAAACAGTTTTTTTTAATTGATATACAAATTGTGTATTTATACAGCAGAATACTCCAATAGAGAAAAGAAATAAACATCTGCAATAACATACAATTTTTTCATATATTAATAACAATTTAAGATCACTAGTGCCAGCAGTAAGATAACTACCTTCAGTTTACACAATGGTCCGTGCATTTGCAAGGTTTTCAAAAATTTCTTGATTCAATTATCTTATTTAAAAAAAAGCCACAACCAAAAATAAAAACCTCAGACTGTCATTTGTTGTTTCTGTTTTGCCAAATAAACTGTATTTTGTAGACATTCATTATGTATTAGTTAAAGTATTTTTAGGTACATATGTTTTTCTTAAGCACATTTTAGAAGGGGACAACACAATGTAAAACTTTGTTACATTACACTCTTATCTCTTTCCTTTGGAATATGGACCAAGTTCAGAAAACACTTAAGCAGAAATTAACATTTCAGTTGAAGTTACAAATGTAATTTCCATCCTGTCATATTTTGGTGACCTTTTGTGACAGCTTGTCTCAATTGGAGGAATGCATTTTTACTTGCTGATTAAAGATGTCATTTGAAACCATTTTATTACTGGGGATAGTGAAATTAATCTTGACACTTAGACCACTAGAAAAATAATTGCTGATTCACCACATAAAATGTGTATGTGAACCTGTCATGTAGTCAAGATTAGAATAAAAGTCTGTGCTTGTTAAGAGGAGATTAAATTTTCTTTGGAATGGAGTCTAGATCCATTTGAAGGGAAGGGGGTTACCTTAGAAACAATTTCCAGAAAATGAAATGTGGCTTAGAGACTTTGGAAGAGTGTGGAGATGATTATGGAATCCAAGGTAGGAGAAAAACTGGTAATATTTAAAATGTACCCTCTGCTGTGGAAGAAGGCATGCTGCTCAGGCGCTTCAGTTGTGTCCGACTGTGCGACACTATAGACGGCAGCCCACCAGGCTCCCCCGTCCCTGGGATTCTCCAGGCAAGAACACTGGAACGGGTTGCCATTTCCTTCTCCAATGCATGAAAGTGAAAAGTGAAAGTGAAGTCGCTCAGTCGTGTCCGACTCTATGCGACCCCATAGACAGCAGCCTACCAGGCTCCTCCGTCCACGGAATTTTCCAGGCAAGAGTACTGGAGTGGGGTGCCATTGCCTTCTCCGGGAAGAAGGCATGGGAATGCTTCTTAGTAGAATTCAGTGAAATCTTTGAAAGGTGTTTACTAATAGAGCATATATTATCATAGCTTAGAACTGTATTTGAATAAGTTACTTTTTCTTCTAAGAATTCAGAATAATGTGCCTACTGAGTAGGGCCAGAAACTTTGATTGTGGCCCCATAGCATTGATCAGAGAGGAGGGCATGTTCTGTGGCTTTGCTCGCATTTGCTGTAGCTTCCCTGTCAGGTGGTATGGATGGAGGTCTGTCTGCACAGAGTAAAGTTGGTGTTGTTTTTAAATAAATCAGAAAATCTGGCTTGGTGTAGTACTAAATGAGTTTCCGTTCTTTATGAAATTTAAGTACTTGGCTTAAGAGTGATTTTATTAGTAGTTTTGCTTTTAAAGCAGAACAATCAGTGATTTCTAATTTTTGAGTCTCTGTGCCACTGTGAATTAATACTTACACTGGATTCGCATAGACGAGTGTCCTGGTTACTGGGGTAGCCAGGTCTTGACCAACATCATCTGCCATCAGTGAAAGAACGTGATGCCTAGCAGATGAGGAGTGGTGGTTGGGTTGAACTTCTTCAGCTCCTCCTTTTTAGCTTTCCTCAGCACATTTTAGTGGTCTCAAATGAAGATTCAGATTTACAGGAGGTCCTCGTATGTTAAAGAAGAAGCATGTCTTCATGTAACAGGCCTCGTTCATGGCGTCCGGGTGTCTCTGTACCCTACCCCCGGCTGCTTACTGCTGAAGTGGAGTTGTTTGATGTTGGTGAAGCACCCGCTGATCCTGAGTTTCCTTGTCACATACTTGTTTTATTTTGTGTCTCCCTATAGATCTGATTTCGCCTCTTTGAAGGTATCTAACACATATGCATCTTTTCAAATAGAGCTTTCAGCAGAAGCCAAAGCTGCGTTGCTTGAATTTGAAGAGAGGGAGCGACAGCACAAGCAGGGCCGGTACGGCTCCAGGCGGGGAGGAAGGAGAGGAGGTGCGTCCCTGTGCCGTGGCGTTGGAGACCAGAGGAGGGAGAGCAGCGAGCGGGGGCGCGCCAAGGACCACAGGCCCGCTCTGCTGCCCACGCAGCCCCCTGTGGTGGTGAGTTGCTCAGCTCCGTCCTGGGAGCCTGCACGCTGAGAACAAGGGAAAGTTCTCTCTGGTATGGGTTTCGTATTTTGCATTTGCCTTAGTCTGAGATGAAAATTTAGTAAAAGGCGTCACAGCTAAAGTTTCTTTATACCCTGTGGTATGATTTCGTTGTTCAGTTGCGAAGTGGTGCCTGACTCTTTGTGACCCCACTGACCGCAGCGCTCCAGGCTTCGCTGTCCCTCAACCATCTCACGCAGTTTACCCGGGTTCATGTCCATTGAATCGGTGATACCATCCAACCGTCTCCTCCTCTGTGCTCCCTTTCTCCTCCTGCCTTCTTCAATCTTTCCCAGCATCAGGGTCTTTTCCGCTGAGTCTGCTCTTTGTATCATGTAGCCAGAGTATTGGAGCTTCAGCATCAGTCCCTCCAATGAGTATTTAGGGTTGGTTTCCTTTTAGATTGACTGGTTTGATCTCCTTACAGTCGAAGGGACTCTTAAGAGTCTTCTTCAGCACCATAATTCGAAAGCACTTGTTCTTTGGCACTCAGCCTTCTTTATTGTCCAGCTCTCACATCTGTTCATGACTACTGGAAAGACCATAGTCTTGACTTTACAGAAGCCTTGACTATACAGACCTTTGTCAGCAAGGTGGTCTTTGCTTTTAAGTCTGGGTTTGTCATAGCTTTCCTGCCAAGAAGCAATTGTCTTCTAATTTCATGGCTGCAGTCACCATCCGCAGTGACTTTAGAGCCTAAGCAGAGGCAATCTGTCACTGCTTCCACTTTTTCCCTTTCTATTTGCCATGAAGTGATGGGAGCAGATGCCAAAAAAATCCTAGTTTTTTAATATTGAGTATTAAGTCGGCTTTTTTTCACTCTCCTTCATTCTCATCAAGAGACTCTTTAGTTCCACTTCACTTTCTTCAATTAGAGTGGTATCATCCGCATATCCAAGGTTTTTCTTCTGGCAATCTTGATTCCAGCTTGTAACTCATCCAGTATATGGTCTTAAAAATCCAGTCTTCTAGTATTGAGGTGGTGAAGACTGATTCTTTGCCAGTACTGAGGAAGAAAGAATCAGTGAGAGAGCTGATGTCTTCCACGGGTTAAACCACACAGGAACCTTGCTCGTCTCTTCTGCTGGTGGAGGGGCGCTGCTCCTGTGAACACCATCCTGAAAACACAGACTGTGTTACATTGAGAATCTAGCCATAATGGTGTATTTTATAAAATATTTTTTCTTATAATCTGCTTACCATAGGTTTTTCCTTAAATGTAGCAGTTTCTCTTACAAATAACTGTCATCTCCTCTCCATAGAAATGGAGATTGTCATATCCATTAAAAATTTTCATAATTTAGGACTAAATCATGTAATTGTAATTTCAGCTTCGTTTGAATTTCTCAGGAACAAAGACAGGAAGTGTAGTGGTTTTTTTGGGGTTGTTGTTCTTTCAGTTAACTGTAGTATTTTACAATTTTTCCTTCAGAAGTTAGTCTTCAAGGACAGATTTATTTAATGTAAATATGTGTTTGCACTATCTACCCTCCTACATTATTACGTGCGTGTAGGGGAAAATCACACCTGACCTCGGAGTAGAAAATTGTGTTTTAGTAGGCATTCATTTGTGAAATAACAAAATAGAAAAGGTGATATACTGTTTTTGCATGAGAATTCTAATTTCAGTGAACAGGGAAGAAAGGCTGGTGGGTTGATCACGGCATAAAGAGATTGATGATACTGATAGCTGCTCTCTGCTCATACCCATTTGTTTTTAAGCTTCTCTGATAACAGGAAGATTGGCCCTTCAGTTTTTTCCTTTTCTTCCCCATCTTGCGTCCTCGCCCCCAAGTTGCATTGTGTGTGTTGAACTGCCAGCTCCATGATTTTGGCCTCCGAAGCGGGGAAACAGCCAGTAGGTGACGAGTTTTTACATAGCTGTTCCTCCATGATCCTGGAAAAATAACTGAACTCCCTACTTTCTTACCCAGATAGAGAGGCTCAACTGGGAGCCCTGAGTGCTTTAGAAGTGTTACCCAAGTGTCAGTTGGCCCAAGTCCCTCCTGACAGCAACATCGTGTTTGGAATTCCCTAGGTGCTAGCGGGCTCAACCTACTGCCGGCCCGACTCCGCCTGCCGGAGCCTTGGCCTGTGAGCTGTACGTGCATCTTTGCTAGCAGTGGTATTTTAAAGCTGCAGGTTGCTGAAGCAGTCACGGCTTTCTGGCATGGCCTTAACCTTGCTCTGCTCATGTCCACCTTGGTCCCGGCCGCACCCCAGCCCAGAGCCGTCTGTGTCTCCGGCTCCTTTTCTGCCGTGGCTCTGCTTGTGTCTGTTTTCTCCTTGGTCCATCTGTTGGCGCTGGCACTTTGCTCCTGCCGCTCCCGAGCGTGCTCTGAGGATCGCCTCCTCACCTTTGCAGTCTGTCCTAGTAGACTGCTCTCTGGGCCCTTGGGCGTCACCTGTGAGCTCCTTTCTTGAGCCTCTCTTACTTTGAGTGTCTTGAGATTGGGGTGTAGTCTCATCTCTTCCAACGGGGCCCCTTCTCTCTCTCCTGTTTCTTTGGCTGCATTGTCCTCAGGCCAGTTTCTGATCAGAGCTCTCACTCGGCAACATTGTCCTTCCTGCCATCTGCTCTCTCCACATGAGTCTGGGTCTCTAGCCTGCACCTCTTGCCAGCTCAGTTTCTTCATTTCCTAGCTGCCCTGGGCTTCTCTGCATGGCTGTTGCCCAGGCTCTAAATTCCCCTTGTTTAGAACATGTGATCTCCTTAAAAGTCCTTCGCGTGGTCGAGTGCGGGGCCCTGCCCTGTGTGCTTTCCCGGTTGAGTTCAGGTTTAGTTAAGCTGCCCCTCTGTCAGCGCGCTGCCCGTGCGGATTCAGTGCTGATGGGATGGAAGAGGCTGCTTTACGCACAGCTATGCACGGTACAGATGCCGTGCCTCAGAGGAGGGAACGGACCAGTCTCTGGGAGCATGTGTGCCCATGGATTTATGCTAGCTCTGCATCTTCAGGAAAGCCCTCCCCGAGGAAGGACAGGTTCGACAAGGTCGTGCACACTTGGGTTTCAAAATTCTCAGACCACGGCTGTTTCTTTCCTTTAGCTCCCGGCGTCTGTAGCCTGTTAAATGGTCCGTCTTCTTCTGTCCCCTTTCCCCTCGTCTGTCACACACTGTTAGTCATCGTCATCAGACACTGTAGAGGCTCCGGAATGGAATTCAGAAGCCTCTGAAGTCTGGCGTCATCCCAGGCGACCAGTGTGCAGGGTGCCCTGGCTGGTGGCAGCCTGTCGCCTCTGCCGCCCTGTGCGGCCGGTTGGATGAGTGCTCATAGGCAGGGCTTGTGGAACCAGGTTCTCTGCTCCTCTGCTTGCCAGCCGCGAGGAGGATCACGACGGGCCGGCTTCGTAGGCTTGTTGGCGGTGAGTTACTCCACATACAGACCTGTCAGCGCGTGCTTAAGACACCGGCGGAGGGGAGGAGGCCCAGTGCTCTT
This sequence comes from Bos grunniens, assembly GCF_055505025.1. Classification (NCBI taxonomy): domain Eukaryota; kingdom Metazoa; phylum Chordata; class Mammalia; order Artiodactyla; family Bovidae; genus Bos; species Bos grunniens. Next base: position 2,805,329 of record NC_141168.1, on the reverse strand, counting down.
GAGGCTGTGGTGGGGGTCTCCTCCTCTCTCAAGACTGTTGCGCTAAGTAACCCCGAGATCCTTGACCACACAGAGGGTGTGTGTTCCCACTCTAGCACCCTCCGATCTTCGAATGTGGCTGCAGCCACGCTGGCCCACGAGTGCGCCTCCGGGCGTGTGTTCCGCCTCCGCTGCTCTCAGGCGATGCCGTTCCACCGCTTGCCTGGCTCCTTCCCCTCCTTCCTGGTTCAGAGGCCACCTTCTCAGGAACTGTCCCTCCCCTCTGGGAGCCCTTGGCCCTCTCTGCCACCTGCTCTCTAGCGGGGCTGCCCCTGCACTGCCCGCCTGTCTCTTAGGCTTTCTGGAGGAGGAGTGGGCCCGCCCAGGCAGCTTGTGCTCCGCCCACAATGCGTGGCTCGTGGCAGGCAGTTCTGATGGTTGAGCTGCAGTTTTTCCCTTTTGGAATCTATGCGTTATGTTCGGGGGCTGCGGTCTTCCCTCTTTGTCCTGATTTTGGCTCTCGTCGTCAGACGGTAGCCATAACTGTGAGCAGGTGGAGCAGCTCATTTATCCTGCTGTTCTATACGTTTGTTACTAATAAACTTACTTCTGAGTCAACTCTTACAGTGCAGTCAGTGTGAAATCTGTAAGGCACTGGCATTTTTCCTTGTAAGTGTTGATTGTTGTGACTTTGTCTCTTTTGGTGGTTTTAGACGTACTCTCCAAGATTAATTCCTCCTCCACAGCCTCAGCCACCGCCCCCGCCACCACCGCCACCGCCTCCGCAGCAGCCGATCCGCAGTCTGTTCCAGCAGCAGCAGCTCCAGCCCCTGCTGCCCCTGCAGCACCCGCACCACCCGTCCCCTCCGCAGGGGATGCACATGCCGCCCCAGATCGAGGCCCCCCGGGTGATGATGACCCCTCCTCCCGTGACCCCACAGCAGCCCAAGAACATACACATCAACCCCCACTTCAAAGGGGCCGTGGTGACGCCCGTTCAAGGTACGTGTCTCCTTTGCTGTGGTCAAGTTCCAGGTGACTGCCTAGTCCGTTATCACTTCCAGGTCCATAAGGACTCCGGGGGCTCCCCGAGTCCTTCCCACTGCTCACATGCATGCCGGCTGCCGGGTCAGGCTCCTCTCAGCTTGTGTGTCTCCTGTCACGGTGCTCCGGGGAGGGCATTGCGAGCGTGCGGCAAAGGCGCAGGGCCTTAGAGGCCACTGTGGAGGGCTCTGGGTGGCCCTCCTCGTCACTTCCTGGTGGGGCTGAGTGCCAAGGGCCTGTCCCCTCAGGTGCCACTCGCGCTGCTTTTTTGAGTTCCAGAGGTGCACACCCGTCTGTTCATGGTCAGTTCTGATAGTATGATCACAGACGCACGTTCCTCAAGCGAGGAGACTAGTTCTGAGCAGTGGACACGGAGCGTATCTTCACGCACCCGCTCAGCGCAGCGTTGAGGCAGACGCCGTTCTCCGTGGGGTTGGAGATCTGCCGGTGAACACAGCGGTCAGCGCTTGCTGTGGGTGTCATCTAGCACCTTAGCAGCGACAGTGAGCCATGAAGACGGTGAATGAAGGCCCCGTGTGGCGCGTTGGAGAACGGAAGCGCAGTGCTGAGGAGAGCAGGGGAGCCCTGTGGTGGCGGGGCCGACTGCGCTGAGAAGGGAAGACCCGAAGGGGCGGGGGCTGCTGCCGTGCCTGTCAGCGGAGGGGTCTTCCAGGCAGAGGGGCCGGCCGGCGCAGAGGCGCCTCTTTCTGACGAGGCTGTGCCTTTTGTGTTCAGGTAACTAAAGAGAGACCAGGTGACAATTAGTGGAGTGCAGCGGTGGAGAGAAATGCGGAGCCTTGTCGTGTGAGACCTGGGAGCCTCCTGAGAGCTTTGCTTTTGTTCCGAATGAAGTGGGCCGTGATTAGAGGAGTCTGAGCACAGGAATAGCATCGTCGCTGTGTGTTTGACAAGGGTTGTTCTTGCTGCTGTGTTGAGAGTGGGCTCGTGAGCGGCAGGGGTGGAAACCAGGTGTTGAGTGGGGAGGTGAGTGCAGTGGCCCGGGTCAGGAGCCGGGCGTGCCTCAGGGCAGGACTGATGGATGGGCTGAGTGTGGACGGGAGAGAAGACGCAGCGACGCTGAAGGGGCCCGAGCGCTGGAGGGCGGGGTTGCTGTCACGGAGCGCGCTGGAGGCCCAGCAGGTTTTCAGGGGAGACCGCGAGCGCTGTGCTGGAGACACCTAGACACGCAGGCGCGCGTGTCGGGGTGAGGTGACCAGGAAGCGTGCAGACGAGGTCTGGGTGCGGAGCTGGAGTGGGGCTCTGTGGCATCTCGATGGACCTGGGGCCTGGAACCTGGGGCACGTGACATGCCAGGGTGGGGGTCTGCAGGGAGGGGGAGCCCAGTGCTCGGGCGGCTGGGGGCGGGCTGCAGGCTGGGTGCTGGGCCCACAGTCGCCGGGTCTGTGGGGTTCAGGCAGGGTGCTTTTGGTGATGTGGTGGCGGTACACGCCTCATTGAGGTGGGCTTGAGCGGGAACGGGGTGCAAGCGTGGGAGACGATTGTATTGACAGGGATGATACAAGATGGACGTTGCCAAGATGGACGTTGGGGAGCCGGAGAGTGGGAGTACTGGGCAGCCCTAGCACCCCCTGGAGCTGTCGGCCATGAGCTTGGATAGACCTGGCCACCTGCATGGTTCTCTCCAACCACACTCCCCTTTCTGCGTCAGGTGTAGCCTAGACAGCATTGGAGTTGCTGGAGTTAGGCTGTTGACGAAGCAGTAGAGGAGGCGTCTTGCTCACAGTGAAGGCCATGGAGTGTATGATGATAAGGGGCCAGGAGATGTTTGTGGGGTTCTGCAGTCGGGAGGTTAGGGTCATGGAGGGAGTGAGGCGGGAAGGTTGAGGTGGTGTAAGGTCATGGAGAACATGCAGGTCTCAGGGCTGGGGCAGCTCTGGAAACAGCAGCTTGACTGTGCTTAGTTAAATAGAAAACCACTGTTGTTCTTGAGAGAGACTGGTTGTCTAGTTGTCTCCTGTACGCAAAAGATAGAGTAACCCAGTGATTCTCAGCCTCACACAGTCAAAAGGTGTTTTAAAAAATTAAAAAGATGTGTGCATACCTTTGATAGCACCTACTTTCTTTTCAAGGATGAAGAGTGTTTTATCATATTGTAATCAACCAGTTTTGTTGGAAATTTAACATGTTTTTGAGATTTTCAGTATTAAAATTGAAAACCTAGTCCATTAATTCATGGGACAGTGTGGGATATAACTATTAAATGCCAAATGTAAAGAGTTCAAGGTTCAGCTGGAACGGTCTCTTAGCATTACAGGTTGTAAATTGTCTCCTGTTCACAGCGGAGGAGGAAGCAGGTAGGGAGAAGTGTGATCTTAATCAGAAGTCTAATGTACCGATTTCTTTGCTTAATCATAATAAGCAAAAAATAGTTTATCTTAGTGCTCTATTTTAAAAATAATGTTGATTGACTTTTAAGCTGTATTACTTCTGTGGTGCTGATTTACCAGAACTTTTTCAAATTAAAACTAAATGCTGTTACATTGTTCTTGCTGAGTTCTCCATGGTATCCCTTTGTGTCTGTCTGTGTTTGATCTTCTCTTATAAGCACATTGGTCATGTTGGATCAGGGCCCCTGCCCTGCCCCCGTGACCTCATTTTCCCTCCATCACTTCTTTAAAGGTGCATTTCCACATGACCTTCCGAAGTCCTTGTGAGGAAGATTCCGGGGTGTGAAGCTGAGAAGGGGCTGCCCTTCAGCCCTTGCACCTGGCCGTCCGAAATCTTCCTGGACGCGTCTGGCAGGACATTTTAATGGAGGGGTTAGCATGCTACCATAGAGTGGGCACCTCTTGCGAGGGGATTTTTTTACCTCCCAAATCAAAATCAGTATAAGGCTCGTGTATGAAACAGCTTAAACATGCAGGGTGTGGAGCTAGCATCTGGCCTTTTCCCTGTTTTTGAAACTATTTGACACTGTTCTGGCAAGTTGCTGGAACTGTGCCTCTTGAAACACACAGACGACAGGTCTCGGCGTGGCAGGCTGTCGGGTCGGTTGTCCTGCGTCACAGCAGCCGGCACAGATAGCCACACTGTGCGTGTGCGTTTTCTTCTCTGCCCGCTTCACTCGTCTCCCACCTCCCTCCCTTATGAGCCTGGAGGATTGGGATATAAATTTGTGTTCAATGGGCGTCGGAAAATGTAACTCGGATTAGATACCCTGGATCACCTGCATATGGATGTCGGAAACAAAGGAGGTTTCTTACTGTAGAGGAATAATATCTTCTCTGGTGCGGAGTATTTTAATTCTAAGTAAGAATTCACCGTTGAAATGGAAGCTTCTGCTTGTGCTGTTGTACACTGAAGACAAAAGTTCTCTCCCCGTCCCTTTATGGAATCGTATCAGTACAAACATGCAGCCTTTGCTTAAGTGTAAACCTAGCGTGTTGTGCACGTGTGTGTTCCGTGTGGCGCTCGGTGTGCTGTGCTCCTCTCCTGGCGGGTTCAGGTAAAGCCAAGTGTAACGAGTGCTGTTTTCCTCACAGTGCCCTTGCTGCCAGTCCCGAGCCAGCCGAGACCTGCGGTGGGACCCCAGAGATTCCCAGTGAGTAGCAGCTGCTCCTTCTGCTCTCGTAGGGATGAGCACACATTTACCAGGAAATATTAATACGGCAAATACAAGTGGTGCCAGCCAAATATAAGTTTAAGGATTTGTAAATATTGACAATAATTTTTGCAGTGGAAAATGTTTGTTAAAAGCTTAAGGTCAATGGATTTTTGAGAATGGAATTAATTTTGTTTAACTGTAAAATTGTTGAATCAGGATCATCAGTAGAATGCCTTTTGTCTTAAAGAATGTGAATTTTGATTTTATTGTTGCCTTATGTTAGGTGAGGAAGGGCCTTTATTATCTTGTGTGTGGAGCCATTTGTGCACTTGGGGGAGTGTGAGTGTGTGTATGCCATTTTAGGGAGTAATAATGAGATGTCTACTTGTTTAAAAAAACAAGCGCAAAGGTCTTCATGAGCCATTGGTTTTATATTTTAAAAATGCGGGTTTTCTTTTTAAAGTATCTTTAAGACACCCTCGCCCCACTTTCCTGTGTTCCCATAATTTTATCCATTCTTCTGATAATGTTTTAATTAGAAGAAAAATGTCCATTAAATAGTTATCCATTTAAATAAATAAATTTCATTTTATTTGACTTTTTGTTTGATTTGTAGTTAGTTCATAGTTTTATTAAATCAGTGAGAATGTGTTCTAAGAACAATTTGAGAAAAAAAAAAGGACCAGACCATAACATTTTAGTTTGTATATAAAACAGATGTAGTTTTGTTGATGCTAAATAATCTGATTTCCTGGAAATACCTAAATGACCTGTTTGACCCTAGCTTTGATCCTCAGTAGTAGCTACCATGTTAACCCACTCCAGTGTTTTTGCCTGGAGAATCCCAGGGACGGGAAGCCTGGTGGGCTGCCGTCTCTGGGGTCGCACAGAGTCGGACACGACTGAAGCGACTTAGCAGCAGCAGCAGCAGCAGCAGCAGCTACCATGTTTATGTGGGTCATAAATGAAAGATCTCAATGTGTAGTCAGATGATTATTCAAAAAGACAGTATTGGATTTAAAGGTTCAGAATATTTTTTAGGAACTTTCTTGATTTGTAGTTAATCTTTATGACATCATATTATTTCTAGAACTGATTCTTACTGGTTTCATATGCTTTATTAGCTAATTTTAAAAAATTAACTGATAAGTTCTAAAATCTAGTTATTTTAAAAATTAGGTGACATTTATTGAGCACAGATCCTTGCTTGAAACAGGTGTCTAAATAGTTAGGATGTATTAATTTCATTACTCAAGGGTAAATATGTGTGTTTGGTGAATAATTTAACTGCTAGTTATTATAAAGCACTAACATTTTTTAAAATGTAGTTTTTCTTATTTTCAGGGTTGTGAGCTTTTGCATTAGAATCATAATTGATTTTGTGTTTATAGTTTATTAGAAATGCCGAGATAAAATTTGATGAAAGCAAATGTAGTTTAAAATTATAAAGCAGGGTTGTGTGTAAATATAAAATTAGAATAATCATTTGCAGTTTTCAGCTACTTATAATTTCAGTTGTGCAAACATTTGTATCTGATACTAAAAGAAACCTTGTATTACTTGAAGTCATTACAAAGAGGATAATAAAATAATTTGTGAGAAATTAAACTAAAAGTTATATAATACTCTGAGGATGGTAAATATTACTGAACTGCCCTTGGAGCAGTTTTTGCGAGGTGTAATGTTTTGTTATTTTTAAGGTGGGTTATGTGTACAGATGATGGGAAACAGGCTAGAGGTTAGTCATATGTGTGATGTAATTTGAGAAATAGTTACTGCCATTTAACATGTGTCTTTAAGCCCCAGTGCTGGTTCTTAAACTGCGTGCTCAGTTGTGTCTGACTCTTTGCACCCTGTGGACTGTAGCCTGCCAGGCCCCTCTGTCCATGGGATTCTCCAGGCCAGAAAACTTGAATGAGTAGCAGTCCCCTTCTCCAGGGGATCGTCCCAATTCAGGGATTGAACCTGCATCTCCTGCACTGGCAGGCAGATTAAGTTACAACAGAGGGTTTTTTCTGAAGTGCTTCAAATTATTACTGGGAAGGAGGCTAACTCTAGACTGGCTCCTGTTGTTTTACATACACCAGATTTTTTTTTAGTTTTAAAACATCTTAATGAGTATCAATTTTTATATAATTTTAAAAGTTATTTTTCTTTTACAGTTATTTCCAAGTTTTGGATATATTCCCCTTGTTGTCCAATATATCCCTGAACCTATGTTATACCCAGCGGTTTGTATCCCCCACTCTCCCACCCTTATTCCATCCCTGCCACCCTCTGCCTTGTAAGCACTGGCTTATTCTCCATATTTGTGAGTCTGCTGCTTTTCTGTTACATTCACTAGTTGTATTTTTTAGATTCCACATATATGTGATTTCGCACAGTATTTGTCTTTCTCTGTTTGATTTATTTCACTTAGCTTAATATCCTCCACATCCACCTACATTGCTGCAGATGGCAAAATGTTCTTTTTTATGGCAAAGTACTATTCCATTGTGTGTGTACATGTATATACGTCTTCCTTATCCATTCATCTGTTGGTGCACATTTAGGTTGCTTCCAGTCTTGGCGGCTGTAAATACTGCTGCTGTGAACATTGGGGTGCGTTTATCTTTTTTGAGTAACATTATTTCTTTCCTTTTCTACTCATCGATTCTGCTTGGTTTTTTAGTCAATGTAGATGTGGTTTCGTGACCACTTCGTCTCTCATGTGCTGAGTGTTCTGGATAGTGCTAGTCCTTAAACCATAAAGCGTATGAGCACAGGCCCACAAAGCCTAGTTTCCTCCTGAAGAGAGAATACTGTTGGGGCTTGAGAAAGCCCCTTGGGGATTTCCTACTGATGGCAGTGTACCCTGCGGGCTCTTTCTTGGTTCTTTTCGATAGAGGAGTTTAGTCTTTATTTGTTAAACTGAATTTTGCTTTGTAAAGTGACCACACACACACCAATTGATAAAACATATGTTAGGAAGGCTAGCTTCAGTTTCATCATAGGGTCTGTGTGAATCAGTGTGCTTTCTTGCTACACAGGATAAAGATTTGAATTACAGATTGTGTCAAGCAAAGCAAAGTGCATTTTGACTTTGTCTTTCCCCTGCCTAAACCCCTTTAATGAATTTCCATTGCTCTGCTCCTGGACAGCTTCGTATGCTTACTCGTCTTGTGTGAGAAGCAGATTCATGTCTCTGTAGAGTCCCAGTCATCTTGTGCTCAGTGGAACCAGTCTGACCCCGGACCTCGTGTGCCCAAGTCCAGATGAATAGTTGTTCAGTGCGTGTGTGCAGGGATGTGACTGTGTGCTGCCTTGCTGTTTATTAGGCACCTGTGTGAAACAGTATAGAGAAGGGGTATATCTTTTGCACAGTAGAATTCCATAATCCACATTTAACTGTACAAGAATTCAGGTGTATCAGTTGACTAGAGAGTAAAAAAGGCAGACAGTAGTTGGAAGTAGCTCTAGGTTTTCAGATTTTAACGGGATTAGGATACAGTTGGTATAAATGTGAAGGTATTCCTTCTCCTCTCTCAACACTAGTAAACTTTACTTTCTCTTGTTCTTAAAACTTTGTTTCGGGCTGTGCTGTGTCTTTGATGATACGCATAGGCTTTCTCTAGTTGCGGTGAGTGGAGGCTTCTCGTTGCAGTGGCTCCTCTTGTTTGGTAGCACGGGCTCTGGGCACGCGGTGAGTGGAGGCTTCTCGTTGCAGTGGCTTCTCTCGTTTGGTAGCGCGGGCTCTGGGCACGCGGTGAGTGGAGGCTTCTCGTTGCAGTGGCTCCTCTCGTTTGGTAGCGCGGGCTCTGGGCATGCAGGCTCAGTAGTGTGGCCTCGGGCTCTGAGCAGGGGCTCACTCGTTGTGGCACATGGGCTTCCCTGCAGCATGTGGGGTCTTCCCAGACCGGGGATCGAGCCCGTGTCCCCTACATTGGCAGGGGGAGTTTTAACTCCTGGGTCACCAGGGAAGTCCTCAATTTTACTTTCTTAATAGTCTATTTTGTTGGACAGTTTTGTAAAAACTTGAGAATTCTCAATTTAGCACTAGTGTGCCTAGAAACTGTACTAAGTGATAATACCTGCAGTCTTAGAATTAAACAATTAGAGAGAACTCTAGGGGCCTGGCGGGCTACAGCCCGTGAGGTCAAGGAGTCGGACATGCCTGAGTGAGTGAGCACACACAAGCTACGCTTAGTGTAGCAACACTAATATTTTAATTTCCTGTTAATGAATTTTATTTATAGAATTGAATAAACATTTTCTAAAAACAAAGATTTGAATGTCAAAGTAATATCCTAAGAAAGGGATGCCTTCCTTTTGATCGTTTTGGAAACTCCCGCTCAAGCTCTCAGCAGCGAGCCAGCGCGCCTTGTGTCAAGTCAGCCTCTGTCCAGACGGTGTTTTTCCTTCATTCCTTCGTGCATGGGATTTAGTGAAGTGCTTTGTCATTTAGGTTTCTGTCTAAAAATTAGATTCACGTATTTAATTTTAGTTACAGATATAGCCATTAGTGCTTTCTTCTCACTTAAGCCTTTATTCCCAGGACTATTTTATTTTTTCAGGTCAGAATTGTGAATCTTTTTTTAAACTATAATATGTCTCAGTTGATAGCACACATATCAGAGAATGAATCCTTTTCATGCTTACTTTCATATCAGAATATTAATCTGCTGAATGTAAAATGTGCCTTGGAAGTAGTGACTGCTTACAATCGCGGACAGACACAGGAAGAGAGCGTGTGCTCAGGAATTCAGAATGCCTGTCGGTCCCTCCTCCCTTTCAGCTCCTTCTGTCCTGTCCAGTCCTGGCATCTAGCCACCTACCGTGCCCCAGTCTGCTCCTGAAGTGTTTCCGTTCCTGCCAGGACCTTTGAGTGGGATTTTGCAGGACAGTGTGGTTTTCTCTTTTGTTTTGTTTTTGCAGGGGAGTGGGGCTGGGGAGACTGTTCACCTTTCTGCAAGTAGGCTTGTGTTTCTGTGTCTGTTAGAATTCTGTTCTGAGTTCCAACATCTGTGTTTTACACGTTAGTTTCATAGGTTTCTCTTTCCACAGAGGCTGTCTCTGATGTTTTTGTCATTAAAGTTTTAAGTCCTTTCCTTATCTGTAAGTATGGTTATTCATTTATGTATTTGTCCTCAGATTTGTTGTTTTTAAAAGTTTGTCCACTTAAAGTAACACTGGAGTGTTGATTAATGATATTTTCAGAAGTGTTGCTTTGAGATTTTGCTAATGTAATTTATTTTCAGTGTCAGATAAAGCGTATGGATAAATTTTAACTCCCATTGTGAAGATTCTTGACTTAGGGTATTTTAAAACCTATTCATTCATTTTGCATTGGTGTTTCTGTCAAGGCTGGTATTTCAGGGTAGCTAGTTAAATACTTAGTAATTTGGCTGCTGAATAATTTCCTAGTGATCTTTGTTTAAATTAAAACTAAGTTAAGTTCAGAAAGGACTAGCATGCCGAGCTTGAATTAGTCTTCTTAGTGATGCCTTTGTGAGGTAGACCCCGATACCTGGGGCTGAGATTTGTGTCTCCCGTGTGATTCCAGCACCTCTCAGGTGGGTCTGACTGCGCTGTGCTTCCATGGAGCAGGGGGCCTGGTATCAGGTGGTGGTGATTGACACTTCTGGATGTGTTTTATATGGCGTTTCATGCAAATCATGTTTGATGAGACTGCTGCATCAAATTACATTTCTTTCTGATTACAGCCCTTGCAGATGTGAATCCAGACTTTATTCCATCTAGGAAAAAGAAGTCTTTCTTTTGAACCCTCACTGTTTTTACAACTTGCCTTCAATGCTCTGTAATTATTAGCACTTAAGATGGGGAAGTCATGACGGGCATTTTCTCTGATCAGATCTGTGAGTAGTAGCAGGCAGCTGTGGGAGGAGACTCTTCCCGCTGTCAGACATTGTCAGGCTTGCAGCACGAGAATGCATTTTAAAATGCAGGTGACATAATACCCAACATCCTCCATTTGCTAGTGGGTTTCTGATTAATCATGATTACCATACATTATCATACCATCAAATTTAATCATATCAGTGAATTCCCATCTGCAGCAGTAACAGGAGCAGCTTAGCACTGTGGTAACAGCTATTAAATATGGTGGCTATAAAGCTGAGCGCCCCGTGGACTTGACTGCGTGCCCTGTCAGCGTGCATTGTGTGTGCTGAGTGGAGAGACGGTGGTGCGAGTCCACACCCGTAGCGCGAAGGCAGGGAGTACGCAGGTGTGCTCAGTCTGAACTCCTTGTGATCCCATGGACTGTAGCCCACCAGGCTCCTCTGTCCATGGGATTTCCCAGGCAAGAATACCGCAGTGGGTTGCCATTTCCTTCTCCAGAGGATCTCTTGCACCTCCTGCATTGGCAGGTGGATTCTTAACAAACCTGGGATCCCATAGGAATACTCAAGAGATCAAGTCAAGCCATTAAGTCTCAGTGTAAAAACTGCACTGTTAAAGTGTGATATACTATTTTATTTAATTTTGGGCTAAGTAAGAACGTCAAATTGAGTTGAATACCTTTCATAAATCCCGAGATATATAGTTCCATTGTAGAGTAGACTTAAACTTTGAGTATGACTTGTCCATCTGTAATTTAATAATTCAGCCAATGAAATACAATAGCACAAATTTTCAAAGTCTTAGAATGACTTCTGTGCAAAGAAAATCTCTGTCCTATTTTTACTGATTTCTCCTGCAAAACATACCATTTTTTAAATTAATGTTATTTTTCCTGGAGTCCTTGAAGAGCCATAGTTCTTTTCAGATAAATTTCGAAAGTGACCTTATTTTAAAGTCCCTGAAAGCGCTTCTTACAAAAGACTAGAGGTTTTTTTTTTTTTTTTTTAACTTGTGAAATTTAGTCCTTTTGATGCACAGTCTGATCTTTCACAGCTACACACAGGAGCGTCACCACTGCCGTAGACAGGAGTTCTGTCTCCCCAGACGACATTGTGTGCCGCCTCTTGTAGGCAGCCCTCTCCCAGCCCAGCCCCTGGCAGACCCTCATCTGGCTTCTGCTTCTGAAAATGTGGGTGAAGGGAATCGCGTGCCGGGCTTCGTTGTGGGTCCTGCTTCCTGCACGCAGCGCAGTGCGTTGGAGACACGTGTACCCCTTGTCACAGCAGCCAGGGGCTGTCCTCCTGCACGGACCAGCAGTACTCCTTGTGCAGTGTGCCCCCGTTAGTCTCCCCAGTTGCTGTTTGGCCAGAATTCTCTGTGGTCAGAGTGGGTAGTTAGGAGGGCGGGTTGTGAGCCACATGGCAGATACGTTCAGATGAGAGTTTTGAAACAGGCTGCATGCTTTCAGTCCATGGAGCTGGTCCTGCTGCTGTGCTCAGTCCTTGATTCAGTGAGGAAATACCGTCTTTCTGGAGCACGTACTAGTGACTGATTGGTCAGTGGAAAATGAAGAGTATCATTGAGTAATTACAGTATACCAGATTTTGTGCAAAGCTTGCATTCCACAACCTTAAGAGGGTATCATTTTCTCCACTTTACAGATAGAGAAACTGAGTCTTGGAAAGGGTAAAAGGTTCAAGTTCACATAACTGGTGCAGGAGGTAGGATTGGAACCAGGTCAGTCTGAGTCTCTTGATCGTGCTGAACCTTCTCCTTTTTTCTGAAAATATTAAAACACACCTCAGTAAACTGGAGAAAGATAATTGCATCTGGTAAGTTGACTCATAACCATAACATATAAGATTGTGCTTGTCAGGAGTGCTGCAGTGGAGAGAGTCCTGTGTATGGTAGGGCCTGTCATTGGATGAGCTTGTTAAGAAAGGGTAAAGGAGGGGTGAGAGGCAGGGATAAAGAGTTTTTCATTTTATGAAAAAAAGTAGCAAATAGTCTTTAGTAGGTTCCTCAGAAGCAGTATTTTGTACTGAAGTGTTACAACTTGCGGTGCCTGCTCCTCCTTGAACCAATAATGTTACCATGGCGCATATAAGTTCTGGCCCCCACCCCAGTAGGAAACCTAGGGCTGGCTGCTAGGAATATGGTGCTTCGGAATGTTTAGAATGCATCTGCAAATAAGCGAGTACCTTCTAGGAAAATGAATGTAGACATTTAAACAAGGCATAACCTGAAAGAAAAAAGAAATCTATGGGAAACACTGAAATAAGAGGATTAACATTGTGACAGTGGGCTCTAATTTTAATTGTGTTGGGGGTCACCAGTGGTCTTTATTCCTTGCGTTTAACCCATTTAATCAGAATTAACTGAGAGGCATTATTTAGTGTCTTTTGGTTTCTTATATAGTTCTTTGCATTTTAAGTGAGATTAATAAATGAAAACACGTTGAAGCAGCAGGCTGTAATTTATTGAAAGATTCACGAAGTTTCAATGACATTGTTAAGGTATTCAATTAGTCTTACTAAAATATACCAACTGACCCTTTCAGGGAAGCTGATAAGTCACATAATAGCTATTAGAACCTCTTTATTCTTTGCATTATACGATTAACTTTGTGCTAAGCAATTTATGCAAAGTTTTCATCTTTTTTTTTTTTTGTAACCAAAGTTATCAGTTCTTCCTGAATAGGATTAACATAGATAACATCATATAATTAACAAGAGATGCAAAAAGGAAGTACAATTTGTATAAGAATTATATGAGGAGGATGATAATTTCTTACCTTGGACTTTTAAAGGGATTAAAGGAAAGCAAAGCAGAGCAGTTACGTGAAAAGATCAAGGCCGAATGGCAGCAGTGCTAGAAACTCTGTTGAGCGAGGTTCCAGCTCCCTGATAGTCTTAGATCCTGCATTGGCTAGAGGTAATTTATTACCCTTTTACTTGTGAAATGATAGACATCATTGAATGACTGTTCACATCAAGAGAGCGCCCGACTTGGGAACCTTGGTACCTGAGGACAGATCGGTCCGGGAGAAGCAGTGTGTGAGAGGAGAAAGCACTTTTAAGCCAGGAGTCTGACAGTGTGAGTTCATGCCCTATTTATTGCCACTGGTGGTGGTATTCACTTGCTCAGTTGTGTCTGACTCTTTGTGAGCCCGTGGACTGCAGCAAGCCAGGCTTCCCTGTCCTTCACCGTCTCCTGGAGCTCGGTCAAACTCATGTCCGTCGAGTTGGTGATGCCATCCAATCATCTCATCCTGTCGTCCCTTTCTCTTGCCCTCAGTCTTTGCCAGCATCAGGGTCTTTTCTAGTGAGCCGGCTCTTGGCATCAGGTGGCCAAAGTATTGGAGCTTCAGCTTCAGTATTAGTCCTTCCAGCGAATATTCAGAGTTGATTTCCTTTAGAGATTGACTAGTTTAATCTCCGTGCTGTCCAGGGGACTCTCAAGAGTCTACTCCAGCACCACAGTTCAAAGGCATCAGTTCTTCAGCACTCAGCAGATAGTCCAACTCTCACATCCGTACAGGACTACTGGAAAAACCATAGCTTTAACTGTGCAGACCTTTGTTGGCAAAGTAATGTCTCTGCTTTTTAATATGCTGTCTAGGTTGGTCATAGCTGTTCTTCCAAGAAGTAAGCGTCTTTTTACTTTTGTGGCTGCCGTCACTGTCCAGTGATTTTGGAGCCCAAGAGAGTGAAGTCTGTCACTGCTTCCATTGTTTCCCCATCTGTTTGCCATGAAGTGATGGGACTGGATGCCATGACCACGGTCTTCATTTTTTGAATGCTGAGTTTTAAACCAGCTTTTTCACTCTCCTCTTCACCTTCATCAGAATGTTCTTTCGTTCCTCTTCGCTTTCTGCCATTGACAGTGTGACTTTGGCTAATTCAGTTTAACCCTGTAAACCTGAGCTTCTTCATCCCTTAGGGGAAAAGCGATTGGTTCTGCTGTGTATGAAAAACACAGTTGCTACTAGGGTTATCAGCCAGGATGCGAACGAGGCTGCATGTAACGGACAGCTCGGGTAACAGTGACTTAGAAACCTGCTGTCATATTTTTTGCATAAAAGAGAAAGTTCTTCCGGGTTGGTGTAGCAGTTCTGTATTGTTTCCTCTGTTGTTATCGGTTCTGTGTTGTCATTTTTTCCCAAGTTTCGGGCTGAAAGAGGAGAAGGAGCAGGAGGCAAAGGCATGTGCCCACTGAGGCCGCCCCATCCAGCAGCCAGCTCGTCTTGTCTCAAGGCGGGTCTGCTGATCTTGCAGCTGGGCACCCTGTTGTCCTTCCATTACTGAGCGAGAGGTGAGAGTTTATACTAGGGAAGCAACGCGCAGGCTTTTCCACACGGACAAAATACATGGTCCGAGGTTAAGTTGTATAAATAGAGAAAAAGAAAGTGACATGTGTATTCAAAACAGAACAGAAAATGGTGAGGGAAAAATGGTGTTGTGAGCTTAACGATACCTATTTGTTAAAGTATTTTATACAGCCAGTACTTACTGGTAACAGTCGGCAGCTTTGGGGACCTTCGAGCTGAAAATTTTTCTGTTTAGATATCCACACTCCAGTTCTGTCGCCCATCGAGGCGAATGGAGGCAGTTAGGGGCCTGTGCGTCTCCCCAGATGGTCTCCCTCGCGTCCAGCACTGGCTGACATCGCCAGAGAGGGAGCCCTTGTCACTGTGTATGTTGAGTATCAGCCACTGTCTGTCTGTCTGTCTGAACCATCTGTTGTTTTACCTGCCCTCTTCCCAATTCTGCTTCCACCTGGCTCTCCTGCAGGTGTTTGTCGTCCTGGAAATGGGCTTCTTCCCAGTTGGACAGGATTCGTTTATCGTTAAGCTGGCTCTGTCCCGGTTTTGGCCTCCCTCGTTTGTCCTCCTCAGGGTGGCTTTCCTCTCCTTTGGGGCCCGTGTGTGACCTGCCACGACCTTCCCTGGCACCCGCTGCCCCCACCTGGCTGTCCTAGGTTCCCGCACCTTGCCAGTGTCCCTTAGTTTCAAGGTTAAGCCCACAAAACCCCTGTCTCCATTGTTACTCTGTTGAGCCTCTTCCAAAGGCAGAGATTTCCTTGTTTACTCAGCTTGAGTCAGCTGTTTCTTTCTAAGCTGTAGATCGCATCTGTGGCCGTCCCTCCTTTTATCAGTGTCTCAGGTTGATCAGATAAGCACCCCTAATTTGTTTTGCCCGTTCAGGCCAGCTGTGGAATCTCCACGGCCGTCTGACTTTTGCCTTTAGAATTTACTGTTTTTCTTGACTCTAAAGCATGCACACGCTCTCCCTCGAGTCAGACACTGAGACGGAAAAGGGGGTACGAACGGAAGCCCCTGCCCTTGCTGTTCACAGCCCGCAGTCGGCAGCGTTGTGGCTGGGCGTCCCTGTCTGTCCTTGGGGTGAGGCCTGGCTCCGGTGCGTTCCCGCCTCGTGCTTTGTGCAGGGCGGGTGAGTGCTCAGAAGAGTGTCACGAGCAGGAGCTGCCCAAGCGGAGCTCTCTGTAGTGTGGGCAGCAGAGCCTGGAGGGTCGGGGTGCATGGCTAGGAAGGGCACGGGGGGTGCAGCACAGGAGTGGTGGAGCCGGGCTGGCATAGAGTTTCTGGTCAGAGGCCCCCACCCTGGCCTGACCTCCGGGGGCGGGGGCGGGGCTCCGCAGTGTGAGTCCGACCTGAGTTGTCCTTCCTGGGTAGAATGTGTGGCTATGGCAGGGAGTCCTCGGTGAATCCGCCACCGTCTGCCAGGGTGGCACATGCGTTGCTGGGATGTCTGGCCCTGGCCAGTGAAGGTGGCATGGCGACGGCCCCGGAGTGCCCAGCATGGGAGCATCAGTGGAGTGGACTGACTCCACAGCCCTGAGCCCTCGGTGGCTCACCTTAGGAAGCTTATTTCTCACTCAGGTCCCGCTCTGGGCATCTTCCTCTGGCCCCCGGGTCTCTCTCCAGCCCTGGCAGGTGGGGAGAGAGGGAGGGCTATCCGTTGGAAGTTGTCTTGGACTGAGTGGGCCTGTAGCCGGCCCCCATCACCTGTGCTCGAGCGCCGTCTGCCAGAAGGTGGTCGCGGGGCCATGTGGCTTTAGGATCGTCATGTGTTTTCCAGAGGCATGGTTCTCCAGTAGGCTCTGCAGCCAGGAGGAGGAGGACACTGGCCTGGGCTGTGCTCCTTCACAGCCGTGTTGGAGAGTACCCACCCACTTCCCACTTCCGTCTGTTCTGCAGGGAAGGTCCCTCTTCTCTAACCGTAGGGACATGGTTGCAGGGTGCGGACGCGAGTCTCCAGGTTCGTGTTACCTTCTCTCTAACCGTATGACATCATTACGTGCAGGTTACAGCATGTTGCTCTTCTGAAGTTAGGTTGGGGGGCAGGGGCTGTCGGTCTTGGCTGCTCTCTGTTCTGACTGCCCTGTCTGTGCTCCGAACCTACCAGGGTCAGGAACCGGGGGCCGGTCGCCGGCTCCTCGGCCAGCACGGCCTGCCTCCCTCCCTCTCCTCCCTGAGGCTCCCGGCCGCCCCGACTGTGCTTCCCGGCACCGGGCACTGGGTGTGCTGTGGTGTCCTCGATGGGTGTGGGCCTGGGACGCGCGTCCCTCGGGTGTCAGCACCTGGGAAGAGCCTGAGTGTCAGTGCAGGAGACGGAGGTTCGATCCCTGGGTCAGAGAGAGTCCCTGGAGTAGGAAGTGGAAATCCCATAGACAGAGGACCAGGTGGGCTACAGTCCCTGGGGTCACAAAGAGTCTGACGTGACTGAGCAACTAAGCACAAGCCCAATATAATCATTAATTATGTGAATAATAAGCTAATACAGCTGTAACGTGTGTGTTTGTGGGGAGTGCCGTCTGTAGGAGTACCATGGAGGGTGACAGTGACAGGCATGATGAGCCGCTGCTGCTTGCTGGGTGCTCCTCAGTGCTTGCGTGTGCTTCGTCTTCCCCTGTGAGGTGGGTCCTACCCGTCTCCCCTGTCCTATGGAGCAGGAAACCGAGGCCCAGAGCGATTTGATGGTGTGTGTTGGGCTGTGAGTGTGATTGTAATGGGAGGGCTGGGAGACACGGGCCGAGACTGTCAGTCCAGCCCTGGAGTCCACTTTCTCAGTCACTTATGCTTTAGGCTGGAGGATCGTTTGGAAGTTCCAGTTCCAGGTAATATTACTGATGCAGAAAGAATTCTGCGGCTTTGCTGTGTATTGCTAAAGGACAGCTGAATGCATGTGTATGTGCTGTTAGCGCAGGGCTGATCAGTAAAAGAGAAGGTTTGGGGGGGGAGTTGAAAATCACAGTCTGAAGATTCCAAGGGGGGCAAGATTCATGATCCCGTATATGTTCAGTTTAATATCAGAAATTGTCCTTGCTACTGCTAAGTTGCTTCAGTCGTGTCCGACTCTGTGCGACCCCATAGACGGCAGCCCACCAGGCTCCCCCGTCCCTGGGATTCTCCAGGCAAGAACACTGGAGTGGGTTGCCATTTCCTTCTCCAATGCGTGAAACTGAAAAGTGAAAGTGAAGTCACCCAGTCGAGTCCAACTCTTAGCAACCCCATGGACTACAGCCTGCCAGGCTCCTCCGTCCATGGGATTTTCCAGGCAAGAGTACTGGAGTGGGGTGCCATTGCCTTCTCTGAAAATTGTCCTTAGAAGTTAGAAATATTCAAAATAATCTCCCAGGAAATCTGAAAGTGCTTAGAGACCCTCAGGCAGCTTGAAATTTTTCCTGAAAACTAGCTCCATCAGTCTCCTTCGAGCTCATTCTTGTAACTCTGTGACTGCTTCCTTTTAGGAAAGGCTGAAGGGGTTAAGGAGAGGATGTGTGCCCTGATCTCCTCCTCTGCAAAGTGAAAGTCAAAAAGTAGCAAGCTTCCTACTAACACAGTGGGGAAAGCCAGTGTGTTTCTCCACGGATACTTTGCCTAATTTGTCATGAGAGAACCTGGGTTTGGGCGGACTTGAAATCACTTGTGTGACAGAAGGAGAGAGAAGGTTGTAAAGAGCCCCATTGCAGCAGCCACATGACCAGTGCCATTCAGAGCTTCATCTGCGGGGGTGAGACTTGTGGCTCTAAGGTGCATTTATAAACAAAAGGCAGAGTTTATAAATAACCACAGATGGCAGAGGAAGCCTGAGTGTTTTCCCAGCATGATGTGAGCCTGATAGGAGAAATGCTGTGAAGTATTGTGACTTCACGTGTTAAGTAATGAAGAAAGCTGTGTTTGTAGGCAGGACAGAAAGGTTAGGAAGTGCTTCAAGCTTCTCTGAACTGTGAGCAGAATCAGGGAAGCAAGACAGAATCCGCCACTGCTGGCTTCTGGGGAGCTGAGCGGAGGCGGCAGCTCTGGAGGATTCTTTGGCACCTGGGGCTGAGTTCCGCCTTCCAGGTGTTGACGGTACAGCCAGCAACACTGCAGACCTCGTGTGTCCTTCAGTGGCCACTCGGGACTGAAGCGGAAGTGGGCTGGGCTGGGCGGGGTGCAGGAGGCCCTGGACGAGGGACTCTGAGAGCGTTGCTTCTGAACAGTGGAAGTTAAGCTTTGTCTTACTTCTTGGGGGCCGACCGGTGAGAGTCTTTAAGTCAGTAAACGTTCCGGTGAGCGCCGCCGCCTTCCCGTGGTTCACCCGGATCAGCACTGAGGGCTGAGTGGAAATAGCCGTACAGGACTTTCTCTCTTTCTCAGAAAACGCTTTTACTCTTCCCATCCTTCTTTCTGATACCGTTTCTCTATGTCTGTCCTCTTTTGTCAACTCGCTAGCATAGCAGTGACTGATACAGCTAATGAGCTGTGAGTCCTGAAGTGTGCTAACCGTAGTTCAGATTGAAAGCTTGTTAGCAAATCAGTAGTGTAATAGTTCCAACTGCTGTTGTAATTCAGCATCTTGTTCGTGTTTTTTACGTGAAAGCTGGCCAAATGCAGTATCAGAATGTGAATGAAAATTTCTAGAGTACTGCTAACATTAGCCTTGAGCACATGATTCATGGCAGAAAGTTCTCTGTGGATGGAGGTGCACCTGGGGAGGAAGCTCGAGGGGCAGGAGCATGGGAGAGGGTCGCAGGCAGCCAGGGAGCCTCAAGGGACGCTGCTGGGCCCATCAAGAGGAAGGGGAAGCTTGGCAGGGGTCTGACGTGGCGTGTGTAGAGCTCCACCCAGCAGTGCCGGGTTCTGTGGGGATGCGGGCTTGGGGGCCAACCTTGGCCCGGGCACACACAGTGTCTCCCAGGACAGACCACTGGCAGGAGAGTGAAGGAGGGACAGGGAAGAGGGAGTTTCTGAACCAGGGGCTTATGAGAGGGCTCACATTTTGGTTGAAACAGAAGCACAGAGTGAACATCCTGAAGAAGTCAGGATGTGGACATTTGTACAAAATGCGATGGTTTCCAGAATTCATGTTTTGCATAATAGTTATAAACTGTGATTTTCACATCTGAGTCGGGAAAGTGTCATTTTTAGAATCCCCAGATTTAGTCATTTTGATGACTTATATGCACTGAAACTTCCCCTACTGTATTTTCACTTGTTTTTCTTGGGTACTAAAATCTGTGATTAAAAAATAAAATATATAATAGTGTCACGTGATTGGATTCCCTTGGCTGTGAAGCGGGGCACGTCCCTCTGCCCTCACCGTGAGT
Organism: Bos grunniens; assembly: GCF_055505025.1. Lineage (NCBI taxonomy): Eukaryota > Metazoa > Chordata > Mammalia > Artiodactyla > Bovidae > Bos > Bos grunniens. The sequence goes on along the minus strand of NC_141168.1, from coordinate 2,785,285 downwards.
CGGGGAGCTCAGGCGTACAGGGTGGGAGCTGGGGCGGTGGAGGCTGTGGCCGTCACGTCTGGTCTCCGCCCGTCCTGCCTGCGACACAGGTGCTCGCGCCAGCTTCACAGAGTGACTTGACTCCCGTGCCGATGGCTGCGGCCACTGCTGCTGCCCCGCGGGAGTGCACTGGAAGCAGGGGCTCTCGCGTGGAGACTGAGTCCTGGGAAGGAGGGAGGGTTCTCTCTCCCTCTTGTGACGGTGCCCAGACGCGAGCCTCGGTGCCGACTCCGGCTGGGCCTCACTCATCCCCGGGTCTCCCACCACGTGCCCTTGGGGCTGTCAGACTAGCCAGGGAGGCAGGGCATCGACCCCAGGTCCCGGTGACAGCTCCGGTAAGCCCCCCCAGGTCCAGCCCAGGCGTCTCACGCCCACTTCTCAGCACACGGGTGGGCCGGCCAGAGTGAGGGCCTTTCCTGGCACAGCCGTCCTCCTGCCATCGACGGGCACTTCCACAACCACGGGGCTTTCCTGAGGCCTCTCGGGGTGCTGTCTGCCCCGCCAAGCCTGCACCCAGGCAGACCCTGCCCTGGTGGCCTGACGCAGGCCATACACACTGGCTTACACGTGATCCCCGTGCAGTTATCTGAAGGGAGCTAACATTTCTTAGGATGCTGTAAAGGTTGAAAAAGTTTTTTTACTTGTCTTCAGGTATGTGTTAATGTTTTACTATTTGTAAGCTAAAACCTCATGAAAAGTTCATGTGTTTTATTTTTATAAGGCTTTAAATTTAGTGGTTTCTTTTACCTTTTACACCCAGTGCCTTGTTTGAGGCTGTGGTGTATGTAGTTAATGTCTCTTACCTGTCCCTTCTGTGTTGGTCTCTTTGAAACTGTCTCTTGGTGCTCCTCTTCCGGAGGAGGGACAGGCAAGTATACTCCATAGTAGGCTGAGGAGCAAGCTGTGCAGCTGGACCCTGGTTTTACTTAGGTGAGCGTTGCTAATTTGTGTATCACATTGCACAGATGGGAGGCAGCATGACCAGTCAAATCTTGTCGTAAAACAGAGGGCAGACAATTTTAAATTTTATTATCTGGGCCACTCCAAGAAAAATGATTTAAGCATTAAAAAAAAATGATTGGACCTTGATTGCTAATATGTTATCATCCAGAAAGTTTTGAAATACATTTACATGTGAGGAAGAAGGTCTGTAAAACTACAGACAGGATACTAGTGCTGTATTTCATAAATACTTTATTAATAATTGTTCTTTCTAAGTTACTTGACAAAATACCCATGTAAATGCACACTACATATTCATTGACTGCACACAAAAATACGAGTCGTTTTAAAACGGGGGGAAGAGTGGCAGTGGAAGGCAGAAGGCGAGTCCGTGGGGATTCCTAGTGTGGTTTGACCAGTCGGTGTCCATGTAGGATAGCTGCTGCTGGTAGAAATAGGCTTTTCCAGCATTGTATTGGGTTAGTGCAGAAGAGTAAATATTGAAGAGCATCCATATCACAGCATCATATTCGAAGTTTCAAATTAACATTGTGATAAAAATATGTACATTTATTAGGGGTACAAAAATGTGATGATTTAGTCTGAGAGTATACGGTCATGTATTCTCAGTTATAAATCCGACATTTGTCAGTTCCCAGTATTTAATGCTTCAGTTGTGTCTTAATTGGTGCCTTTATCTAGAATGAGAGGTGATGTTCCCTTACGTCAGATGCCAAACATTGTAAGGTGAAAGTGTCCTCGGTTTCACCCACATAGACACAGACTTCAAGAATTCCATCCTTGCGGCTTTCTGACCACATAGCTCTGTGTCTGTCTATGAAGAAGTCATGTTTGTGTCTAAATATAGTTTTGTTGATGTCATATAGCCAATGGTCTTACAGGTTTGTGATGTTTATTCTGGTGTTCATTTTGCAGTATCCTTAAAACACTGGATAGAGCAGCTGTTTAAAGAGAGAAGGAAAGCAAATGTAGTTTGCAAAAGTGTTTTCAACATTGTAATATAATGCCACAGTTAGAGAGACTCGCTAGTTGTATTAGTAATAAAAGGACAGGAGAATCATTAGAATTTCAAGTTTGTGGGAAATGTGATTTTTTTTTAAAGTTGAGAAATTCTTAATGAAGTGTTATTAAATGATAGGATATATAGTTAATGAATTTCTGGAAAAATAAGTAGGAAAAAATGGGGCTTTCTTAAGTAAATGTATTTTTTTTTTAAAGTAAATGTATTTTTAAAAATTCTCCATAAATACTTGGAAAACCAACTGAAAAATGACTTTTTAAGAATCAAGATATAGTTGATTTACAATATTAGTTCTGGGTGTATAATATAGTGATTTAAAATTTTTATAGATGATATTTCACTTAAAGTTATTGTAAAATACTGGCTGAAAATTATTATAAAATACTGGCTGAAAAAGAAGTAAGTAATTTTAGGTTGTTTTTTTTTTTTTTCTTTTGTAAATTTTTACTGGTAATGTGTTCTTGAAAAATGGTAATCTGTAAGAGTTCAAAAGTTTTTAGCCAGTAGAGTCTGACTGTAGTATTTCTTTTGTAGTAATGTGGTTTCTTAAACATTTTCCTAAACATTTTCACATTTTCCTATTTCATCAGACGTGGCTGATTTTTGTTACAGTACACATTCAATTTCTTTTTCTTCTTTTGAAGTAAAGCAACTTCATAGCTGTGGCTTATGGTCCTTTCAGAAAGGTAGCAAAGAATAGCATGTTTGAGAAGATAAATGTCAGGAACGCTGGAAGTAGACATTTAGTCTTTCAGATTAATGGGCAAGAAGGTCAATAATTGCGTGGATTTCAGTAAGCTTAAAATACTCTGCTGGTTCTGTAGTACTGTGCAAACATTGAATTAATTTTTAGGTGTTGCATTTTGATGGTTGACTGTTTAATTATGGGAGAGATATACAAAATCACCTATTTTGTAACATGAGGTTGTATATAGATGGGGGTGGGGCTGCAGGAGATCAGTTACTTGATGTTTTCAGAGGAAAACTCAAAACAGATACACCTTTCTGAACATTGCCGTTTATTTTCCCGCCTTCCATCCTGTTTTCCTGCTGTTCTTTAGGGCCCTCCAGAGTTCCCGCAGCACACACCTGGCCCCGTCCCCAACAGCTTCAGCCAGCCCCCTCGGCTTCCTCTTCAGGACCAGTGGAGGGCCCCGCCCCCGCCCCAGGAGCGAGACCCTTTCTTCTTGGGAGGTAAAAGGGGGTGCGGAGGACGGGAAGAGAGCTGTGTGGGGTCCTGTGCCTGGCCACGTTTATGCTTCATCCGCGCTCAGCCCCCAGCCGGAGCTTCTGTGAAGAGTGTCCGGTTTCTGTGCCATAGCCTGCCTGTCATTTCAGATGCTGTGATTGGCCACTAGTGGCATCTGAAATGTGAAGACCTCACAGGAAGGGGGCCGTCATCTATAGAAAATAACGAAGGAAGCGATCTAGAAACAGGCAAAACCTAGAGTTCTTTTCAGATACTCACCCCCAGCCATCACTTGTAACTTTTGTCCTTAGTAGGACAGTACATAAAGCTGATTGCTACGGAGTGTTCTGTCTAACTAGAGGTAAGTAATGTTGTAACTCCCCTCAGTTTCAGGTGAGCCGAGGTTCCCGAGCCATCTCTTCCTGGAGCAGCGAAGTCCCCCGCCACCGCCACCTCCTCCCACGCTCCTCAGCAGTGGTCACCCTGTGCCCACGCCCAGCCCGTTGCCGTTCACCCAGCCCGGCCCAGCGTTCAGTCAGCAGGGGCAGCAGCCTGTGTTCCCCAGAGAGAGGCCCGTGAGGCCAGCCCTCCAGCCGCCAGGGCCTGTGGGGCTCCTGCACTTCAGCCAGCCGGGGTCTGCGGCTACGAGGCCCTTCATCCCTCCTCGTCAGCCCTTCCTGCCAGGCCCGGGACAGCCCTTCCTGCCCACCCACACGCAGCCCAGTCTGCAGGTGAGTGGCTTGTGGTTCAGAATCCAAAGGACAAGCTCCACCTTTTCATTCTAGTCTTTTGAGATGTGGAGAGTGTTTAGAGAACAGGGGCATTAACCTTAATGTACTCTTGATTAAAGACAACTTTCTTAATATTGCTTCTTAACCATAGGAAAAATGGAGATAGTGATTGTCATTTTTTGGGGAAATGAAAAAATTCAGTATTAAGATTTTGTAAAGGATGTTCTATATACTGCTAATAAAATTACGGCATATTTTGATAATACCTTCGCTTATCACTGCAAGATTCTCAGAAGGTTAACAGGAAGTCGGGTTCTTTGTCAGATCACATTCCTGCAGTGTGTAGTGGGGAAAAAGGGGTTGCTGCTGCCTCCTTATTTGAGAGATTAGTGTGCCCTCTGCTGGTGGTTTTTTCATCAGCTGCTGGAGTGTGCTCTCATCAGAGCGTTTCGTCCTGTATTTTAAGTTTCCTCTTGAGGTGTGTAACGATGATGTGCTTGAACTAATTGTTTAGAAACCACATAGAATATATACCTGAAATAAAAACAGGTAAACGGTTATTTCTTAAGATGTTAAAGTAAGATAAACATTTTCTTCCTAAATTATTTTATTAAAAAACTATAATTTTGGAATTCCCTGGTGGACCAGTGATTAGGACTCCTCTATTTCTGTGCTGCAGGCATGGGTTCACTTTGGTTCCACCATCTAGAAACAGCCCAGCTGGGGTGACACATTGTTCAGTCTTTTCAGTGCTTGCATCCCCATGATGCTTTCTTTCCCCAGTGAGCTTGTTGCCATCTCTCATGGTGGTGAGTATCTTTCACCAGGCAGACGTTGGCATTATCTGGCTCCCCAGCTCAGGCACGTGCTGGCTCTTTCAGTGCGTGGGGATTAGACAGTGTTGCAGAGAGCGTCCCTGAGGTTGTGTCTCCTTCCTCCTCAGTTATTTCCTCAGGATGCATTCCTGGAAGTTCAGTATTTGACGGTTTAGAGCAGATGGAAAATGCCAGATAGTAGCTTTTGGCAAATTACTGCCTTTAAGGTATTATTCACCTTCATCAACCAGTCTGAAATGAAATTGGTGCCACTTGAAGTTCCTTCTGGTGTTGGGTCTTCAGGGAAGTGGCTGCACTGGAGCGTGACTGGTTCACACGTGGTAAACTGTCGTCTCTCTCTCTTTTGGCCTGGAAGGGGCCGCTGCACCCCCCGCTGCCCCCGCCACACCAGCCGCAGCCGCAGCCGCAGCCGCAGCCCCCGCTCCAGCCCCCGCTGCAGCCCCCGCTGCAGCCGCCCCCACCGCACCAGCCTCCGCACCAGCCGCAGCAGCACCACCACCACCTCTCCGTGCCGCCCCCTCCGCTGATGCCTGTGGCTCAGCCCCAGTTCAGGCCTCACATGCCGGCGGCCCAGCCTCAGCCCAGCAGCAGCCGGATGCAGTGCCCCCAGCGCCCGGGGCTGCGGCACGTGAGTGTCCCGTGTCCTCAGCCAGCTCCGGGAATGCCTGTTCTGGCGCAGGACTTTGGTGTATCTGCCTATTTCTGTAGTGATAGATGATGAGGTTATTGATTGATGCATAACTTTAGAGAATATTTTTGGGTGATAGTCATGCTGCCTTTGCCAGTGGCTTATTACTTGCTACTGAGATTCTAACTCCTCAGGCAACTAGTGCATATGTAAGTGAATTCAGGAAGAATTTATTGAATATCCTTTGTTGTCAGGCGCTACTCTAGTTCCTGGCAATAGACCAGTGCATAGAAGAGATGCATTTCCTGCCTTCATGGAGCTTAATCATTGGGGAGAGCCACATTGATTCAAGTGCTGTCAGCAGATGTGTGGCTTGTCAGGCGTCAAAAGAGACTAGAAAATGCGTGTTGCTCTGAAATTCAAAGATTAGTCATCATTACTGTCTTGTCCCCCATTAGATGGACGCATGCTAAGTCATCTCAGTGGTGTCCGACTCTTTGTGACCCCATGGACTATAGCCCACCAGGCTCCTCTGTCCATGAGATTTTCCGGGCAAGAGTACTGGCATGGGTTGCCATTTCCCTCTCCAGGGGATCTTCTCCACCCAGGGATCGAACCCGGGTCATGTCCATCGCAGGTGGATTCTTGTCTGAACCACCAGGGAAGCAAACCTGTGTTTTTCTCTAAGTAACGTTGAGACTAAAATGATACAAAAAATTGGAAAGAATTTCCAGATCTGGAAAGGAGGTGCTTTGTAACCTGGACTTATAAGCAGAGCGGCAGACGATGCCCTCAGCCTTGCGCTGAACTGCCTTGGGTGCTCCCTCGCTGGCTTCTCACAGATCTGCACGCTCCTCTAGGTGTGCGGTCTGTTGAGAATCCTGAGAACGAACATGACTGACAGGTGTCCTCTCTGATGAAACCTTGGGGCATCTTTCTCCTCCAGAGTGTAGTTTTTTTAGGGCACTAACTTAATGCTTCGTTCTTTGTTCTAACTGGAATTTAGGGGCCCGTTGACCATGGAGGTGCCAGTAACCCAGCTGACTCCTCATGCAGGAGTTGATTGCTCTGTTGATTCTGTTAAAAAATGTCCCAGTCCTGTAAGGCAGCCACTGCAGTCATCTGGTGTAATACGCATCAAGAGGAGGCTGTTCGCAGGCTGGTATGGTGCCTTTCCCAGTCCCAGGGCTTAGCTGTAGGCTATGCTGCTACATAGAACAAGAGACATTTATGTAGGAAGAAAAGGTTTACCAGCGGGACAGTGTCCGCCTCCCAAAAGAGAAGTCACTCACTCACTCAGATTAATCTCATGTGCCCAGTTTCTTCTCCCGAGTCTCCAGTTGTGATTAGAATTTCTTTCTTCCTGTGACAGAACACTACTTCTCAGAATGTGACCAAGCGACCAATGCAGCAAATGCAGCCAACTGCTCCGAGAAACAGTAATTTGCGTGAATTACCGATCGCGCCGTCTCACGTTATAGAGATGAGTACCAGTCGCTGCTCCTCCACACCCGCGGCTCAAGTGAAACCCATCATGAGCACGTCTCCCGCCCCGAGGCCCGGGGTGGGGCCCAGGAACACACAGGGGAAGGCCGAAGGGAGAGCCAAGCCGCTTAGCCCTGTGGGTCAGCCTAAAGAGGAAGCCAAGACCGGAGCAGAGGTGGGGCTTCTTTTTCTTTTTAATTAAAAAATAATACTTGGTCTCAGACAAGGAGATCTTACAATCAACCTGTACCTCTTAGGTAAGAGGTAAGCACTTCTTCCTGTTTAGAACACACTTAGCATCCAGTGTGTTCTTCCCAGAACCTTCCCACGTTCTTTTCACTGGTTTCTCCTTGAAGCCTAACCACCATATTCAGAGAAGGCAGTTTCATTCTCACTGGCCCTGTCTTAGACTGTGTTTATGTATTTATACAGTTGCAGTTACATGTTGCACAATCTGTGTATATCAGGAATCTTAGCGGACTACTTCTCTAAAAGGCCCAGATGATAAATATTTCAGGTTTTATAGTCTGGATGGTCTCTCAGAATGACTCAGCTCTGCAGGTTTAGCGCAGAAGCAGTTATAGACGGCCCTGCATGGATGGGCGTGGCTGTGCGCGGTGAGCACTTTGTGTGAAGAGTCGGTGCTGGGCCGAATTTGGCTCATGGGCCTTGGTTAGCTGACCCCTGACATACACGCTTACGTTCCTGAGACTTGTTCTGCTTTTACACTGTGAACTACCAGAAGAGGACCGGCTTTACTGTGGACCTTTAAATAAGACAGGGTGGGTGTATTTTGTTTTGAATTGTGTAATTATTGCTGATTTCTAAGCAGGTATAAATAGGTAAGAATAAATAAAAATGCACGTCCGTGTTCTACGTGATTTCCGATTGAGATGTTATTTGATACAGTTCTGGTTGCTTGGTTGTGTTTTGCTTAGAGGTGGCTCAGTGTTAATGCAGTGTTAGTCATGAAGCTTAAAACTTTTAGGGTATTTCTTTCCATTAGTAACATGTATTAGCTTACTCCTGGGACAAGCCTCTTCTGTCCATTGGTCTCCTGTCCAAGTAATGAGTGTGCTTATCTAGCACTTCCCTGCAGCTTCTCTCTGGGTTCCCCTACAATTACAGACACGGAGGCTGGGCAGGGTCTCGTGTGACGCAGCTTTCACAAAGCCGGGGTGTCCGGTGTAGTGCAAGCTGGGGCACACCCCTGAGCAGCCCACTGCCATCGCCAGCAGAGCGGCTCTGGGCCTGTGACTTCACGCATGCTGCTGGGTGTGTGTGTCAGAGATGTGCCAGAGACCTGTATGTGAAAGTTATGCTAATTTATAGTAGTGTATAGAGTGTAAGAAATAAGTATTGTGTATTCACTTAATGTTAATCGACTTCATGTATAAAAGAGTAATGGCACAAAGACTTTCTTCAGGTAAGAATACAAGCAAGTCGTGTTTTCTTATTAGATTGTCTTCTAATAAATTATTGTAGCAGCTGTTAGGGTAATGCTTCCAAATCAGAGGTGTAAATATAAAGTAAAAATATTGAGCTAACATTTAAAAACATATTATTAGAAAAAGGATGACATTATGGTTTTAAAATCAATATATGAAAAAATAATGTAGATTTACAAAGTGGACTGAGATAATTTAGAAATCTTTGCTAACAGTTTTATCTTGCTTTTATTTTATGTAGGTAGTTCCTAACTCACGTATAAATGGATTTGGCTCAGAAAAGTGAGGTCACACACAGTTGTATGATGACAGTGGCTAAGTAAAATGAGCAAGGTGGCTTTTGAGGCTTGCTGTTGGGCAGTCTGCCCGTCCCGTCCGTAGTGGCTGGTTCAGTAGGCTTCTGCGGACGCCTTCCCTAGAGGAAGACGGGCACTCCGTGCGTGACGTGGACTTGCGGGTGGCCACAGTGCAAGTGGGGTGGAACCAGGAGTGCGGTTTTTTGTGGGGGTTGTCTTCTATTTGTTTTGCTTAGGTAAACGTGAAATGTGATTTCTCTTGTATTCACCCAGTTGATAAAGATATAATAAAGGACAAGTCTGTTTTGAAATATTTCTACCTATATTTTTGAACATACTGTAACTGTTTTTTGATTCCTTGGGGAAAAATCCGAGTAGGTGGTACCTGTCCTGCCTTTCAAACAGTGCGCCTTCTGGACCTGTTACTGCTGCCCCAGAATGACCTGGCTCTTGGGCTTTTTGAACATCTGTTTTCCTGTCTTCCCCTAATGTCCCTTCCAGCTCTGTGTAGCCCTCATCTAGCTTCAGATTTGCTGTTTGAAGTTAGATGGCTGAGTTGGTCAGAATTGCTTCTGAGATGCAGGTAATGAGGCTTTGGCTCTGTGCCTTGTAGGTCCAGTGCACGGGCCCTGGGGGCACCAGCAACTCTTCAGCGGTATTTTAGCCTTACGCTGGTGGTTTAGTCGCTCAGTCGTGTCTGATTCTTGCAGCCCCATGGAACTGTAGCCCGCCAGGCTCCTCTGTCCCTCGGATTCCCCAAGCAAGAATGCTAGAGTGGGTTGCTATCCCCTTTTCCAGGGGACCTTCCCAGCCCAGGGATCGAACTCGGGTCTCCTGCGCTGCAGACAAATTTGGTCTTTAATCCCAAACTTGTAAGGTTTATCTGTTAGCAGTGGGTTCTGGGCAGATTCAACCCTGTTATATTCTCTTGTAAAGGGTCTGTGTGTGATGACATCTATGATTTTTTAGAAATAAAATTATTACAATTTTAAACATGCTTAACTTCTAATAAAGTTTCCTCTCTGAATGCTTTTTTTTTTTGAAAATTATTGGACTTTATAAAGATTATTTTGATAGACTTAGAGTGGTTTGAGGCTGGCATATTAAAGGCATCCCTTATATACCATTAATATTCCAATACTGCAATTGGCAGCATTTTGATTCTGAGGAGAGTGCATGAGTTCAAGGTCAGAGAGATTGACTTGGCTGTTCATTATAAGCAATTATTCTGTGACAAATGAGTTTGAGATCAGACTGAAAATTCTGTACGAAAAATCAATAGTTCTAATCAGGCCCTTTCAGGTCATTTACACCCACCTTTTGTTGGTTCGTCAGAGAAGAGCCAGATAAAACCTGTGACAGCAGGGCCTCCCTGCTGCTGCAGTTTCCATTTCAAACATATTTTGATATCATAAATGAATAGTTTAATTGATTTAAAGTTGTAAATGAGTGGAAATTTACATTATTTAATTTTTAATATTCTGATAAGATTTTCCAAATTAGCTTTAGCTGTGTAAATTTTTTTCCCTCCCCCGGGGAAGGAGTTCCACTTAAAGTGTATAGGCAGATTTGAATGGTTTCTTTCAGATCCTGAATTAAAGGGTTTTTAGAAAGTGCCTTTTCTTAAGTTTGTTGAAACAGACTAGAACCGTAGCTCGCCTCGTACTCCAGAGTAAAGCACTTGTGTTTTTGGTTTCAGTTTCCTGATGAAGACGAAGAAACGAGGTTGTACCGCCTGAAGATAGAAGAGCAGAAGCGCCTGCGAGAAGAGATCCTGAAGCAGAAGGAGCTGCGGCGGCAGCAGCAGGCGGGCGCCCGGAAGAAGGAGCTGCTCGAGAGGCTGGCCCAGCAGCAGCAGCAGCAGCAGCTCTGCGCCCCGCCTGCCCCCGCCGCGCCCGGCGAACCAACGCCCGCCCCGCCGCCCGCCAACGGTAACCCACTGCTCCCCTTCCCGGGGCCTCCGGTCAGACCCAATGTGAAAAACAGACTCCTTGTCAAAAACCAGGATGCGGCCGTTGCAAACGTTCCACCAAAAACATCGGGTTTTGTGCCGTCTGGTGCTCACACACAGTATCCAGGGCAGCAGATGAAACCACTGAGACACTTGAGACAGGCCAGAACCATACCTCAGAGTCCAGCTCAGCACAAAGCCCTGCAGGCAAAGCCCGCCGATGCGGAGGGGCCGCCGCCGCCCTCGCAGGCCGCTCGAGCCGCATCCCTCCAAGGCCGGCCCCCGGAGGCCAAGCCCGGCGCCAAGAGGACTGTCATGCACCGGGCCAGCAGCGGCGGTGGAGACGGGCCGCACGTCAGCTCCAAGGTCAGGGTGATTAAGTTGTCAGGCGGGGTAAGTTGACGAGGTCACCAGGGCCTCTTGGACTCTGTGTTTCTCCGAGTGTGTCCCAGCTCCCAGAGAGTCTGTGAAGGTGGAGTCAGGTCACCCTCTGCGGTCCCGTGGGCAGCCCCTGTCCCCCGAAGTGCTGGGACCCCTGCTTCAGGTCTCTTTGAGTGTTAGTGGAAAACCAGTGTGACAATTCCTAAAGTCCCGTTTTAGGAGTTTTGTAGAATTTTTAACTTCTTTTTGTAGATAATTTATAATAGACTCTTCAATTTTGTTTTAAAAATTAAATTTCCTTTACCACAAAAGAGGTAATCTATTGCGTGTAGCTTTAGATTTAGCGGTGCCTACGGGTGGGGAGGGGACAGTGTGTGTTGCTTTTAAGCAGCTTTGTCCCAGACACCATTTCCTGTCTTCCAGTTCAGGCTGGTTGCCCCACCCCTCCATCCCCATTTGAGGAGAAAGGGGATCGACCAGATCCTGGCATGTAATCACGGGGGTCTTCCCGCAGTGTCCTTCGGAAGTGGGGCGCACGTTGCTCCTCGCCTCACCTTAGCTCGGAACCCGTCTTAGAGCGTCTGTAGTGAAGCAGCCTGCCTCTGCAGTCTGGGTAAACCCAGCGCTTAAACCGAGCAGACTGGCTGCAGACAGACCCTGCTGTAGGAGACCCTCCTGTCAACCCGCGTGGAATGCTGTTGTTGTTCAGTCGCTCAGTCGTGTCTGACTCTGCGACCCCATGGACTGTATAGCTGGCCAGGCTCTTTTGTCCATGAAATTTCCCAGGCAAGAGTACTGGAGTGGGTTGTCATTTCCTTCTCCAGGGGATCTTCCTGACCCAGGGATCGAACCTGCGTCTTCTTCATTGCAGGCAGGTTCTTTACCACTGAGCCACCTAGTGCTTTCTTAACCCTGCCGTGCAGTCTCTACTTACTGTAGAAGGTACGCCCATCTCTTACTTTAATTGTCATCAGTTAACCACAAAATATTTACAGTAGGGAAAATGCGTGCTTAGTCGCTTCAGTCATGTCCAACTCTGTGACCCCATGGACTGTAGCCCGCCAGGCTCCTCTGTCTATGATACTCTCCAAACAAGAATACCGGAGTGGGTTGCTATGCCCTCCTCTAGAGGATCTTTCCAACCCAGGGATCAAACCCATGTCTCTTACGTCTCCTGCGTTGGCAGGCGAGTTCTTTACCTCCAGTGCCACCTGGGAATCCTGTAGGAAAAGTAAAGGACCTCAGATTCTCAGTCCCTCCGGGGACGGCAGAACCACTACAAGTGGAAGGAGTGTGGAGTCATTTGCTGTGCTGAATCAAGGGCAACTCGTCCTTAGCCCTTTAATTAGATGAGTTTCCATTGCTTTTGTTTCTCAGTTTGTATGCTAAAGATGTGAAGTATTTCAAATGCCGTAAAAAAATTTTTGATAAACCAAATCTATTTTTTCTCACCTCCATTCATTGTGATTCAGAATGTTGATAAGTAACTGGCCTGTGTTGTATCAGATTGTTTTATCTCTAGGTGAAAACCCAAGTGTTCATCAGTTTCTAGCGCCTTTGTGGCTCCTTGCTTTTGACCTTGTTTTAATCATAGTCTTTGTCATGTTTTTACTGGAGTTATAAACTCAGAGCATGGGCCCTGGGGCCGAGGTTGGGAGTAGGCCTTTTGCCCAGGCAGTCAGGTGGTGCCCTGTGGGCCAGTGCACTCTGGGCTCTGGGGGACTAGGAGGTGCAGGGCGCGGCTCTGCTGTTACGGGCAGTCTTCAACTGATGAACGCCTGGTCTTCAGAAGAATTTATTTGCTTCAGTTTTTGCTCTTTTGCGCTAATGGAAGACAATATGTTTTTTATATCAGATCATATTCTGAAATATGCTGTATGATTTTACAATACACAGGAAAACAACAGGAATTTTACATGGAAGCAGTTATCTGCCAAACGTTGAAGTGGGTTTTTAGCTCTTCTTAATCCTTAAGTTTTAAGGTAACTACCCAGCGTGTTCTGTGAATTAAGATTTTTTTTTATTCCAGTTCATTTCAGTCACTCAGTCGTGTCTGACTCTTTGCGACCCCATGAATCGCAGCACGCCAGGCCTCCTTGTCCATCACCAAGTCCCAGAGTTCACTCAGACTCACATCCATCGAGTCAGTGATGCCATCCAGCCATCTCATCCTCTGGCCTCCCCTTCTCCTCCTGCCCCCAATCCCTCCCAGCATCAGAGTCTTTTCCAGTGAGTCAACTCTTCACAGGAGGTGGCCAAAGTACTGGAGTTTCAGCTTTAGCATCATTCCTTCCAAAGAAATCCCAAGGCTGATCTCCTTCAGAACGGACTGGTTGGATCTCCTTGCAGTCCAAGGGACTCTCAAGAGTCTTCTCCAACACCACAGTTCAAAAGCATCAATTCTTTGGCGCTCAGCCTTTTTCACAGTCCAACTCTCACATCCATACATGACCACAGGAAAAACCATAGCCTTGACTAGACGGATCTTTGTTGGCAAAGTAATGTCTCTGCTTTTGAATATGCTGTCTAGGTTGGACATAACTTTCCTTCCAAGGAGTAAGCATCTTTTAATTTCATGGCTGCAGTCCCCATCTGCAGTGATTTTGGCGCCCAAAAAAATAAAGTCTGACACTGTTTTCCACTGTTTCCGCATCTATTTCCCATGATGGGACCAGATGCCATGATCCTCGTTTTCTGAATGTTGAGCTTTAAGCCAACTTTTTCACTCTCCACTTTCACTTTCATCAAGAGGCTTTTTAGTTCCTCTTCACTTCTTTCATATGGGTGGTGTCATCTTCATATCTGAGGTTATTGATATTTCTCCCAGCAATCTTGATTCCAGCTTGTGCTTCTATTCCAGTAATGCCTCCATATTGGCAACTTCCACCTTTTCAGAGGATAGTGGTCTCTTGTTTGTATCTCTGGAGTAGAATAGTGTTTCCCTCATGTCCTGGGTTGTTGTTGTTGTTGTTGTGTGTGTGTGTGTGTTTTCGTGGGTAGGAACTGTTTGTAAGAGAACATATCCGTTGTGCAAAAAGGAGACCGTTTAAGTGCTAAACTAAGTACCCTCTCATTTTCCCTCTTCCTCCTGCCCCTGCTGGTCTTTGTCCCTTCGCAGGGACTGAGGTGTTAATGCCCAGGACTGTGTTGTGTCGCGCACCTGGAGCTGAACTGGCCACCCCGGTGAGGGTCTGGCAGGGGCTTCCTCTCTGGGAGAATTGACTTGTGTGCTGCATCTGTGGAGAATGTTATTTATGCATTTCAGGTTTATAATTACTCGTTTAATAAAAGCATCTCATTGTCAGCCAGTCCATGTTCTTGTATTTTGCTATGATTCCAGGCCTTCTTCACCTTCTGTTAGTACCAGAGTGTATGTTTTGTTTATAAGATTTCCTACAGAAATTTACTCTTCAGAGAGTTTTATTTCCTTCACTTTTTTTTTAAACCTAAACTGGCATCTAATGTATTAATTAAATTATTCTTTGCATTCATTGGTCTCTGTACAGGACACTGAATTATCATGGTACGTAAAGCTGTTTAGAAATTATGCGTTGGTGGTGATCAGAGTCAAAATATGCATCTACAGAATTTTTAAAGAAGACAGAATTTTCTTGGCAGTCTTATTCTGATATACAAATTGAAAATATATTACAACTTAAATTAGGTTTCTCTAGGTGAGCTTTTACCTGTGAGGCAATGGTGAATCAACGAGAACTTCTCTTTTTGTCATTTTCCATATTTTATTATCTCTAATTAAATAATTTTTCTTTGGATTTTATTAAATTGGGTTTTTTAAAAGGTGAAAGAGCCTGAGTCTTAAGACTAGGATTTTCAGTCTGCCCTTTCATTAATCATATTGTCTTTAAAGTGATTTTAATTCATACTGATCATCCAGGGAGACTCTCTGGTCTTTTTGTATTGTTCCTCTTTGTTAGTTAATGCATTATGGACATGGGAAGCGTTTTCAGGAAGGACGTAACAGAGAGTCTTTTTTGATGTTGGCTCTCGCAGTCAGGTGAGCAGGGTCGTGGTCTGGGTTGAAAGCTCACAGAGCCGGCCCTCACGTTCTTCGAGGGCGGTCTTGGGCATTGTGTGTGTTGTTGGCCGTCCTGAGGTTATGTGTGTGGAGCGTGGGGATTGAGGCCCTTGTCACCAGGGCAGAGTGCACACGTGTGTACCTGAGGGCGGGGCGAGGTGAGAATGACAGGGCTGTGGATGAGAGAGGCCCGTGGCTGGATGCGAGGTGAGAATGACAGGGCTGTGGATGAGAGAGGCCCGTGGCTGGATGCTGGTCTCTTATGTATTTCTTTGGGACCTTTCCAACACAGAGAAGGTACTTTATAAATGTCCATTTTCTTTTCAGAATGCTCCTAAGGCCCTGTCTAGAAACACATTTCATGATTTTATGCCGTATAAAAAGTGGTGGCTACTGCTTATCAAGTATTATCAAGCATACTGCTTACCAAGTACAGTCGCTGCTTAGCATGTATTCACAGCAGCCTTACAGGTTAGCTCTATTATTTCCCTTTTACAGTTAAGTAAATTGCGTGTCGGAGAGGTTGTATTAGTTGCCCAGGGCCACTCAGCCACTAACTGGTAGAGTGAGGCCTCTGAGTCTTGTGCTTTCTACTGTTATTTATAATAGTTGTTTTGCTGCTCCTCTTCCCCATGTGTTCCTTAGTTCTAAGTTAGGGAGAATAGTCTACTGTTTCCAGTGAGTATATGGTAATCAGGGTTGATTCAGAACATCTTCAGGGGGCTTTCTAGAGTAAGGGAGGGATCATGTTTCATGTCGCTTGCCAACCCTGGTTGGTGGCGACCAGCCCTGAGAATTTTGGGAAGTGTTTGGAGGTACAGCAGAGTGCCCTGAGTGGTGAGTGTGGAGTGGCCTGGTGCGTTTGGGTGATCACCTGGCCACTAGCCTGGTACGGTGAATTGAAGTGGGTGACGGTGCCCGGTGGAGGGCGCTGGGACGTGCTCTGTGCTATAAATGTGTCTTAGAACGTTTCTGTATAAATCAGAGTGGGTCAGATTTTTATTTAAAACTTTGGGTTGAAATCATGACGGGAACTTGAAATTTAGAGAGACCTTTTGTTATGAGGCACACGAAATCTCTCTGTGAATTTTCGTTTTCCCCCACTTATATTTTATTGTCTGGATTTATTAGGTGAGACTTAAAAAGGAACACATTAACACTGCCTTTAAAGAGTATTACATATCATCAACTATTGCTTGTAAAATTTAGTGTGCCTCCCCGAATATTGTAATCACCTTAAAGAATTTCATTTGATGGAATGGTTCTATTTTTATTACTTAAAACATAGGAATATTCTCCATTTGCTCACTTCTCAGAAAGCTACTTTTAAGTATTTAATTCTCAGAAAGCAAAAGAGAGCAATCTTGTTAAATCATAGCTGCTGACGTCCCCTGGTGGACCAGTGGCGAGGACTGCACCCTTGCTGCCCAGGGACTGGCTTCAGTCCCTGGGCGGGGAGCTGATCCTGTAAGCCCCGTGGCATGCCCCTCCTCCGAGCGTCACAACTGTTCATGACCAGCGCATAGTCCAGAAAAGCTCCTCAGGTTCTAACTGAGCATACGTAAAAATACAAACTGATCAGTGTAACTTACTGTAGTCTTCCCCGGCCATGATTTGTGATTAAACACCAGAAAAAAGAAAGAAGAGCATGTGCCAGGAGAAATTCAGGAGTTTAATTGGGCCTGCAGCTCTGTCTTTCAGTTTAGGGGAAACAGGGAACCTGTGAGGTGTGTGTATCGGGCCACCTGGCCTGCGTGAGCACCAGTGTGACCCGGGGTCTCAGTGTCATGGGGAGGCGAGTGCCCGTGCCCAGCCCAGGGTGCTGGTCAGTGCCTGCGTTCCTTCTGTGACCCGGGGTCTCGGTGGCACCGGGAGGCGAGTGCCCGTGCCCAGCCCAGGGTGCTGGTCAGTGCCTGCGTTCCTTCTGTGACCCGGGGTCTCGGTGGCACCGGCGCTGAGCTACTTGCCTGTGTTCCTCAGGGGTGCTCAGTCTCACTACCGTTCCTTTGGTTAAGGGCAGGACGGATGCGTTCTCCCACTGCGCTGTACTGGAGGAAGAAATGGCGGCCCGCTGCATCTTCTTGCCTGGAAAATCCCACGGACAGAGGAGCCTCTGGGCTACAGTCCATGGGGTCGCAAAGAATCAAGACGTGGCTGTTCTTTAAGAAAGTGAAAGTGGAATTCAGCTGCTTTATTCTGATTGAGGTAATGAAATGTTAAGAATTTGCCAGCAGATTAAGGGAGGAGCCCTTAGTTGTGCCGACCACTCAGGAGGAGAGGGGCACCGAGCGCCTGAGCAGGGGAGCCCGCCGTCCGGGCGGGAGACTCAGAGCTCCATGCCTACGGTCCCAGCTTGTGTGGGGCGCTTGCTTCAGGGGGTTGCCCTGCATTTGTAGATTTCTTCTTCCTCGAAAGTTATTGTCAGGTTTTCTTTAGAGGTGGTAGAGGAGGTAAAATGTGTACAATCCTGGTCCTCTTTTGTGGAGTAGAGGCATTTTTTGATAAAATACAATCTCAATTTAAGAGGCGTTGCAAGATTAGTAAAACATCTGCTGGATTTACTAGAGAGAGCAGCATTGGTCCACGCTTGGGGACTCTGGTCTGAGGAGGAGTCACCGGCAGAGGTGGAAGCGGCCCCGCTCGCTGCCCCGTCGTCCCTGTGGTCCCGCGGTCCAGCCGCTGCTCCCGAAGTGCTGTCTCTCTCTCGGCCCCACCCACATGCACATGCCTGGGCTCCCGGTGCAGCCTCTGCCCTCTCTCAGAGCTGTGTCCCAGTCAGTGCTCCTAACTGAGGCTGGGTTTCCTCCTTGGTTCATTTAAGAAGCAGCTGTTGATGACACTAGTAAGTAAGGTTGCTCTGTGTGTGTGTGTGTGTGTGTGTGTGTGTGTGCGCGTGTGTGTGTGTGTGCGAGCGTGTGGGCGCGCTCAGTGGAGTCCCGGCTCTCTGTGACCCATGGACTGTAGCAGGCTCCTTCCTCTGTCCCTGGGATTCTCAGGCAAGAATGCCAGAGTAGCTTGCCATTTCCTCCTCCAGGGGATCTTCCCACCCAGGGATCAAATGCAGTCTGCTTGACAGGTGGAGCCACCAAGGAAGCCCTCTCTAGTAAGCAAAAGTAACGCCAGAAGTACCATGAATCCCTGTTAGTTCTTCTGGCTGCCTTTTCATGCTGAAATTTACAGTCTGCTCCCACATTCCTCTACTCCATTTACAAGATGGGATCGTGTCACGCATCTGTTTGGTGAGTTGGCGGTGCTGACACGTTCTCAGGGAGCCCCAGGCCAAGGCAGGGCAAGGCTGAGCTTACGGGTATCACTGCATCACGCAGCCAGCTGCCCGACCAGGAGGAGGGCTCAGCTGACCACCTCACTGGTTTCTGGCAGAAGCCTACTTGATGCCATGGTTTTGCACAGCACCTGGGAGCCGAGAACATTCTAGAGGACCAGGGTAAAGCAGGTCTGGTGGAAGTGAGTCAGAAACAAGGCAGTCAAGGACAGGCCTGCAGCAGGCCTGTGACAGGGAAGCCCTTCTGGGAGGAAGCCCTTCTGGGAGGCCGAGTTGGGGAAACTGTGCTGACACAGGGAAGAGAGCCAGGAGATGCCCTGCCTGGGCAGACGGGGCCGGGGGAACGGCCCGACTCCCGGCTTGCTGACTGCAGTTCCCCTTTCCCTGCTGTCCATCCCTCTCCGGTAGGCAGAGTGGTCTCTTCTGTCTCCTGATCATTTCCCTGTTAGAGGTGCTGGTGAGTTCAGATGGTGGGAAAGCAGAAACACAGGCCCGAGGAAGAATGGGTCATGTGTCTTGAACAGTCACTTGTTCGGTAAGATGTGTATTCTAGACTTTTCTTGGAGGAGAAGCCGCTGTATGGTAATACTTATTTTTAAGAACTTTAAAATACTTTAGTGGGAAGAACTGATAACTTCTAGAGACATGACCTTTTAATCATTCTTAAACACGTGACCTCTTCATTTGGGCAAAGTGGACTGTAGTTCATTGGAGGACAGAAGTCAGTCTTAATGAATCAGAATGTCTGCACGTTCATTTATGGGTGTTTTTATGCATATGCTGTTTCCGAGTGAGATGAGTGGTTAAATCAGAAAGAGTTCATCTGTAATTAGAAATCAGGATTTGCTCACCCACCTTCTTCAGCAGAAAGAAATCTGCTTCCTCCAGTGACCTGGGTGCCTCCCCTGTCCTCACACCTAGCAGCTGGCAAGAGCGGGAGACGGGTCTTCTGCACAGGGATGTCGCCTCGTGCTCTGAAGGAGGTCCTTCTCCACTGCCCGTCCTGGGAAACTGGAGACGCCTCGTCGGCCCGGCACCTTGCTTTGTTTCTCCAAAGGCCAGTCAATTTTGCTTTTAAACGATTTCCCCAAACCTGCCTAGTCTCAGAAAGTAGAATGTTGAGAGTGAGAGCACTTGCGTCACTGTGCAGTGGTAGAGCCCTGCAGAGAGGTCAGTGTGCCTGCCGGTGGGTCCTTTTCCTTTCTCCAGGAAGCCAAGCCCTGGGGCTGTGCCTTTAGTCTCAGCGGATTTTGTTTCAGTTCAGCCGATGTATACCTATTACTGATTAGGAAGCGTTTTAGGTTTAAGTTGCTGGTTACACGTTTTGCATGCTTGCCATATATAAGGATAATTTATTGTAGAGACTAGGTGAACACTGCACGTTCGAATTGTTCTCACCTTGAATCATACTGTAGCAGTTTAAGTAGGGGATTGACCCAGGAGCCTGGAGAACAACGTTATTTCTATTCACTTCTCCTTTAAACAGCAGTCTCAAAGACAAAATAGAGCCTTAAATGCATTGGTGTTGAGAAACTTTGCGTAGCATGCAGATCATTTATTGTCCAGATTCCGAGTGAGCTCTCTAAAGAGCACAGGCTAGACCCAGTATTGTTGCAGCTAATAGGAGCTGCTCGTGAGGTCTGTGGGCTGCAGATGAGCAGCGCTGCGCTGACAGTGAAGCAGGCCTTATCGGCAGGAGAATTCATAAGAGGCTGCCCTGGGACCCCAGCCACTGTCCTGCCGTGTGTCCCGACAATGTTATCTGTCCTCTCAGCGCAGAGTATCACGTGTCTGTCATGAGTACAGAAATTAATTTAATGTCACCTGAAGACATGCAATTAATCTTTTAGAGGTTTTCATAATACCTTTACAGAAAGAGTTGCCAGTTTGGCGGATTTGGATTTTAGGGTTTAGAAGAAGATAAGGAAAATTAATTTTTCATCAGGGTTAATACAAGCTAGCAGGGCCACAAAAGCTGAGAAAAATGGTTGGGGAATTTGTCAAGTGTTGTCACTCTCGAATAATGCTGCTTAACGTCTGATAGGTGTAATCAAGAGTTGAGATTTCTATAGAGAGGGATTAATCAATTTGCTCACCAGTGAATGCAAGTCAGTGATATCACTTCTTCATGGGATTTAAGAATGAAAATAAGATTTGATCTGTCAAACTGCAGGACGCCCTGACAGTATCAGTCGGCATTTTTATCTATACATTTAAGCCATTTGTTATAAGTAAATTTGTCCTGCTAATGTTGGTGGCTGCAAACCTCATTTTTGGGTAACGATGAAGCTGATAAAAAGTATTCCTTAAGCTTACTTAATTCAGGAAGTGCCTCTTATATTTAAGAAAAACTACTCTCAAAAGGCACTTTTTACAGTATTCATTAAAAGATAAATCATTTGTGGAAAAAAGCGAGCAAAATATTTCCAGTTTGGTCTAAGACGGGCCACTTCTTTTCTCTTCATCTGTTCTGGAGGAAGTAAAAGAAGTTTAAGGTCATGTCTAAACACACTAGTGTGTAAGGAATTTAAAGCGGTACCGTGCTGCCCTAGAGAAATTCACTTGCAAGGTGAATTTCCTTTCTTTGAGTGGCTAGAATCTGCCATGCACAGACGACTAGTAATTTCCTTACATTAAGACAGTATGTTTCTAAAAGTCCTCGTTTGAATTGACAGTATCTTTAAATTTACATAACTGAACACTAACAATTTTGGGATGTCTTTTCAGTGCTGTTAACTATTATGTGTGAGTTGTAGAAGACTTGTAAGTCAATGGGTAGGTTCCGTTTGGGTTGGTTCTAAACAGTCACCGTTTTTCTTCTGTGTCTCTGTGTGAGAATAGGTGTGAAAACATGTTTCTGGCCGCAGCCTAGAAATTTGCAGGTTGACTGTTTGCTAGTGTTAACGGGAGTGACTCTGGGATTTAGAAATTCCCCTGAGAACTAGCTTTTCGTAGTGCTGTTTTGAAAGAAAATAATTGTTCTCTCAATTGGAAGAAAAGCAGCACTGTCTTTCTTACAAAATAAAAAAACTTGTTACTTATATTTAAGGCTTGAGTCCTCAGCATGATTTTCAGAAAAAAGTCAAAGCAGCGTATTACAGTAAGCCTTCATTTCCTTAAAATGATGTGACTGAGTGATGGTCAGTCCCTTTGTTTCCAGCCCTGCTAAAAATCGTTATGTTGGATGTTAAGAATAAGCTCCTGCCTACGAGGTCGTCTGAAGTCCATGCTTTGGACCCACCAGGACAGGAAGTCCCGGTAGCACTCAGTGTGTGACCAGTGAGAACAATAGTGTTTACTTTGAAGGAGATCGAGGGAAACAGACCCAAGTGTACTTCTTGTCAACTGGGAGACATTCAGAAAGCAGCTCTGTGCATCCTCCCTGGGCAGAGCATGGGGAATGATACCAAGACTCTGGTGACTAAGAGCCTAGGGGGCCGTGGGCATTGCTGTTTTGAAGTTTCTTCCGTCATCTGTAGCTACAGGGGGTGTAAAGCACTGTCCTGTTGTGAATGTGAGTAACTCTAGAGCTTGCTCAGGCCTCCCCCCACTCGTGTGAGCAGATGATAGCTGTTTTTCCTAAAAGTTGGGCTTTTGTCATAACCCCTGCCTGAAACATCACTGTATCTTGCTCCTCGCTGACTCGTTAAGTGCTCGTCGTCTGCCTGCTCTGTGCCGATCGTCTTCCGTTCCTCTTCGGTCCTGAGGCTGCGTGGTGACCGGTGTCCCTGTGGGCTCCCCTTCTCGTGAGCGTTGAAGAAAAAGAGTGCAGCTCCATGGCCTGGGCAGCCCGAGGACTGGAGGCGCTGCTGTGGCTCCCCACGAGGGCGGAGTCGGGGTGCTCACTGTGCTGGGGAGATGCAGGCCGGGCGAGGAGGCCCGTGTGGAGGAAGGAGCATGGTGCGGCCCAGACACGGCTCCTGTGTCATCTCAGGTGGTCTCAGAGAGTCCTAGACAGAGAGGCGCTTGTGACACTTGTTACCTGTGTTTCTGAGCTGTAGATGGAAAACAAGCCTACTTTAAACTCTTTCTTGAAAGGACAATAAAAGTTTAGAACTTGGGTTTTCAGGGTTTTTACGTGACCTAACATTGTCAGGTGTGAATTATCAGTCTCTTACTCAAAATGGCAGTAAAGAGAATTTGTATTACTTGCCAGTGTTTATTGACTAAATGTTTATGTTCTCAATTCCTAGTTTAAAAATCATCAGATCACCACAGTATAGTATATGTATCATCCAAATACATATAGTGTATACCTTAAAACAGGCACACCTTACTTTTGGTACAAGCTCTTCGTTTTAAATAAAAGTGACTGTCTGGATTGTCTACGTTTTTAGTTTTGGGTTGCTAAAGAAAAATTTTATGACAGTACTGCTCATTGTCCGTCGTATATATAGACATCATTCCTTTTAGGGCACTTGTAGTAGCTAACTGCTGATTCTGGCAGCGTGGTGGAATGTTTGCTGAGGCCCGCATCATCGTACTGACAGGGGCACTGCCCCAGGATCCTGATAGCACAGGCTTTCTTCATAGCACTTTTAGACGACTTAGTTTTTAGATGCCTGGTCTACTGTTTATTGTTTTATTCAGTAAATATCTCAGTGCCATCTGCATGCACCAGAAATTTTGGCTTGGTGAATAAAAACAGATTCACCAAAGTGCAAATCACTGGTTTCTCTAGACACTTAAAAATGGCATATGCTTTAGTTGTCCTCAGACTTTACCCTCCTCTCGGGAGCTTCCAGTGAGTCCATAAGTGGAGGACTTTCCCATAGAGGTAACCATACACAGCTGGTTCATTTATCCACATTCGTGAGAAAGGCAGACGTTGGAGGAGAATCAGTCAATAGACTGTTCGGGAGCTGAGCTGTGTGGAGAATTTAGTGACCCAGTGCTTCCTGCGTGTAAGACACAGCCTCTGGTGGGACCTGGGGTCTAGTGTGATGTGTCTGCCCCTGTAGAAAAAAAAAAAAAAGATGTTTTAAAGAACAGCAAAACTTAACCCTTGCAGAGTGAATTTATGAACCATATACTAACATAATTTCAATGTGATTTTAGGTAGATTAATAAATAATAGATTACTGGCTCTTAACAATTAGGAATATGTGTGTATATCCTAAAAATGTTCAGCTTTTTACTATAGAAAAATTTCAAGCATATACAGAACTGGAGAGAGTTCACATAGCTTTTCCAGACTTCTCATTAACTTTATGTGAATTGTGGTCCCACAGAACGGCCTGGCCTGCCTTTCCGTAGGGCTTCCATTTTCCTTTGGGGGTGCTTCTCCATCAGGCTGGAGTAACTCGCCGCAGGATCACATTTTAGGCAGTTCCTGATGACAGAATGTAGGGGTACCCTCCGCTTCAGCTGTCCTCAGCCCTGGCTGGACGTCACTGGAAGAGCCTTAAGATACGCTCGCGTCTGGGCTCCCACTCAGGACAGTGTGACTGAGTGGCTCTCGACTAAAGCCCAGGAACAGTAATATCTGAAAGCTGCCCAGGTGACCGACGTGTAGGTTGAGACTCTTGGCTTGTCTTAGGCCAAGTGTGACGTGAGCTCTCGGCTTTGGCAGATGTCCTTTATCAGGTTGACAAAAGACCCTTCTGTTCCTAGTTCATCAAGAATTTTCATTATGAATGCCTTTCTTGTATCAGTGCAGATGGTCATGTGGTCTTTTCCTCCACTAATGTGGTCTGTAAATTGATTTTTGAATGTTAAACCAACCTTGCATTCCTGGGATAAATCTTACATGGGTATGGTGTATGATCCTCTGAATTTAGCTTGCTGACATTTTAATGAGAATTTTTTTCATATATATATATATATATACACATATTTATTTATTTATGAGGGATAGTCTTCTGTGGCTTTTGTTTCTTTTTTGTCTTTGATTTTTGTATCCCAGAAAAACAGGCTTCAAATATGAGTTGGAAAGTTGTTCCTCCCCTTCTGCCTTCTGAACAAGACTCTGTAGAACTGGTAGTCTCTCTGTCTTAAATATTTGATAGAATTCACCAGAGAATCCATTTGGGCCCGGGTTTTTCTTTGTGGAAGATTTTTAATGATCGATTCGGTGTCTTCTTAGATTTCCAGATTTTCTCTTTCTTCTTGAATCAGTTTTGGTATCTTGCATCTTGCCTGGAAAATCCCATGGACAGAGGAGCCTGGCGGACTGCAGTTCATGGGGTCTCAAAGAGTTGGACGCGACTGAGTGACGGAGCACACAGCACATCTTTTATGGAATTTGTCCATTTCGTCTAAGTTCCCTGATTCTGTTGGTATAAAGTTGTTCAAAATATTCTTTTACATTTCGGTAATGCCACTTTTCATGCATTGGAGAAGGCAATGGCAACCCACTCCAGTGCTCTTGCCTGGAGAATGCCAGGGACGGGAAGCCTGGTGGGCTGCCGTCTGTGGGGTCGCACAGAGTCGGACACGACTGAAGCGACTCAGCAGTGCCACTTTTATTTCTGATTTCGGTAATTTGTGTCCTTCTTCTCTTTTCCTTAGTTTAGTGAAGCTTTACTGGTCTCAGGAAAGTCAGTGATTGACTTTTCCCTGTTGTTTCTCTGTTTACCATGCCCTTGCTTTTCTCTGTGATCTTATTTCCTTCTCTTCAGTTTTGGATTTGGTTTCCTATTTGTTTCCTAGTTACTTGTGATAACAGGTCAGGTTCTTGATTTTAGATCTGTTTTCTTTCCTGATGTCACTGCTTTAGTTGCAGCCCCTCGATTCTAATGTGTTGTATTTTTATTTTCATTCAGAATGCCTTCTGCTCGGTGTCTGTCCTCTTTCCACCTCCGAGCCCGGTCTCCTGGCTGGCGGCCGTGGTGCCCCCGCGCTCAGGGGCCGGCCGGTGCTCAGGAGGCAGCGCCGCCCAGTGCCTGGCCTCGGCCCTGCGGTCCCCGCTCCACTCAGCTCTTCTCCCTGCTGTCCCCCGCGGTTCCCTGTCTGCCCTGGGGGGCTTGTCTAGGCCTCCAGTAACTGATTTCTAGAGTTTCTTCACACCATTTTGTGGATTCCCAGCTCGTCTGTTTTTGTCCCAAACAGCACTGAGGCCGGAGGCCAGCGTGCATGTGGGGACTTGTGACTCAAGAGGGGAGGGGTGACTGGGTGCTGTCAGCCTGTGGGTGCTGCGGGGAGCCCCACTGTTGAGGGTTGTATCTGTAGGGAGGACGTGCTAGGATGTGCCCAGGGGCTGTCGGGAAGATGACCCACTTTCATGAGGTTTGAAAGGGAGTTAAAAGTTCAAAGCAACTGCTGATGCATACTATCAGATTTTCAAAAGGATGCTCCTAACAATGGAAAAGGCATGTCAAGCGTGAACTATTTTTAAAGTTAAGCAGTATTTCATTGAACTAAAGAGGACCTACTTTAATAATTACAGATCTCTTGAGTGGATCCAGTAATTAAAGGTCTTAGATTTAAATTTGATAAAGGCTCTTTAACCTTAACGCCTGTCAGGTGAGCGTGTCCTTTCCGTAGTGGCCCTCATGAGATGGCCGGTGGGTGGGCCCGCCCTTGGTTGAGCAGTGATCGAGGTGGACCCCGGTGCTGGGGAGGGAGGCTTGCTTGTGCAGACACTGACCAGCGCGCTGCCTTGTCTGTTTCAGCAGGGAGGAGAGAGCGACGGCTTTTTTCACCCAGAGGGCCAGCCTCAGCGGATCCCTCAGCCCCCAGAGGTGAGGCAGCAGCCCGCCCGCAAGGTGACACTGACCAAGGGGGCCCTCCAGCAGCCCCAGCACCCTGCATTGGGGGCCCACATGCACGCAGCCGGCCCGCCAGGCATCAAGAGCATCCAGGGGATCCACCCAGCCAAGAAGGTGCGGCCCAGCCCCGTCCTCGGGAGTGCTGGGAAAGGAGCTAGAGCACCTCCGCCCCTGGGTTGAAAGCTGATGTGCTCACAGGCGTGCTTCCCTCCCTCGGCTTCGCGGTGTGACTCTGGAAGCTCACCGGGGCCCAGGGAGCGGTTGTCTCCTGCAGCTCAGAGTGCGCTATGGGCGCGGCTCTGCGTGGCCCCCTGCCCTCCCAGCTGCTGCTCCAGAGGCTCCTCTGAAGTTTCCTCCTCAGCGCCTCGTTCACAGATGGGAAGCATTTGGGGTGAAGTCCCCTGCCCGAGGAAGTGCTTCTGGCCCTGGTTCTTTCTGCACCGAGGGATGCCTTGTCTGAGCTCCGTGTGTGAGATGAGAGCCGTGGCCACCTTTCCAGGAGAGGAGTGTGCGCCATGTCCCATCATGTCCCGGGGGGGCACCCCTCCCCACAGCTTCTAGTGAGGGGCGTCTTCATGGCCCTCCCAAGGCCCCTGCTCTCTGCCCGACAGCCGCACACGTGTGAGGAGGATGGCAGACGCCTGCTCTGAGTTCTCCTGGAAGCGCTTGGACCCTGCCAGTCCCTCCTCTGCTGGTCTTGCTGCTGATACTGAGGAGTAGTGTTAGTGTGAAGACCAACCTAGGTCTTTGAAATGTTTAAATCACTTCGTGTGTGTTATCTCATAAATACCTTCTGACGCAGGAGCAAACAGACTGTCCGTTTGTGCTGCGAGAGGCACCCCCACAGTCACATTCATCGTGCCTTCGGGTCAGAGCTTTAAAGAATGTTCCAGTCTGAGTTCCCTTGAGTCGGGTGTTGTCCCTGGATGTGTGATGAGAAGGCCTTAGGAAGGGCCCCCCCATAGCTGTGAGCACAGATACTGCCCTCAGGCAAGGGCCCCCCCATAGCTGTGAGCACAGATGCTGCCCTCAGGGCTCTCTAGTCACTGCAGTTGGGGTGCCAAGGAGTGTTGTGTGGTGGGGGTGGGGGACCCCTGCTGCAGAATCTGCCTTTCAGGACGGATACTGCCGTGGCCCGCAGTGATGGGGAGTGGCTGGGGGCAGTGCCGCGCACCTTCGCTGGCACTGCCTCCCACCCCCTGCGCGGGCCTGAGCCACAGTGGGGAACTTCGGGCTCTGGGGCCCGTGAGGACCCGTGTCTTGGTGTCCGCCGAGCGCCTTTCTGGAGCCTGTGGTCCTGCTGCTGCATGCACAGGACGACCGTGTGAGCAGGTCGACTGTGGCACACAGTGCCCCCTGGCACCGTGCATGCTGCCCAGGCTGACCGAGACTGCACCGCTTCCTCTCCTCCTCATGCGAGTGTGCTGGCCCTTTCTGACAGTGGGGAGCAGCTGCAGAGGACCCTGCAGCCCGTGGTGTATTTTGGTGGACTCTGGCGGACGCGCTCACGCTATGTCAGACATGCAGCCTGACCCTGAATGGTTCTTCTCTCGTTACCAGGTGCTCGTGCATGGGAGAGGCCGGGGCCTGGCGGGAGCCATGGGCCGGGGCCGCCTGATGCCCAACAAGCAGAACCTGCGGGTGGTGGAGTGCAAGCCTCAGCCCTGCGTTGTGTCTGTGGAGGGGCTCTCCTCATCCACCACCGACGCCCAGCTGAAGAGCCTGCTGACGTCGGTGGGGCCCATCCAGGTGGGCCACCCTGTGCCTTCGGTCTGTGCCCTCCGTCTTGCCCTCCCAAGACTCAGTTCTTTAAAGCCCCTGAGAAGAAAGCTGAATGTTTTACCATTGTGCACGCTTGGTACCAGAACTTTTTGCCTGAGGGTTAGAGTGTTTGGAGTTTTTCAGGTGCTCAGAAACTTCATGAACTGTTTATTCCAGCTGAACAAATTATCCTTTGAAATCCTGAAATTATCCTTGAATTCTTGAGGAGTGGCTTGTCTGTTATCAGACACGTTAAGCTTGTATCCACAGAGAGCTCTTCTTGGACAGCCTGTCATAGAACGGGTTAACCTGCAGGAACACAGCTGGCGTCAGAGAGCTTACGATGCTTTTAAAAATACAGGTTTCCTGAGTGGAGATTCTCCAACCTATGGTAGTTGAAAACCTGGGATCAGATCACAGTTGAGGAGTGAGCCTGGGACCCCAGGCTGGGCTGGGGTGGAGTGGGGTGGGTGGCGAGTCCAGGCTTGCCCTGGGCCCTGCTCCTGGCTGGCTCCCAGCCCGGGTCGGGGCGGGAGGTGGTGGTGCTCTTGCTCTCCACGTGTGACCCCGGTCGGTCTGGGCTGTGCTCCTGCCCCGCGGTCCCGATGATTCTCCTGTGCGTCCTTGAGAGTGAGCCTGCGCTCAGGGTCAGCACGTGATGGCAGAGCCGTTGCTGCTCAGCGCTGTGCGGCTAACCTGCAGAAGTCGGAGTTTGAGTGCTGCGTTCTGGGGGCCATTTTTCCATTTGCCTTTTTTTCTTTCTCCTGTTCTGGAAAGAAGGATTAGAGATCATTGTGTTAAAGTTTAATGGAGGGCACTTTGTTAAAGCAGAGCAAAACTAATACTGGGTATTTAAAGGCTTCTTTTTATTAGAGAAGAAGATGGGAAGATAAGAGTGGTTACATCAGGTGCCCTTAGAATGCTGCTGGAAGGAGTCCCCAAGGGTGAGGAATTCAGCAGCTGCCCAGGAGGGCCTGTGGGCCATCCCAAGGGTCCCAAGGAGCCAGCACCCCTGTCCTTGCCAGTCTTAGTCCCGAGGGATGGTGTTGAGGGGCGTCCACAGGTCTGTAAGCACTGAGATCACACAGTGCTGACGTAACAAAGGTTGCCAGTATTAGATAGCTGAAGACCAATGTTGGTAAGTTTAAATTGTGAGAAGATGCTTATAACAAGACTTGCATGTGGTTTAACTGTAAATACCGTTCAAGGCGGGTGGTAAGGAGGTCCAGGCCTCCTGGCTGCGAGAGAGGCAGACGTGAGGCCTCTGGTGGGCTGGGCTGTGGCGCCACCTGGCGCCCGCGTGCCCTGAGAGCAGGCGGTGTCTGCACCCAGAAGGCCCTGCCCGGTGCCCACCAGCAGGGCTGTGGGAGGAACCGGAAAGAAGGGCCTGTCTGCCTGTCCACCACGCCAGGGGTCCTGCTCGTAGGGAAGGGACAGGCAGTCTGGGGTGGAGTGAGACTGCGGTGGCTGGCTTAACGTTGGGGGTCGTGGTTGGGGGCTCCGTGGACAGGTGAGCCTCGTCAGCTGCCGGGCCTTCTAGGATGTGGTGGGGCCGCGGGCGTCGGGCGTCGAGAAGGCTTCCGTCTCGGTCCCGAGTTTGCTATTTCCTGGAGTGCAGCTTCCCAGCCGAGGACTTACCCCAGGCACCGCACAGTAGTGCACATTTCGTCTCTGCCTCTGCCTCCGCTCTGGAGTTACCGCGGAGGTGGGGTGAAAGAGACGCGGGTCCCCAGGCGCTGCAGAGGGAAAGCGTGTGCCCTCAGAAGGAGGCCTGTCTTCCCTGCGTGAGGTCTCTGGGGTCACTTCAGGCCGCCAGTGCGGCTGTTACGGGGCACAGGCACAGGGGAAGCCCTTGTTCTTGGGGTATCTTGGGTTACCTGGTGAGGAGGAGCCCCTTAGAGCCATCGTGTGAGGTGGGATTGTGCTGAAGCATCTCACCTCCTGTGAGGAGCCCTCCTGCCTGCCTTGTCTGGTTTTGACGGATCAGGAGCGTCTGGGGTGACCTGGAGGAAGTCGGGATCTCAGTGGAAGCAGTTCAGTTATTTTGGAGTTGAGGACGTTTGGGGAAGAAAAGACTAGGTGTAGTTAAATGTTGCTGTTCAGTCGCCCAGTCGTGTCCGACTCTTTGTGACACATGGACTGCAGCACGCCAGGCCTCCCTGTCCCTCACCGACTCCCGGAGCTTGCTCAGACTCATGTCCATTGAGTCAGTGATGCCATCCAAACATCTCATCCTCTGTCGTCCCCTTCTCCTCCTGCCTTCAATCTTTCTCAGCATCAGGGTCTTTTCTAGTGAGTCAGTTCTTCACATCAGGTGGCCAGAGTATTGGCACTTCAGCCTCAGCATCAGTCCTTCCAGTGACTATTTAAGAGAAATGTAGATATTCCCAAAACTGATGTTTTGAGCTTTAAAGAAAACAGGCGTGGCCACATGATCTGAAGATTGTTAACCGGAGGCTGACACGCACAGTTCTGAAAACACTGTTGTAAATAATTTTCCCGAAAAAGAGGATTCCAGGCAGAGTGCATGGTAACCCAAGGGCTGTGATCTGTAGGGTAAGTTTGTACAAGATGAGAGTGGAAGGGGAGCCTCAGAGTGTCTCTTAACTGTGTGAGAGCAGAAGGGACAGCACTTATGCTGTGGGTGAGAGGAAGCCCAGACATTGGAATTGAGGAAAAGACACAGACTCGGCGTCAAAAAAGACCACATCTCGTGTAAACGTGAAGAGGAAGCAGCGTGTGATGGAGTGGTCTGAGACGCCAGAGTCGCTGTTCCAAACACCCCATCACCAGCAAGAGGGTCGGGTGACCTGCGTCCAGAATGAAGAGGGCGGTGCCCCTGCACTCCAGCCCAGCCGCGGGCCCTGGGGAAGAGAGCTGGAGTCGGGGCAGGCCCGCCGCCTGGCACGCCCCAGGGCTGCCGTGTGAGAAGGGGGTTCCCCAGGTGCCCCTGGGGCCTGGCTGCCCAGGGGCCGCTGTCACTATAAATCTGATGGCTTATACCTGGGGCTCTGTTTGAGCATTTTTGTGTGTGTCTAAAACACCGAATATCAGCGTCAGTTTTGGCTTCAGTCGGTTCCCGAAGGCACTGGGAACCGTTGGCCAGAGTAGGGAGAGTAGTGTAGGTGATTTTCAGGACTGCGGGTTCACTGCAGAGTCCCCCCAGCGTGGTCGTTTATTCAAGCACACAGACACCAACGCAGGCTCTTCCTGGAAAGAGGGGGAGCTTTCCCTGAACAGGGAAAAGAGACCCAGAACGGTGAGGACAGTTTTCTGGACTTTAACTGCCCGCTGCCCCTGCGGTGCTTGTGGCAGCTCGTCCAGGGGCCTGAGTGGGGCCACTGAGCCCACGTGCAGGAAGCCACCCCGGGAGGGCGTCGTGGCTTGTGTTCTGCTGTTCACAGTAGCGCAGGTGTTCTCGGGAATCGTCTGCAGGTGTCTTGTCTCTGAGAAATGACAAGTATATCTGGGTGAGGTGGGCAAGTGAGCCTGTCCCCATGGGCCAGTCAGAGAGTGTAGAGTGGAGACAGAGTTTACCTCTCAGTTTGTTCTGGGTAAACTAAAGTGCTTACTTATTTGGAAATGGGCTGCTGATTCGCAGGATGTATTTTCAGAGTGGAAGCTGGTGATTATAATGCATGCCCTTTAGTTTATAGTCCACGGGATCTTCTTGTATCTTCCCAGTAGAGGGATCGCTAGTATTTGTCACTTTGGTAGGTCAGAAATGGTTAAATATTCAGTTTTGGCAGTGTATTAATGTTTTATCTGAAAATAGCCTCTGTATTTTGAAAAAAAAAAGAAAAGGTGCAGAAATGTCAATAAGGGGAGGAAAAACAGATTTTAAGACGGTGTTCTTACTGCTTATGTTGACTGTTGAGAAGTAGCTCACGCAGGTGATTTAAGAATTTCACTGAAAGTTTACACTCTTTTGATTGATACTTTTTCAATTAAATTGAGCTTTAAACCAGGTAGATACAGATAAACAAATCTTACCTCAGATGCCATTTTATATGATAAGTGGTAAACAGGAAGCGTCATGTTTCACTCCACATTGTGAAGTCACCCAGAGGAAATACAGCCTCAACATTCTTTTTCTCAGAAGAAGAGCATGGTGTTTTCAAAATCTAGATTCCATCTGTGAGTCGTAGAGTGCGGATAATTATCTGTGCCATCGTAACAAATTAGTCTTCCTTGTCTGTTCCTAGTTGAGTGATTTTTGTAGCTTTCGACAGAATAAGTCTAGTAAGCTGTGGTTCTTGTGTTGAGAACTGCCGTGGTGTTGGCAGCAGTTGGCACGAAGCTGTGCTCGGCATCCTTGAGTGCTGCAGCCGCATGGCGGGAGTGGGGACCTGGGTCAGGAGGCGGGCCTGGCAGGGTGTCTGCTGCAATGCGGGGCTGTTCTCATGACCGGAGGATAGCTCCTACCATGCTCCCCTCAGGGCTCCGCGGGTCACGGGACAGCCCGGCGTTTCCTCTTGCCTCTTCCCTTCGGGGGCAGCTCTAGAGTGTCAACAGTTGGAGATGGTTGGAGGAAAAGACAGAGAGCGGGTGTGTGCTGAAAGCTGGGGCCGGCAGGTGTCTGTCGAGTAATGCAAGTGGGATTTCAGAGGCCAGGAAAGCTGTGTGCTGCCCGTGTGTCCCAGAGAAACTAATATTGAGCTTTTCTTGTCCAGCTTTACTTGGAGAAGGAAATGGCAACCCGCTCCAGTACTCTTGTCTGGAGAATCCCATGGACAAAGGAGCCTGGCGGGCTACAGTCCATGGGGTCGCAAAGAGTCGGACACGACTGAGTGACTTCACTTTGTCCAGTGAACTTAGTGATCAGTGAAATTATCAAGAAAATTCTTGTGCTTCTGGGTTTTGTATCTGACAGAAGAGGTGAATCTGCTGTTTGCTGAGCTGGCGTCAAGAGGGCCTGCCGGTGGCTGCCCTGCACCTGGCGTCCTGGGCCTGCTGCCGGTCAGGGTTGCCTGGCGGCGTGCCGGGCGACCTGACTGCCCTCCGCGCGGCCGGTATGAAGCTCAGCGCCACGCCAGCTGGGCACTGGAGACTGTTTCTGTGTAAGTGCCGGAGAGCAGCTTTTGGGAAAGCGTTTCCTTAGTACTCTGCTCACCGTGCTTACTCGTGGGGTGCTGTGTTTATGAGAGTGGGGGGCGCCTGTTCTGTTACACAACGTGGCTTTCTCAACGTGTTTCAGAGAATTGATGTTTTGGCTAGGTACTTCTGTTGGAGGTCTTTGAACAAGTGCTCTAAAACGAAACCGCCACATGTGTAAACTCTTGTCAAGGGTGGTGTCTTGCTGCTGGTTATGTTTCTGGCTGCTGCACTTCACTGGGCAGAAGCCCAGACACAGCAGATGGCTCTCAGTTGCTGAGTCCTTGCTGCTTCCTCGGGTCGGGTCCTCCAGGGAGCAAGGTCTCTGCCACCCCCCACCCCACTGGGCACTTTGCTCACTGCCCCAGAGACATGTGGCCAGTCACGAAAATGCTTGAGAAGGGTCAGACTCTGGAGAGTGGGCTGGCTGAGAAATCCGAGTCCTCCTTCGGCGTGTCCCTCCCAAATCCTAGAGTGCTCTGTTGGAGCACAGAGCTCCTCTCATCCTTGGGGCAGGTGTGAGGACCATCTGTCCGTTCACGGTCCTGGCACTGGTCTCCTCGCTAGACAGATCTGTCCACTCCACGCACGCCTCTGGTCTTCACTTGGGAGAGTAGCCTCGGAAATGGTGTTTCACATCCTAGGATTTAATTTAAGGTGCCGCTTCATGCTCCCCGACATTTTAAAGTGCAGAGTGTGAGCAGACAGAGCTGAGGGCTGCCCCGGTCCCAGCCGCGCCCCCTGGCAGCCCCGCTCTGCGTGAGGACCTGGGTCTGCCCCAGCGGTCCTCGGGGGAGCGCCGCCCCTCCGCCCTGAGCCCCTGGCCCACCTCGTCCCTCCTGTGTGAGTGGGGCCCGGGGAACGTCGCCTAAGGGGAAGGAAGTCTCCGAGGGTGGGCGCCTGCCTTAGGCCTGCGTGAGCAAGTGGAGGGAAGGGGGGCAGCTGGCGAGCAAATGAAGGAGGGTCTTTACACCGGGCCTGGAGGGTGCTGAGTGCTGCTTAGGGCCGGGGCGCGGGGCTGTTTCGACGGGGAGCTTGAAGTACTAGTTTGTGTCAGGGACCTGCGGTCCGCCTGGACTGGAACCTCGTGCTAACCCCGATGGACCAGCGTGTGCGTTACACCCTATGCCGCGGTGTCGCGTGATGCACAGCCCCGCTCTGACACGCTTCTGTCCTCTTCCTGCAGAGCTTGCAGATGCTCCCCCAGCAGCGGAAAGCCATAGCCAAGTTCAAGGAGCCAGCCCATGCGTTGGCGTTCCAGCAGAAGTTCCACAGGTAGCGTGGAGTCCCTGGGGCCAGACGAGGGTGGGCCGGCTGCAGGACGCGGTGCGGAGCGTGCCGTGGGCGGTCCCACGGGGCAGGGGGCTTCACGTGTGTGCCGTGTGCCCTCCCGCAGGCACATGATAGACCTGTCCCACATCAACGTGGCCCTGATTGTCGAGTGACCTCCGCGGACGGGCTGACCGGGACGCCGCACACACACTGTGGAACTCCTCCGGAGCTGCGCGCAGAGGCCCCACGAGCCGAGTCTCTCCATCCACAGCCCTGCCAGGCCGTTGTCCGAGACGCCCGACGGCCCGGGGTCGATTCCAGAAGAGCTGGACTTGAGGGACGTGGCAGACTCGCGTCGCCGTTAGAGCGCTCACGCTCTGTTGCCACCACAGAGAACTGCAGTTCCGTTTTCTTTCGTTTTCCAAGTGCTTACAATGCATGTAGACGTTGTTGTTTGTGATCTCACTGTATGACCGATCCCAGTGACTTAGTCAGGAGAGACCATCACCGTCACAGATGCTCAGTATTTTTCACAGCAAAGAATATTTGATAATGGTTGCACTTATCTTCAGTGCAGGCTAGACGAGTGTGTTTCTCACCCAGCTTCACTCGCGTTCCTTTCTCAGAAGGCCCTCCAGGGCATTTGTGAAAACGTAGAGGCAAATTCGGGTGGCGATATCCTGGGAAGCAGGGTGTGCGGGTGGCTGGGAGTGGTGCCAATTGTGCAGCAGATTCTGCTTCTTGTAAATATTCCCAGAGCGCCAGCCCAGTTCCAGAGGGAATGCCCCTTTCTACACTCTGCCCAAACACCATGGAGAAGCTGGTGGGCACTGGCGTGAGCCCCCGGACTAAGCGCAGGTTTTGGGGCCCTGCTAGGTGAGGGTAGGCCAGCTGGAAGCTTGAAAGGACCTGTTTGGTTTTTTCCTCTTTTTAGACACAGCCCCAAGAGGCATAGTCATGCCACCAGCTCTGTGATACGTATGTGACTGTTGGGAAGCCTGGTTATCACTGCTGTGACGAGCGTTTTCTTTTCTGAAGGCCCTTTGAGCAGGGGCCTTTGAGCAGGGGCTGCACTGTCCTTGAGCGGAGCCCGGAGCAGGGGGCTGCTTGCACGGGCGTGTGGGCGGGCGGCTGCAGAACTTGGGGTAGCTTCATGCAGGTGAGACGCTTGCACCCCGTAAAGTCATCTTCAGTGAAATCCGTTGTGGGCAGACGATGGCAGAAGTCCTTACTGTATTTGTGCTCGTGAAGGAGTCTCACTGTTGGGTTTTTCTAACATGGGCCTGAACTACTGGGGCAGGTGATAACTGGGGCGTACTCAGACTTTTTAGCTGAATTTTATACGTAAGATTTCCTGTCACGTTTATTAGTAGAATTAAGGGAAACAGACGCCTGTGCTGGTTAGCGCAGCGAGGACCCTCAGCAGGGCACCCCTTTCTCAGCTTTCTCGTGGGGAGCTGAGACACAGGTCATGTGATCTTGTATCTTCTTGTTTTCACAGTTGAAATTTTATCTTTTTCAAATTAAGTCACCAGAACTGCAGGGGAGTGTTGAGACCTGCGAGCCTCTGTAGCGCTGACTCCACAGTGCGCCACGTGCTAGGAGGGAGCCTGCAACGTGAAGGTGGGTGCTCATGGCCGCTGCTCAGAGGCTGCAGTTCCAGGAAGCGGTAGGCACTGGTAGAACACCCTCGATCACCTGTCGCTGGGGGCGCCTGGCGCGTGCCCCCACCCCCCCTCCCCGCCCGTCTTCACGAGTAGATGCAGGTGTGTTCACACGAGCATGGCTCGTGTGGCTCAACCACAGCGAGCTGGGTTGAAGCGGCAAGTGGGGTACTGCAGGCGCCATGCAGCGGGGTCCAGGCCACCTCCCCCTCAGGCGGCAGGAGGCTCACAGTTAAGGGACTTGTTCAGGGCTTGATGACGCAGTGAAATGAGCCTGCCGATTTTACCGCTTTTTGAAATAGTCTAAGTGTGCTATGACTTTGAAGCTAAAAATCTGCCCGTTGTCTCCATAACGTAGCTAGGCACCCTTTTTTCTAGTTAGTGATAATAAACGAATCCTATTTGGGCACCTTGTTCACGGCTACCCTAAGGGCTGCTTTTGTGTTGTCTGAGCCCGATATGGTGCCCCGGGACACGTGTGCGTCTGTAACTGTCTGCACACACCCGGAACATGCTTTCTCTGGATAGAACATTCTTGAACGGCCATCGGCCAAGTCGGCCAGGCCTTCCGTCAAGGCCTGGTTAGAGAGGCTCCCCGTGGTCGCCTCCTGACACGCTGGGCCCGTGGGCACGGGCTATCAGTGCCGGCCAGGCCTGGGGACGCAGCCTCGGTTTCCTTGAGGAAACTGGGAAAGGAAGGGAGCAGAATTAGAAAGGAGCACTACTCCCGCCTCGCGCAGTGCAGTGCAACCAGACCACCGCACGATGAACCCCCTGGGAAGATCTGTTGCAACCATTATCTTTGTTCTTTATTTATCATGCATTTAAAGTGAGATGCAGAAGCAGTTAACACACTATGTAAATATGGACCTTTTAAAATTAAATCGTTATGGGAAATGCTTTCAGTTCAGCAACATCGTAGCTATTTGTTAGTTCTTTTGTGTTGTCTTATCAAAGTTTAATGGATACAGTTCCATAATGTTGATGTGTTTGTGTGTATATTCGATTTTTATAAAGATGGTAGTAAGTCAATACATTTATCCTGATCTGTGTATTATTTGTTCACAAATTCAAGAAGCCAGTAAATATCATTATATCTCATAAGGTAAAGACTTTAGCGATTATGTGGAGCTCAGGTACCCTTTCTTTTCGTATTATCTTGTTTTGATTTTAATGCTGTAATATAAGTTCACTTAGCTACTTACTGAGCTAACCTTGCATTTCCGTTGGTCTGTCCATATCTGTTAAGTCTTACGTGATATCCTTCTAAGGGAGAAATACCAGCTCTTTTTTCCGAAAGCAATGTTGAGGGTTCCGCCCTTTCTGGCCGGGCAGCACCCTCAGCAGGGCCTGTGCCCTCTCTGCACCGGGGGTGGGGGGTGGGGCGGGGAGGGGGGCGGGGGGACTTCATCGTAACTATTTCTGACTGGGGTCTTCTCATGATTTGTAAAAGGTCCTAGATGAACAATTGTTTGTGCTTAGTTCTGTAGAGTTTCTGAATTGTGACAGAGCTTTAGATCCTGCACTCGGGGATCTTTTTTTTTTTTTAAGGGCGTTTTGCTAAATGATGCAAGCAGACTTTGTTGCTGGAGGGAGGCTGGGAGAGGTGACCAGGGTGAAGAAGGACAGGACGGAGTGCAGGGAGGTAGAGCATGCAGGGTTGGCCAGGAGCCTGGTCCTGACGCCCGGCGCTGAGGAGGAGGCAGCTGGGGTGGGCGGGCGGGTAGTGGTCACAGCGACGGCCATGCCAGGGCCGCGCGCTTTGCGTGCAGTGGACCGCCGAGCTGGTGGACGAGAGGAGGCCCGGCTGGCTGATCTGGATGGTAGACGAGACTTAGGGCCAGGTTGTTCTGAGAACCTGTCACTTCTTTCCTTTTTTTTTTTTTTTTTTGAATCTTTTGTAGTTTTTGTTGTTTGTTTTCTGCTTTTTATTTTTTAATTTCTCTGTTGTTTAATTGAAGGTAAGCTCAGTGTGCTTATGGACCATTGACTGCCAGGGACCCTGATGAGGACAGTCAGGTTTTGGTTGAGGTCTGTGTGCAGAGCGCCTAGAGCCACGCGTGGGGTGTGGAGCCCCCGAGCCCCCTAGCTTCTGGCCCCCAGTCCCTGGAGTGGCAGCGTGCCCCCCGGCTGCACCCCACCGGGAGCCCTGCTTCTGCAGACCACACCGCCGCCTTCTGCAGACCATGCCCCAGCCTGGACCCCATCCCAGCCCCCCACCGCAGCCCAGCTCCTTTGTCTCTGAGTGGGTGGGTGCTTGAAAGGCATGGTTGACTTTTTTACAGGTTTTTCTAAGTGACGGTGTTCTGAAAGGGGATTAACTAACTGAAGGGGTGGATGATACAAAATGGGACCAGGAGACACCCCTGTCCTCTTGGAGGAAGCCATAGGAATTACATCCGTTACAGGGAGAATGTAGATGTTCTCCTGTACTTAATGAGCATTTAAATTAGCCTTTTCACCTCTTTTTAAATCATGTGAATGATGTGTTGTTTTGGACATCAGTAAATATGAACTCTGCAAAGGCAGTGAGCCTTGACTTACTATTAAATCCTAAGGATTTTGTGTAAGGTTTTTTTGCAACCTGTTTAATTTTCCTCATTTAAAGGGCCCATGGTTCTGTGTCCTGGAACCAAGCAACCCTCTGATTCATATTGGATCCCGGGTATACCTGCTGGTAGCGTTTGGTGGGGAAGGGTCTTTGGTTTTACACGTGTGAAAAACCTGCTCTTTTTAGAAAATGTGCAAAAAATCTTACGTCTCTTTTCTGTGCTGTATTTTGGTAGGAAGTCTTTCATTAAGATGAGGAGGCAGTACAGGCGTTTCTAGTGAGAACTTGCTTCTTGCTCTCACTTCTCACCAACTAAAATGTAAAAAGGCCTTCATGTCGGCGCTTTAGTTTACTGATTTTGAAAGGTATGTAGAAGAATACAGGCCTTTAAAAAGAAACATGATTGTAGTCTTTGAATTTTAATACTTTCCACAGAATGGACAAACAGATGTACTGTTTTAATATATTCTGTATTTAGTAATTTAATATACTCTAGAAAGTAGACCTCTTGACATTCTTCTAGCATGATTTTCTTTTAAACTGTTTTTCATTTTAAGGGCACGTAATGGAACCTGATTTTTAAAGGACTGTTTAAGTTCTGTGCTCTCTGCAGTATTGTCTCAGGATATATAATTTATGTTTTTAAAGCAACATTTATATGACACACATTTATAGCTATTGACGGAAGAGCAAATAACCACTTGTTTTGATAACTCAGCTTTGCTTTTCACAGGCGTGGGATCCAGAATTGTTTTTTCCTCTGTGAGGATTTTAACTCTAAGGCTTTAATTCTGCTGTTTAATTTTCAGGTTCACCAGCAACACAGCCTGAAATCTTATTTGTTTTTTTTCCTTTTCATTTCTGAGCTGGTTCTCTTTGCTGGGCTTCCTGTCTGGTCTCACTCCTGCTGCTGAGAGTCTGGGCCCCATCATCCAGGCCTCCTGCACACCCCTTCCTCCCCTCGGGGTTCCCTGCTAAGCCCACCCCCACTGTCCCCACAAGCATGCCCTTCTCTCACTTGCGTTGCCGGCTGACCGTTCTCTCCTCCTGCTGCCGCCTCCGGTGACTCTGTCCTGGCCGCTGTGTCCCGTGTTGGCGTTGAGAATTCCACTCAGCTGTCGCGAGTCCCCTGTGCTGCGTCGTCTCACCCTTTGCTTTGACAGGTCTGACTCCCCATTTGTTCCCGCAGGTCTCCGGCTGGCAGAGTAACCTCTGGGTTCTGTTGTTTGCAGGCGCTGCACGGAGGCCGGCCCGCGCCCGGGCACTCACCAGCCCTCTGTTCCTCCCTCTCCTTTTGCAGGACCTCTCTTGCGTGGGTCAGTGTTAGTGGTAGCGCGCTCTTCTTCCGCTGGGAGGCGACGGCCCGTCGGGCTCTGTCGCGCTCTGGCTGGCTGTGACCCTTCCTAAGCGTATTGCTAAGTGCTGCGAGCTGGCCTGGGCCGGCTCGGCACGGCGTCTGCAGCTGTGTTTGTGGGGCGCACACTGGGATTGAGGAATCAAGAGCTAAGCGAGTTGCTTTCTTCTGGGTGATCTGCTCCGTGTCTCCACCCAGCGCACCACTCTCACGTTTGCGGGCGGGGATGGTGCCTTGTTTTACCCCGTTTTCCACTTTGCGCTAATCACTGTGACAGCTTTATCAGGAATATGTGTGAAGAACCGTTGTGACATAGTTGGAGAAAATGTATTCTGTGTGTGTCATCTATGTGATTCCATGCCAAGAAATGTGTTTTGAACTGTATTGTAATTCGAGAGATGTGTTAATAAATACCTTGCACTTTCTGCTTTTGTCCGTAGCTTTTATTCCCTCTCCCACTCGGGTTCGGTCCGTCCCACGTCTTCCCCACCGGGACCATCCCTCAGTGGATGGGGGTTGTCCTGAGGCCCCCCAGGCCCACCCGCTGTGGTCAGCTCTTGCCCTGAACAGGTGTCCAGCCAATGGCCAACGGAAGGTCAGTGACCGACTTGCTCCCAGTCCAGGTCTCATGAGGCGACAGTGACCAAGCAGGCAGGCCACTGTGTTTCGTCAGCCAGAAGTGGGAGACGCACATCCTCCTTTTAAATGTTGTGGAGCATCAGAGCTAATCTGTAGCGTTTTTCAGAGGAAGTCGGTGATCGTGACACCGAGAGTGGGGAAGGTCACTTGCCGTTGCCCGCTGACTCCCTGCTTCTGTCACGAGAAGCGGCACGCGCCCATGTGCCTGCGCTGCGTGGCCGTCGCCCGCTGACTCCCTGCTTCTGTCACGAGAAGCGGCACGCGCCCATGTGCCTGCGCTGCGTGGCCGTCGCCCGCTGACTCCCCGCTTCTGTCACGAGAAGCGGCACGCGCCCATGTACCTGCGCTGCGTGCCCGCCCTCCAGTTCAGGCGCCCATGGCCCTTCCCAAGTTGCTGCAAACTGCTCATAACCCATGGTCTTTAAATACTTTAAAAATAAAGCGCCCCTCAAAAAACATCGTTCAAGGAAAAGCTTGAGGAAAAAAACCCAGAGGTCCCCCCGCCCAACACCGTCACTCCCCCCAGCGCTGTACAGGCTGGGACTGGGCTGCAGCCGCACCTACCTGCCTCACTAAGGACAGAAGGGAGACCTGTCCCTAAAGGTAGCCTGAATCTCAGCGCCGTTCTCCCCAAGGTACGGGTGAGAACGCGCCCAGGTTTCAGGTAAGGAAGAAAGGTGGGAGAAGAGGCTGGTTTGCGGGAACACAGATGAAGAGGAAAAAGTCCACCTGAACAAAGTCCAAGATCCCCGTGGGGGCACAGGTGGGCGAGGGTGCAGGTGGGCGAGGAGGGCAGCGGTTTGGACGGAGAACAGCCCACCTGGGCCTGATGCCCGGCTTAGGTCCCGTGCTGGTGGCCTGGTGGGGTGGGGCCCTCAGGGTCACATGGGGGCCTACCTGACCAGGGCGAGGCCCTGCCCCTGCGGCTTCCAGCTTCGAGCCCTGCCTGAGGGTGCAGGCCTCCTGGGCTGCTCCGGCCTTGGTCACTGGGCAGCTGGGAGGGCGAAACCATGGGACCTGCCCGGCACCTGCCCACCTGAGTCCCCCAGGACGTCCAGTTCCCAGCCCTCCATCAGGCAGACCTGGAAAGGGGACTGCGTTTCAGCGCCACAGCCCTGGTTCTTGGTCTGCGAGACCAGGACCCCCTCCTTTCTCAGGGCTACTTGCCTGAGGCCCGAACCCTTGGAGGAGCTACCGGGATCACACCTCTAGGGCACTGCCCATCCCATGGTCAGCTCCCACCCAGGGTCACGCCCTCCCTTAGGGCCACACCCCCAAGGGTCATCCCTTCCAGGGCCACCAGCCACCCCCAACCCAGTCCCTCCTGCCACAGGGTCACACCCCTTGGGGTCACACCCTCCCCCAGGGCTGCCCCCTTCTCTAGGGTCACACCCCCAGAATCCCATCCTTCTCCCAAGGTCAAGGCCTCCCCGATGGCCACAGCCCTGAGTCACAACGTCCCCTAGGGTCACACCCCCGGGTCACACCCTCCCAGTTGGCTGACCTGACTCCTGTCTCTCCACCATCACTCTGGACATTAGGAAATGTCTTTCCCCAACATGATCGGCGAGGAGATCCAGCCAGTCAATCCTAAAGGACATCAGTCCTGGGTGTTCTCTGGAAGGACTGACACTGAAGCTAAAACTCCAGTACTTTGGCCACCTGATGTGAAGAGCTGACTCATTGGAAAAGACTCTGATGCTGGGAAAGATTGAAGGCAGGAGAAGGGGACGACAGAGGATGAGATGGCTGGATGGCATCACCAACTCGATGGACATGAGTTTGAGTGAACTCTGGGAGTTGGTGATGGACAGGGAGACTTGGCGTGCTGCAGTCCATGGGATTGCAGAGAGTTGGACACGACTGAGCAACTGAACTGAACTGAACAACATGATCTGAGATGGAGACTCAGTCCCGTGACTCCCTCTCTTCCTCGGCCGCCCGTTATGCAGGCCTGGGCCACGGCCTGTGTGGGCCCCTCCTGGACCCTGACCTGCTGAGCTCGACTAGCAGGTTCTTAGGGGACCGGGACCCCCAGTCCTCAGCCCCGCCTCCCCTGGCTGCCTCCGCTGGGGAGCCGGCTCTTTGGGCACCTTCCCAGTCCACTCCCTGCCCTCGTGCTCACGGAGCCACACCCCGCTCCTCAGGACACTTGCCTGGCATCCCGATGGTGGGCAGCCAGGCTGGCGAGCCTGCTTTGAATTGGCAGCCGCGGACCTCAGGGAGGAGCCCAGGTGCCCTGGGAGGCCCAGCTGCATCTCCCGGTCAAGCCAGGGTCACTCTCAGGGGGATCCCTCCCACCTCCTCCCCTCGGTGTCCATGGCCTCTCGGCCTCCCCTTTCAGCATAAATTCACCTGCTCCCTCACCACCCAGCCTCTCAGCCTGCCCCGCGGTGCTCCTGTCCAAGGCCAGCGCCCTGTCGGCACGGCCGCCACACAAAGACCCGGGGCCTGGGTGGGTCTCTTCCCCTCCGGGAC
Source organism: Bos grunniens (assembly GCF_055505025.1). NCBI lineage: Eukaryota > Metazoa > Chordata > Mammalia > Artiodactyla > Bovidae > Bos > Bos grunniens. Next base: position 2,742,476 of record NC_141168.1, on the reverse strand, counting down.
TTTCCCTTCTGCCCCGGACCTTTCCTTTCAGCAGCAGACGTGCAGGAAACAGCCTCCAGTGGAAAAAAGAAAATGTCCTCCTTGACCTCGTAACCACTTTCAGCAGCCGATGCACAATTCTTTCCCCGTTTTTGTAAAGCTCTGGTGGCTCAGGCAGTAAAGAATCTGTCTCTAGTACAGGAGACCTGGGTTCGATCCCTAGGTCGGGACGATCCCCTGGAGGAGGGCATGGCAGCCCACTGCGGTCCTCTTGCCTGGACAGTCCCCAGGACAGAGGTGCCTGGGGGCCTCAGGTCTGTGGGGAAGCGTGACGCTGTCACTGAGAGTTGTCTCTTTTTGCCGCCTTCATTTTCTCTTTTGAAAATTCTCTTGAATCCACAATAATGTGGCTTTCGACCCCTGCATTTCCCCAAGACTTCTCTTGCTAAAAATGTTCCTGGTACCCGTGTCACCAAGTTCAAGGATAGAGCCTCAGGACTCGTCTCAGGCCATCGGAGCATGTGAAGCGGTTGATGTCCCCGGTGTCCAGGGCGCCGCCTTCTCTTCCATCTTTTCCTACCCCATCCCACCACTCTGGGCTTGCCTGGTGGTTCAGCGGGTGAAGAAACCGCCTGCAATTCAGGAGACCTGGGTTCGATCCCTGGGTCAGAGAGAGCCCCGGGAGAAGGGAAAGGCTGCCCATGTCAGTATCTGGCCTGGAGAATTCCATGGACTGTACAGTCCAAGGGGTCACAAAGAGTCGGACACAACTGAGCGACTCTCACTTCACTCACTGCCCCCTCTAGGTCGTCCCCAGAGCTGCTGCTTGGGCTCCCGGTGGGGCCTCACCTCCAGCTAAAGGCCGGAGCCCTTGGGTCTCTCCTGTCTCAGTCCCCGAGCACTCCCCATGACCTCAGGCCATTCAGTGGCCTGAAAGGTCAGCCGGAGGCCCCTGAGCACCCCCATCCTCCCATGGACTCTCTCCTGAACTCCAGATTCGAACCTGTGTCCCTGCTGAGACACCCAGATATCCAGCTCACACTTGGTCCAGCTGAACTCTGACCTTCAGCCCCATCTCGGGACATGGCAGCTCATTTCTTGGGGGTGCCCAGACCCCGAACTCCGGCGCCCTCTCTGCCTCCCCCTCGTCTCGGACCACGGCGCATCCAGCGACCGCACCCTCCAACGCCCCTGGAATCACACCTCTTCTGGCCCGCAGCCGCCACCCCAGTGACGCCCGCAACCTCCCACAGCCTGGGCTCCAACAGTTTCCCTGCACTCACTCTTCCCTTCCACCCACCGGCCGTGAGCAGACGTCAGCTGGAAATGTCTTCAAGGTGCAGGTCAGATGACCCCACTCCTCTGTGGGGGCGCGCCAGGCATTCTCATCTCACCCAGGCTGAACCCCCGACCCCGACCATGGCCTCCAGGCCTCGGTCCGCAGGTTCCCCGCGGGACTGCGCTCCCTCGTCCTGGCCCTGCGACGCTCTGCCTTCTGCCCACGGACGTTGTCCCGGCCTCTCCACGCTCAGGCCTCTGTGGAGGCGGCCCCCTTCCGATCGCTGTCTCTAAATGATCTCCCCTTCCCTCGCTTCCGTCATTTTCTGTCTCCTTATATGTTATTCTCCTGGGGGCTTTTGCCCCGCTTTCTTCTTTCTTACAATGTCCAGCAATTTTGTATTGTATGTGGGGCACTTTGCACACATTTTTGGGAGCCTGAATTTTGTTGTCCTGACATGTAAAGAATGTTCATTTTTATTCTGGAGGCAGCCAGCCTTAGGGAGGGCTGCCATGAGCCTCTTGAGACCTGGTTTCCAGCTTGGTTTGGCCCATTTCGGATGGCCCTTGTTCAGGGTGCCTGTGGCCGGGGTCTCGCACGGGCCACCAGGACGTTCTGCAACATTTCCACTGGGTCGGCTCTGAACCCTCTGAAAGCTCATGGGGACCCTCTGCACAGGTCTGGAGTTCCTCCTCTGGGTAGCTTTGTCCTCCCCAGAATCCTGTCCCACAAATCCCAGTCTGCCCTGGGGGTCCTGGAGCCGACCCTGTATGGTGACAGCCCGGGTGCCCGTGTCCAGGGCCTGGAAGAGACGCCACGTACATTTTCCCCTACCTCACACCTGTCAAGGGGCATAGCCAGGCGGTCTGTGGTTGTCTGCTTGGGGTTAGAAGCAGAGCTCCTATCCTGTTGGCTTATCTCTGTAGACTTTATTACCAGGAGACCCAGGCTCAATCCCCAGGTCAGGAAGATCCCCTGAAAAAGGGCATGGCAACCCACTCCAGTATTCCTGCCTGGAGAATCCCATGGACAGAGAGGAGCCTGGCGGGCTACGGTCCACGGGGTCGCAGAGTCACACGTGAGTGAGCGACTAACACACACTCAGTAACACGTTACCTTCTGTTTATTTTGTTGATCACGTGCCCATCTTCACTCTTTAAGCACGTTCTAGAAAGGAAGGACGTGTTTTCTGGGTTTTTCCTGATGTATCTGGAGGGAGTGAGCAGGCAGGACTTGTCCCCAGGTGGTGCCCCAGTGGCACCTTGGAATTCAGGGGTCCCGACCTGGGCAGGAGTGGTGGAGCCTGAGCTGGGGCCCCACCACCCACAGCCACGTCTTCCTGTGTTCGGGGCCCAGAAACCGACGTGGCCTGAGGCCCAGGGACCAAGCAAAGCTGTCAGCCCTTCAGTAGAGAGCAGGTGCTTTCTGAGATGCCCGGTGGGGAATCTTGACGTATGAAGGGCCCTCAGGTCACACTGGACATCAGTGACTTCTGGGCCTCACCTTCCACACTCCTCCTCCTGGATTTCATGGTGACTTGTAAGCCCCAGGTTTCAGGTTAAAAAAGCATTTTTAATATATGTATGTAAATTTCCATACTGATTTTTATAAAACATGGCCTTATGTTTCTTGTCCTTTGTAAAACAAATTTCGAGTTCTCTAGAGAAGACATCTATGGGCTTCCTTGGTGGCCCAGTGCTTAAGACTCTGCCTGCCAAAGCAGGGGACATGGGTTCAATCCCTGGTCCAGGAGGATCCCACGTGCTGCTGGTCAATTAAGCCGTGCCGCAACTACTGAGCCTGTGCTCTAGAGTCTGGGAGCCCCAACTACTCTGCAATAAGAGAAGCCACTGCAACGAGAGTCCTGTGTCTTGCAACGAAGAGCAGTCCCTGCCCCTCACATAGCAGCGAAAACCCAGCACAACCTACAAGAAAAGAAAAGGAGACAAAGTCTACAGCGTATCGAGTACACTGATCGTAAGATACTTCTCTCACCCTCGACGTCTCTGAGATGGGTGTGTCTGACACTTGCCATGGAAGCACTCAGGGCACAGTTGCACACATTGTTAATCTCGAAGGCGTCATCCGACAGCGGCGGCCTTGACATTTCAGAAAGCAACCACCGAGGAAGGACCGTGTTGTTCAACTGCTAAGTCGTGTCTGACTTTTTGCGCCCCATGGACTGCAGCACGCCAGCCTTCCCTGTCTCTCACCATCTCCCAAAGTTTGCTCAAACTCATGTCCATTGAGTCAGTGATGCCATCCACCCATCTCATCCTCTGTCATCCCCTTCTCCTCAGTCTTTCTCAGCATCAGAGTCTTTTCCAATGAGCTGGCCCTTTGCTTCAGGTGGCTAGAATATTGGAGCTTCAGCTTCAGCATCAGTCCTTCCAATGAATATTTGGTGTTGATTTCCTTTAGAATTGTCTGATTTCATCTCCTTGCAGTTCGAGGAACTGTCAAGGGTCTTCTCCAACACCACAATTTGAAAGCATCAATTCTTCCCTAAACAGCCTTCTTAACATCCAGCTCTCACACCCACACATGACTACTGGAAAAACCACAGCTTTGACTACGCAGACCTTTGTCAGCAAAGTGAAGTCTCTGCTTTTCAATATGCTTTCTAGGTTGTTCATAGCTTTCCTTCCAAGGTGGGTGGAAACTCCCGCCTGCGCCCTCACAGATAAGTTAGGCAGCTTCGATTGGATAGCACGTGTAACAGCTGCTGTCTACCGGATACTTGTAAGTGCTGGGCACCTGCAACGTGTGCCGTGTTACTTATAATCTATAGCACACGCACACACAGTGTCCAAGGTGCGTTGTGAACTTGTGTCAGCGACTGCTGCGTCCGAGTGGAAGCCACGCAGTGTGGCTCAGTTGTCAGGTTAATGCCGTGAAGAGTCTTAAGACACACAAGAAGCTCATGGGGAATTCGGAGCTTTGGAAATCCCGCTTTGGGGTTGAAGATACAGAATCTTTCTAAGCGGGGGCCCAGGAGCGGATGGAAGTGCAGGGCTGGGCGGGGTCTCCCGGCCCCCCTGAGGCTCCTCCCCTCCGCTCTGCCGGGCCCGGGGCCCCCAAGTGTCCCGGCATCAGTCCCCTCCCTGCTCCGTTCCTCTCCAGACCGGTCCTCAGAAGAGCTGATCCTGAAGAAGTGAGGACAGGACAGCCTGCACTCCCCCGAGGCACGGCGTTTCTCTGCAGGGGGACGGCTGACTTCCGCACTGCGGGCAGAATCTGGAATCTGGCTGCCCCCCCCACCCGCCCCGAGTCTGGAGCGCTGTTCCCTCCCCTCTGCGGAAGGAGGATGGGCCTCGCTCTGCGCCCCCAGACAGCGCCAGCAGGCTCCTCCCCCACCCCGCCGCTCGCGCAGACACACGTGTGTATACACACAACTCAGGCAGCATACTTGCAGACATGCCCACACTCCAGTCACACAGGGCACACGCTCAAACCCACACACTCACACGTACACACACTCACGAGTACACTCACATGCTCAGACCCACATGCTTATAAGTATGTACATTCACGCTCACAGGAACACACACGAAGACACACACACTTGTGTGTGTGTGGTCTGAGGACCCACACACTCCCATATATGCACACTCACGAGTACACACACATACACTCAGACCCACATACTCACACATAAGCACACTCATGAGTACACTCTGAATGTGTATTCAGACCCACATGCTCCCACACTCATGAGTACACTTACATGCTCAGACCCACATGCTCACACATGTGCACACTCGCAAGTACACTCACATGCTCAGACTCTCACACATATGCACACTCATGAGTACACACATATGCTCGTGTGTGCAGCCACACCCTCAAACACTATCATGATGCCAGTGTGTTGAGCTGTGTATCTGCATCTTACTAGGGTCAGGGCAAACAGCAGGGCCTTGCCCTGGGGGTGTCTGTCTGCCCTGGGGGGTTGTGTCTGCCCTGGGCGTGTCTGTCTGCCCTGAGGCGTGTCTGTCTGCCCTGAGGGGTGTCTGTCTGCCCTGAAGAGTGTCTGTCTGCCCTGGGGGTGTCTGTCCACCCTGGGATGTGTGCCTGCCCTGGGGCAAGTCTGTCTGCCCTGGGGGGATCTTCTGCGAACCTGGGGACTGAAGTCACAGCTGGTAGGAGGGCCAGGAGGCCCCTTGGCCTGTACCCTTGAGGAGCAAGGGCCCAGGCGTGTCCCCCCACCTCCCTGGGTTCAGTGGGGAGGCTGGCCCCCGGCCTGGGGTCAGGGGGTCCATCTGGAAGAGGCTGAGGCCGGGGAGGCTGTGCCCTGCCTGGCACACTTGCAGACAAGGTATTTTTAAACTCATTTCCATGACCTAAAAAGGCTCTTTTTGGACTGAACACCTAGTCTTTGGGACAGACCCCGACACCGCCTATGAATAGCTTGGAACACCCAGGGAGGCGGTGATGGCGTCCAGGAGGCCCGGTGTGGGGTACCCCATGGGGGTGCCCGGGTAGATTTCCTTTATTTTTCCACTGTTGCACTTCATTTATTCCCTTGTCTCTGGCTGTGCTGGGCCTTCCTTGCGGCTCACACGTGCGCTCTCTGCAGGAGCGGCACACAGCCTTCCCGTTGTGGAGCGCGGGCTCCAAGCGCATGCGCGTGGTGACCAGTGGGCGGCTCCGCGGCTCGTGCGATCCTCCCGGACCGGGGACCGAACCTGCGTCCCCGGCGTTGGACCCCTAATGAAATCCACAGGCTGTTTTGAATCGCACAGGCTGGAAGAGACGAAACGGGGCCAGCCAGGCCCGCGAGGGCATCCCAGGGTGGGACGAAGGGCTGCAGGGCAGAGGGCGGCCTGGCTGCACTGGTGGGACCTGAGTTCCTGGAATTTACAAACACGCGATGGAAGTGTGCTCCTTACACTGAACTAGGAGAAAGGAACACATCTACATATATCCACAGAGCTCCTCACGCCCTGGCCTGTGCCGGCTGTGTTCCGGAGTCCCCGTCCCAGTGGCGCCCTAAACCCCCCACCCCGGGGCTTCCCCTGCCCGTCTTGGCCACCTGCCCACTTTGGGGCATCTGGGCTTCTTGGCTGAGGGCGGGCCGTGTTATTCCTCAGATGCATCTGAGCTCACACTGGCTGCCTCAGTTTCCCTTCTCACGCTCGGTGCTCACCTTCCTGACTCCCATCTTTCCTGCTTCCGTGTGGGCGGGGCGGTGGCCAGGAGGGGACGTGAGGATATGGGGCTGCAGTGAGAGCTGGCCCGTGAGGGGTTGGATCGAGCTTGGGGCTGCCTGGAGGAGGCACCCTTTGCTCCTAGGGTGCAGGGCAGTCACTTGAAAGCTTCTCCTGCAGCCCACAGGCTGTCCTGAGGTCAGTGGCTCCCTCAGTTCAGTTCAACTGGTCAGTTGTGTCTGACCCTTTGCGACTCCATGGTCTGCAGCATGCCAGGGTTTCCTGTCCTTCACCAACTCCCAGAGCTTACTCAAACTCATGACCATCAAGTCGGTGATGCCATCCAACCATCTCATCCTCTGTCGTCCCCTTCTCCTCCCACCTTCAATCTTTCCCAGCATCAGGGTCTTTTCCAAAGTGTCAGTTCTTCGCATCAGGTGGCCAAAGTATTGGAGTTTCAGCTTCAGCATCCGTCCTTCCAATGAATATTTAGGACTGACTTCCTTTAGGATGGACTGGTTGGATCTCCTTGCAGTCCAAGGGACTCTCAAGAGTCTTCTCCAACACCACACTTCAAAGGAATCAATTCTTCGGCGCTCAGCTTTCTTTATGGTCTAATTCTCATATCCATGACTACTGGAAAAACCATAGCTTTGATTACATGGACCTTTGTTGGCAAAGTAATGTCTCTGCATTTTAATATGCTGTTTAGGTTGGTCATAGATTTTCTTCCAAGGAGCAAGAGTCTTTTAATTTCATGGCCGCAATCACCGTCTGCAGTGATTTTGGAGCCCAAGAGAAAGTCTGTCACTGTTTCCACTGTTTCCCCATCTATTCGCCATGAAGTGATGGGACCGGATGCCATGATCTTGGTTTTTTGGATGTTGAGTTTTAAGCCAGCTTTTTCACTCTCCTCTTTCACTTTCATCAAGAGGCTCTTCAGTTCTTCGCTCTCTGCCATTACGGTGGTGTCATCTGTATATCTGAGGTTATTGATATTTCTCCTGGCAATCTTGATTCCAGCCTGTGCTTTATCCAGCCTGGCATTTTGCATGATCTAATCTGTATATATGTTAAATAAGCAGGGTGACAACAACATACAGCCTTGATGTGCTCCTTTCCCAATTTGGGATCCTTATGATTATACAGTGGAAGTGACAAATAGATTCAAGGGATTAGATCTGATAGGCAGAGTGCCTGAAGAACTATGGATGGAGGTTCATGACATTGCACAGGAGGCAATGATCAAGACCAACCCCAAGAAAAAGAAATGCAAAAAGGCAAAACAGTTGTCTGAGGGGGTCTTACAAATAGCTGAGAAAAGAGAAACTAAAGGCAAAGGAGAAGAGGAAAGATATACCTATTTGAATTCAGAGTTCTAAAGAAAAGAAAGAAGAGATAAGAAAGCCTTTCTCAGTGATCAAGGCAAAACAGAGGAAAACAATAGAATAGGAAAGACTAGAGATCACTTCAAGAAAATTAGAGACACCAAGGGACCATTTCATGCAAAGTTGGGCTCAATAAAGGACAGAAATAGTATGGACCTAACAGAAGCAGAAGATATTAAGAAGAGGTGCAAAAATACACAGAAGAACTGTACAAAAAAGATATCTATGACCCAGATAACCATGATGGTGTGATCACTCACCTGGAGCCAGACATCCTGGAATGTGAAGTCAAGTGGGAAGCATCACTACGAACAAAGCTAGTGGAGGTGATGGCATTTCAGTTGAGCCAGTTCAAATCCTAAAAGATGATGCTGTGAAAGTGCTGCACTCAATATGCCAGCAAATTTGGAAAACTCAACAGTGACCACAGGACTGGAAAAGGTCAGTTTTCATTCCAATCCCAAAGAAAGGCAATGCCAAAGAATGTTCAAACTATTGCACAATTGCTCATCTCACATGCTAGCAAAGTAATGCTCAAAATTCTCCAAGCTAGGCTTCAACAGTACGTGAATCATGAACTTCCAGACGTTTAAGCTGGATTTAGAAAAGACAGAGGAACCAGAGATCAAATTGCCAACATCTGTTGGATCATAGAAAAAGGGAGAGAGTTCCAGAAAAACAGCTACATCTGCTTTATTGACTATCCAAAGCCTTCAACTGTATGGATCATAACACACTCTGGAAAATCCTTAAAGTGGCTCCCTGGGCGCGGATAAACAGGAGGGCGAAGGCGGTGTGTACTGCAGGCTGGCGGTGGGGGGGGGTGGGGTGGGTGGCGGTGGCGATGGTGACCATGTGGCGGGTGTGGGGGGGAGTGGGCTTCTTGTGTGGACGCACCACGGGCTAGTCAGTCGTGATGCTCAGCATACTCCAGCAGGGGAGGAGTTCTGGGCGCGTGGTCAGTGTCAGTCTGCCAGGCCTTTTCTTTCTTCTTGAACATCTTCCTTGGAGAAGAGAAAGGGCTGAAAAGATGTGTTCCCGACAGCAGTGTCCGCGCTGGGCTCTTTGCGGGAGGGACCGGCCGTGGATGAAGACCAGTGGGCTCCTCCCACCCTGGTTGTGCACCAGCCAGCCCTGGGTTCAGCGGGAGAGGGGTTCTCTTAGTGCCTCTGGCCCCTACATGTAGCCACAGGGGACACTGGCGCAGGGCAGATGGCTCAGTCCCTTTCCACTGAGAATGTCATCCATGGAGGGATGGTCCCCGGGGAGACCACCCAAGGGAAGGGTTCTGGGGGCGTCTGTCACTCAGGAGACAGCTGGTGATAGCTCAGGATCTCCACGGAGCCGACCCCGAAGGCTGGTTCACAGAGATTCAGATGCCTTCATCTGGAATTTTCCAAGATCACAAGGTCATCCTTTTTCTTGTGTGAAGACAGTGTGGCCGAGTCCAGGTGAGGCCTGTGCCTGGGAGGCGCGGTCCAGCCTCAGAGCAGACGTTTCTGAGTTGGAAGGGCCCCAGTGTCCCCCACCCCGTCTCCCTGGGGATGGACCAGAGAGGGGGCTTAATGCCCCTGGCCAAAGGGCCACGGCAGGGCAGAGCCCAGCAACCCCCATCCTGGTGGGAGCAGAGTCTGTGGCTCTTGCTTCCTACCAGCTTCGCACAGGCCATCTGCTCAGCCCATGGCCATGGGGACTCCTTTCCAGGCCCTGGAACCCCTGCAAGGGTCCACATGCCCAGGAACCCGGACCCTCAGGGGCAGGGCCCGGTGGGCCGCACCCCCGGCCCGTGCCTTGCTCTGAAGGTGCTGCAGCCTGGCTGGACGGGGGGCCCTCCAGCCTGGGAACCCTAGGCCCCAGTGAAGGGAGACGAAGGCTCTGAGCCTGGCACGGCCCCAAGGGCCCCACCCTGCCCCGCCGCCCGCGTTTCCAGCCTCTGCTTTTTCCAACACGGTCACTTTCTTCCCTTTTGTGACCCCTGATATCCTTCAGAGCACCTGCCCCGGCCCGGGGCTCTGGGGCGGCGTGAACGGCTGGGCTTCAGCTGGGGCCACTGAGAGTGTGGGGTGGGGCGCGGGTGCTTCCGGCTTCACCCCGATACGGCAGGTCTCCCCGGGGCCTGCCTGGCCGCCGCCGCCCTCTCCCTGAAGGTGGGTTCCGACGTTCGGGATGCTCACGCCCCTCCTGGCCACCGGCCCGAGTTCCGCGCCGTGACCAGCAGAGGGCGCTCGGACTCCACGCAGGGCCTCCGTCCCGCCCGCCCGGCCCTGCGGATGCTGGACCCCGGGGAAGCTTGGGCGGAGAGGAGGCTGCTCCCGACGACGGAGGGTGCCGCCTGACCCAGCACGGCCACCGCTCCGCTGCCCGGGGCAGTGGCCGGGGGGACGAGAGGCCGCCCGGGAGTCCTGGCGCTAAGTGGAGGGGCCGGCACCCTCGGGAGGCGTCCACGGGAAGGGCAGTGGCCGCCCAGCGCTGGAAGCGACGGGCGCTGACCCTCAGAAGGATGCTGTCTTCTCCTACAGAGGCCACGGAATAACAGCACCCGCAGCCACAAGTTGCAAGGGAGCGGCCAGGCCAGTCTCCACTCGGTCACCCCAAGCTGAGGCCTGCACTTCAGGGCTCTGACACGGCACCCCCCACCCCAGCCCCTCAGCCCGCCTCTGCTGTAGATCCTGTTTTCTGGGTTCTTGTCTGTTGGGTCTGGCTCGAGGGTTTCAGCTGGGATGCTGATGACATGGACCAGCTGGGTGACAGACACAGGGACCCAGAGCCCAAAGCTCCTTTCAAAGGAGGGCTGGTTTCCCTGCCTTCTGGTTGCCTGGCTCAGAGACGGAAGCCTTGAGCCCTCCTGGGGTATGGAAAAGGGGCATCCAGCAGAAAAGGTGTCCCCCTCCCCTGGAGGCAGACACACAGGCCCCGGGACCCAGAGCAGAAGGTTCTGTCCACCAAGCAGCTCGGTCGGATGGGGGAGCCCTTGGATTTTTGGCATCATATTTCTTCGAATTTATCTTTTGGGATTTCTGGGTCCTCTTATCTAAACCAGTCTCCCCCTTCTGGGAACATAGCCGCCCTCATCCTGGAAACCAAAGATCCCACTGGAAACCCAAACCTTCACACTGTTCCCCTGTCTCCTCCCTGGGGCCCGGAGCCTGTGTACAGAGCCGTGGATCACTGTCAGATTCTCGTTCATCTTAGAAAATCAAAGCTCAGCCAGGAAAAGCCAGGAGGGCTACCTCCATATGCAGGCTCCCTAGTTTCTCAGCGGGGGCGGTTTTCACCGGGTGAGGTGAAGCCCGCGTGGCTTCCAGCGTCTGCCTGTGGGTCTGTCTCCAGTTTGTCTCCAGACTGGCATCAAGTTTGCCTGTTACAGCAGCAGGTCTTCCTGGATTTGTTACACAGTGAGGAGCATGGCAGCCTTTGAACCCCAGTAGAAGATGCAGTGTGCTGGCCACACCCCAGAACGTCCCAGGGTACCCCACTGCAGCCCCCCCACCTCCATCGCGTAAGTGACAGTCACTCAGTCGTGTCTGACTCTTTGTGACCCCATGGACTGTAGCCCACCAGGCTCCTCTGTCCATGGGATTCTGTAGGCAAGAGTACTGGAGTGGGTTGCCATGCCCTCCTCCAGGGGATCTTCCCAGCCCAGGGATTGAACCCGGGTCTCTTGCATTTGCAGGCAGATTCTTTAGTGTCTGAGCCACCAGGGTTTCCATGTGAGATTTGCAAAGACCCAGAGAGTACACATTTCAGGCTCTGCAGGCCATGTGGCCTCCAGTGCAGCTTCTCAGCCATGAGAGCCCTGGGTGGGAGAAGGCAGTAGTGGGCAGAGGAATGAGCCATGCGGGGCAGATGCAGGGGCCTGAGGGTCCAAGGGGAACTTACTGGTTGGAAACTGAGTTATGAATTTGATAGAATTTTCACACATGAAATATCCTTCTTCTTTAGCTGTTTTGTTTTCAACCACTTAACGTGGAAAACCCCATCTCAGCTCCCGGGCTGCACGAACACAGGCCGCTGGCCAGATCTGTCCCTGGGCCGAGGATGGCCGATAAGAAATCCTGTGAAGGTCACTTCCCTGGGCCTCTCCACCCCTCGAGTGGACTGTTCTTTCACAAGGATGGACTGGCCACTTCTCTGCGTCACTGGGGAACCCAGCTCCTCCCCGCCACCCCCGCCCCGGGCCTGGAGCTGGCTCACGGGCAGGCACTGTGTTGATTTCTTGCCACATCTTGCGGCCGGCCAGCATTCTTTGCATGTCAGCCCACTCCATGCAGAGGTGATGCTGACAGCCAGGGGTCTCCACCAGGGGAGGAGGGGTCTGTCTCTCCCAGGCCCCCGCTGGCAGCTTGCTCAGATGGATGGGCTCCGGCTGGGCCCCAGGGCCCGGCCCTCCCCTCCCCGATGGGTCTGCAGCGTGCACGCTCTGCATGAAGTGTTTTCTTTCACGTTTTGGGGACACCGTGGTGGAAGAACGCGTGAGCCGCGGATGACGGGAGGGGACAGCGGTCCTCCCACAGAACAGACACAGCACAGCGTCTCTGTGACTTCTTTAATTTTTCAAACAATAGAGCACAAAGACAACAGGTTCAAGTACATTCGGATATGCGTGTTTGACAAACAGACGTGCATTTAGCCACGAGGGAGGCGGCAGCAAGACCACACGCACGCCTGGCACCAACGGTCGGTTGGTCCTGACACCCCCGACCACGGAGAAGTGGGCCCTGGGCCGACGTCAGCCTGCACTGATCCTTGCCGGGTGCTTGGTCTGTCTACATGGTGGAGGTGGAAAAGAGAATTCTCACCAGGAAGCTGGGAAGGGCCTTGAAAGGTGGGATCCCCGAGGGGCGGGACCACCTCGCCCGGCCAGGAGGGGGCCTGGCCTCTCTCTGACCGCTAATGAGTCAGGGGGTCACCCAGGCCTGAGCCCACCGTGTGCCCGGTTAACTGAACACTCAGACTTGAGACTTGAACAGTCATCAGAGCAGAAACCCCCAGACTCAGCAGGGCTTGTAACCTGGCTGACCCCCTAGGAGACCAAGGAGAATCAGGGACCACTCCTGCCTGGACGGCAAGCTCCGGCCCCCAGCCCTGTCCATCGGGGCCCTGGCCTCGTGGAAAAGCCACGTCTCACCAGATCTGGAGCACAGAGGCCCCCAGGGGCCTCAGGAGTGGCTTCCCCAGACCCTGCCCCGGTGGGAAGGAGGGGGGCCCAGGCCATCGGCTTCAGTCCTGTGCCCTCGCCCCAGGCCGGCCTCCAGACAGGCTTCATCCGCTGAGAAGCCCTGGGGCCTACACGGCCCACCTGCCCAAAGCACGGGCTCACACCGGGGCTCGAAGTGCCCAGTGTGAGCATGGTCTTCACTGGACGGAAGCCCCCAGAGCGACCCGCTGAGGCGGCCAAGCAGCAGGTGTGGGGCACCAGCAGCTCATGGAAGGAGGGGTGTGACCTGGGGACAAAGGTCCTTGCCTGGCGCCACTCAAGACAGCTTGGAGACCCGGCGTGGCCCGAGGACCCCAGCACCCCCAGGCTCTAGGCGTCTGTGGGCAAGGCGCGAAGGCCAACGGCCACACCGAGCAGGCGGGGAGCATGTGGGCAGTGCGTGGCCCTCTCCTTGGGGACCCTTCTGAAAAGGGCACCCCAGGACTTCAGAAAGCAGTGAAGGACTGTCTCCCTGCAAGGCCGGGGCGGTGCACCCCCACCTGGGGCCACCAAGCTGGGGGAGCAGAGTCAGCCACGACGACACGGAGCCTGGGGAGGAAGTTCTGGGTGACCGAGCCCCTCCGGACGGGTTAACCTATGAGGAGGCAAGGGTTGGCGGGTACCCAGCTCGGCACCGCCATCCTTGGAGTAGAGCAACTTTCACACAATAAATACAGAGCTGAGGTTTCTCCAGTGACCAAAACAACAAGTCAGTTTGGTTACCTGCTTTGGTTCCCTAAGCAAGCTGATCTGAACTCACAGTTTGAGCAAAACATCTAAATACAATACTGGGAACTCCTGTTAGCACTAGGTTTCCCAAACAAAGAAGCCAAAAAAGCGAAGCAACAGGAATTCTTAGTGATTATACACTAACCAGTCTGTGCGCGGCACATTTTATTTCTATAAAACTATTACAAAATATTCAAAAATACATTTTAGTAAATTTACAGCAGTTATTTCTCAACTTATTAATGCAAAAACATCCTTTGTTTTTCTCTGTACAAACTACAGGCTCCATCCTTGTGGGCTCATCACTATGTGCGCTTTTAAAAAATATTATTTTCTAATAAATTCTTTGACGTTAAAAATAAGAGTTCTTCCAGTTTGTCCAAGAAAAAAAAAAGTTATGTGTGAGTGAGTGAGTGAGTGAGTGTGTAACAGTCTTGACTTCCAAGAATGTGGCCAAAATGGTGATGACAAAGCAAATATTAAACCCAGAAGACAATACAGGCGATGGCTGTGACATTGGAAGGTAGTTAAATTAAAATAATATATTTTCATATTTTACACTATTTCAAAAATGAAATGTAATTCAGTTAAGTATTGATCTCTCAAAAATCTAATTTACAATTCTGTGTATAAAAATATAATTTGTGGACCCCCATGAAGCTTGTTTTAGTTTACACTTGCCGAAAAGCAGGAGCGTTGCAAAGGAGGAGTGGAGAGGACAGAATTCTGCTTTCTGAAAGTCAGGTCGAGGGGCATGTAGAAAAATAGACTCTGAGCGGGTGGCTTGGCCTCACAAAATAATCTTTTCCCCTGTGAGTACAGTTCACATGATAATAATAAATTATCCAAGAAACAAACTATTTAAGGCTCTTGAAGGTCCGGTTCATATTATTTTAAAACATCTATTCATACCAAACAAATAAATAGCCAGGAGAGGTGAAAAAAAAAATAACCAAAATTAAAACAAGAATCAAAAAGTCAAAAATATATATATATATATAAACTAAAGACGACGACAGAATTTCTCGGGGTCTTTGATTCCTTATAGTCTACTTTGGACTGTCCTACTTTATTCTTATTCTTACTCTTATTATAATTAAAGTCTCATTGCGTGCGCTGTTGCCGTGTGTCCTTTGCGGCGTCCGGCCCCCCCACCCCGCCCGCCCCGCCCCGCTCCGGTGCCCTCCCCGGCCCCCGTGGCCTTCAGCTGGACTTGACCGCCATGCCCAGCGGATGCAAAGCCTCGCTGTCCAACAGCCAGGTGCCTATTTGGTAGAGCAGCTCCGAGTACCAGTGGATGCCCGCGGCGCCCGGCGCGTCGGCCGACCCCGGCGCCCCCGGCGCGGGCGGGGGGACGCGGCCGCCGCCCCCGCCGTCGCCGGCTCCGCCGCGGTCCGTGCGCCCGGGCGCCAGCGCGGCCAGGAGCGCGTGCGCCAGGCGGTAGGGCGCGAAGGCCCCGTGCGCCCAGCTGTGCTCCTCGATGACCGCGTAGCACGAGGCCAGCACCCGGTTGATGAGGATGGTCCCGTGCGCCGTCAGCGGCGCGTAGGCGCCCGCCGTCTCCTCGCGCAGCGTCACGCTGTGCACCGCGGCGGGCAGCAGCCGCCGGGCCCCGCCGCGCTCGGCCACCACGTACACGTGCTGGCCCGGCCGCACGCGGCTGGCGAAGAGCGCCCGGCGCCCGGGCGCGCCCCCGCCCGCCGCCGCCGCCGCGGCCGCCGCCGCCGCCCCCTCGGGCGCCCCCGCGGCCGAGCCGTTGTGCGGCGCCACGAAGAGCAGGTGCGCGGCGGTGAGCAGCAGGCGCTCGCGAGGCTCCCGCGTCTCGATGGCGTAGAAGACCTTCTTGGCGCCGCGGTCGCGGTCCAGGAAGGTGAGGAAGTCGCTGTAGAGCAGCCGGCCCTCGTCGTCGGCCGCCAGCACGCGGTCCCCGGGCCGCAGGTCCTTCACCAGCTTGGTTCCGCCCTGCTCCAAGTGCACCGTGGCCGAGCCCGGGAAGCAGCCGCCCGACTTGGCCGCCACCGAGTTCTCTGCGGGGAGGGAGAGGCGAGACAAGGGGAGACGGGGGGGGGGGGGTGGCGGTGAGTCCCGAGAAGGAGGCGCCGGTGGAAAGGGCGGGGGCGCACGCTTGCGTCCCGCGCGCCCAGGCTGGGGATACCTGTGGCTCCGGGGCGCGGGGGAGACAGTCCGGCCTGGGCGCGCGCAGACCTCCCTCCCTCATCCCCGCCCCGGAGGCCGATTTCAGATGCAGACGCATTCCTTAACGACTCTCTTAGGGCTGGACCGGCGGTGCCAAAGGTCGGCTGGCGTCTCCGGCGGGAGGCCGGTTCCCCTCCTTCCCTTCCGCCTCCCTCACCCCCACCGCCGGCTTCGCACACACCCAACCTCGCCGCGAATTCACAGGGTATTTGCTCTCCACTTGGAGTCCTCAGGAAGCCTCCTCGAGCTTACCCGCGCGCCGGGGCGCACCCTCCTTCCCTCCCGCCTCGGCGGGGGGCGCGACGCCCCTGCCTTCGTGCTCTCCGCACCCAGGCCGCGCGGCTGGCACCCTGGGCCGCCCACCCCCAGCGCCCAGCGGGGTTGGAGTGGGGGGGCTTGGGGGTCGGCCGGCTGGTGTGTGTGTCGGGGGGAGTGCGGTGAAAAATAGCTGTAGTAGTTGTAGCAACTGGACAAACATTCCAGAGCTTTTCCTGAGGTGTGAAAACCCGGGGCTGTGTGGATTTTCTAATTAAAATCCAATAAAGGGCTCGCCATTGTCATTGTGATTTCTGCACCAAACAGGAGGCGCTCTTGGAAGAGGGGACCCTTCCCCCCCGCCCCCCTACTTTCTCCGCGCGGCCGCCCCCCTCCCTGTTTGCTCAGGTGCAACGCCCCTCCCCCCGCCCCGCAGCGATTCACACGCGGGCCCTCCAGAGGCCCGGGCCTCACAAGCACTATTTGCACAGCCAGGCCTCTCTTGCAAGCACTCAAGATGTGTATTTGAATTTTAAATGGCGGGGCCTGCTCCGCGCTCGGGAAGCCCCGGGTTCTCAAGGCCCCTTGACTACCGGCTTTCTCCGGCCTCCGTCGCTCTCTGAGGCTCACTGTCCCCGGGACAATAATCCCGAGGAGTCGGGCGGCGCGCGGGGGGCCGGGGAGGAGGGGCGGGACGGCCCCCCGTCTTCTTTGCATTCCAATCTCCGGGATCAGGCTTTTGGCAAATAGAGATCGCCAGAAAGAATCTTCCTGCTGGAATTACTGAGGGTATTTAATCTTCTCATCGTTTTCTCGGGCATGAAGTGCAGGGGCCGGCCTTTGGAGGCCCGCCGCAGCCGCCCGCAATGCGCCCGGGACTCAGGCGAGCCCGAGTCGTCGAGTCGCACGACCCTGCCTGACACGCACCGCCCCGCGCCCGGCCCGCGTGAGCGGAATGCCAATGAGCGGCTCTGCTGCACGCCCGGCCCCGCGCCCCCGCCGGGGTCCCGGGCCGGACGACCGTTGCTCATTTGCGCGGAGACCTCCTGGGACCACCCCCACCCACGCCAGCCCCGCCAGGGGGGGACCCCGCGGACCGGGGCGGCCGGGAGGGGGCCGCGCGCCGCGCCTCCGTTTGGGAGCCCTGCGCAGGGCCGGGGGTGAGGGGCGCGCCTCCGTTTGGGAGCCCCGCGCAGGGGCGGGGGTGGGGGGCGCGCCTCCGCGCCCTCCAGCGGCTGAGACCCTTTTTCGGGCTATAAACCCAGACCTTCTGCCCACCGTCCACACCTTGTGTGCCAAGAAGCCATTATTTTCCTTTCCTCCAAAGTGTGACGACACTTCGCAAGTGTTTTTCCTCCTAACATGTGCTAGTAAAACACAGGTTAGGAGACAAACAGGCAAACCCAGGGGTGAGGGAGACGCAGCTCCTCCGACATCCCCTGTGGACTGCTCTGCTGAAGGCGCAGCTTCTGCAGCGGGGTGGCGGGACCGCCCGGCCGAGTCGGGGCCTGCGCTCGCGCGCGCGCCTGACTCCCGGAGCTGTTCCTCGCCCGCAACAGCGAGTGGCGTTGCAGGCCCAGGGAAGCGGCCTAGCGGCGCAGGGCGGCTAGGCTGGTTCCCGGGGAGGACGGGCTCTCCGGGCTGGCGCCCTCCAGATGTTGGAAGCCGTAACTACTGGCTTTGTGGCCGGCCGCCGGGCTTCGTCCCCCGGGCCGGGTGAGCCGGGTTAGCCTAGGCTCCGGCGGGGCGGGGAGGGGCCGGGGTTTCCACCCGGGGCGGCTCCTCCCGCGCAGGGGGGCGGGGGCGGAGTGGGGAGTGGTTCCTTCTTAAGCCCTCCGGAGACAAAGGCTCCGGGCCAGAGCTGGCTGTCTGGGCTGGGCTGCCCTCTTTCACCCGGAAAGTACCCCCAACCCCGCCCCGCCACCCCCAATCTCCCAGTCTCCTGCCACCTGCACTGGGAGCTCCGGAAACCGGGCTGGAGGAAGGCTCGGGAAGCCAGATACGCTCTGCATCTGGACTCCGAGGACGTGGGCCTCTGCAGCCTCCAAGGTGGGGCATGGCGAAGGGCCTCAGAGAGCACGGCTGTCCCCCCTCCCCGGCCCCCCCGCAAACAGCAGTCGGCCTCCAGGGCCCTCCCTGCCCGTCCCCCACCTATCTTCCTCCGGGCCTGGCGTCAGCCTGTGGGGTGCAGAGCTGGAGGGGGGCGGGAGGGGGGCGTGCTGCCGGCAGGGGCGGGCCCGGCCCCTCACCTGCTTTCACGGAGCAGTGGATGTGCGCCTTGGACTCGTAGTAGACCCAGTCGAAGCCGGCCTCCACGGCCAGGCGCGCCAGCATGCCGTACTTGCTGCGGTCGCGGTCCGAGGTGGTGATGTCCACTGCGCGGCCCTCGTAGTGCAGCGACTCTTCCGAGTGGTGGCCGTCCTCGTCCCAGCCCTCGGTCACCCGCAGCTTCACGCCCGGCCACTGGTTCATCACGGAGATGGCTAAGGCGTTCAGCTTGTCCTTGCACCTCTGTGAGGAGAAGAGGACACCCCAGAGATGTTAGCATCCAGGCCTGCCAGCCACCCCTACCACGGGCCACCCTATGCCTCCCCACCCTATGCCACCCCCGTCCCTGTGGGCTGTTCAGCCCAGCCCCCCAAGATGCAGACTGTCCAGAGAAGGAAGGAGACAAGGCCTGGACCGGGCACTTGGGTAGGAGGGGTCCTGGCATCTGGGGGATGAGTCAGTTCCCTCGGAGACGACCTGGGGACTTTCTCTGCATCTGAAACAGCAGAGGCTGGATCGTGGCCCGAGAAGCAGATGAAATTTCTCTGCAACAAGTCAACTGTGCGTTTCTGGATGATGGTGGCAGGCCTGCACCCTCGGCCAAGGTGCCCTCCAGCCCTGCCCTCTCCTGCTTGGCCCCATCGCCCAGCACCTGTGCGAGGCTCCACCCCTCTCCCTGGACAAACCCCTCGTCTGGAGGCCGCAGAGACGCCGGGGCGCAACGTTGCCGCAAAAAGAAAAATACACTGCTTCTCAAAGAATTAAAAGCCTTGCCTTATCTCTGTGCCCTCCCGCCTGCCCTGTGCCTATCTGGGGCAAGACTTAAGCCAAGGGTAGAGAGGCAGGTGGGACGCTGATAGCGACTCGAGGGGCGGGGGAGCCGGGAGTGAAAGGCAACCAGGTGAGTTATAATTTTCTATAAGGCCAGGGCCGGATGGCAAACATTCTTTATCTGGACAGCCGCATTCCTTTTCCCCGTGGAACTCTTTTTTTCCCCAGCTTTTCTGCGGTCTGATTGTGACTCTTGTTTTCCTTAACCTGTTCCCTTCCCCCCTCTTGTTTTCTTGGCCGGCTCAGAATGGTGTCCTGCAAGTTTGAAGAGCAAACTTAAGAGCTGGAGGAGGGGTGGGGAGGGGTGGGGAGGGGAGGGGTGGGGTGCAGTGGGGTGGGGTAGGGGGGGATGGGGGATGGGGAGGGGGGAGGGTGAACTGGAGGCTGGAGGTGGGGGGGCCCTCTGAGCCCTTGTCTTGGGGAGCCTCCTTCTGGAAACTGTCCTTGGGGTTCCCCCTCCTCCCCACAAGGAAGCTGCCTTCCCTGTGGGGTAAAGAAGCAGTGGATAGGCGGGACTCGAGCCAAGGCAAAGTTGTGGGAGTTCCTGCAGGATTCTTGGGTCCCATTCAGATAAGGATGCGAGAGAGCCTTGGATCACGTGTGCGTTGCTGTGGACAGCAGCTCACTGGACTGTTGCACCGCGGGTGGTGGGTGCGGGATTGCAAAATGCGGGAGTGGTGACCAAGTCAGGACGGGGGCATCCCCCAAAGAGGCAGACTCGAGGGGGAGGTAGGTGACAACTCCAAGCTGACTTGTGCAGAGGGTGGGGTTGACCTCCAGCGGGGACCCCGGATCCCGAGATGACACGACGCCCCCCGCCGGGACCCTGATTATGGCTGGGGGTGGGGCCCGTCCTACGGAGTGGGGGTGGGGGGTGCCGAGGGCTCTGGCAAGGGCTGCTGCCGCATTTTAAGGGGACGTGACCGATTGCGCAACAGGAATAGTCTTGTGTATTTGGCAGCAATAAATACCAGTCTATGGTTGTAGGGTTAAACATACAACAAATGTGTGTGTTGGGGGGGAGGGGATGCGGGCAGAGGACTAGGGGGCGGCTCTGGTAACAGGTCAGCGCTTGCAGGTTTCTGGGCCCGCCAACAGTTTTCTTAAAAAAAAAAAAAAAGTCGGAAGGACAGAGTTTGAGTGAGGTCATCTCGAGGACTGAATGCGTTTTACATGAAAATCAATCAGTAAACCAGGGGCAGTTTCGAGCCGGGATGTGGAAGGCGCTGCGCAGGCGCACACCACGACGCGCACACGCAGACACTCGCCTCCCGAGCCCCCATGGCACCCCGGCTCCCTGCTTTCGGGGGGCAGGCGGAGCTTTTTGATGGCTTCCTCGGGGGCCGCTGGCGAGGGGGAGGGCGGGCTGAGGAGCACCTGTACCGGCCCCCCGCCTTCTGAGCTGCGCCACCCGCGCAGGCGATGGAGAAGCCGGGCGAGGAGCCCCCGGGCCGCGCCAAGGCAGGCCCGAGTCGGCGCCCCGCGCCCCACGCGCGCTCCCCCCGCTCGGCCGGGCGCCGGGGGCGGGGGGGCCTCGGCCCCGCGGCTGCAGGACGCTCCGCGCCCCGGCCGGGCGGGGTCGTCGCAGGCAGAGCCGGGAAGGCTGAGCCGGTGATCAATTCACTGGGTCGTGTGCCGCGAATCAAGCCCGCCTCTGTGCAGCCACCGTGAAGCCCGGCGGGGCCGGCGGGCCCGGCTTTGTGTCGGCGGAAGGCCGAGCTGTTCCCCACGCCTGGGCTCCCGCCGCCTCCCCCGTCTGCGCAGCCGCTCCGCGCCCCGGGCAGCCAAGCGGGGGCTGTCGCCGCCGATGGGCTTCCCCGGCGCGGGGGAGGGGTGCCCCAACTTCACAAGGGTCCCCCCCCCCGTCCCGCACGCGCCTCTCTCCACGCCTCCGCCCCCACTGCAGAAAACCAGGCCCCTCCCGTGGAACCCATCGCGGAGCGCCGCTCCCCGGGGACCGCCACCCACCCCCCCCCGGAAATCTGGCGGTCCCCACCGCCGCCCCCGACCGGCCCCCGGCGGCCCCCTGCCCCCTCGGAGCCCCCAGGCACCCATGGCCGGCCTGCGGGGAGAGCGCGTCGGTCTGCGCTCCCCCTTCCCCGCCCCGAGTTAATATTAACAGGAGCGCCTGCGTTCCTGAACTGCTCTCAAAGTTCCACTGGGGACGATCTCGCCATGGTTGAGGGACTTGGGCGGCAGTCCCATTAGAGAGACAGGGACGCACAGAGACAGGGGAGGAGGGACACGCACCTGAGAACAGTCTGGGCGGTTATCTTAAGTGGGGGGCCCGCGGGGCGCAGGTGCCCGCTCCCCCCCCTTCGCCGGCCCTGCCCTCCCCGCCCAGGTCTCCCGCCTTCCGCGCTTTAACTCTTAGGTCGGGGGCGCGGGAAGGACGCGGTGGCGGAGAGCAAGGGGGCACCTCTCAGGCCGCCCCCCGGCCAGCCTCCCCATTTTCAGGGGGCGTTGGGGGGGGTCCCGGCTTCGATCCTGGCCCGCCCTGCCCCACCCCGCCCCCTCGCCGGCTGCCCCTCCCCCCTCCTTTTGTGTTGGGAACGGGAATAGCCACTGCCCAAGGAAAAAAAGTATTTGTTTTCGTTTCGTTCGTCTGAGGGAAGTTGACAGAAGGTCAGAAGTTCAAATGCTGCCAGCGCACACGGCGGCCGGAGCGGCCCGGCGTCGGGCCGCGCGGCCGTGGGTCCCGGCGGGGGCGACTAGGGGCCCGGCGGGGGTCTCGGCCGGGCGCCCTGGCCCGGGAGGCGCCCCCGCCCGGGAACCGGCCTGCCCCCTCCCGCCCGGTGTCGCCCGGTGCCGCCCCTGCCAGCCTGGCCGTCGGAGCGCCGCCGGGAGCCCTTGGCCGAGCCCGCGCTCGGGCGCGTGGAGGGGCCGGCGGGAGGCCGCGGTCCAGCCCCACGCGCACTGAAACCCGAGCCGCGGGATCGATAACCCGGGAGTAAGTGGAGCCGGGATGCGTCCGCCCGGGTGCGCGGCTCCGCGCGCTCGGCCCGGGTGGCGGGGCTGCGAGGCCTGCGGCCCCGGCAGGGTGCGGGCCGGGGACCCCGCGCCCTCCCGCGCCGGCCCCGAGCGGAGCGCGGCGCACGCCGAGCCCTCTGGCTCGGGGACCACCGGCGCCCCCGCCCCCGCCGCTTTCTCCAGGATCGCGCCCCTCTCGCCTGGCTCCGAGGGGTCCTGGGAAGGCCCCTTCCGTCCCGCGGGGGTCGAGCGTGAGCCGGGGGTAGGAACCCCGCACGCGCCGGGCCCCCCGCGGCCTGTGCAGAGTTAACTGCGGCTCTCGCCGCTCCCGGCACCGGCGCGCGCGTCCGCACTCGCGGGCCAGATTTAAGGTGGTCGGGAGCAGATGCCAGCGAGCCGGGGAGAAGGACCTTCTCCTCCCCCGCTCCCTCGCCGCCCTCTGCCCGTCCGCGGAAGCCCGCTGCCCCGCCGGGCCCTCGCCCTGCTCGGCTCCGCCGCAAGGCCGGGCAGCGGGCCGGGGAGCGCCGCGGCCCCGGAGGTGGCTCCCGGGTCGCTCCCGCCCCCAGCCTCCCCCGCACCAGCGCCCCGCCAGCGCCGCTCCGTCAGCGGCGGTGCGCTCCTGGCCCTAAAGGTAGGACTCGAATATTTTAATAGGGCAATAAAAAGGATGTTGACCTATATTCCTCAGGAAATCCATTTCTAGCTTCAGTCCTACGTGCGTGGAGTTGGCGGAAAGTCTCCCACTGGCGGGGAGATGGGCAGTCAGGAGTCTTCAGCGGAGGTAGGGAGGGCGAGAGGAATGTGTGTTTCGCTTTGGTTCGTCTCTCCAGCCCCCTCCCGCTGATACCGAGTCTCTCCTAATTCCTAGGCAAGCAGGTTGAAAACTAGCGTGATGCAATGCCAGTAAGTTCTAAGTCCCTCCCCTCAAGTACCGCGGGCTCGGGAGAATCAGAGGGCATCCTTAAAGAAATATCGATACGTTCACACTCGGATGGGCACAACCGCCCGCGACCGAGTGGCGGTGGAAGCTCTGTGATCCGGGCAGGGGCCAGCCCGGCTGCTTCTGGAACCCCGACCCTTTGTCAGCACTGCCTGTGGAGGGGCTTCGGTGGGGTGGGGGCGACAGAGCGGGGGTAGCGGTGGGAAAAGCAAAGCACCGAGGAGAAAGAGGGTAAGCGCAGAGGCTACACCTGCCCGGTGACCCCGACACCCCTTGACGCTGCCTCCTTGCCTCCTCCCAACTTGGAAAGGACAGATGACCCCAAAAGGAAGGTCTCCCCAAGTTTCCAGCCAGAGCCAGGCAGGATGGAAAGGCCATCCCAGCAGGATGCATGCGGTCAGGGGCTCCCGTGGACCGCATGTCCTGGCGTCCTTACCCCCCACCCCCACCCACAACTTGTCCATCTGGACCCTTCACCTCCATTCCCCTCCAGGAAGAGGAAGGCACCCGGAGGCCCGCAGGTGGGTGGGGAAGGAGCGGGCAAAATCGCCTTTCTACCTGCCTGAAGAGCAAACAGACCGAACTGCATGGTTACACATAACCCCTTGAAAGCAACACACTCCACGCCCCGCGCTGGGTTTCTACCTGAGTCATCAGCCGGTCCGCTCCAGTGTTTTCTTCATCCTTAAATATGATGTCGGGGTTGTAATTGGGGGTGAGTTCCTTAAATCGCTCTGAGTTTCTGGTGATCTTCCCCTCATATCTTCCACTGGCCCCTAGGGTCTTCTCCGCCACGTTGGGGATAAACTGCTTGTAGGCTAAAGGGGTCAGCTTTTTGGGGTTCCGCCTCTTGCCAAATCCCCTGCCGGGTCCGCACGCCAGCCCCGAGCACATCAACAGCGAGGAGACAAGCAGCACCAGCAGACATCTCGCCAGCAGCAGCATCTCGTCCATGGAGCCCGGGGACCTGGCGGCCGGCCGGCGCAGGTCCGAGTGCGCGAGGGTGCGGGTGTGCGAGTGTGCGCGCTCTGCCTCCCTCGCTCCGGCTGGCTGCGGGCGCCCGCGCGCCCTGCCTCGCTCTTTCTTTTCCTATATAACCTTGCCCGCCGCCGCCGCTGCGGGGGACTCGCCACCGATCCGCACCCAGACGGGGGCTGGGACGGCAGGCTGCTGGCCGCTGATAACGGAACGCATCGGAGTTGGGGCTCAAGACAGCCGGCAGAAGACAAAAAGAGTCTGATTTTAAATGGTAGCAAGCCTGAGAGCTTGTGCGAGAGGCTGTCTTCAGTACTATATTATAGCTGGCAGGGCGGATCTGATTGGCCGAAGCCGCACAAGCTTGTCTTCTGATGTTTAACCCTAAAAAAGACTCATTTTTTTTCCCCCCTCTGTTGCTGCTGTGGCTTTATTTTTACCTGAAGGCTTCTAGTTAAGAGAGGAAAACATCTTCACCGAAACAAAGGTGAGAGGGAGGGAGGAGACAGGCGGATGAGGATAACCTCAGTTACCCCTGCCCTGCACACACCTCCCATTCCCCCTTCCCTTCCTCCAGAATGGTAGATGCTTCAGTTAAAACCAACTTAAGTTTTTAAAGGACAATCTAGACTCAGTGTCCCCCACCCTCAAGCTTCCATCACCAAACAAATAGTCTCACAAATGTTTGTTGGGCAGAGCTGCCCAGGTCTTATTTAAATGTTTTCCCAGGGACTTTATCATGCAGGCCAGGTCTCCCTGCAGTTGAAAGACAGGGGTGGGGGGGCGTCCTCTGCTCCTGAAGGTTCCAGTCGCTACAACTGGTCAGGACGCACATCACACACCATGTGGTGCTGTTTGAGGAGCTTCTGACACCTTAAAACAACGCGAACCTGCTGCTCTTTATTGTGCTTCGCTTAATGCATTATTTTTAATGCCCTGAAAGTAGAATAGAGATGAGCTCAGGGGCTGGTGCAGAGTGAGCCGAGGGGATGGGCCAGCCGGCTGGGCCCGAGTGAGTCTGGGGGGCTGCACCCCAGCTCAGAGCAGAGGACAGTGCTGGTGCCTGTGTGGTGGGCGGAGGCCCACTGTGCTGGGGACAGAGGCGGGCAGCGGTGAGTGGACAAGGCTGTGCACACACCGCCCCCACGATTGCATCGATCAGAGCAAAGTGCAGGCCAGGGATGAGGTGAATGTGGAATTCAGGCTCCTTGCACATCACGCCGAGCTGGCTTTCCCTGGAGCTGGGCAAGCCAGTCATCGTGCCCTGGGGGCTGCAGCCTGGGGTGGGGCAGGGCGCTGGGGGCACACCGTCCTGGTCAGAGAGGGGCGTCCAGGAGCGAGCTCAGCGCTCAGGGCCGGCAACGCTGGAGCTCTCAGGTCCTGCCTTTAAGGAACAAACTCAAAGTCTTATTTCAACCAGAAAAAGAAAAGCAAAGGTCCACCCCCACCCTTTTGTAGAATATGCCCTCCTTCTGGGCCCTGCCCTATTGCTCAGACACAGTAACTGCTGGGAGTGGGGTAGGGGGCGGGGCTCTCCACGTGGAGAGGACTGAGCGAGGCCTGGGACTCACTCTGCAGTTAAGAGCTGTCGCTGGGCCCCAGCCACAGTCCGGGCGAGCTCCACGCAGACACACTTTGCTGAGGGTGGCATGGAAGGGGGGAGTCGTCAGAGTCTGCAATGCGGCCCTCACAGACACCCAGCATCACCGAGGCTCTGCCGTCCAGGAGCCCCTCCCCTCTCCATGCTGGTCTATGATTCGTGGGGCATCAACCCAACTTCCTCAAGGCCTCCCAGTGGGACAGAAGCGAAGGGTCACACAGGCCTGGACCCCGGAGGTCGGTCTGCTTGGGGCGGTGGCCTCGTGCAGCTCAGTGTGGTCGTGACACAGCTGGAGGTGGGGGCTTGTCCTCAAGCCCCTGGGCCCTGGGGACACTCCAGCCTCTTGACCGCCCTCCCCCGGACACTGAGTGGCGTCTCCCTCCCTCCAGCCCCTTCCCTCCCCTCCCCTTTTCCTCTCTTAGAAAGGCAAAAGGCCTGCAGCACTGGGTCTCAGACCTCGCAGCTGGAAACCCAGGACCCATGTAGCCACCATGCGAGCAGGAATGCTCCCCCAGAATCCCGCCAGGACCCCAGACCGGCCAGGCACCAGAGCGAGGCTGGCACTTGGGGAACCAAAGCCTGAGTTCCTCAGCTGCAGAGGGCTTGGAGACCTAGGGCCTCGGGGAGCGGGCACTTGGCCCGTCACTCCCAGGAGGTGGGAGGTCCCTTCTTCTGCCCCAGCGGAGGGGGGCGGGGGTTGGGCTGAGGCCCTCCGTGCCCGCCAGCCCAGGACACCCTGAGAGCCTGCCAGGGCCGCCTGCTCAGAGACTGGCAGATCCTCAGTAATGAAAAAGCAATAGGCCGTCCACCCACCACTGATGCCTGAATTCCAAGGACCTGCTCCCTGTCGTTGGGGCAGGGGTTGGGGAATCAAGACAAATCAACTGCAGTTTGCATCTCTTGCCCTAGAAATGAGGGCATCTGCCGCGCGCCCGGAGAAGCTGAGGTCTCGCCCTCCCCCCACGTCCCCTTCCTTTCAGCCCACCCCTCCCACCTCCCAGACACCAGACACGGTTGTCTTCCACCTCCAGACGCCAGATGGCTCCCTCTCTTTGCCTTTACCCCTCCAGACGGTCCGGGCCCCTCCCCTTGCGGGTCCGAGGTTCCAAGCCCCAGCCTCTGCCCGCGCTGACCCGGCCTCCCATGTAACCCCGAGGGTCCCTTGCTGACCCGTCTGGGCCCTGCCGGCCTTTCCCGCGGTCATCTCCTTCCTCCCTCCACCCCGCCCCCCTCCCCGCAGGCTCCCATCCTCCCATCCCTCGCCAGCATCCTTGCTGAGGACAGGTGGCTGCCCGGTTCCTGCCCCCGCTCCCAGGAGGCGCCTCCAGGCCGGCCCCCGCCGCCCCGCCGGCCCCCGCCGCTAGATGGCCCCGTCAGTCTGCCTACAGGCTCCGCTCTGCCCGTGTGGGAGCCGCGTGCCGCCCGGGTCGGGAGGCCCCGCAAGCGGGGCTAGACGGCGTGCTCCTCGTCCGCGGCCCCGTCTTTAGTTTACACGATCGCCCCTTCCCTTTTCCGGTTTGGCTGGGCCCTGCCGCGGGAGCGCTGGCCTCCCCATCAGAGCGGCATGGCCACACCGCTGCAGGGTTGCCTGGACCGCGGATCCTACCTCCCTCCTCCATGTGTCCCCCACTCTGACTTCTTTTCCCCGATGACACTCGTACTCAGTCTCTTGCTATCCAATCATCCAGTTTCAATTGCTTTCACATTTTTGTTCCAGCTTTGGCAAATTGACTCTCTGCTGTTCCAGTTCTCCTAGGGATTGCCAGCCAGGCCCCGCTTGGGATGCTGGAGGGATGCACCCTTCTCCACTGCAGGCCTCACCCCATGTTCCCTGCCCGACGGCCTTGGCCCTGGGCCAAGGGTCCCCGGCCTCCTGGGGTGTCCAGGCAGGGCCCTGCTGGCCCCAGCGGGAGCCCCCCCGCCCCTCCACGGGTCAACGGCAGCTGCCGGCCGCCCTTCATCCGTATCCCCATCACGCTGTGGCTGAGAGGCGGGCAGGGCTGGGAGGAACTGAGGAGGAGGCCCCCAGCCCTGGCACGCTGGCATGAAGGGCCAGCAGGGCAATGCTGTCTGCACGGGCTGGCGCCTGCATGGCCATGTCTCTCAGCGTTCAGAGCCAAGAGAGGGCCCTGCCCAGGGATGGGCACGGGCCTGGGGGGCGGACCCAGGGTTTTCCAGGCCTCAGTCGGCCTCTGAAGCAGGAGCGGAGGGGACAGTGAGCTCCCCTTCCCCCCGCCCCAGAGGACCTGTGATCTGCTCCTGGAGGGCCGTGCGTCTCTCCCAGGGACAGGATGAGCCCAGAACCAGAGCCGACTGGCCACAGGTCCTGGAGCAGGGTTTGGAGCGGCCCGGGTCAGACTCAGCCCTGCCTCTGGGAGTGGGCACCCTGGACAAGGGCACCCGTCTGGGGAGTGGAGACTCGGGGCCACGTCCGGCTGCGCCTGCCATCTCCTGGCCGGGGGTGGGGGACTCTGGCCACCCCCGCTGGCACTGCTGCGTTGGAGGAGGATGGCTGCGACCCTTCTTGGCAGCTACCAGGGCGCTTGCGTCATCTGGGCAACTTCTGCCCAAAGGTTTTATTTTAGATGGAAAATGATGCAGTGCTGACATGCAGGAACACTGAGGCTGTCACCCCCTCCCAGAGAGGAGGGAGCGCGGAGACCTCGGGGTGGGCTGGGGTGGGGGGCATGGCGTTTGCTGGCAGCTCTGCTGCTCCAGGTCTGCCCTCCTCCGCCCTCTCCCTCTTGACCGGTCACCTGACCGCTTGTGACCCCCAGCGAATGGTGGTCTTCGAGCCTGTGATTCCGTGTTGACCTTGGCCAACAGTTGGTTTAGGGTGGAGCCTGGGAGCCAGCCCCTTCTGCTACTCTGAGCCCCCTACCCCCGCTGGCCCCCTAGATGTGCAGATTTGACACCTTGGCCCAATCCTGCCCTCCTGCAGGGAGGCACTGGTGGTTTGGGCTGGCCTCCCAGGAGCCTTCTGGCTCTGCCAGGCACCAGTCCTGTGTGGAGCTGGGGTGGGGGCCCTAGGGGTCCTGCTTGGCCAGCCGCTCCTCCTGGACCCTCAACTCCACCCCCCAACAGAGTATCCCCTTCCTTTGCTGCCTTGAAAGGGGGTCATGCGCTTCCTCCTTTTCTAAAGATGCTTTTTGACATGGACCACTTTTAAAGTCTTTATTGAATCTCTTGCAGTACCGTTTCTGTCTTCTGTTTTGTTTTTTTTTGGCCCCGAGGTATGTGGATCTTAGCTCCCTGACTGGGGATTGAACTTGTACCACCTGCATTGGAAGGGGAAGTCTTAACCCTTGGACTGCTGGGGACGTCCTGCCTCATCCCTCTTAAGGTGCCCAGGCAAGACCCAGAAACACAGAGGAATCGGGAGGAGGGGGCTGAGAGGTGGCAGCCGGAGTGGCAGGAGGTGGGAGACGGAACAGAAGGGGAAACTGAGGAGTGAACGCACACTCTTGGGCTTCGCACCATTAGAACAAGTCCCTGGAACCTCAGCAGCTCATCTACCCCAGCACTTGGGAGGCAGTGTTGACAAGACTGCCTGGGAGGGTTGTCGGTGCCTCTGGCAGCGGGGTGAGGAGTTTCCTGGGGAGACTGAGGCTGCACTCCAGGGGGAGGCCCTGTGGGGGGAGGTCCAGAGGGGAGGCACGCTGTGGATGCAGGAGGCACTTTCCCTGGGGGCCCGTGGCCCCTCGCCTGGTGGGGAATATGGCACAGGGCCCTTGCTCACAGTGGTGCCCTCCTGTGTGTTTGCCCAGCATCTCACCCAGAGAGTGCCGCGTGGCGAGAAGTTAAATCTCACCTGTAGCTTTGGGTATTCATATTTGCTCATTCATTGTTTATGATACATTTTCATTGTGCTTGGATGATATTCAGTTAATCAAGGCGCAGGACCCTATCAAGCAGGCACCACTTGCAGCTGAGTAAAATGAGACGCAGAGAGGGGAGACCTCTTGCCCAGGCACCTGCGGAAGATGAGGCAGAAGGGTGGCAGAGGGTGGCCCTGCCCTGGAGGCATGCTCGCAGCCTCTGCTGGGCTGGGGCCACATGCATGAGCTGCAGGCAGCTCTGCCCAAGGCCACTTGGCAGTGAGAGGTCAGCGTGGACCAGACTGACCTCCATGTCCAAGCTCTGGGTTCTGCACTCCTGAGGCCCAGGAGAGACAGCCAGCAAGGCTGCATTTCCTGGGTGACCATGAGACTGGCCCCTGAGGTGTGGACAGAAGCGGGGGTTCCAGGTTAGGTGTGCTCAAGGACGCTGCTTCTATGAATCCTTGAATTATTGACCGCTCAGGTGACTGTGGAAAAGAGCACAGAACAGCATGAAAGAAACCTTTAAAAATAAGAGCAGTCTTCCCTGGCCAGCCTCTCCAAGAGATGTCTCTGTTTTAGAACCTGGGACCTTCACTTGGAGGGGACAGCTGCTAGTTGGGAATGACAGAGATTTTCAGATGTAGGACTTCCCTTACCTACGGGTCCTCTGTTATTGTTACTCAGCGTTCTGTTTACCATGTGACAACATGTGGGTCTCCAGGGCCTTTGACCGGGCCAGTCAGAGAGGGGGCAGCACCCACGTTGTGTGTTATCCATCTGCAGGATGGAGAACGGAGGTGATCAGATGCACGCCCACCATCCCCCGCTGGGATGCTGAGCCTTTCTTTCCTCCTTGCCAGATCTCAGCGTTTGCTCATTCCAATTTTATTTTTCCAACAGATGATTGGTTTAAAGCGGCTTATGGGATACTCAGATCCAGGCAGACGACGAGATTCCCTGCAGCTGAGTGAGCCGGGTCCTCTCGTGTCCCTGTCTCCACAGGGTTGGGCAGGACAGACCGTCTGGAAGTCTCACTGACTGCCTCTTGCCTCTTGGTCCCTGAGTGTGTTCATTTTCACACCATTCTGCTCTCCGTCTTGGTTGTCTTGTTGTGGGCTAGCTCCCCCGGGCTGCAGTGACCAAGCGCCACGAAAGGCTTAAGACAACGGAGTACGTTATTTCATAGTCTGGAGGTCAGATGTTTGCAGGGCCATGTCCCGTGAGATGCCAGGGAGGGCAGTCTCCCAGCATCCTCTCAGCCTCCGGCGTTGTATCTTATGGGTTGTTGACGCTTCACACCTGGCCAGCTCCTCCCCACGCGTCTGTGCGTC
The DNA here is from genome assembly GCF_055505025.1 of Bos grunniens. Classification (NCBI taxonomy): domain Eukaryota; kingdom Metazoa; phylum Chordata; class Mammalia; order Artiodactyla; family Bovidae; genus Bos; species Bos grunniens. The sequence goes on along the minus strand of NC_141168.1, from coordinate 2,711,567 downwards.
TCTCCTCTTAGAACCACGCCAGTCTCTGGCTTAGGGCTCACCCCATGCCAGTGTGGCCTCATCTTCCCTAATTCCACCTGCAGAGAACCTAACTCCCACTAAGGCCCCATTTGCAGGTACTGGGCTGGTCTTGTTGTTCAGCCACTCAGTCGTGTCCAACTCTTTGCCACCCCATGGACTGCAGCACACCAGGCCTCCCTGTCCATCACCATCTCCTGGAGTTTACTCAAACTCATGTCCGTGGAGTCGGTGACGCCATCCATCTCATCCTCTGTCGTCCCTTCTCCTCTTGGACATGACTTTTGGCCCCCGCTGAGCCCACCAAAGATGGATTAAGTGTTGGCTCTTCAGTGAGAGGCCAGATTCTCTCCGCCCCGCAGGTGAACTCCTGGTCAGGACCGCCTGGGACCCTGTTTCCTGCTGGGGTGAGCGGAGGCAGTCAGGACCCTGGAACTGCAAGTTGGGCCACCGCAGCTCGTTGCTGCCTCCGTTTGTGGGGCGGAGGCTGCGTCACAGACGGCTCTCTGCCTGTGTCTGCAGTATCCCCCAGCTCCTCGTGTGCGTGCACGTGTTTGCAGATCTCGCTGGAGCCCCGGCAGCTGCTGTCATAGGTCAGAATCCGTCCTGAGAGCTGGCACCCGATCTGGCCATTCCAGCCCCCCCAAAGAAAAGCTGCAGCCCATGGTACCAGGGTCTTTAGTCACAAACATCTCTTTCGATTAACTTAGATGGGCTGATTCCAAGTTTCTTGCTCTCCCGCATTTCCGTCCGCCGCCCTTGGGTCTTGCATGCCATCCTTGCAAGACCCGCAGTCAGCCCGTGACCGGGCCCAGGAATGCCTCCATCACTTGCCCTCTGTGCCTCACGTCCATCTTTGGGGCCAGCTGTGGCCTCTCGCCCTCCATGGAGTCTGTCTATCTCCCAGTATCCCCACCGCGACTTGTGGACCCCAGAGCTCGCCACGTTCCACCCTCAGCGTTGAGCTGATGGCCCCTGTGTTGCTGCTCACAGCAGCTTTGGCTTCAGGGGTGGTGGTTTGCCTTGAATCACTGGGGAGCTATTTGTATCCTCAACACGTTTGCTAATTTCCAGAAGAGCCTTCAGGGTGTGAGTCTTATTCATCTCTGTTTAAGTCCAGCAGCTCCTGCTCAGAAGATGCTCAATAAATATTTGTCAATTGACAGATGTTTCTTATTAATTAGCCAGTTCGACTGGTGACGTGCTGTGAGATGCACTCTGGTGGACGCTGCTTAAAAAGTAACCCAAGAAGGCAAAGCGAGCAAAGAGCAACAACGGAAATCTCCACGTCAGGTCAGAGTCTGGGTACTTCCAAGGCCTCGGTCTTGCTTCGCTGTGATCGCAGAGGGGCTGCGGGGCGGCGGGTCTCCTCCTGTTCCCACACATAGCACCCCGGGCGCTGACCACAGCAGCCGCAGGGCCTCAGAGTGCAGCCCGAGTCAGGCCTGGTCTCTGCGGCCCGCAGGACTTGAGCCGGGGCGGGATCCCCGTCTGTGAAACGAGATGAACGCCCGGGTGGCAGGGCTCACTGGGCAGGTGACCGGTGCCTGGCAGTGCCTGGCCCCGAGTGGGCGATGAGCTGAACAAACGTGGTTTTGCGTAGACTGGTGGACACGGCCACTCGATTCTCGTTGCGGGGAACTGGGCGTCAAGCAATGCCACCTTTTCTCACCAGAGTGGGTCTACGCCAGGTGGCTTCTTCAGTCCGATGAAAAGGACACTGGACCCAACAGAATTTAGATCATATTCTTGCCTTCGTGGCTCCTTTTCCTCACCCTGCAGGTTCCCCTCAGTCTCAACACCACCTGGGCCCTGGTTGCATCCATGAAGGGTGTCTGGCAGGGGCCCAAAGGGGCCTCAGAGGGCCGTCCCAGGCGAGGATGTGTGAGCCCCACAGCGAAGCTCTGAGATCAGGGTGGACACCAGACAGGACCCCAGAGTGACTCACTCAGCCTCAGGCTTGGCCCCGGCTCTTCTGCTCAGGCGTGGAATGAGCTTGCACTTGGTGGCCCTGGATGCTACCTTTTCCACCGTGAAGCATGAGTGACTGGTGTGCCTGGGGCCTGCTGAACTCTGAACGACTTCCTTTTCCATGTAGGGAGCTTTCCCTCGTTTTCTGCGCTGACTCCCTCCTGCAGGATCTGGGATGTCCCTACCAGCATCTTATCCACAGGGAAGGGAGACTCCCGATTGGCGTGTCCCCTTGAGCGCTCCATGCTTGTTTCCATGGAGGGGAAGGTGGGGACAGCCTGGGGGAGGTGGGCCAGGGGCGGGGGGTGGTGCGGAGAGGGTGGGATGCCAAGAGAAACCTGAGGGCACGGGATCAAGTCAAACCCGACACCGCTCCTCCGGGCCTTTTCAGTGTGAGGACGGCTCACCCCAGAGTACACAAACCGACAGACTGCATCCCAGCTCTCCCTGTTTGAGCAGTGCCCAGACAAAGACTGCCCTCCGAGCCCTCCCTCGGGCCGGCCCCGTCCGCCATGGTAACCGCTGACTCCCTGGCCCTGGGAACCGGCCAAGTATGTGCCCGACTGCCCTGGATTCCCTTGCTTCTTCCCCGTCAGCGGATGGCACTGGGTGTTGTGCACGTGTGTTCTTTCTTGCCCTGATGTATTTATGCCCTAATTTTCTCGTGCTTTGTTTGGGGGAGGATGGGTGGGGTGGGAGGCTGTGGAGTGGCCAGGGGAATCTTTTGTATCAGATTGGCCAAGAATGTGTGTCCCTTGGGTTCTTGAAAGGCCACCGCCAAGACGCTGGGCAAGCCAGTGTTCCGCAGGACGCAGCTCTCGATGCGCTCGGAGCGACGTAGCACCTCACGCCAGTGTGATCACGTGGCATCCTGATTCCGCTATTAAGGAAGAAGTAGGTAAAAAGGCCACGGACACCTCAGGCAACAGTTGGTCAAAGGAGGCAGTAAAACGTGTCATTAGGCAAATCCAGTAAGGCGTGGCGGCAGCTTTCAGCCATCCAGCCGCATATCACCTCTGTAATTCACTGTGTTTCAACGAGGTCCGTCTTTTTATAATTTCCTGTTAAAAGCCACGGCAGAAGCACGATTCATTTTTAAATCTCTAACTCAGAGTGTTCAGACAGGCACAGCGTGGTTTCTTCCGGGTGAGGAGGGTGGGATCTTTCAAGGACAAGCCTGGAATTCTGTTAGCTTTAAGTCCACAGACCTGCGTCCAGAGGAATCTCTGAGTCTTAACGGTCTCTCTTCCCACTGAATGTCAGGTAGCTCCACCCCTTTAACAATTACACAGTTTTGCCCAAATCTGCTATAACAGGACAACTAATCTATCGGTCACCTTTCTCTGTAGAAATAATCAATTCTAATCAGTAATTGCTTTTGGGCAGTAGTTCAATTCTGCTGTCATCTTTTGGCTCATGGCATCACAGCATCATCCGAGTAGCTCTAAGGGCAAGAACACATTTCACGATGATGGTGTTCAAGGCCAGACAGCATTTATTCCTGTGCGTAACTATTAGGTTGGTATGCAGTGCCTGTGTCCACACTTTATTCTCCACTTCCACCGGGCAGAGATGTGCGTAGGAGTCTGTGTCTTCAGAATGTCAAACATCTGAGTCTCTGGGAGAGGTCATCTTTTCTTAGTTTTTGGAGAAAGATTTGGTGCCAGGTGAGCACAACCCGGGATTATTGAAGTGGATTTTCTGGGGAAGCTTTTATAAGATCTTAGATTCAGCATAGGAGGAGGGAACGGCGTTAAGTCAGAGGTGAACCAAGAATCTCATGCAAACAGTTTTCAAACCCCGACCCATATCCCTGTGGCTGAGTCATGCTGGAAGGGTGGAAGCCAGTGCTGGCAGGTTTGGCCGTGGGCAGCAACTTGAGGACCTCGGTCCCCGCCTCTGTGACCCATCCCCAGAACTTCTGTTTCCACATCCTCCCAGTGCTGGGCCCCCTCCCTTCCCCGGTCTAGGTGAGTCTTACTAATAAGTTTGGGCTGTTAGATGACTCAGTTATGGGATTTTCTGTGGTCTAACTTGGGCTTCCCTGATAGCTCAGTTGGTAAAGTATCTGCCTGCAATGCAGGAAACCCTGGTTTGATCCCTGGATCAGGAAGATCCCCTGGAGAGGGGATAGGCTACCTACTTCAGTATTTTTGGGCTTCCCTTGTGGCTCAGCTGGTAAAGAATCTGCCTGAAATGTGGGAGACCTGGGTTGGGAAGATTCCCCTGGAGAAGGGAACGGCTACCCACTCAAGTATTCTGGCCTGGAGAATTCCATGGACTGTACAGTCCACGGGGTTGCAAAGAGTCGGACACGACCCAGTCACTTTCACAACTTGGCTTTATAATTTCCCCAACTGGAGGTTTAAATATCCAGTATGTCTTATTTACTCAATAATATAGTCCTTGAGAAGTTGAGTTAAAAGGGGGCATATCTGTTCCTGACTGCCCTCTTGGGTTGTTGGTGGGGGTGGAGCTTGTAGATGAGCAGAGTGGGCTTAAACCAGCTGTAACTGCCACCTACTCCTCAGGGACTTTAAAAACTGTGACCATTTTCTTGAGTTTTTTTCTCTCTCTCTCTAGTGTAGGTTTTGTAGGAGAGAAACACGGAATTTGCTCCTAGTGCAAAGTTTTCCAAAATATATGTTATAAAGAAATAAAAACCCTATTAAAATATTTATAAATCTAAACAACCCCAGAAGCCACACACACAATTAAGCCTTTCAACCTTCTATTCTGAAAGCCAGATAAATCATCATTCAGAGAGTGAAGATGAAAAATCAAAACACACACAGAGTGCTCAGACGGCTGCCATAAAAGAAGGCTCGGAATGCGGTCTAGAAAATTACCCTCGTTTCTGATCCATGCACGGTGCACAGACATCCCAGGAAATCTTTGAGTTTCTGACTCATCAAAAAAAAAAAAAAAGCTTGTGTGATGTCATCTTTGGAGAGCATCACTGAAGTTTAAGGACTCTAGCAGGAAAATGGGAAATCTGATTCAACCCCTGACATTATAGATGGGGAAACTGAGGTTCATCGAACTCAAGTCCCTTGCTCCTGTCAAAGGGTGGAGAGTTTACAAAGCCAGGGCTAGAGCAGGCCCTTCCCACCCTTAGATCAGGCCCCGCTTTCATGTCCGTCTCATCCCAGAGATTCAGAGTCCAGCCTGTGAACCAGCCCTGGAGCCCAAGAACCACACATCTTATTCTTCAGGTGTAGGAGACACTGGAAAAAGCTTGTTCACCGGTTCATCTCCTACCGTGTATCCACACTTCTGCTTAGTCATTCATTTCACTGACATGCACTTGACTCCTAGGAGGTGCTAACACGGGCTCAGAAGTCCTTTCCTACAAACTCAGGAACCATCTGCTGACATCACGTTCAGTCTGCGGAAGAGATGTGATCGTGGAAACTGCTAAGGCTCGTCCCAGAGTCAAGGGCAAGGGCTGCTACCCCTGGAAATGAAGCCCTGGGGTTTCACACCTGCTTCTGCCCCTGGGGTTGGCATTAATTTCTCAGGCAGGGGCCTCCTGGTAGTGTCAGTTTGGAGACCACATCCGTCCATCTATGGCTGGGCTGGGGGGGGGTGTCTCCCTTTTCCCTTGGGGCGGTGGGGGTGGGGTTCAGTTCCTGACACCAAATCCTGGCTAGAGTTTCTTTACTTCTCCAAATTGAGGGGTAGGGTTTCCGCAGCTGCCTCCCAGTTTCTTCCCTGCAGGAGAGGCCCTTCCGCGTGGCTCTCCTGTCTATCACAGGGGCCACTAAAGCCAGCTCCCAGGGTCCACAGCAGGTCTGACTGCCCCCCTAGGGCTGTGGCAACGTCGGTTTCTAAGAGTAAGGATCTTAGCGTTTGCTCTGTAGCTGCTGGAAAATTCCTCTTTCCAGGTATGTTTCAGCACCTTGGAACGGGGATGTTGCTGAGCACGTGCGCGGTGTGCTTGTCGCAGGTCCTGAGGCCCCAGCCTGGCTCAGTCCGAGGTGCTGGCAAGACCCTGCCCACTTCCTCGCCAGGCAGCTCTGCGAGCGGCGGCAGCTCCTAGCAGCCCCTGCTTTCCTGGCTCGCCGCCCGCCCCTCCCCCGCGCCGGGCGCTGGCTGTGTGCAGGTGCAGGCTGTCTGGATCCGCAGGCTGCGCGGGCCGCTAGTGGCGGGTGGGGGGCGGGGAGCCCTTTGATTGACAGCCTCGCCCGGTGGGCGTGAGGCTGAGGACGGCCCTCACAGCTGGAGGGGCCTCGGTGATGTGGGTGGCGACGGCGCCTCTTCCGTTTGGTCTTCTCGGTCGAGGCTGTCTGGACTCCCGGGGAGGGTGTCACCTGGTGACCTCCGGCTTGTGGGGCGCGTGGCGGGTGCCTGGAAAGTGCTCACCTCGGCTGCCGGATGCCACGTCTCCTCCAGGATGCGAAGGGGTCCAGCCTGGGTCCCCGTCCGTCTGCTGCCTTCCTTTGAGGCAGTGGCCCGGGCAGGGCCGGAGCAGGGCGGAGAGGTGCGAGAGGGGGCCGGGCCACGACCCCCGAAGGGCATCGGCAGTCGGGGAGCCCCGGTGCCGGTCCGCGGTAGCCTCTGGCCTCCCTCCTGGGCGCTCATCACTGGGAAGGACCGATGACAGCGTGACGGGGAGAAACGCCCCCCAGGAGAGGGCCCGGCTCAGCCTGGCCCGCCCCGCCCCTCCGGCCGGGCGTGCGGAGGGGAGGGGAGGGGAGGGCACCGCCGGCCGGAGGGAGGGAGGTCGTCCGGCTGCGGATGAGGGTCCCGCCCAGTCCTCCGTGCGGGGCCAGGGTCGCTGTCCATGGTTCTGTCGTTCAGCGTTCTCCGCAGGCTCCCCCTGTGCCGCTGTGAAGGCGCTTCTAGACTAGGTTGGGCGTTGGGGGAACTGAGGGGGCCCGTGTTCATCACGTAAGGCCGGGGATTCCACGAGTGAGACGCAGCTCTGCAGTGAGGCCGAGGGGAGGGCCTGAAAAAGCAGGGGGCTCGAGAGAGGGGGCCTCTGAGCTGCATGACCCCGGGGCAGGGGGCTCCGCTACTCTGGGACCCTGGGTGGGGGGGAGCTCCTGTGGGTGCACGTGCACAGGAAACGGGGTCAGGGGCTCCCCGGGAGCCAGGAGCCGCGGGGAGGACGCTGTCTAAACAGGGCTGGATTTAACGTCTTCTTTTTCAAGTGCCTTTTGGGTTCCAGGCAGGAAGGGGCGGGGGAGGAGAGGAGGCTTGGCCCAGGCCCCCAGGCCTTCCCTGGAGACTGCCCTGAGTCACTGCGGAAGCAGCACCCAGATAGCAAGTGCCCCGTGTGCAGGGGCGAGGGCATCCGTGCTCTAGAGGACACGGGCCCCCAGCTTCTCAGAACTCCTCCTCTATTTGATGGAACCTTCCCAGCAATCTATAGGGGAGGCACTGACAGTCCTGGGGGCTTCCCTTGGGGCTCAGACTGTAAAGAATCCGCCTGCAATGCAGGAGACCTGGGTTCAATCCCTGAGTTGGGAAGACCCCTTGGAGAAGGGATTGGCAACCCACTTCCGTGTTCTTGCCTGGAGAATCCCATGGACAGAGGAGCCCGACAGGCAGCATCCACGGGGTTGCAGAGAGTTGGACACGACTGAGCGACGAACGCACACACACCAACAGTCCCATGTTACAGAGGAGCAAACGCAGCCCTCGAGGACGGCACACCGGGTCGGGAGGTGTTTGTCTGTGGCGGGGGTGTCCTTCCAGGCGTGGAGCGGGTGTCGCTCTGCACGCTGGCATGGTCCCTAGCCTTGCAACCCCTGAGCCTCCAAGAGACCTCACAGGGCCCCACCCCGCAGCCTGAAACCTCACAGACGCCCACTGTCAGGAAGACTGGACAGTTGTCAACGCGCTCTTCACTATTCCTCCAAGGAATTAGAAGGCCTCCAGGCCCCTCCCTTGTAGCTCTCGTAACCCACGGCCAGGGACACCAGGGAACAACCCAGCAAGGCCTTTCACAAATGCACTAACTGTAGGGAGGACTCCTGCAAACAGACACCTAGACGGAACCCATCTTACATGGCAGCTTCACTTATTCAGAACACACCCAGTAACCAGAAGAAGAGTGAAAAGGCCCCTGTGTGTGCTCCATCACTCAGCTGTGTCCAACTCTTAACGACCCCAAGACTGTAGCCCACCAGGCTCCTCTGTATATGGGATTCTCCAGGCGAGAATACTGGAGTGGGTTGCCATGCCCTCCACCAGGGGATCTTCCTGACCCAGGGATCGAACCTGCATCTCTCAGGTCTCCTGCATTGGCAGGTGAGCTCTTTACCACTAAAAAGGACTCTGGATGCCCAGATAGATGTACTAGGTCCATACCCATCCCGTCCAGACCCTCACCTGCAATCTTCATGCTCTTGAGAAATTTATAACTTGGTTTTCTGGTTATGAGCATCCGGCATTTTTAGAAATAAAACATCCAAGACAGAAGAGAGCTTCCTACAGGTTGGCATCGCTAGAGCCCAGATGAAATGAGGGAAGAGACAGGAAAATGAACTACCCTGGGCCAGGCTCAGGGGCTCCAGGAGCCAGTGGCCGGGTGCCTGGGGGAGCTGGCAGCCGGAAGCACTGGGCAGGGTTCAACTTCTGCAGAAGGCAGTAACTCAAGCTCATGGAGCAGGTGGATTTTGTTCAGTTTGAAGTTTAATAAAGTGGAGAGATGGTGCAACATTTCTCCAGAGACATTCTGGTCCAATGTGAAGAGCAGGCTAACTGGGATGACAGTTAGCCCTGGATTCCTGGAAGGCTGCCCCCTGGGAGGGTGGGCACTTGCGTCTCAGCTGAGTGGTGACCCCCCCACCCTTGGGAACTTGGCTGCCCTCGGGCCAGTGGGGACAGGTTGGAGATTGACCTCCACTCTGGAGACGGTGGCAGCCTGAGCCGGGCAGGAGCTTTGCTGTTGGGGGTGGGGACAGTGTGTCTGTTCCCTAGGACTGGTGGCAGTGGTGGCGGGGCTGTCCTCAAGCCCACGGCAGGAACTGACTGGAGCTTTTCTCACTCTAGGAGGCTGGTTTTTAAACTGCTTTGTTAAGCTTCCCTGGTGGCTCAAATGGTAAAGAATCTGCCTGCAATGCCAGAGACCTGGGTTCAATCCCTGGGTTGGGAAGATCCCCTGGGGAAATGGCAACCTGCTCCAGTATTTTTGCCTGGAGAATTTCATGGACAGAGGAGACTGGCGGGCTACAGTCCATGGGGTCACAAAGAGTCAGACACGACTAAGTGACTAACTTTGACTTTGTAGAGATGGAATTCACAGACCCTACAACTCATCTGTTTAAAGTGTGATTCAGTGGTTTCTAGAATAATCAAAGATATGTGCAGCCATCACCCCAGTTTAGAACATTTTCACGACCTTCAAAGGCAGCCTTTAGTTACAGCTCTTCTGCCTCTTCACTGCCCGTCCCCTCAGCCCGGCCCAAGGCCGACCTGCTCTCTGCTCTATCACGGTCCCTGTGCTGGACGTTCAGGGCGACAGGACGCGTGGCCTTCCGTGACTGGCTTTTCCGCACAGCGTGACGTTTCCAAGGTTCATCCGTGTTGTAGCCTGTGTCCGTGCGTCACGCCTTTTTTTAATAGTAGAAATATATGTCCTTGTATGAAAAGGGCATGTTTGTTTATCCCTTCTTTCATCTCCCCCTGCCCCAGACATGCAGAATCGTGTTGTCAGCTGCCCCCATCGCGTTGTAGATGACGTGCCCAGGGCTCGATTATTCTGTGGCTGCGAGTTTGCACCTTTTGCTCACCTTCACCTGTTTCGTCCCCCTTCCCCGTCCCTGCCTCTGGTCACCACCAGTCTGTTCTCTGCCTTTATGAGTTTGGAGTGTGTGTGTTTAGAGAAGGCATGTCAGATCGTACAGGGTTGGTCTTGCTCTGTCTGACTTATTTACCTTAGCAAAATGCCCTCAAGCTCCACCTGTGTTGTTGCAAATGGCGGGATTTCCTTCTTTTTATGGCTGAATAATCTACCACTGCTAAGTGTAATGTGAAACTATCATGCGTGGATATAGGCCGTTTTTCTTTATCCACTCCTCTGTCAGTGGACACCTGGGTTCTTTCCATGTCTCTGCTACTATAAATAATGCTTCAACAAACATGGGGATTCAGATATCTTTTTACGATGCTGATTTTTCCTCAGATAAATACCCAGAAACAGAATTGCTTGATCAAATGGCAGTTCTATTTTTTTTTTTGAGGAACCTCCATACTGTTTTCTATAGTGGCTGTACCAATTTCCATTCTCCCCAACAGTGTACCAGGGCTCCCTTTTCTCCACGTCCTCTCCAACTCTTGTGGTCTCTTGTCTTTTTGACGACAACCATCCTAACAGACATGAGTTCGTCTCTCACTGTGGTTCTGATCTGCGTTTCCCTGGTGATGAGTGGTGTTGAGCATCTTTTCGTGTACTTGTTGGCCACCTGTGTGTCTTCTTTGGACAAATGTCTATTCAGGTCCTCTGTCCATTTTTTAATCATATTATTATTTGATATTGAGTGGTATGTGTTCTTTATATATTTTGGATATCAACTCCTTATCAGATATATGATTTGCAAATTTTTTTCTTATTCAGTAATTTGCTTTTTAATTTTGTTGATGGTTTCCTTTGCTGCACAGATGTTTAGTTTGATGTAAACCCACTTGTTTATTTTTGCTTCTGTTGCCTTTGATTTTGGAGTCAAATCCAAAAAATCATTGCCAAGACCCACATCAGGGAGTTTGCCTCATTTTTACTTCTAGGAGTTTTATGGTTTTGGATCTTACAGTCAAGTCTTTAACCCATTTTGAGTTGATTTTTGTGAGTGGAGTAAGATAGTAATTTCTTTCACATGTGGCTGGCCAGGTTTTCCAAATCTATGTATTGAAGAGACTATCCTTTGACCACTGAATATTCTTAGTGCTCTTGTCAAATATTCCTTGACCATATACGCAGGACTTTATTTCTAGGCTGTGTATTATCTTCTGTGGGTCTACGTGTCTATTTTTATGCCGGTATCGTACTGTTCTGATAACCACAGTTTTGTCGTACAGCTTGAAATCAGGAAATGTGATGCCTCTTCATTCATTTTCAGTATTGTTTTAGCTATTTGGGATCTTTTGTGGTTTCCTACAAATTTTAGAATTGTTTTTTCTACTTTCGTGAAAAATGCCATTAGAATTTTGATAGGGATTGCACTGAATCTATAGATGGCTTTGGGCAGTATAGACAGTTTAATAATATTAATATCTCCAATCCGTGAACATAGGATACTGCTCCATTTATTTGTGTCATCTTCAATTTCTTTCATCAATATCAGACAAATTTCAATGTACAGGTCTTTCACCTCCTTGGTTAAATTTCTTCCTAGATATTTTATTCTTTTTATGAAACTGTAAATAGGATTATTTTCTTGATTTCTCTTTCTGATAGTACATTGTTCAGTTCAGTTCAGTTGCTCAGTCATGTCCAACTCTTTGCGATCCTATGGACTGCTGCACGCCAGGCCTTCCTGTCCATCACCAACTCCCAGAGCCTGCTCAAACTCATGTCCATCGAGTTGGTGATGCCATCCAACCATCTCATCCTCTGTCGTCCCCTTCTCCTCTTGCCTTCAGTCTTTCCCAACATCAGGGTCTTTTCCAGTGAGTTAGTTCTTTGCATCAGGTGGCCAAAGTGTTGGAGCTTCAGCTTCAGCATCAGTCCTTCCAGTGAATATTCAGGACTGATTTCCTTTAGGATGGACTGGTTGGATCTCCTTGCAGTCCAAGGGACTCTCAGGAGTCTTCTCCAACACCGCAGTTCAAAAGCATCAGTTATTTGGTTCTCAGCTTTCCAGTCCAACTCTCACATCCATACATGACCACTGGAAAAACCACACCTTTGACTAGACGGACCTTTATTGGCAAAGTAATGTCTCTACTTTTTAATGTGCTGTCTAGATTGGTAATAACTTTTCTTCCAAGGAGCAAGCGCCTTTTAATTTCATGGCTGCAGTCACCATCTGCAGTGATTTTGGAGCCCAAGTAAATAAAGTCTGACACTGTTTCCATTGTTTCCCCATTTATTTGCCATGAAGTGATGGGAGCGGATGCCATGATCTTCGTTTTCTGAATGTTGAGTTTCAAGCCAACTTTTTCACTCTCCTTTTTCCCTTTCATCAAGAGGCTCTTTAGTTCCTCTTCACTTTCTGCCTTAAAGATGGTGTCATCTGCGTGTCTGAGGTTATTGATATTTCTCCCTGCAATCTTGATTCCAGCCTGTGCTTCATCCAGCCTGGCATTTTGCATGATGTACTCTGCATATAAGTTAAATAAGCAGGGTGACAATATACAGCCTTGACGTACTCCTTTCCCAGTTTGGAACCAGTCCGTTGTTCCATGTTTGGTTCTAACTGTTGCTTCCTCACCTGCATACAGATTTCTCAGGAGGCAGGTAAGGTGGTCTGGTATTCCCATCTCTTGAAGAATGTCCTACAGTTTGCTGTGATCTGCACAGTCAAAGGCTTTAGCTTAGCTGATTAAGCAGAAATAGATGTTCTTCTGGAATTCTCTTGCTTTTTCTATGATCCAACAGATGTTGGCACTTTGATCTCTGATTCCTCTGCCTTTTCTAAATCCAGCTTGAACATCTTGAAGTTCACAGTTCACGTACTGTTGAAGCCTGGCTTGGAGAATTTTGAGCATTACTTTGCTAGCATGTGAGATGAGCGCAATTGTGCAGTACTTTGAGCATTCTTTGGCATTGCCTTTCTTTGGGATTGGAAAGAAAACTGATCTTTCTCAGTCCTGTGGCCACTGCTGAGTTTTCCAGATTTGCTGGCATATTGAGTGCAGCACTTTCACAGCATCATCTTCTAGGATTTGAAATAGCTCAGCTGGAACTCCATCACCTTCATTAGCTTTATTCATAGTGATTCTTCCTAAGGCCCACTTGGCTTTGCACTCCAGGATGTCTGGCTATAGGTGAGTGACCACACCATCACGGTTATCTGGGTCATGAAGATCTTTTTTTGTACAGTTCTTCTGTGTAGTCTTGGCACCTCTTCTTAATATCTTCTGCTTCTGTTAGGTCCATACCATTTCTGTCCCTTATGGAGCTCACCTTCGCATGAAATGTTCCCTTGGTATCTCTAATTTTCTTGAAGAGATATCTAGTCTTTCCCATTCTATCATTCTCCTCTATTTCTTTGCACTGATCAATGAGGAAGGTTTTCTTATCTCTCCTTGCTATTTGTTGGAACTCTGCATTCAGATGGGTATATCTTTCCTTTTCTCCTTTGCCTTTCACTTCTCTTCTTTTTCTCAGCTATTTGTAAGGCCTCCTCAGACAACCATTGTTGTACATTTTTAGAAATACACCTAACTTTTGCATATTAATTTTGTATCCTTCAGCTTTACTGAATCCATTTAATCATTGTCATATATATTTTTTTGGTGGAGTCTTTAAGATTTTCCCTGTGTAGTGTCATGTCATGTACAAACGAGACACTTTTACTTTTTCTTTTCTCGTTTGGAGGGCTTTATTCCTTTTCCTTGTGCAGTCGCTCTAGCTAGCACTTCCAGTGCTGTATAGTATAAAAATGGAGAGAGTGGGCATCCTGTCTTGTTCCTGATCTTAGCGTGGAAGTTTAGCTAGGAGCTTTTCACCTTTGAGCATGAGGTTGGCTGTGGGCTTTTCTTACATGGCCTTTCGTATGTTGAGGTAGGTTCCCTCTATGCCTGCTTTGTTGAGAGCTTTTGCTTTTGGCTAGAGGTGCTGCCATTACCATTTGTGGACTGGTCTCTGGGTGGATGTGTGCTCCCAGAGAGGGTTCATCAGAGCCTGGTCAGGAGACAGAGGCCAGGGGTGAGGACTTGCTCAGAGGCCAGGAGGGGCTAGCTCCCTGCTCTGCCCCAAGCCTGTGGTCACTCTCAGGGTTACCCTCGTGAGAGCTGATCCGCAGGTGTATTCTCTGAAGACAGTGAGTGTCTGAGCTCCTGGCCCCACAAAGGTGTTTGAGTTCTTTCCTATAATCCTTATAATTCTTATGTATCCTGTCATCAATGGTATATGAACTCGTCTGTGCAGAAATCACTCCTGCATGGACTCTCCTGTGATTCTGCGGGTACAGTGACCTAAGAGAACAGACGCTGCAGTGAGGAAATGCAGAGTCAGCTCAGTCCTAGGCTCGGAATGGGTGTCAGGGCCCGCTGCCTCGGTTCCTGATCCTGAAGACATCGGGGTGCACCTGCCGAGATGTCTCTGAGGTCCCCAGCCCTGGCATCTATGGGTGTAGCCAACCTTGTTGACAGAGTGAGGTGCACGCAGGGTCCACCCTGCTTCTCTAGGGGCCTCTGCTGCCCCCGCAGAAAGCCAAAGTCCTTGGACTCGGTTGTCCGGTCAGAGTCTGGGCTCCTGTCTGGAGAGCCGGCAAGGGCCCTGGCCACTAGTGGCTGGATGCTGGCCGCCCGGCTTCCTGTCCCCTAGGCATGGTGCTGTCCATGTCCTGTGTGAGATGTAAACCCTGTCCAGGGAGGAGATGCCACAGCCCCGCTGGGTGTACAGCACTCCTGGAATGGGCGGGGTCTCTTAGGAACTTGGTCTTGGAGGGTTGTAAGCTTTCCTACTCTGCCGATGTCTTCTTTTGTATTTTTTAGTATTTATTTATGTATTTGGCTGCATCGGGTCTTAGTGGTGGAATGTGGCGTTCCGTCGTGGCGTACTGACTCTCCAGCTATCGTGTGTAGGCTTCGTTAGTCCGCAGCTTGTGGGATCTTAGTTCCCTGACCAGGGATTGAATCTGCGCCCCCTGCATTGTAAGCAGGGAGTCTTAACCACTGGACCACCACAGAGGTCCCTATGTCTTCTGAATCCCACCTGTCTATCCCCCTAACCCCAGCTCCTACTACTGTTCTAGGTAAGCAAAGGTGTTTAATAAACACTTGTAAACTGCTTGAAGAATTAAGCGGTGTTCTCAGAGCTCCCTGGATTCAGACATCACTGGAAAGCAATTGAAGTTGTTCACATGCCTTGGGCTCTTAGCCAGGATGGCTGTGACCTGGCCGCAATCTACTCGTCATGCTGAGGACACATTCCCCACTTCACACTGCCTCCCTGGGCCTCGCCTGGCCAAGGCTCTGAGTCACTGCACGTTTGTGACGATGGCCCTTTTAACCAAGAGAGACCCAACTACGGAGCCAGGTTTGTGCAAGAATCTATGTCTGCTGATCATTCATATAAGGGCTTTCCTCGTTCTTGCCTTTCATTAAGAATGACAGTCCAGAACTTCTCCGGGTCTAGAGACAGAGCCGTCACTAGGGCACGGAGACCACCCCCCGCCCCCCAACTCCTCTGCTCTAAGAAGGCATCTGTTCTGACTCCTCTTGAGCCAGGACTTGGGAAAATCACTTGTCCGGAGTTTCTTAGTGGTGAAGAGGGAAGATGCACCTCTGTTATCCTGAGGGTCTGCACTGAGTTGGGCTTGGGGGTGGATGTGAAGTGATGATGTTGAGATCCGGCCAGAAAAGAGGTCCATCTGGCCGTCATTCTGATTGTCCCACGACCAGCTCGTTTGCTTCTGCTGGGCGTTGTCTTGGTGCGAGTACACCCAGCATTGTTCCACTCATCCTGCGTCGTCCGCAGTGGAGTGGACGTTCTTTCAAAGACAGCGTCAAGGGCTTCCAGTTGTTAGGAGGTGAGACAGCAAACTGTAGTCTGAGAAGCTTCAGCAACACTTCTGCGAGAGCACCTTGGTTCTGTGAACCTAATGGAGGGGTCCGAGAGAAAGCTAGAGGAACTTTGGTTGTTTGCTGAAGTGTTGGCTGTAAGGAACTTCCCTGGTGGCTTGGACAGTAAGGAATCTGCCTGCAATGCAGGAGACCTGGGTTCAATCTCTGGGTTGGGAAGATCCCTGGAGAAGACAATGGCAACCCACTGCAGTATTCTTGCCTGGAGAATCCCGTGGGCAGAGGAGCCTGGCGGGTTACAGTCCATACAAAGAGCCTGGCGGGTTATAGTCCGTGCAAAGAGTCAGACACGACTGAGCGACTATCACTTTCACTTTTTAACTGTAACAGAGGCTTCAAGTTCAATGAACTGAATTAGGAAAAAATATATAAGTTACTGGGTGTAATGCCCTTGATGTCCCATGACATTTTCTTTAAATTTTGGCACCCCCCCCACCTCCGTAAAGTGCATTAAGATGGCAAAAAACACATAAACACATAAAACAGAGGTATTAAGTGTGGACATTTTCAAGAAGAATTACGTTTTTACACTGACTTATTTTTTGTGGACATGGATGCTTATGGTTGTGATTATCCACCGAAACACTGAGAAAGTCAAATTGAATAAAACCTTTTTTGTGATTGCCCTAGAAAGACAAATGCTTCTTGATAGTCTTAAAAAACTGCTGTGTCTTTCTAGAAGAGAGCTGGAAATCCTGCTCTTTGGTGGAGAGGCCAGACCGCCTCCCAGGTGAAAGACTTGAATCTCAGTGTCCCCAAGAAGGGGGCCGAGGATTTAGGGTCAGACACACGAGTTCATTTCCCTGGAACACTGGGAGCCAAGCTCGAAGGCACGGAGTGGATGCTTTACTCTGAAATGACAGTGGAGAGACGGGAAAGCAGCCCAGCGACTCAGAGCTCTCTGTAGTCAGCAGCTCTTCTGGACGAAGCTATGCAAATATGCTCAGCCGGCTGTTTAATTGTGACGCTCCTTGGGGCTCTGGCAGTCTCAGAACCACTGACTCGGGAAAATTCCTGACTTTCGGGGCCCGGAAGTCTCAGGAGGGTGCAGCCTGTCAGGCGCGGGGTACAGCGTGGGGCCTGCTCTGCAGGTTCACGCCGTCAGCAGCGGCAGGACGGCTGCCATGACTGCACCCATCTGCTGTCAAAGAGGAAGTCTTATCTTCACTCACTAAATACACAAGGGCTGGGATTTCCACTTGGCAAATGCTGCTGTTTACCTGAAGGCTGCTTCTCTCTGAACTCAGGTAAAGTTCATCCGCAGCTGTTCCCAGAGACGGGCCGCCCGCCGATGCCCACGACTATGCCCTCAGCGGGAGGAGGCTCCTGCCCGGCCTGGACGAGGACGGTCAGCCTTCTGACGGAGGAGGGTCAGCCGTCTGATGGAGGAGGGCCCTGGGACCTCGCCTCGGGGAGGCCAGACCTCCACCCTCTCTCCGTCTTTGTAGATTCTGGAGCCCGAGTCCCTGCTGGGCTTGTAAAGCCGGGCGTTTATTGGAGTTCGTGACGAGGTTTCCCCTCGGCATCACAGACTGTTTAATTGCATTTCTCACAGATGCGCCTTTCAGCCAAGTTCGGGTAGGCTGTATTTTAAGTAGAGCTGAGATAAGTAATGCAGATTTCTAAAACATACCTGAACGCAGATTTTTGAGATTTTTGTTTTATGTTGGCGTGTAGTTGATTTACAGCGCCACGGTAGTCTCCCATTAGCTCTCGGAAAAGACGGGCGACGAGGTGCCTGTAAGCTGTGAGATCTCCAGCCACTTACCTGTGAGTCTGTTAACCCGACAAGGCCTCAGAACAAGGCGTGTCACACCCACATGTGTACACACACACACGCACGCACATGCAAACCCTGGCAAGGAACAACACGCACTTCCCTCAGCCAACACACAGGCCCACATACACCCCGTGCAGGCTTCTCCCCCAGGGCCGGGCCTCGGGACGCCGAGCCCTCAGGCAGTCTGAGCCTGTGGACGCCCGCTCACTGCCTGGATTTGCCTTCTAGCGTCTCTGGCTGTGGTGAAAAAGGAAATTCTCTTAGAGGACAAGCACTGGTCACTTCTGAGGACTTCTGGAAAATGTGCTTCAGCTTCTGAGCAGCTGTGGTGTGGATGTCTGGTGGGGGCGGGGCAGGTTTGCGGCAGGGGCGGGGCAGGGCCCATGGTGGGGGCGGGGCAGGGGCCCATGGCAGGGGCGGGGCAGGTCTATGGTGGGGGCGGGACAGGGCCCATGGTGGGAGCGGGACAGGTCTATGGTGGGGGCGGGACAGGGCCCATGGCGGGGGCGGGGGGGCTGGTCTATGGTGGGGGGCGGGACAGGGCCCATGGCGGGGGCGGGGCAGGTCTATGATGGGGGGCGGGGCAGGGCCCATGGTGGGGGCGGGGGCTGGTCTATGGTGGGGGCGGGGCAGGGCCCATGGTGGGGGCGGGGCAGGGCCCATGGTGGGGGCGGGGCAGGTCTATGGTGGGGGGCGGGGCAGGGCCCATGGCGGGGGCGGGGGGGCTGGTCTATGGTGGGGGCGGGGCAGGTCTATGGTGGGGGGTGGGGCAGGGCCCATGGGGGTGGAGTCGGGTGGGTGGGTAGAAGCCCTGCCCTGTGTCTTAAGGTCCGGGTCTTGTTCTCCTTGTTTGAGGCAGGGGGCCAGAGGCTCAGGAATGGGACTGAGTCACACAGTCCCCTGTTGGCCCAAGAGTCGTCTTTGGTCTTCCCTTGGGCTACTCTCACTTTGAAAATTTCTGCCCTTCTTGATCAAGTACTGCACGCAGTTATCTCGTTTTCAGTCTTAAGTCAGATCAGCACTGCTAGCTTCTGGGTGGAATTTGGATTTTTGCCTGCTTGGCCTTGCTTCATTTCGGACAGTTCCTGACTTGGGAACCAGGCCCACCCGCCCTGCCAAGGTTTGCCAACAGGGATGCGCTGGAGGCGGGCGGGGCCTGGCATCCCTGCCCAGGTTGTGCCTGGGTGTGCGGCATCTCCGCTGCAGAGGCCAGCTTGTCCTCAGGACAGCGTTAAGCTGTGTTGGCCCTCACTCCTCTCTGTGAGGCTTGCACTGCCCTTGGTTCCCTGCCGGCCCCAGGGCGGGTGACGCACCGCCCCAGAGAAAAGCCAGCCCCACTGTCAACGCCTGCCTGTGTGCCCTGGAGGTCTCAGCCCGGCGGGCACCCACCCTCATGGGCACGTGCCGTCCTTTCAGTTTTGAGAAAAAACATTTATTTTTATTCCTGCAGGAGCTTCACCTTGAAACTGAAAGAGTGGCTCCCATCCGCATCTACAGATTCCTGCTGCCCCATCCCGGTTAAGACTCCGTCTCGTGGGAGGACAAGCAGCCGGACAATTTATTACCGTCATTTCTACGTCCATTCCGCTTTCCATTTTGATATTAAATTATCTGCCATAAAGTGGGAGGAATTATGGTCTGTGGGCCTTTCCCTTCTCCCTGCTCTTTATGTGGACAGGCTGCTGGGAAGAATGCCCCTTCTCAACCAGAGGATGTGGCGGGTCAGGAAGTCGGAGGGTCACACCTCGGAGCCACTTTCTGCTTCTCCATCGGCCAGTATTTGCCTCATGTCTGCCCGGAGGAGGTGTAGGGGTGGATGGCTCTTTGTGTGGACCACACGAAGCTTCCAGTCTATTCCAGGAACATAGGAGACGGGCATGCTGAGCAGCAATGCTGTCGGGGGTGGAAGGACCTCTAGCAGCTGGGATGTGGGGACAGGTGTCCCAGAGCCCTGGGCGGGGTTTCCCAGAAAGATGGTCAGCACAGCCCCGAGCTGGGCGGCGGCCAGAGTGGGAGGAGGATGCTGGAAGCCGGGGCGTGAGCCTGGAGCCCTAGCCAGAGGACCCCCAGGCTGAACAGACAAGCGATCGCCCCAGGCTTGCACCAGGAAGACGGAGGGCCAGGAACCTCTCATCGTGGACCCACTGCTTTGAATCTCACTCAAGAGGTGAGGCTGACGACGTGAGATGTCCTTGGAGGTGAGGACTTTGGAGTTTATCCGGAGGGCCTGCTCACAGCCACCCCGAAAGGGGCTGTCACGCACGGGCCCCCTCCCAGGTCGCAGCTGTGCAGGGGTGGACTTGGGGCCCCTGGAGCTCAGAGGAGCCGTGGGAGTGCTGTTCTTTGTCCCCGACATGCGGGCTCTGTCTTACACGCACGGGGGCTGGAGGTCTTTTGGGTCCCCGATGACAGAATGTTGGGCAGAAGGTACTACAATGTCTCTGCTTAGTTCGGAGGCCTCTTTCTTTTGGGCAGGGGGCTTTGGGGGGCTTCCCCTCCCCCACATCCAGACACTGCCCAGGTCCTGGAGCAAGTTTAGGGCGTCCAGAAGTAACCGTCCACTGGCAGTGGGTGAGGACGGCCCCCAGTTGCCACCTCAGGCTTGGCAGAGGTCACTCTCTCTTTCAGGACGGCACCAGGCCATCTGGGTCAGCAGGAGGGTGTTGGTCCCGGAGCCACCTTGGCCTTGGGCCGGTTATTTCGGTACCAGTGTCAGGGTTCTTGTGGGGGTTAAAGTGATCCCAAAAACCTCTTAGCTGAGGGCCTTGAGTGTTAGCCCTCAATAGGTAGGTGTTAGTTATAATTCTTCAGTTCTTAAAGCACCTCTGAGATAGTTTTTATTATCCTATTTTATAGATGAGGACAATGGGGCTCAAAGAGGTGAAGTGATCTCCCCAAGGTCACACAGCTGGGGATCTGTGTTTGGGTCCCTGACGCTCGGCAGTCTTGGCCTTGTTTCCAGGCTCCTCTGTGCATTCTGTATGCTGGCACCTCTTTCTGAGCATCTGAGCAGCCCAGCCTGGTGCTCCTTGCCCCTCCCTCCGGGCTCCTCTCCTCCTTTGCTGTCCCTGGGGACCACCGATCTGTGGTTTGAGGTCTTTGCTGTTGATTCTGAGTATGGGTCCCTTCTGTCTCACTGGCTCAGCTTCCTCCTGGATGAACTGGAAGTGGCCACAGGGGCTGATTCCTGGGTCGCCGAATGGTCACACGATGTTAGCGTCCAAGGATGGAGCCCAAGGTGAGGGGGACCCTGGGCTTGCAGGTGCCTCCTTGCGGGCACTCAGGATGGGAGGGAGGGCTCCAGGAAACATGGAGGATTTGAAGGCTCGACTTTCAGGCAGCCTCACCAAGGGAGGTCTAACTGGTCAGTGTGCTTCCAGCAGGACTGAAGCAGCTCGTCACCAGAGACTGCAGGGCCCCTGGGGTGCCTGGAGCCCGTTGTACACAGCTGTGCAGGCCTCTGAGGCCCTGAGACCTAGGGCTCCTCTCTCCCGGGGCAGGGAGGAATCCAGGAGGAGACAGAGCGTTTTAAATGACCTCATCTGCTACCCACTCTCAGGCTCCAAAGACAAAGCTGACGTCAGCTCATATTTGCAATCATTTTTCCTCTTTCCTGCAAAACGGCCCCTGCTGCTGGGAGAGCATTTGGCAGCTGGCCCCGTTGTGGGCTTGCCAAGGCACAGTTCCATCCCTGGGAACATTTCTCAAGTGCCCACCGTGGGGGCGGGGAGGCCGCAGCTCCCCAGCAAGGGTCTCTGATGCGGCTGGGGCCTCTCCAGGCCCAGGTCTCAGGGGGCATCTGGCGCTGCTCCCCCCAGACCTGGAGAAGCACCAAAGAGCTGGGTCTTCTCCGACCCTGGAAAGGGCCCTCGGGGTTGGGGGGGAGGATCGCTGCCAGGCTTGTCTGGTGGAGGAGCTGAGACTGCGGTCCTGCCCTCTGAGCAGGCATGTCTTGGCACGGACCCCGGGAAGGAGGCTGGGAAGGCTGGGGGGCAGGAGACCCAGGGTCCCCCCCAGGAGTGGATGGTGGAGCTTGGTGTCTCCCGGCCAGGAGGGCGAGGCAGAGAGGCAAGTGGCCGCGTCGGCCCAGCCGAGTCGCCAAGAGTTTACAGAAAATCCGCCCCCCCGAGTGATCGCTCCAATTTTGTAAGTGCATTTCCACCACAGAGCAGCCCCCTGTAGACCCATAAATAGTGAGCTGTGAAATGTCTCTGTTGCCAGGTTGCTGTCCCCAGCGCACGCAGTGGAAAGGGGGCCCAGCCTGTCCAGCCGGCAGATGCGTCTCCAGTCCTCACCTTCTCGGGCTCCTGAGGGGGCTCCCATCCCCTCCCCTGTCCAGGCCACCCTCCCCCGGGCTCCTGACTTCACCCCAACATAAGGGCTACATATTGACGTTCAGGTTACATCTCAAGCTCGGGTGTTCCTACAGGAAAGACAATCACCTGTTGATCCACAAGTGTTTACAGGTAGGTCCGTGCCAGGACCTACCTGCTCAGAGGGTGTGACCATGAGCTCAGCTCTTCTACTGGGCAAGCCTGGCAGCAGTGCCCACGAGCACCCTTTCCCCGGAACGTAGAACAGTTAAGATGCTGGCTCACAAGGAAGCATTATGAGCACAGGCTTGCAACTGTGCATCTCACCTTCATTCAGAGTGCACGTGATCAGTGCCCACCGAGGCCAGCGCAGGGGACCTTGGGGGCCGATGTTTACTCAGTGGGAAGAATATGGAGCTTTCTTATCTCGTCCCCCATCCTGAGGCCAAGGAGACGCGCCCCACCTGCCAGGGGCAGCCCCAGCTCTATCGATTGGTGACTCAGGCTTTACAGGTGAGTGTGCGATTCTGCAGGCTGCGAACGTCTGCTCTGCTGCAAACAGCCCGCCTCGCCCTGCATACATGTCCCACCACACACGTGCCCACGACGGCTCTCCTCACGGCTCCGTCTTTGTCCTGAACGTGATTTCAGGGGCACAGACTCCAGGATTGTTGAGTTCTGTTTGCAGTTTAAAAAAGTGGAATGCAAAGTTCCACTTGCAAATGAACTGGGGTTTAGCGTGCTGATAAATAGCACAGGTCGCTGCCCTGCCTTTCTGGAAGGCCACCACCCGCGAATTCAGGCGGTGCAAAGCTGGTCCGAGGTGGCAAGATGCTGCTCCTCAGGTTTAACCCCAGTCCTGATGGGTGGCTGTCCCTTCAAGGGGTCCCAGTTCAGATGGCAGGGACCCCTGAGTCTGTGGCCTCTGGCCTCCCTGTGGCTCTGCACAAGCTTGACTTGGCAGGTGCAAGAAAACCTTTCAGGCCAGTGAGCTGGGCCCCGGGCCCACCCTCCGAATCCTCCTGCCTGGATGCTTAGGGTCTCTGTGCCTCAGGGCCTCGTCTGGGAAGAGGGCTGCCGGCCCCTGCCCCTTGGGTCTCATGAGGGTTCTGTGAGAGCTGCCGGTGAAGGCGGGGAGGGAGCGAGCAGGTGTTTCGTGGCCGTCGGGTCCATCCGTGCTGGGTTCTGGCATCGCATGTCCTCAGAAGCCCTGGGTGACGGTGGAGGCCGCCTCTCCAGGGGTCGCTGGCCCTGGGCCCCAGGCCACCCTCCACCACCCCCAAACCCTCACACAGGCCTCCTCAATCTCACGGGTCTGTGTTTCCATGCGCCCGCCTCGCTGGGTTTTTGATGTACTTTCTTTGTTTCCTGGGGCTTTTTGAGGAGAGAAGACACTTTGTAAAAGTCTTTTAAACCACCTGAAATACTTCAAAGTCAGTTCTTGGCTTTCCACCTTTATCTGGAGATGCACACGGCCATGGCTGGCTTCTCATGGAGATGGCAGGGCGAGGCTGGCCTGATGTGGCCACAGACTAAGATGATCAGGAGGCCTCCCCATGTGTCCACAGGACATGGCGGGTGGCCTCCCATGTCCCCCTTCCTCTGCGCCCCTTCAGGCCACTCGCCGCCCCAAACATGGCCCCGGTCTGGGGCCCCAGGATGTCCATGCACTGGGGTGGCCTCGTGGATTTGGGGCTCACAGAGGCACAGGGCTCACAGGGGCCACCAGAGGCCTCCTGGCCTCGCCCCTCCACTGGGGCTCTCTACACAGTGACTCTGACGGGCCCCTTGATCCCAGGCACGCATCGAGGACTTGCTTCAGCAAACAAGAGCGGTTCCAGGACTGCCGACTCTTGGACTCTCCGCACCTGGCCTGATGGGCCATGGCCATTCCTCTGGAGGCCCAGTCCAGACCCTCACGCCCCGGGGTGCGCCTTTCTCAGCATAAAAGGCAAACTTCTCGCTGAATGGGTGGGTGTGTGACCCTCCAAGACAGCGGGGTCAGAAGGGCATCTTCTTGCTTCCCCCAAGGTGGTGACCCTGGGGTCCCCTCAGGAAGGGTTAGGGTACTGTGGGCCCAGGTCCCCTCCATGCAGCTCCTTCCCCTGTCCCCTCTGCGTCCCCGACCCCGAGGCAGCAGCCGGGCCTTCACGGTGCTCGGCTCTGGGCCCCCTGCCTTCCCCCCTCTTCCAGTTCCACGTGAGCACCTTCCCACACCCCAATTAACCAGGTTTAGCTGTCAGGTGCAGCCTCAGGCTCAGAGATGCCCACCATGGTGCTTAAATGAGCCCGGGAGTTATTCCTCTCGCGTGCAGAGGCCTGGAAATCTCTGCTCCCCCCAGACCAACTTGAGCTTCTGGTCTGTCTGGTCCAGACTCCTTTGCAACAACACTCCGGCCACAGAGGAGGGGACAGGAGAAGACAAGATTCGATGGCTGCGAAGGTGGTGACAGGGTTGCAAGGTCACTTCCCTTCACGTTCCACCAGGGAGAGTCCTGCCTGCTCGGACTGAGCTCTGGGGAGGGGGCACGTGGCCTCCACTGAGGCCAGGGCCGGGAGGCCCTGTGTGAAGGGAAGGGAGGGGGTATCCGGCTTGACTGAAGCTCCACCACCGTGGTCCTCGCCTCTGGTCTTTCCTGTAGGCACCCTGTTCCCACAGGGATTTTCCCAGAGTGCCTTGTGTGGTGGGGGAGGGGGGATGCTCACGGAGGCCGTTTGCTTTCTCGCTTCTGCTGGCAACTCTGGTCACAGGATCTGGCCTGATTGACCAGAAGAAAGCTGGCCGCCGAGGTTTCTTGTGGCCCCTGAAGGACTCCCAGGCCTTCTCCTGGGGGTTGGAGGAGGCTGAACGGTGGGCATCCCTTTCAGACCATGTTTCCGATGCTTGGACCTGGTGCTGTGGTTCGATCCTGGCAAGGACCCGGGGTGGGCAGCACCCAGGCTGCGTCCTGACGTCTGCTGCAAGCCCCGCCACCCTCGGTCTCCTCGGCATTTTTCACTCTCTTCCCACCCCCACTGCTAGGGCTCGGGCCTAGGGGCCTGACAGCCACTGTCCTGACGGCCTCTGCTCATGCCTCTTCACCCAGACCCAGCTCCCAGGCCTCCAGCTTTCAGCCTCACCAGGGGAAAATGTCGGTGCCTTTCCAGAAAGGTTGAAGGATCCGTCCCCCTGGAGGAGGCCATGGTGCTCCCTGTGCCCTGGGGAGGACCAGGTGAGGGCGTGGGGAAGTGTCCGTGTGGGAGGTGGTCCCAGGAGTCAGGGGTGAGCGAGGAGCGGCTGGGGGCTGTGTACAGGAGGACGGGGGCTCCGCTCTGTGAGGCAGGGATGCCCCTGGAGTTGCCTCTCAGTGGGGAGGGGGCGGGCCTCTGCCCACAGCTGTCCTCCCCCGGCTGGGGTGGGGGGCTGCCTCCGGGGGTGTCGCAGAAGAGCCTGAGGACCAGCACAGGGAGCCCTCGGAAGGCAGGGAGTGGCACGGAGCTGTCCAGCACCCTGATGGAGTCAGGCAGCTCAAGAAACTCCCCCCACTCCCCCGCCGAAGACAGGCTCCACACGCCCCGCGAGAACTGTCGCCCAGACACCGACGCCAGTCAAGACCGCCTGCCACGCTGTGCTCCCCGTGTTCCACGCCACTCACAGGATTTTGCGCCTGGTTTTCCGTGTGTAGATGCTATTTTCCAGTCTGTCCTGGGAAAACTCATAACCCACCATCCACTTGTCTCCCTCCCACCCAGGACAGAGCGCAGGCGATGGGCTCCCAAGACCAGGGTCCTTTATGATTGGAGAGGGGACTTCCCACAGAAACTCAGAACATGGCATTTTCACTCTAGCAAGTAACTTTGATGCAAGGAACATTCCCCCTCGGTTGACAGGGGACCCTGAAGGTGGATTCACAGAGATTTAAGCCCCTGGTCTGAAGGGAACAGTCTTTACACAGTCATCGTCGTATAAATGCACTTAACGTTTTAAAAACTTTTATTTATCTTTGATAATCAACCTAGGAATACAGCCCAGAAGACTTAATTATGGCTTCAGGAGTGAATGCCAGTGTTAGTATTCCTGACAGCGTGAAATAAAATCAGCAAAGTGGTAGCGAGCGCAGAGAGGAGGGAGGGGGAGGTGCCCTGCCCCTGTTCTGCAGAGCGGGTGTCAGGAGACGTCTGGACAGCTGGCAGAAGGGACAAAGTGTATCATCTCAATGTATCAACTTGAGTCAGAGGAGAACTGAAACTATGGGATAGTAACATAGCTACTGGGATTCCCTCCTGGTGCAGTGGATCAGAATCCACCTACCAATGCAGGGGACGCGGGTTCAATCCCTGGTCGGGGAAGATCCCACGTCCAGCAGAGCAATGAAGCCCATGCACCACAGCTACTGAAGCTGGAGTGCCCTAGAGCCGCTGCTCCGCAACAAGAGAAGCCGCTTCGATGAGATGCCCCTGCACCGCAGGGAGGGGTAGCCCCAGCTCAGCCCGACTAGAGAAGATCCCAGTGCAGAGATGAGGACCCAGAGCTGCCAATCCCCGCCCCCAAAAACCCCGAAAAACACATAGCTACCATATGACTGGGGGTCTTGAGAAGCAGTGAGTGAGGGGCCCTTTGCTTGTCTCGAGCGGCCCCCACAGAGAGTTTCTAAAGCTGAAAACTTGAAGGAATAGAGGCTGTCCTGCCGGGACAGACAAGGCTGTGCTGTTTACAAACAGGCTCAGAAGTGTCAGCTGTGCAGCTTCGAGGGAAGGTTATTTCCAGCTCCTGTTAACTGGGGGGTTGGGGGTGGAGGTGCAGCCTCGGCTGTGGTTTCGGCCGGGGAGGCAGCTTCCGGCGGCGCTGAGGATCTGTGTCCCTGAGATGAGCCGGTGCTGAGAAGTGTGACCCGGCCCCTCTCCTCCTGCGGGGTCCCTTGGATGGGGCAACCACCTCCTGGGTCAGAGGTCAACAAACCTGGCTGGCCACTCATTTTTAGGTGACTGTTGAATTGAGCAGTTTTTCCTTTTTAGATGATTGGAAAAAAATCAAAAGGTTAGAAATAACCCATGACATGTGAAAATTATACAAAATTCAAATTTCAGTCCCTAAACCACATTTTATTGCAAAAAAAAAAAAAAAAATCAGAAGGTTCTAAAAGGCAAAACTTGAATTTGCTGTAGGCTGGCCGCCATTTATACACTACTTACACTGTATGAAGTATTATAAACAACAAAAGCGTGGGGAGGATGTGCATAGGTTATATGCAAATACTGTGCCGTTTTATGTGAGAGCCTGGAGCATCCTTGGATACTGGTGCCCATGGGAGTCCTGGGTCCAGTGCTCCCACAGATACCTGGCTACAGCTGCTTGCCATCTGCCCTTCACGGGACAGGTTTGCCCGGATGCTCCTTAGGGGTGGGCATTCGCTTGGCCCTCCCCAGCAGGAGGATTCATTGATTCGTTCATGCACACCTTCATCCCGCAAATGTTTAATGAGCACTGACTTCATTAGAGGATCCACCCCCTGGAGATGTTGGTGCCACAAAAGTATATGAAGGATATGTTTCCTCCTCAAGAACAGCGGATCTGAACTAGCCATTGAGGCCCCCTCTGTCTCAGACTGGGGCCCTTCCTGCAATTCCCCCACTGTCCGCTGTCATCAAGCCTGGGGTCCCCAGAGGATCAGCAGCATGAGTTCAGTCTGAGTTCAGCTTTTCCAAAGAGAGGCATTACCCTGGAGGTGGAGTGGGTCCCATTTTCCTCTGAGGAGCTCAGAGACCCAGATGTTGCTGGACGGGGCAGCCTCGTGGGTCCCAGGTCGTGTCTCACTAACCGAGGAGTCCCTGAGGGCGTGAAATAGACCAGCCAAAGAGCCCCCAGACCCTCAGCCCCTCTCCAAAGCAGGTCTGACTTGGTTTACAAACATTTCGTGGAGTTGTTCACGCACAGATGGGGAGAATAGAGGGCTCAGAATTAATGACCCGATTTTGCGGGGAAAGTTCTCAAGAAGGTGCAGCGTGAGGGCTACGATCTGATGGGGGTTTGGTGCGCTCGGCCAGGAGGGGCGGCCAGGATGGAGTTGGGGGTGGTGCAGGGGTTTCCAGCTGCTGCAGGCGGTCCTCCCACCTGAGGGCAGGTGGGCTTTAAAAATGTCTCGTCCTCCACCCAGTCCCGTCCCGCATCCCACCTCCGTCGTGGTCCAGAGGTCATCTGGGGCAGAGGTCATCTTCCTGAACGCCAGCCCTCCCCCCTCACCCCCCCCCACCCGCCCTCCCCGGACCGGGCACGGCCTCCATCATTCTCCTGTCCCCTGATAGAAGGAGCAATGAAGTAAATGTGCCTCCGTCAGCCGTGTCTGCTCTTGGTGGGGTGAAGGAGAGGCACCCGTCTTCACGCACAGGCAGCGTCGCTTGTATGAAGGGGCCCCCAGAGCCTGGGTTTCAGCGATACCTCCGCCCGCTTCCTCCAAGTCTCCCCTTCCCCGGGGCTGATCCAGACGCCCTCTGTGCCCCAGACGCGGCCCCACTCCACCGCTGAGCACAGCGCACGTGTCCCTCCGCGTTCACGTTTCTCCAGGATCCGGCACGGTGCCGCGCTTCCGCTGCCGTCCTCACCTTGGGGCTTCCCGGTGGCCAGGCACGCCCGGCTGGGCTGCGCAGGGGGCGTTCGGGGGCTTGCTTCCCCGGGCAGTGGGTGCCGCCCGGCGTGGGGGGCTGGTCGAACGCGCTGAGCCGCCTCCCCAGACCGCCGCTCACTCGTGGCTCTTCCTCTCCCCTGGATGTTTGGGTTTAGTCACGTGCTCTGCGTGTTTCCCGCAGAAATGGAGCCTCTCCCAGTCCTGGGGGCTGGAGTCCAAGCTTCAGATGTGGGCAGGGCGGGCTCCTCCTGAGGCCTCTCTGCTTTTCTCCCCGTGTCCTCACGGCGTCACCCCTCTGCGTGCCTGTGTCCTGACCTCTTACAAGGACACCAGTCAGATTAGACCTCATTCACCTTAATCACCATTAAGGCCCCATCTCCAAATGCAGTCAGTCACATGCTGAAGTCCAGGGGTTAGGACTCTGACATATGAACTGGGGTGGGGGTGTGTGCACAATTCAACCCATAACAAATTCTGAAAATAAATGAAATTGAAGCTATTATTTGAAGAAACATCAATGAGTTTTTTAAAAAAATTATTTATTTTAATTGGAGGCTAATTACTTTACAATATTATGGTGGTTCTTGCCATACATTGACATGAATCAGCCACGGGTGTACATGTATCCCCCATCCTGAACCCCCCTCCCTCCACCGTCCCCACCCCATCCCTCAGAGTCATCCCAGTGCACCAGCCCTGAGCACCCTGTCTCATGCATCAAACCTGGACTGGAGATCTGTTTCACATGTGGTTAATATACATGTTTCAATGCTATTTTCTCAAATTCATCCCACCCTTGCCTTCTCCCACAGAGTCCAAAAGTCTGTTCTTTACATCTGTGTCTCTTTTGCTGTCTCGCATATAAGGTCATCGTTACCATCTTTCTAAATTCCATATATATGTTAATATACTGTGTTGGTGTTTTTCTTTCTGACTTAACTTCATTATGTATAATGGGCTCCAGTTTCATCCACCTCATTAGAGCTGATTAAAATGAATTCTTTTTAATTGCTGAGTAATATTCCATTGTGTACATATATACACAAAGGCCAATAAGTTAAAAAAAATCACTCAGATGGATACTAAGCATCTCATCATTCACAAAATGCTGCGTTTTGGAGAATTATTAGAAGGGTAACATTGAGCTCTATGTGCCCGTAGACGATATGGTCCAGAATGCTTAAAATGCCAATTTTTTTTTTAAAGATAAGAATGGATATAAGCACGACCTGAAGCAAGCCCATCGGAGGCAAGTCGACCTCTCAGCACCCTGTTGGGGTGTCTGGCCTCCAGTGACTGGGGAAGCAGGTGAGCGTATCTGCTGCCTGGGAGGAGATGGGCAGGGAGGCGGCAGCTCTTGCCTCTGGTCTCGGATGACAGGGACTTTGGCTGGGGGCCTGGGCGCCTGGTCTCCCGTCTTTCCTGCACCCCTCCTCCCATCTGGCTGGCTGTGGAGTCCTGACCCTCCCCAGCAGGGAGGCTGGGTGGCATTGCCCCCAGCACTTTAGCTGGTCTCTGCCCCTCCTGGGCAACCAGGGGCCGCTCATGGGTAGACCGATGCTCCTTCTCTCCACTCCTCGCAGAATGGCACTCCTCTTAATCCATTTTCAGTATTTCTGGACAATCAGCCCAGGTTTCGTGTTGCCAAATTACAGCTACCCCCTCCCCAGACTGGAATGCAGGAGTGTTTTTGTCTAGAACAGTCACCGAGTCCCAAGGAGTGAAAATCTTTTGAAGAGTAGTATTGGATACACTATCTCAACTGGCAACTGCCTATGTTTTATTTACAGCTTCGCATTTCCTTAGTTCCGAGGATAATGTTATTTTTGTCCTGAAAATTCAGCCTTCCTATTAATAACAAATGTAAACCCGTGGCCATATCCTGCCGCCGTTCCGTGCTCAGATCAATGGCAGGATGCTGCTTCTGCTGTATGTGTGTGTGTGTTTTTTTTTTACTGAGAAAACATTTTGTTTCGCTGTGTCTAGTACTCTTTAGGTATGATTTGTCCAGAGTGCTTGAATGGGTCCCGATAGCTGATAGGTTATCACCAAGCACAGATGACTCACAGGAATTTTAGTCCAGTTTTTAGAGGCGGAATTTTGGAGGGTAAAGAAGATGTTAAGACCGTGGGCTTTTGCAGCCTCATCGAAGAGATGAAAAGGAGGAAGGAAGAGAACCTAGAGGGTGCAGGTCCTCTGTGAGTTAGCAGCACAGTCAGTGCTGGAACGCTGGGACCCTCTTTTTAGTGGGACATTTCCTCTTTGCTGATGCTTCCTTGACTGAAGCATGGATTCATGGAGTTGGCCATCCTGCAGCTTGGAGTCTGCTCTGTGGACCGTCTGTGATGTTAAATGACGCAGAGCCAGGCCATCGAGAGGGAATTGTTTGCATGACCTGGATTTCCAACCGCCTGGTCGTCCTGGTGGCGAATCGCAGCACCTTCATTTTCTGATTGGTTCGCCCAGAGTCGCTTTTGTCTGGTAATTGCCCAGCTGCCCATGCTGTTATTGGTATTGGCGTCTCATGTGTGCACGGGGCTGGAACTGATTGGCTGAACTGCTGGATCAAGCCAGAAACATACAACCATCCTTCAAGAATCCAATTAGACATTTAGGGAAATAGCAGTTCCCCTACCACGTCCCTCCCCCCCAGAGTCTCTATCTGCACAGTTCAGATGGGAAGCAATCTTGGAACCATCTGAAAACACGCACAAGCCCGCCGCCGCTCCCTGGAGGGAGGGAGGATCGATCTTGCGCTGCTTCTATTGATTTAATGTCACCTCCGTGATTTAATCATGTTTTCTCTCCTCTCTGTTTGCAGTCTTTCTTCTATTGTCTGCCACAAGCAGCCAAGGCCTTTCAGCCGCTGAGCTGGTCAAAATAACTTTGTTTTCTATTTGCATTGTTTTGAAGAAATGATTAAACCACCAGGGTGGGACATTGGTGGCTGGTGTTTTGAGGGGTGTATGATGTTGCAGGGCACCCGAGTCTTGGCCTTGGAGTCCCAGCCGCAGGGTTGGTGGGTGTCTTGGCCCCAGGGGCAGGGGTGGCTTCCCCTTCAGCTCCGAGGGAAGCGCTTGCTCTGTGGACGATGCCCTTCTTGCCCCTCCTCCTCCCCTGGGCCACAGAAACCATGGTCGAGATGGCCGCTTGCTTGGAAGGAGGACTGGTTCAAAGGGAGACTTGGGGACGCACCTTGTTTTAGAGTCGCTTTGATCATTAGGATGACTCTGATCGGTGCCAGCGTGGCAGCCCCGAGGGGCGGCAGACACCTAGGGGGCTGCTGCAGGCGGTGGGGAGGCCGTGGCCATCCATGGGTCCTCGCCGGCCGTCACCGAGTTGTGCTGTCTGTCCCTGTCTGGGCAGAAGATCCCAAGACATGCAAGTCTATGTTGTGTGGAGGGGATGAGAGTCTTCTCTGGAACGCCTCCAACTCGAGAGCTTTGCTTTAAGATTTTAAAAAAGGTGCTTTTTACTTTTCTTAGAGAAACTTTTCCCTTTATTTTTTCAGAAGCGATAGACATAGAGAGGCAGTCAGGGAGAAGGAGAGAGGGGATGAGAGAGAGAGGCAGGGAGGGAGAAATAGCTACCTGGTTCTAATCAGCGATCTCCATGAACGTTGGCAAGGACTGGTCTGGGGGTCCAGACCCTGGTGGGTCCTCCTTCCCTGGGGCTGAGACTGAGGTTCCCTGGGCTCTGAATCTGCCCTGACTGTGCTCAGCTCTCTGTCTCCCTTCAGGCGGTACCCTCTGCCTTCCCCTCCTTCTTCATCCATGAAGTGGATGAAATGCTGCCTCCAACTTGACTAAATGTTTTAGCCCCAAACTCAGGAGATAGTGGAGGATGGAGGAGCCTGGCGTGCTACCATCCATGAGGTCGCAGAGAGTCAGACATGACTTAGCTACCCAACAACAACAACTGAACCTCCTAGAAGTTAAGAGTCACTTAATAAACAAGGTGCCTGAAAGAAGGGATAAAAATGGCACTTACTGTTGCGTTAGGATGGACGAAGCCCTGTGTGTTATTAAGTCCATGGGAGTGCTCCTAGTAGTATCCATGAACATTTGTAGGGTTCAGCTCATTCATTAACATACAGAAGAAGGTAAACGAATATGCCAGACATGCAAGAAGCTAAGACAGGAGCAAAGACAACAAGCACGAGCACAAAGCAAGAAAGCAGGGAAAGCAAATGACATGCAGAAATTAGCATGAGCTGTCTGCTTGGGAAGAAATGATAAAGACATCCAAAAAATGAAATACAAAGAAATGAAATGTACAGCATTGGAAAATACAAATATATCGTGTTAGAAGATGAGATCCAAGCATGGAGATGTCGTTATTAAGAGTAAACCCGAGAATGAGTATGACCGTAATGTAATTCTCTGCCTGTAAATGTGTGGATTTTTCACACACTGAATTGTTTCCTGGGAGAATACAGATACACAAAACAGGCTCAATAAGAGGTCTGAAGCATGGATGGATTGATGTCCTGGGAATAAATTGTTCATGTTGTTAAAAGAGTTACTACCAAACTGGAAACATAAGTCTGAGAGTTTTAGCAGCAAATTCTTTTAAACCTCCAGGGAAGGGATAGTTTTCTTTAACAGATTATTTTCTTTAGAGCAGTTTTGGGTCACAGCAAGCCTGAAGGGCACATGCAGACATTTGCCACGTACCTGCTGCCCCACTCATGCATCTGTTGGTGTTGTTCAGTCTATTGAGTCAAAGAGTCGTGTGCAACTCTTTGCGACCCCATGGACTGCATCACACCAGGTTCCTCTGTCCTTCATTGTCTCCCCAAGTTTGCTCAAATTCATGTCCATTGAGTGGGTGATGCCATCCGACCATCTCATCCTCTGTCGTCTCCTTCTCCTCCTGACTTCAATCTTTCCCAGCATCAGGGTCTTTTCCGATGAGTCAGCTCTTCGCGTGAGGTGGCCAAAGGATTGGAGCTTCAGTTTCAGTCCTTCCAATGAATATTCAGGGTTAATTTCCTTTAGGATTGACTGGTTTGCACTCCTTGCAGTCCAAAGAACTCTCAAGAGTCTTTTCCAACACCACAGTTCAAAAGCATTAACCACTCATGCATAACTTCTCCCATTACCAACTTCCCCCAGCACCCAGCAGAAGGTTTTGTTTGTTTGTTTTAAACCAAGGTTGCATCTACATTGACACCATCATCACCCAAAGTCCATAGTTCACAGCAGGGTTCACTCTGGTGCTGAACACTGTGGGTTGTACGCGTATCCATTACGGCGTCATATGGAGTGGTTCTCCTGCCCTGAAAATCCTCTGTGCTTACCCACCTAGGCCCTGCCCCAGTCCCTGGCCACCACCCGCCTCTGTGCTGTCTTCTGAGTTTTGCCTTTTCCAGGATGTCGTGTGGTTGGGATCACAGTGTGTAACCTCTTGCAGACAGGTTTCTGTCGCTCAGTCATCAACATTTAAATTTCCTCCACGTCTCTCTATGGCTTGACAGCTCATTTCTTTTTAGCGTTGAATAATGTTCCATTGGGCTTCGCTGGTGGCTCAGATGGTAAAGAATCGGCCTGTAATGCTGGAGATCTGGGTTCGATCCCTGGGTCAGGAAGATCCCCTGGAGAAGGGAACGGCCACCCATTCCAGTCTGCTTGCCTGGAGAATCCCATGGACAGAGGATCCTGGAGGGCTACAGTCCATGGGGTCGCAGATAGTCGGGCACGACTGAGTGGTTTTCACACTTTGCAACATTCCATTGTCTAGATACACCACAGTTTATTTATCCACTGAAGGACATCTTTGTTGCATCCAGGTTTTGGCAATTAAGAATGAAATGACTATAAACATTCACTTGCACATTTTTGCAGAGACATAAGTTTTCAGCTCCTTTGGGTAAATAGCAAGGAGAATGATCGCTGGATTGTATGGTAAGAGTATGCTTAGTTTTGTAAGAAGTAAATTGAAAGAGAATACATTGAAAATGCTACTGAGACTATTAAGATAGTTTGTGCTCAGTAGGCTACTTACGGTGAAAAACATTAACCAGGAGATGTTCTACCTGTTTGCAACCACTGGTTGGAAATTTTAAGGGGAAAAAATATCATATTCATTATAGTATATAAATTGTCTTGGAATAAATTTAAGAAGCATACAGAACTCATAACAAACAACCAAAACATTTTCATTTAATGAAATGGAAAGGTACGCTATGTTCCCAAATGTAAAAAATCATTATTATAAAGATGTAGTTTTCTCATAATTAATTAAAAATAAAATATAACTCAAACAGAAACAGACTCACAGACATAGGAAAAAAACTTCCGGTCACCAGAGGGGAAAGTGAAGTGAAGTGAAATCGCTCAGTCGTGTCTGACTCTTTGTGACCCCGTGGACTGTAGCCCGCCAGACCCTTCTGTCCATGGGATTCTCCAGGCAAGAGCACTGCAGTGGGTTGTCATTTCCTCCTCCAGGGGATTTTCCCAACCCAGGGATCAGCTCCAGGTCTCCTGCAAAAGGGGAGAGGAGAAGGGGTGGATGCGGAGTATGAAATCAACAGATTCAAACCACTATACAAAGAACAGGTAAACGCCAGGCACTCACTGATGGCACACGGAACTGTATCCAATGTCTCGTAATAACCTTAGTGGAAAATGATCTGAAAAAGTACGTATGTACATACAGTTTATGTATATACAGTTTCACATATACAGTTTCATATATGTAAAAATATATACAGTTTCATATATGTAAAAAAGTGGACCACTCTTTGCTGTACACTTGAAACAGCACAATATTGTTCAATTAAAAAAATATACCTGTACCTGTTTGCAACAACTAGCTGGAAAATTTATTAAAAATAAAAATACTTCAACTAAAAAAATACATCAGTTAAAAAAATACTATATTTCAATTAAAAAAATATAATGTAATCTCAACCAAAATTGTGTAAGGATATTTTTGGAACTTGACCAAGTAATTCTAAATTAAAGAGATAACAAATAAGTGGGAATAGAGAAAGATTTTTAGAAAAGCATATTAATAGTATATTTGCTATCCCAGATTAAAAGTATTGTGAGGACATATTGAATCCACCAGTGTGAAAATAGGAAATCAGTAGGGAAAAAAAAGAAGACTGAGAAACAGATGCAATATTTAAAAATAATCTAGTATTTAATAAAATGTGCCTTTCACATTAGTGGGGAAAGAGTGAGCTATTCATGAAAGGTGATGGGACACCATGTCACTACTCAGAGAAGAAGGATTTGGGTTATACTTCCTATCAGACATCAGAAGAGCCTTCCTGTGGATTAAATAATTCCATGAGAGAAGAAAATGAATTGGGAAAAAAAGAGAGCAGTGTTTATCTGACCTTAGAAAGCAGAGGTGGAGAAGGCAGTGGCAGCCCACTCCAGTACCCTTGCCTGGAAAATCCCATGGACCGAGGAGCCTGGTGGGCTGCAGTCCATGGGGTCGCTAAGAGTCAAACACGACAGAGTGACTTCACTTTCACTTTTCACTTTCATGCATTGGAGAAGGAAATGGCAACCCACTCCAGTATTCTTGCCTGGAGAATCCCAGGGATGGGAGAGCCTGGTGGGCTGCCATCTCTGGGGTCGCACGGAGTCGGACACGTCTGAAGTGACTTAGCAGCAGCAGCAGCAGCAGCAGAAAGGAGAGGACCCTATAAAGGCAAAGACTGGGGTTTGACTATGTTAAATTTTAAATATCTGCAAATTAAAAATAGTATTTCAAGTTAAAATGCAAACGAAATGTACTGGGAAAAATCCACACATCACAAAGGGGTAAAATTCTTAAATACAAACATTCCTATGAGGATCCATAAGAAAAAGTGGAACATTCAAGGAGAAAAGTGAGCAAATAACATCAATAGACTATTCACTGAAGCAAAACAAATTGCCAGCGAGAGTAAGCAAAGTATTCAACCCCACTAGTAGTTAAATAACTAACAGTATAATTAAAATAATAGCTTTTAATGATCAAATGGGCAGAGATAAAATACTGAGATAACAACCAGCTCAGACTGGCAAAAGACTGAGTGATAGAACTCTTGTGTCCACATGTGAGTGAATTGGTACGATTTTCTGGGAGCACTTTTATTACTTTTAATCAAGCTTCTTAATGCTTAAACCACTTGACCTAGCAATAAACCTCTCCTAGGAATTTATCCTAAAAATAATTTTAAAAAGCTGCATGCAATAATTTTTATTTCAATGTCTTAAATTGTCCCAAAAGATTGAAGACAACATGAATAGCTAAAATGGGAGATTGTCCAATAAAAAAGCCCTATTTATATAATGTGATACCACAGTCATAAGTATGAAGAATATCTAGCGAGTTGGAAAATTTGCATCATGTAATAAGTGACAGAAAGGATGCTTCTTGTAAGAAATTTCCTAAAGTCCAATAAATGTTCTGTAGGTATAGGTCCTTAAAATAGTTATTGTTTGACTCTAGCTGGTACAATTAGGGCAGATTGAAAGCTACCTTTGTGTAGCTTCCGAATTTTGTACAATGAACACGTATTACTTTTATAATCGTGGGGGAAAAGGGAGTGCTGTGAGGCTGAAGGAAGGGCTTGGGGAGGAAGGAAGTGTTAAGAGGGCGCCGGGTACCCGAGTGCCTTCAGGAG
The DNA here is from genome assembly GCF_055505025.1 of Bos grunniens. Lineage (NCBI taxonomy): Eukaryota > Metazoa > Chordata > Mammalia > Artiodactyla > Bovidae > Bos > Bos grunniens. The sequence goes on along the minus strand of NC_141168.1, from coordinate 2,674,556 downwards.
TCCTCGTCCACAGGACCAGCATCCCGACTGCGGAAGCAGGCTTGCAGGTGTACCCTCGGCTTCTCTGCTGGGGGCCCTTGGAGGGGCTGCCTTGTCCTCACGCCCTGTGCCGTGCACATGCTGAATGCTGGCCCTCCCTTGCAGAAGAGGGGTTTCTGGGGTGGGGGGTGTTGGAGGGCATCCCCTCCCCTCCCCCTGTTCCCAGCCCTGTTGTGGATCTGTTTTGGGCTCAGGGGAGCTGGCTAATCCCCCATAGAAGGTCAGAGATGCCCTAGTTGACATTTTTTACACTTGGATCTTGTGAAGGCCTGGGATCCCATGACGTTGTTTAATAGCTCCTCCTCCAGAGCTGCAGAAAGCCTGAGAAAGACCCACCGCGTACTGGAGGCAGGAGAGGTCGGAGCTGAATTCCCCGCAGGGCAGGCATTTATTCCATCACATCCTGGACTCTTTGCTCGCAGTTGCACACTTTGAACAGAAGCATCACACTTTCGGAGCTGTGTTTCTCAACATGGGATCCAGGGATTCTGCGTCAGAATCGAACTGCTTGGAGGCGGGGGCATCTCTTCTTCAGGGCATCTCTTCTTCAGCCCTGTCCCTCCTTGTCCCCAGCTCCTGCCCTGCCTCTCTCACCACCGCCTCCGCTCTGCCCTGAGCCCCCTGTTCCCAGCCCATCTCTCCTGTAACACGCGTCTAAAGACAGCTACTGTGTTTGTTTTGCCAGGATATCTTTTACAGTACAAAGATGATAGTCATAATTCAGTGAATTTACTGGGTGCTGACTTTGAGACTGGCATCATGACCTACCTAATTATCTCAGTTAGAGAAAGTGTCTAAATTATTCTTCTTTCTCAGATGAGAGAGCAGTGGCTCAGAGAGGATAAGTAAGTTGTCTGCAGTGACACAGCTGCATAATGAGCGGTAGATTGGGAGTGGCCCACAAAGCCCACCTTCTCTTGTCTGTTCTTCTTGGGACTGAGTCCAGCTTGCTTCAGTTGTTGTTTAGTTGCTAAATTGTGTCCGACTCTTGGTGACCCCACCGACTGCAGCACGCCAGGCTTCCCTGTCCTGCACTGTCTTCTGGAGCTTGCTTGAACTCATGTCCATCTCGTCCTCTGTTGTCCCCTTCTCCTCCTGCCCTTAATCTTCCCCAGCATCAGGGTCTTTTCCAGTGTGTCAGCTCTTTGCATCAGGTGGCCAAAATATTGGAGTTTCAGCTTTAGCATCAGTCCTTCCAATGAATATTCAGGGTTGATTTCCTTTAGGATGGACTGGTTTGACCTCCTTGCAGTCCAAGGGACTCTCAAGAGTCTTCTCCAACCACAGTTCCAAAGCATCAATTCTTCAGCACTCGGCCTTCATTATGGTCCAACTCTCACATCCATAAATGACTACTGGAAAAACCATAGCTTTGACTATACGGACCTCTGTCAGCAAACTGATGTCTCTGCTTTTTAATACCTTGTCTAGGTTTGCCATAGCTTTCCTTCCAAGGAGCAAGCATCTTTTAATTTCATGGCTACAGACACTGTCCGTGGTGATTTTGGAGCCCAAGGAAATAAAGTCTGCCACTGTTTCTAATTTTTCCCCATCTATTTGCCATGTAGTGATGGGACCGGATGCCATGATTCTAGTTTTTTGAACGTGGCTTGCTTCAGAGTTGGCCTCAAAAGTGTCCAGATCTGGAATCAATATGCTGAATTTGGTTCCAGCTGGAGTCGAATATTAAATCCTATGGAGGTAGCCCAAACTCGTGTTATTTTTGTTGTAGTTTTCAGATCTGTCACATGGGCAATACATGCTCTTGGTCTTCTTCACATGTTCTAAATTACGTCTCCTCCAGCTTACACCACATGGTTAGTTGAGTTTAGCGTTTGTATTCGTGTTGGATAAATTCCATCTTATTAGTTTTGCTGTATATCTAGACTCTATTTAAAAAATTTTAATCCAGTCATTTGAATACTGTTGTTCAGTTGCTAAGTTGTGTCCGACCCCTTGTGACCCCATGGACTATAGCCTGCTAGGTTCCTCTGTCCATGAGAATTCCCAGGCAAGAATACTGGAGTGGGTTGCCATTTCCTTCTTCAGGGATCTTCCCGACCCAGGGATTGAACCCACATGTCCTGCACTGGCAGGCGAGTTCTTTACCGTCAGCTACTAGGGAGGCCCTTTGCGTATTAACTGCATCTTAAGGTTTGTATCAGCCTCAAACCCAGGCCTCGCATGTGGCAGGTGAGAATTTTACCACTGAACCACCAATGCCTCAGAGAGAGGCTTGCTGTATATCTAGACTCTTTATTTAATTTTTTTTGATGCAGTCTTTTGAATATTGTTGTTTAGTTGCTAAGTTGTGTTTGACCCCTTGTGACCCCATGGACTGTAGCCCGCTAGGTTCCTCTGTCCATGAGATTTTCTAGACAAGAATACTGGAATGGGCTGCCATTTCCTCCTTCAGGGGATCTTCCTGACCCAGGGACTGAACTCACATCTCTTGCACTGGCATGTGGATTCTTTACCATGATCCACCAGGGAAGCCCTCTGAATGTTAGCTGCATCTTAAGGTTTCTATCAGCCTCAGATTTTCCGAGCAGTTGGCCTTTTCTATGTGGGTTCAATGTGGAGGAGCCCAGCTCTGGGGGCAGGGGATGGACACCATCTCCCTCCTCAGGAAATGGGCCACTCAGCCCTGTCCTTACTCCTGGGATATGGTGAGATGCGGCTGCAGGCATGGACACCCTGGAAATGGTGCTGTCTAAAGCAATCCACCACACAAGTGTGTTTAAACGAGATTTCTCAGCTTCTAGCAGTAGACTCAAGAGAGGGTGCAAGGCAACCTTGTGAGGGAGTTTTGTGCCTGTTGTTATCTGGGCCCAGGGTGCTTCCTCCTGGGCCACGGTCTTCTCAGGGGGCTCTCCAGGCCGCTGCTCACCACTCTGGGGCTTCCATGTCTTCACCAGCGTTCCCACCCTTCTGTTGGTGCTTCCTGTCCTCTGCAGGCTCACCACAGACGTCCGGTGGATCTAAGAACGTCCGACCACTAAGAGAGCGTGCCGCTCCCCAGAGAGTCTGATCTCACTCGTGTCTTCCTGGGCTTGACTTCACACTTGGTGTGCAGGTCACATGGCCAGTAGTCACACCCCTGTAACACGACCGTGAAACAGTGGGTGCTAAAGCCGCACAAGACCGTCCCTGTGGTTCTGTCGAGAAGTGCCTCAGGCATTTACGTGCAATGAAGAGTGTCCACTGGGGCAAGTTCTGAAGCGCGGCCTGAACACGCTGACTGCAGTTTAAGTGAGCCCCACGGTTTTCCGGTTTCCCTCCTGTTTTCCAGGAGTTCAGTCCTCACTCTGGAGCAGCTTGCAGGGCTGAGCTGTGGCCTTTCCAGGAGCCAGCTCACCTTGGAGTGTGACCTCACACGGTTCTCCCTGGCCCCCACTTGCCTGCAGCGGCTCAGAGCTCCCTGCCTTGGACAGTGGTCCCGCCAGGGTCATGTCCAGGTGGGGGTGGCGGTGTCTGCGAAACCCAGGCAGTGAGTGACCGTCGGACACACATGAGAGGGTATATCTACTCTCTCATCTGGAGACGCGTTGATTTCCGCCCCTTGGAGACAGTGTCTGGTGAGGGGGCCCAGGTGGGGAGGAATGTTCTCCGTGGACTCTGGGTGCGATCTGGGCGCCAGGAGAATTCTCGGTTCAGCCCATGCTTTGCCCCAGTCTCCATGGCCAAGCACCTCGGAGGGGAGTGTAGCTCCCCTGGGTGTGGACTGAGTACCACCCCTGGCTGGAGCTGGTGGGAGACAGTGGTCCCTTCCAGGCCTCCTGAGCTATTGTCTTCTCACCTCTTGGTGGGACAAATCATTATGGTCTTCTTTTGAAATACACCCCCCCCCAGGGGTCTCCAGGGGCAGCGTGGCAGCTATGGGAGACCCCCAACCCCATGGGCACTTGCATGTAGCATGCTGGCCTCTGTACATCCTCCTGGCAAACAGAGCTGCTTCCTACTCTTGGAGAAAGCGTCCTAATGGAGATCACAAATTCACAGGAACTCAGATCCAGACGGTAAAGAATCCACCTGCGATGCAGGAGACCTGGGTTTGATCCCTGGATGGGGAACATATCCCTGGAGAAGGGAATGGCAACCCACTCCAGTATTCTTGCCTGGAGAATCCCAGGGACAGAGGAGCCTGCAGGTTACAGGCCACCGGGTCACAAGAGTTAGACACGACTGAGGGACTAAAGCACCCCCACCAGGAGCGCAGGACCTGAGGTCTCAAGCGGGTCTCCCTCCGTTTCGCCCACGGTGGCCCCACTTTGTATACAACAACCCCAAATGCCCCCCAAACCGTGGGGCTTGTAGTGCTAAAGAACCTGCCTGCCAATGCAGGAGACCCAAGAGACCCGGGTTCCACTCCTGCGTCGGGAAGATCCCCTGGAGAAGGGCATGACAATCCATTCCAATAGTCTTGCCTGGAGAATCCCATGGACGGGGGGCCTGGCGGGCTACAGTCCACAGGGTCGCAAAGAGTTGGACACGGCCGAAGCGACTGAGCATGCATGCAACCCCAAATGCCTTATTCGTAGGGCTTCCACTTTTCACGGAAACTTTTTGTTGTGAAACCTAAGGCATGCAGGGAGGGGCATAATGGATAATGAACAGGGTGAGGAGGGGTCGTAAACAGTAACATGACCCCCAATAAACTCGAGAAGCAGAACACAGCTGTCTCCCCAGGAGTTCCCCAACTTACTCCTCACTTCGTTTGGTAAGCATCTGGCTATCCTGTACCTTTGACAGCATGCACCTTCTTAGTTCAGTTCAGTCGCTCAGTCATGTCTGACTCCTTTCGACCCCATGGACTGCAGCACACCAGCCCTCCCTGTCCATCACCAGCTCCCAGAGCTTACTCAAACTCTTGTCCATCGAGTCAGTGATGCCATCCAACCATCTCATCCTTCTAATTGCCATGGAATATTCTGGTAACAAGAACAACCAAATAAAAACTACAAGCAACAACACGGATTAATCTTAAAACATGACGATGAGCAAACGAAACAAGAGTCGGAAGAACAGATACAGAGGAATCCCGCTGGTGCAAAGCTCACACAGAGGCAACCTTTGGGCCCGATGGAGGGAGAGGAGCCCCTGCCCCGCCACCTGCCCAGGCCTCCAGGTGAAGCTGCTCAGGGCTTGGGGCCCACGTTTCCTAATTGGTAACGAAACTGTCACAGGAAAACTAGGTTTTCAAGTCTCTCCCTTCTTTGGTGGAAGAACACGGAGTAGCAAACACACCACTGGCTTGCAGAGGGTTCTAAATGGGGGTGTGCCCACTTAGGGATCTGCACTCACACGGAGACACCCAGACAGCAGACCTCACGGTGCGACGCCCATGGGGAGGGGGCGGGGGTCGCTGGGCCGAGAGGCGGCCGTGGTGGGAGCGTCCCCAGGAGCGGCCCTGGCAGCAGGACCACTGCTTGGCTTGGACTCAGTCCCGCACTAACTCCAGGGGAGTAAGAAGCAGAGTCGGACCCCTGGCCCTCGAGGGGCAGACTGCACGACCCAGGAGCCTGGAAGGATGTGGCAGGGCCCTTCGGGGGCTGGCCCAGTGCCTGCCCACCACCCGGGAGGCAGGACGGCCCCTGAACTGGGGGGGAGTGGGGGGTAGCAGCTGTCACTCTCTTGAGTCCTGTGTCGTCCCTGGGACGGGGTGGGGGGTGGGGGCGCTGACCAGGGGAGATTCCCACGGCTCCAGGAGAGGAAGGGGGCCCCGGGCCCACCCGGAGCCATGAGCGCGGGAAGGAGGCTGATGCTGGCCCCCGTGGCTCGTCTCCCACCTGGCCTGCCTCCCGGGGGTCGTGCCAGCCTCCTGGCGCCCCACCCACTGGCTCCTCGCTGCCTTCGGGAGACCTTCGATGCCGCTGTGCTGCACTTCCGGGCGGGCCGGCCCACGCTCCGAGGGCTCCCTTTCTCTCTGAGTGCTCCCTCCCCAGCGCTGCCCTCTGCTCGGGCTGCTCCACAGAACCTCTTTGTTCTGCACGGAGCCTGCTGTCTGTCCTCCACTGTGCGCTTGGGACAAAGAGGCCTGAGTCACTGCTGACCACGCGGCCCTGCCCTGCCCTCCCCTTCCAGAAGCGCTGAGCTCATCCCCCAGCCTGTGTGCAGGACTCTGGGCTGTGGGACTCCAGCTTCCCTTCCAGTCCCCTCGCCTGTCCCCCCCCTCCCCTCCCCCGCCCGCTTCTCTTCAATGTTGGAGGAGGTGATGGAGGAGGTGAGCAGGGAGACTTGTCTCATGCGCACCCTGACGAAGGACCCCCGATCCTAAAGAGAGAGGGTGGGACCTGGGAGGAAACACGGCTCAGGGGGAAAGATGGACCCCAGGAAGGTGGACGCTCAGGGACCAGACTGCTCCCACCAGGCCCGTGGAGGGCGGTGGGCTTGCCCCCGCCAGGCTAGGGTAGTGTAGGGGCTGGATAGCTGTGGGGGTGTACTCTGGGTTCTGGGGAGGGGACTAGACTGAGGGACCCCGAGTCCTTCCCCTGCTTAGGGTCTAAGCATCCTGCCCATGGGGAAGGCTCTCTGGGGAGCAGTGGCCTCAGTGCTCTTTCTGTTTGACGTCAGTTTCGCTGTGTTGGTTTCAGGCGTCCAGCACCGCGAGTCAGCACGTCCGTGTGCTCATTCTGTCTTTAGATCCTTTTCTCATGCAGGTTACTCAGAGTACTGAGTAGAGTTCCCTGTGCTGTCGTCGCACCGTCAGCCCCAGCAGAGGCAGGCAGCGCCCCTTCCGCTTAGCTCTGCTGCCCGTCGACTTCCTGACGCTGGCCGAGAAGCAGTGATCGTCGCGATCGTCTTACTCTTTAGGAGGACAACTTTTACAGCATGTGAACCTGAATGTCCACATATGTTGAACAAGCAATGTCGCGTGTTTGATGACTGGTTCTTGCTAGCACCCAGGAACTCAGATCCCGTCCCTCTTCTCTTTGGGACCTGCGCGGCGCCAACATTGGCGTGACTTTTCCCAGCAGATCTCTGAAGGCGGAAGTTCACGTAAAAGTGGGGCGGGGAGGGCACTGCTTGTCTGCTTCTCTTCTGGGGCCCCAGCTCCACCACGGGAGAAGGACAGCGCGCCTCTTCACTGGGGCAGCTCTCGGTGGACAGAAAAGCACTCTGACGCTGAGTCGGACGGCATTGCCTACTTTGCGGGGATGAAGCGGACGCTGGGAAAGTCAAACGGGGTGGCAAGCTCGTGCCAGTTTGCGCCACGTTCCTGGTTCTAGCATGGAGAGGGCCTGCCTCCAGGGATGGCCAGAGACCGTTCCAGGACAGGCTGGGGCTTGAACTCGAGTCCCTGAACTTGAGGGCTGCTCACGATGGAGGCTCTGGCCTGGGAGCTGCTCTGTGCTGACCGCCGGTTGTGAACGGTCATCGCATCGTCAGTCCTTCCACTCAGCAGAGGAGGACTCCCGATGCGCGATCGCCGGTTTGATCAGGTCCAGCTGGGACCCTGAGCCCCGTCCTAAGTGCACACTTGCGGGTCCCGGCCCCACGGTGTGTGCATGTACAGGGGGGCTACACGGTGTTCCCGAGCGGGGGCCGCAGGGGGCTGACAAGTCCTGAAGACCCGCCCTTTCCCTGAGCCCCTGGGGGATGATGAAGAAGAGGATGGAAAGGGGTGCTTGCCCCCTTCACCAGGCGGCCGCCTCACATGGCCTGGCTCAGCTCCTCTCCCAGGAGCCGGTCTGCGTGGGCCCAGTGCCTTCACCAGCCCCGACCCGAGCCCGAACCCAAACCTGAACCCTACCCGCTTCTTGTCTGGACCCTGGGGGTGTAGGGTGGGGAGGCCCAGGGCTGGGTCTGGGCTGTGGAAGCCATGTGCTGTCTGCCCTGGAGCTGTTCTCAGCTGGAAGTGCTCTTTCATCAGCCTCTGCTGCCCTTCCCTCTCCTGCCAGCTGTCTGTGACACCGTGGGGTCAGGGGCAGAGGGAGCTGGCAGGGTGGTGGCAAGGTGACCTCATGGGACCCTTAAGACAAAGCCAAGCGGGGAGGAGAGAGGCCTCGAGGCAAAGGCAAGCACGGAGCTCAGGCACAAGAGCCCGAGGATGCTCAGAGTTGGTATGGGAGCCCTTGGTTCTCCAGGAAGCCCGGAAAAGGGTGGGCCTCCAGGTGGAGCTTTCTGATGCCGTTTCAAGAGCTTCTTGAGACAGAGTTGCTCAATCCCCAAGGCCTGAGTGGAGTCTCAGGAGGGCCAGGCACATCCCTGGGTTCTTCTAGAAGGTTCCTTCAAAGGAGCTGCTCCGGACCCTTCCTCAAGGATGCAGGTACAGGCCAGGAGGCCCATGTGCCCCCGCGGGGCACGTTAGGGGTTGTTTGTCCTCCCCTGGCCCTGCAGCTTTCTCTGGAGATGCCAAAAAGCAGGTGTATTTAGCAGCACCCCTGCCCTCCATGCTGGGAACAGCTGAGAAGCTAAGTTCTACCAGGATCTCCGTTTGGGCGCCTACATTGTGTCAAAATGCCAGAGTCTGCGGCGGTAGCCACTTTCCTACTTGTCCCCTTAAAAGTGCCTGTGGGTTTTTTTTGCTTCCGCCAGGTTGCAGAAGAGACCTATGAGCCCCAGACCTGTCACGATCCTGGGCAGGTGTCAGTGGAACTGAGTTTCTGTTGGGCCGGCTACCACCTTTCCCTCGAGGAAGGAAGGCATTTAAGAGTCAAGGTCAACAGGAAAACGTTAGTGCAGATGCTCCCCATCCGTGCTTGGGGCCTCAGTGATTTTGGGGGCCGCTCCCCTCCTTTCAGCTCTCTCTGCAAGCATGGGTCCTTCTCATGGTTTGCCCAGGGCCCTGTTCTCCACGTCTTTGCACGTTTGCTGGCTGTTTCCAACGGTCCCCAGGTGTAGTGAAGCACGGTACCCAGCTCCCAAGTTTCAGGATGTGGTGCTGGGGCGTGTGGAGAGAGCACCTGCTGGATCGAGTCCACGCAGGCATGAACCAATGGGATGCACTCAGCACGGTGTCTTTAAACAGAAACATGCAAAAGAAGCGCATATGCTGATCAGTTGGCAAAATGTGAAGCCTGAGGCTTGTGGGCACCTAGCCCCATCTTTCCTGGGAACCACGGCCCAGTTCCCAACATCTTGATGCTTGTGGACTTTCTAGAACACAGCTTCCACGACAAGAGGGCTGGCTGGGTTGTACCCCCCCAGAGACGCCGGCTGGGCTTGGGGTTCCCCGAGGCCCCTTGCCCGGCGCCCAGCTGCGGCTACCTTTCCTTCCGGGCCCAGCCGAGCCAGTGGCCTTTCAAACAAGCACCTCTTTATTGCCACGGTTCCAGGGCCATGATGGCATTTGTTTGTGATGGGAAAATAGGCCTTGGCTTTGCATGGCCTTGCTGGTTGATGCCACGGTGCTGATTTCTGCCTCCGAAGCTGTCAGCTCTACTGGAGTAGGGTGGGGGACTTCCTGCTGGCCAGGCAATCTCAAAGGGCACTGTGTGACCTTCCAGGCCCGACAACAAAAGGATTTTCATCTGGCAGAGCATTGCTCGCCCCGTGGCTGCCCGGCGTGGTCACATTGTCGGTGACCTTCAGGACAGGACCGCTTGGAAGTTGGGTACAGGAGCCCACTTTCTCCCGGGACAATGGAACCTCGAGTGCCAGCCATTCTCAACGCCCGGCCTGGCCATCTGTCCCGTTCAGAACCGTAGGTGTCTGAGATAGCGACGCTGCAACAAGCGGGCCTTGAGAACCTTAACTCTCGGCAGGGCCTGGCCGGCAGCCGCCCTCGGGCTCTCTCCCGGGACGTGCCGCAAGGGCGTGGGGGTCTGGGGGGCTCCTGGCCCCGGGGCCCGCACCCCTACATTCCAGAAGCCCCAGCGGATCCTGGATCTGGCCTGTCTGACCTCTCCTGGATGGATGGCAGGGCAGTGAGTAAAGTCTCACCCCCATGCGACAGGACTCGGGTGGGGCGGCTGGAATGTCACGCGGTACAGAGGAATGTAGCGGGTCGCACAGCTGGATGCACACAGACCGGGCCTTGTGGGGCTGGGGCAGAGAAGCCGGCCTTGTGGAGGACTGTGGGGGCGGGCGAGGCCGCAGGAAGGGCTCTCCTCCCCCAGGAGAGGCACTGGCCGCCTGTTCTCCTGGGTGTCCAGGGTGCGCCTCCCACCGCCCACCACGGCAGGGCGGCCTTCACGCCTAGGTCACCTGGAGACTGCTTTGTCTCCCGATGGAATCCCAGCAACATGTGGCACATGGACACTGGGGTTTATGGCCCAGCTGCTCGGTCTCAGGGACGCTTGGCTTATCTCTCGGCCTTGGTGTCCTTATCTGTGAAATGGGTGCTGGACGCTGACCTCGAAGAATGGTGGGGCCGCTCCTGCAGCCTGGCCGGAGGCCCATGTCCAGAGGGAGGCTGTGCACACGGCACTGCCTCCGCTGATGGACTCCAGCCTGGTTACCAGCCAGGGGTCCCGGGAGAGGGCAGGGAGCAGGCACCCCCCAACCCCATACAGGTGTTGAAACCTCTCCTGCGACTTGCTCCTCCTGGTGTGGAAAGTAGCAGCGAGGTGCTGGTGGGACAGGTCAGGCCAGTGGGGTGGCACGCTGCTCCGCACGGCTCTGCGGGTGCCCGAGGGGAGCCCAGAGGACAGGGCCCGGTGGGAAGCTTGTTGGCGGCAGGGCTGAGCGAGGACCCACGGCCCTGGGACTCAGTCCCAGGCTCCCCTGGCGGGCGTGGTCCTGAGAACCGCTCCTCGCAGGCCCTGGGGGAAGAGCTGGTGCTCTGGGAGATGGGGAGGGGCCTGGCACCCAGGGAGGTGGCAGTGAGCAGGTGGGGGGTCCCTGAAGGCTCCTGTGGCCCCATTGATGCTGCGATCTGCAGTGACTGCAGACGGGACCAGCTAGGGGACCCGTAACTTCTGGACCCACCTCAGAGTGGCCCAGACTCTGGCTGTGGGGCAGGCTGGCACGTAGCGGGTGAGGAAGGAAGCTGACTGCTTCAACCTGGCCCCCGGGGTGGCCCCCAAAGCCCCTTGCATCACCCAGAATGAGGGGAAGGGGCTGGGAAGGGCCTTTGACTGGTCGATTGGCCCACTCATGCTTGCCTGAGAGATATATGAGCATGCGTGTTCCATGCGGTAGGTAACGGGGCTCCAGGAGGTGAACAGAGGAGACAGGAAAACCTTTCCTGCGGGAGCTCACTTCTCGAGAGGAGAGAAACGGCAGTGAGAACACGCAGCTGCTGCTGGTGGCGTCTGCTGCGGACGAGACTGAGCAGGAGGCAGGGCACGGGCCAGAGGGGGTGGTGCCAAAGCAGGCAGGGCCCAGGGTGCCCCGGTGCTGGCGGGGAAGGGCCCAGAGTGGAGGGGGCCCCAAGCGAGCCATCCCTCAGGCCGAGCTGGGCCGTGGACCCGAGGCCCCAGAACTCGTCTCGTCGCTCGTGGGGAACTTGCGGGTCACGCAGCACTGGGGCGCTGGTGGAGTGGGGCGCCTGCCTGGGCAGCTGGGTGCTCAGTGAAGGGGAGGCACGTGGGGCCAGCATGCCTCCCCCCGACTCGACAGGAGGTGGCGATGACCCGCGGTGAAGAGGAATCTGCCCTGCTGGGCGCAGCTCCGCACCACCTGCCCTCGTGTCTCCCGTGATGCTGGGCGTGCGTGTCTCAGGGCTGCAGATGGGGAGACTGAAGCTCAGGGCGGCGGGCATGAGAGGTCACAGTGGCTGACTGCGCAGCTGGGGCGGGAGGCGTCCAGGCTCTTCGGCTCCAGCCGCCAGTCCCCTTGGTCCAGCCAAGGTATTGGAGCTCCAGGTCTCTCCCAGGCGAGCCTTGGTGGGGGGTCCTGACACGCGGGTGCCCTGCTGCAGGGACATGGGTGGGGGCGGGCACTCAGCACAGACCCTCCGCCTGGGGTTGCGTCAGTTATAAAAATACCCGGCCTGGGCTTCTGGCGTCCTGTCCTTGCAGTATTGGATTGCATGGTTATAGCTCTGCGGACAGGCCCTGATGGGCCGCAAGACGTCAAGCGGCAACGCCAAGATGAATGCTGTCCTTAATGCCCGGTTCTGGCTTCGACCTTGCAGGGCCCGGCCGCCTTGCTCCTCCAGAATTTTGAAAAAATTAACTCTTTATTCTCATCTCAATAGTTTGCCAACTGTTTGTTTTTATCTTGAGCTCAAGTGTTTTGAAGAGGGGGCAGGAGGGAGAGGGGGGAGGGACAGAGGGGAGGGTGGAGTGGAGGAGGAAGAGGAGGAGGGAGGGGAGGGGGGAAAGGAAGAGGAAGAGGATGGGGAGGGGAGGAGGGAAGGGAGGGGGAGAGAGGAGGGAAGGGGAGGGGAGAGGGAGGGGAGGGGAGGAGCACATGGGAGGACGGACCCACGCCTGCCCCCCAGTCCCTGCCCTGCCCCCCGATGTCTAGCCGATTGTGGGGACACCTGTGTGGGAGCCCAGATGAGTGGGCGCCTTCGGGTCCCCACGGCAGCTGCTTTCCCCCCGTGTGGATTCTGGAGTGTCGTGACTCTCGCTGCAGCCGTGGGTCCCGCGTGCTCCCGCTCTCCATCCGCTCTGCCTGTCCCTCCTCTCTCCCTCCTCTCCCGCCTCCTCCCTTGGGTTTCGTTTCCTCCCCCCAGGCCCAGAGGGGAGACCCTCCCACCTGCTCGGTCAAGATGCCCGGGTGTCCTGAAGTGGGGTGGGGCCGCACTTGGAGGGGGCTTTCCCAACAGTGCCTGTTGGGGGTGGGGGTGCCTTCCAGCAACCTCTACCTGCCTGCGGGGTTCACCCCTGGACCCCTGATGACCCTGCAGGAAGTGGGTGGAGCTGCAGGGGCTCCGGGGGCAGGATGCCGGCTGGGTGCCACAGTGGCCCCTCCTGCTGGTGCTATCCCGGGTCAGTGGAGAGCAGGGGGGAGCTGGGGGCAGCTCCTTGGTGAGGGTCGCACCATCCGGCTTGTTCCTGGCTCTGTTCCTCGTGAGGGTGTGTTGGGGAGCTGAGTGTTGAACTCTAGGGGACGTGGACTCCTGTCCCCCGAGGACACGGGTGATGCTTAGAGTGGCCAATGGTGCCATTTCCTGCTGCCCCATGCCCTGCAAAGGAGAGGAACGGGAGCCCAGGGCCGCAGTGGGCAGAGGTCTGCCTCCGGGGACCTGGGCAGGACAGAGGAGGCTGGAGGGGCAGGAGAGAGGGCCCGAATCCGGTGCCTTACGCCGTGTTTAAAAAATAGTGGCAACTCCCAGGTACGAGCTTGTGAACGCAGGAAAGGAGGCGGGGGGCGGGGTGCTGGGGGTTCACGTCAACACTGTTGCAAAAGGCCCCGCCAGCCCAAGACCATCCTAAAGGGAACCATCCCGGACAGTCACTGGGAGGACTGATGCTGATGCTGAAACTCCAGTAAAAGTGTTGGCCCCCTGATGCGAAGAACTGACTCATTGGAAAAGACCCTGATGCTGGAAAGACTGAAGGTGGGAGGAGGAGACGACAGAGGATGAGATGCCTGGATGGCATCTGTTTGAGCAAGCTCTGGGAGTAGGTGATGGACACGGAGGCCTGGCGTGCTGTGGTCCACGGGGTTGCAAAGAGTCAGACACGACTGAAGAACAGCAAGCCCGAGACAAGTGTCCCCGAGCCCCTGCCCTCCCGTTTGGTCACAGACACTGGGACCTGTGTTCTTTTGGTGGCTTTCCTGGTGTGAATGGCAGTGAAATGAGCCGGGCACAGGGGCAGCCCGAGGTAAGGGGGCAGAGGACCCCCACCCAGACTCAGGCCTTGTACTCCACTGGACAGAACACGCTCACTTTCTCTGGAAAACCGTGCTGCGTCCCGTGGAGGAAGTGCTGTGGCCCTTCAGTGACGCTCCTGAAAGGAAGACGAACACTCTGAAGCTTCATTTGTCCTGCACTGTGTAGGCAAACAGGCGTCCAGCCACTGGTGTTAGTGGGGGCCGGGGGCTGTGGGTGGCACCCATGTGCCCACCTGGCCTGGTCGTCAGCTTCAGTGGGTGTGGAGAAATCTCCCCTGCCCTCATCCGGAGGCTGGGTTCTGAGAGGGACCTGATTTGCACCCGGCGTCCTCACTGTCAAAAGATACCTCGGGTCAAGCCATTTCAGGGGTCCCCCCAACCTTGGAAATCCCAAAAGATTTTGTACATTCATGATGGGAGCGGAGAACCTAAATCGGTTTAGAAACCAGACTATTAGAGACTCAGCTGACTCAGTTTGACCTGACAGCTTGTGTGTCTGACTGCTCTGGCCCTGTGCGCAGTAGGTCCTCAGCAATCCGGCTGGAAACCAAGACAAGCTGAGGTTTGAGGGAAGGTGGCAGGTGGGGGAAAGTTGGAGAGCAGGGAGGGAAGGTGGCGTTTCACTTCCTGCTGTTCCGCGTCTCGAGCACAGGCATCAGTGGTGAGTCACAGGGACTCGCCCTCCAGGGAGCACGTCAAGCCCTTCTCTCTGGAATCTGCAGCAACGGGGCCCAAGATGCAGCTGTGGCTCCCAGGGGATGGTGCAGACCTTGGTGTGAATAGAGTCTCTCACAAACGGGGAGGAAGAAGCTGGCGGGCAGCCCTGGATGACTGGTCATTGGTCATCGGTGACCAATGAGCCACCGATGGAGGCGCCGGTGGGAGGCTGTGGCCCCTCCCCGCCACGGAGCTCCGTGTCTAGGGGCGCACCAGCTGCAGGGTGGGAGGTGCTCTGGAGACACGCGTGCTTATCCCCCCACCTGGCTGGCGTGTCCACTCTGGGGGCCGTTGTTGTGGATTCCGGGCCCCACCATCGGCATCGGCGTTTGCAACCTGTCTCAGATGATGCTGGCACACCTGGGGGCCAGGACGGGGCCTCTGAGCTCGTCCAACAGCCTCACCTGGTGGGCGGAGGGGCTGAGGCCGGGGGCGGGTAGGTGGTGAGACCAGAGTGTCCCACACCTGTCCAGTGTCCCAGACTGGGCAGCGTCCAGGAGTGTCCCACAGACTCTTGCCTGCTTGTTCTCTGGATCCTCCTTGATTCCCATGATAGCTGGTTTGCGGCGAGCTCCAGGGGGCTCCGGTGCACGACGTGGGTGCAGGGGAGGGTCAGAGAGGAGGTGAGGCAGGTTCACTTGCTCCTACCTGAGACCCGAGGAAGCTGAGCCCTGGCCTGGCTCACCCGAGGTCACCTGTGCACAGAGCCGGGCGCCAGGGAGCGCGCCAAGCCGTCAGGTGCTGCCACCTGTTGGATCCACCAGCTGTCCAAGGAGGGTGTGCCCAGAGGCCGATGGAAAAACTCGGAAACACACGGTGCGCTTGCCTCGGCCGGGCACAGTGCGTCTGCCCTGGATTGCTCCATGGTGACCCGCAGCTCACGGCCACTGCATCTGGGAGCGGCCACACCCCTCAGGACTCTATATGGAAGCCTCTGGGGGTACTGGCCTGTGGCCTCGGATGTGCGTGTGCTGGGCTGGAAGCAGCAGATATGGTAATAATATTCGGTTTCCAGGAAGTATGGGTCTGCCTTGGGCCTGAGATTTTGGACCAAAGAGCTTTTTGGAGGATTTGGAGCTAAGAACCCCCAGACTTGATGGCCCCTGTGACAGGTCCCCAGCACGTCCCCAGCCCTGGGGTGAAGTGTCACATTCCTACTCGGAGGCACACCCCATGAGTCCTTTGGGCCTGCTGGCTGGATGTGCGATCAAGTCACTCCTCCTCAGGGCCCAGCTCAAAGCCCTTCTCTGGGAGATACTTTTGGGTTTATCCGGGCCTCGTTCATTCATCCACTAATTTACTTGTTCAGAAATGTTCACAGGACACTCGCTCTGTCCCAGAACCATGGAGCTTCTGATGACAGGAACAGAGCCGAAGTCTCCAACCCCGTCGAGCCTCTTCCAGAACTCCCAGGTCCCAGCTCGGAAAGATCCAGCTCCGAGGTCAGCAGATAGTGGTGATCGTGCTGTGTCAGTCGCTGCCTTGCACACGAGCTGCTTGTGTCTGCCCCCGAAGACAGAGAAGGCGCATCTTTGATGTCCCGACAGGTGGGTGTGGGCATGGGCGGAGGTGGCTGGGTGGACCTTCTGAAAACTCGCTTTGAAAAAATCGATATGACTTCATACCTCACCATGTGCACATGTTATTATTAGTAATTATTGGGAGAGAGTGAAAACAGAAATCTTTATTTTTTAATGGGGCATGATTAAACTTTAATGACCAGTGACCTCACAAAATGACTGCCACACAATGCAATTTGCTCATCTCTGCTTGTGCATACCTTCTGGGTATTAGAAAATTACATAATTAAGTATAGATTACCACAGGCATGTCATTACACATTTTATTATTCCTTAGAGACTTAGTAGTAATACTCTGTATTTATATGTGCTTTTCAACAGATTATCTCCAATCACTTTACAAATATTATCTCATTAATCCTTTGCAATAGTTTCATGAATTTCTCTATTTAATGGATTAAAAAACCACAACCTACAGCAATTAAGTGACAAGCTGAACATCGCACACTCCGCTCGTCTACCAGGGAAAAGGCAGCTTCACCGGCTATATCCACCTGGAGAGGGTGTGTTCTCATTAAGTCAGAACCGAAGGTAAAAAAATCCTTTCCAAGTGCTCAGGAAAATAAGCAGAAGTAGGGTTGTTCATCGTAGAACAGTCATGGGGCTGATTCTTCAGCGTCTTTCATGGGTGAAGTGCTAGAGGAAGAGTGTAGATGGAGCTTTCAAAAAGAGATTAAAAAATATATATATACACACACATCCAAATCAGGGGATGGGAGCAGGAACCCATTTGCTTCATATTCACTTGCAAACTGCTTTGTTACTTGTGTTTGTGGATAATGGCTGTAGAAGTTACCATCATGGAGCAAGACGGTGCCAAGGACATCAGGTGGTACCCAACAGCATCGAAGTCCATTCCCGGGCCCTTTGGGAGATGAGCCTTCGTGGGTGGTTTGGGCCTCGTTTCCTGAGGGGCCTGGGCATTCTGCTCATTGCCGCTATCCTTTGGGACCCTCTCGTTGGGAGGCTTTGAAGGACGAAGCCCTGCTGCTCTCTCTAGTCGCTGGCACTTCAGCCCGTAGCAGGCACAGTCAATCATTTCTTTATACACAAACAAAATATTTGGGGATTGTGAGTAGTCCAAAAGGCCTGTTTGTCACTCAGAGAATTCTTGTTTGTTTTTCTCAGCTTTACTCTCAGGAAAATGGATGGGAGTCTGGGTGAGTTCATCTCAGTGGAGTCTGCAAACTGTCAGACCCTGGGGATACGAGCACTGTGGCACTCTACTGTGTTTATGTGTGACTATCACTAATTTCTGAACGTTGAGCTTTAAGCCAACCTTTTCACTCTCCTCTTTCACTTTCATCAAGAGGCTCTTTAGTTCCTCTTCACTTTCTGCCATAAGGGTGGTGTCATCTGCATATCTGAGGTTATTGATATTTCTCCCGGCAATCTTGATTCCAGCTTGTGCTTCTTCCAGCCCAGCGTTTCTCATGATGTGCTCTGCATATAAGTTAAATAAGCAGGGTGACAATATACAGCCTTGACGAACTCCTTTTCCTATTTGGAACCAGTCTGTTGTTCCGTGTCCAGTTCTAACTGTTGCTTCCTGACCTACATACAGGTTTCTCAAGAGGCAGATCAGGTGGTCTGGTATTCCCATCTCTTTCAGAATTTTCCACAGTTTATTGTGATCTACACAGTCAAAGTCTTTGGCATAGGCAATAAAGCAGAAATAGATGTTTTCTGGAACTCTCTTGCTTTTTCCATGATCCAGCGGATGTTGGCAATTTGATCTCTGGTTCCTCTGCCTTTTCTAAAACCAGCTTGAACATGCGGAATTTCACGGTTCACGTATTGCTGAAGCCTGCCTTGGAGAATTTTGAGCATTACTTTACTAGCGTGTGAGATGAGTGTAATTGTGCAGTAGTTTGAGCATTCTTTGGCATTGCCTTTCTTTGGGATTGGAATGAAAACTGACCTTTTCCAGTCCTGTGGCCACTGCTGAGTTTTCCAAATTTGCTGGCATATTGAGTGCAGCACTTTCACAGCATCATCTTTCAGGAAATGAAGATCATGGCATCTGGTCCCATCACTTCATGGGAAATAGATGGGGAAACAGTGGAAACAGTGTCAGACTTTATTTTTTGGGGCTCCAAAATCACTGCAGATGGTGACTGCAGCCATGAAATTAAAAGATGCTTACTCCTTGGAAGGAAAGTTATGACCAACCTTGATAGCATATTCAAAAGCAGAGAATTACTTTGCCAACAAAGGTCCATCTAGTCAAGGCTATGGATTTTCCTGTGGTCATGTATGGATGTGAGAGTTGGACTGTGAAGAAAGCTGAGCACCAAAGAATTGATGCTTTTGAACTGTGGTGTTGGAGAAGACTCTTGAGAGTCCCCTGGACTGCAAGGAGATCCAACTAGTCCATTCTGAAGGAGATCAGCCCTGGGATTTCTTTGGAAGGAATGATGCTAAAGCTGAAGCTCCAATACTTTGGCCACCTCATGCGAAGAGTTGACTCATTGGAAAAGCCTCTCATGCTGGGAGCGATTGGTGGCAGGAGGAGAAGGGGATGACAGAGGATGAGATGGCTGGATGGCATCACCGACTCAATGGACGTGAGTTTGAGTGAACTCCGGGAGTTGGTGATGGACAGGGAGGCCTGGTGTGCTGTGATTTGTGGGGTCGCAAAGAGTCGGACGAGACTGAGCGACTGAACTGAACTGATCACTAATTTACCAGTTCAGCTTGATGGTGCAGGAGAACAGTAAGTGCATCAGATCTTTATTTCGTGGGTAATTCACGGTGGAGGCTCTGAAACAAATTACCTAATTAAATTGTGGAAACTTGGCTTCTTGGATTTTTAAAATTATTATAGTTTTACCTTTGTTAGCAGTCACCTACAGTTTAACCTTCCACTTGAGCAGGAGGAAAGAAGGCCTTTGTAGCCAGGAAGGAGTGGCTGTCTGCTACTCAGATGAGCTCCGTGTGGAATTCGGGGTCTGCTCTCTCCCGACGGAGGCCCAGAGCATGTGCTGGCTGGAGGAGGGCCGTCCGTCTGTGAGTTCCAGGTCTAGGATGGACCTGTGACGGCTGACAGGTGGGATGAGTCACAGTGGAGAAGGAATTGGGCACCCGAGTTGGGAGCCCGTGTGATCTCGGGGTGTTTCTCAGCCTGTCTGAAGATGGATTGCCCTGCCTGTACCATAAGCGAGTAGGTTATTCGAGTGCTTTCCACACTTGGATGTCATCTAAAATTTTACAAAACGGGCCCGTAACCTCGGGGACTGGCCTCTCTCTGCGTTTGTGTCTCTGTGTTCTCTGCGTGTGCGTGTGTGCGTTTCTCTCTCCTTTTTACCTATTTACTTATTGTTAGGGACTTTAAAAAGCCCTCCTATTATTAGCGGGCTTCCGAGGTGGCTCAGTGGATAAAGAAATCTCCCTGCAACACAGGAGATGCAGGTTGGATCCCTGGGTTGGGAAGATCCCCTGGAAGGGGGCATGACTACCCACTCCAGTATTCTGGCCTGGAGAGTCTCACGGACAGAGGAGCCTGGCGGGCTACAGTCCATGGGGTCACAAAGAGTTGGTCACGACTGAGGCGACAGAGCACGCATGCACTGTTATTAACACCATCATTTTATGAATGGCAGGACATTCTTGGACTGAAAAGACCAACTTCAGAACAAAGGTGATCTTTTCAATCGAATAAGCTTGAGTTTTTATGCACAAGGTCACCGCTACTATCCTTACTGTCCTCGTCTCATCAGTGGGACCTCCTCACGACCGAGGACCAGTGTATGGGAAACCCTGGGCCCAGGGCCCCTGCAGGCCCTGCAGCAGCCCCACTGACCATTTTTCGGGTCCATGAGCCAAACCCAAAGCCTGCCCCGGGACTCTGTCCCCGCTCTTCCCTTGCCTGGAACCCTCTTCCTCCAGTCTTTCCTGAACACACCTCGTTTCCTCGTCTGAGTCTCAGTTCAAGGGCCACCGCCTCTGCTCAGATGTCAGCTGTCACCGGGCTGTCTTATGTAAAGCACCGGGAGCAGGGCCTGGCTTTAACAGATGCCCAGTAAGTGCAGATTAAATGAAGGCGATGATGGAGGCCTGACGCCCAGGGCTGTCTCCTGAGGGCTTGGGTTTGTGGGTCTGCCTGCTGTGCTGGTGCTGTGACTGTTCCCGACTCACTCAAGTGTCCCCAGCTGTTGTGACTCTTCTGATGGCAGGCACACGTTGGTCCTTACCTCTGGCCTCCGTCTCTGAGGCTCAGGGACTGTTTGTTCCATGCCTGAGTGAATAAATGAGTGAACGGACAACATGAGATTCAATCTTTACCTTCGAGAAGCTGGTGCTAATTGGTGTAAAAGTGCTCGTCTGTAAACAGTGGACGACGCGACGCACACGATTGTCCCAAGCTCAGTGACCGACTCCCGTGGGCCTACACATTTACTTTTCTGCAAAATCACTTGAGAACTCATATTTCCCCAGTTTTAGCTTTTGTAGTGCTAGGTCCTGTGGGAAGGGCAGGGCTGGGGCCTGCTGGTGTCAACACAATTGGATGAAGACAGAAGGTGGTGAAGGAGGAGACGGTGTGGGCTGAGAGCAGGACCCTTCAACCTCAGGGTTCCAACCTGAATTTCAGGGCAGTGCAGGAGCTGGATTGAAATGTTTTACTTTTTAATTAAACTTTAATCAGAATATTCAGAGTCATAAAAGAAAGCAAAGAATACTCATCACTGGAGCTTCCTAAGCAGGCACCACTAACATCTGATTTAATCATCATTATGAAAATATTTCCAGGGCCAAACACTAGCAGAAGCTCTGCAGGTGTTGGCGATGATTCCCGGCTTCTGTCCCAAGGTGCACACGGGCTGAACCCCGAGTCAGCCAACGTCTGGGTTTCACGCCTGGGAAGCCCCGTGTCTGTGTCATGCTTTTCAAAATTTGAGGATTGGAATAAATCTCAGTCACAGTGTCACAGCCCCTGGTGCTGAGCTGTGCTTTCATCATTGACCACACGAGTCAATTTCCACAGCAGGTAAGATGGCCTCTTTTTTTTTTTTAGGAAATGAAAATACTCTGGGTGCTCAAACTTGAGTTTCAGATGCACAATGATATCTTTAAAAGTATAATTATGTCCCCAGTATTGCGTGGGGCATACTTATACCCCTAAATATTTGTTTCAATGAAATCACTTGGGATCTGGGTAGTCGTATAAATCCACCCTAATTGCAGGGGAGATTTGGCTTGAGAGAAATGTGCCAAGTGTTTCTGAGTAACAGGAAGAGCAGAGGCGTGGGGCACGCTCACTCCTGCCCCCCAAATTCTGAGCGATGCTCTGGCCCTCTCCACGTTTCTCAACCTTCATGCAGACGAGCTCCTTCGCTCCTCACAGGGGAGGAAGCTGTGGTCCTGCCCCCTGGCCGAGCGCGGCTAAGCCAAGACCTGCCTCTGCAGGCTGGCTGCTCTTGGAGCTCTGGGTGCCTTGACCATTCACCACCTCTGCATGGATACCCACACTCAGCATCTCATTCCAGCTCACACTGGCTGATTTCTGGCTGCACATAACTGTATTTTTTAAAACAATTTTTTTTGGCTGTACTGGGTCTTCGTTTCAGCACTCGGGCTTTCTCTACTTGCTTCATGCGGGGCTTCTCTGGTGTGGGCTCCAGGGCGTGCGGACTCGGTGGTGGTGGCTCACGGGCTCCGTTGCTCCACAGTGTGCGGGATCTTAGTTCCCCACCAGGGATCAAACCTGTGTCCCCTGCGTGGGCAGGCAGATTCTTCACCCCTGTACCCCAGGGAAGTCCCTTGCCATACTTATTTTACAACATGTAACTTTGCTCGTCTCAGGACGGAAATGAAGCTCTTCTGTCCATGCTGTTCTACCCACTCCTAGAGCAGAAATGGTGAGATGGGCAGATGGGAGGTTAAAGGCTGAAAACTACTAAAATATGCTGGCACGGAGGGGTCGTCTTAGTTTCCTGACTGCTGTGCGACACGTTATTTCATTTATTCTTTATAAAAACCCTGGGCTGTGGGAACTAGTCACAGCCCCGTTTTGCAGACGAGCAAACTGAGGCCATTCACCACTAAGTGTCCTGCCGCGACTGTGAATGAAGTTGTCAGCGAGCGTGAGTCCCAGGGCCGGGTCCTTCCTCTCTCCAGGCCGCTTGCTCTGCCCCTCCCTCCACCTTCTGCCTCAGCAACTTGCTGGTTTCCAGGAGAATCTGCTGGACACATGGCAGCCTGGACTCCGTGCAGATGGCCCTCGTTAGCCTGACCCATCTGTCGGCCTGGAGGGCGGCCATGTGTGCCGCCGCGGCTGGGCAGGACGCCTGCGCTCACCTTTCCCACGCGGCTCTGCCAGGCGAGACTCATCTGACCCGGGCCTGGTGGCCGCTGGCTGAGCCTGGGGAGGTGGGCTCGCCCTGAGAGGTCACGGTCAGGGTGGGACAGAAGGAAGGAGGGGTGTGCCATCAGCTATCTTCGTCTGGAGCAATTCTGTGAATTCTGCACCAATGAAAACGAGTCCTGGAAAGGAAGCTGAGCTTGGTCCATCTGCCCGTAGTCTTTGCAGGGCGAGCGCTCGACTGGTCTGCAAAGGTGCCAGGTTGAGTGGTGGCCCTGGACCCCCTTTCTGTGTCTTCTGCCGAGGGGCCCCTCCTGACTGCAGTGTGGTCCCTGCTCCTGTGCTGCTCCTGAGGGTGCTGGGGCTGCAGGTACAGGACACTCAGGAAGAAGGTGTGTGTGTGTGTGTGCGCACATATGTGCGTGAGTGTGTCTGGGGGTTCTGGAGTTTGAGCTGCTCCTCCTTTGGGGGTTGTACAAGGCCATGTCCTTCCTCAGGCACTTCAGGCCCTGGCGGTCCTTCCTGGTCCCCCTGAAGTCCTCCAGCAAAGCGCTGCTGTGAGCTTCCTGACACCATAGCAGCGGCTCATTAGGGAGCAAGAGAGCAAAAGAAGCAAGAGTTCCATGGAGGAGACTTTCTGTCTCTGTGGGTTTCAGGATCATTGGGACTTAGGGGCTGCTGCCTTTGCTCTTTCAGACCGGTTGACTGGAGACGAGGCTACCAAAGCCAATGTCTGTTTCAGGCCGTGAAACCAAGGGATGGCCTGTGAGGGAGTCTGTCCAAGGCTTTGGCATGGTCACCTTTAATGTCGTCAGCCTATTCAAAAAGGCAGCAAACCAAGAAGCAGTTTCTTCAGGCTGCCCTGATGCTCTTCCTGTGATGCGAAGAAAAGCCTTTTGGACAAGGAGCCCGAGGGGTGAGTTAAATCTCCTGATTCTACTATGACCCGAGCAAATGATGGTGAGGATAATCATCAGGATTGCTTGTGTGATGCCCGCCACCATCACCACCATCATCGCCATGGCTACCATCATCATCACTGTGATCATCACCACCACTACTATCATCGTCACCAAGACTACCTTCACCATCACCATCACCATGACTACCATCACCATGACTACCACCACCATCAGTGCCATCACCACCACCACCATCATCACCACCATCATCACCACCACCGTCACCATGACCACCATCCTCATCACCATCACCACCATCATCACTGCCATCATCACCACCACCACCACCAGCAGGAGCACTATCATTATCCCCACCGCCACCATCATCGGCACTTGTGTACGCACACCACCATCACCATGACTACCATCACCATGACCACCATCCTCATCACCATCATCACCATCTTCACTGCTTCACTCACCATCACCACCACCGTCAGTGCCATCACTCGTGCAGCGTCGCCCCGCGCCAGCTACTGTCCTAAACACTTAGTGCACATTCATTCATTGACTCCCCACAACAACCTAAGAAGTTCAGTTCAGTTCAGTGCAGCCGCTCAGTTGTGTCTGACTCTTTGCGACCCCATGAACCACAGCACACCAGGCCTCCCTGTCCATTACCAACTCCCGGAGTTTATCCAAACTCATGTCCATTGAGTCGGTGATGCCATCCAACCTAAGAAGTAAGGTACTGCTATTATTACCCTCATGTTATAGGTGAGGATGGAGGACTCAGAAGTTAACCGACTTTGCCAATCTCTGCACCCAGGAACTGTGCAGCTGGGATTCGGTCCTGGTGTCCCTGCTCTTGACCCTTAGGCAGCAGCTCAGTCATTTAATGCTCTGGCCCTCCACGTTCTCATCAGTAAGATGGCATGATATTTATGTCTAGAGATGTGAATGAGGGCTGACAGGCTTCCCCAGTAGCTCAGTGGTAAAGAATCTGCGTACAATGCAGGAGCTGCAGGGAAGATCCCCTCAGGAGGGCACGGCAACTCACTCCAGTATTCTTGCCTTACAGAGGAGCCTGGAAGGCTATATAGTCCATAGGGTCACAAAGAGTTGGACACAACCAAAGTGAAGTAGCATGCAGCATGTGTGAGAGCTGAAGGGCTAGGACAAATACTATTGAGAGGCTGCCAGGCACCCACCCTGGAGTACGGAGGACGAAAGGGGGTTACAGGAGGGATGAGGCAGCGGGACTTGGGTGAGGGAGCCGGGAGGACTGTCTCACAGATGGGGCTCTGGGGCCAGACCTGTGAAGGGCCCAAAGCTGGTCCCAGTCTTCCTCCTGGCGGAGGTCCTGAAACGCTGCCCACGGGGAGATGTGGATGTTGCCTGCCCATGCCCTCGTGGCAGTGGGTGCTGTGGCCCTGGCGTCGGGAAGCTCGTCTTGTCCCTCTGCCCCCTGTGGCCGTTCAGGTCTGTGTGGGCATCACCGCCTCCAGGCTGCCCAGGGGGCTGCCGGCTGCTTCCGCTTGTAGCCCGGTGTCTTGTAACTTTCCCCGTTGGTGCTGGCCCCTCGTTCTGGAGCAGCAGAGCTGGATTCTGGGGACGGAAGCCTGGAGAAGACTGGAGATTCGCTGGAGGTGTGCAGATGGGGAGCGGCCCTGAGTGCAACTTCCCAGCAGATCTGTGGGAGGGCATCGCTTTGCAGCCCTCCTGCATGTTGGCCTTGTCGCCCCGTAAGGTACATGCCCTCACTCAGGGCAAAGGCCATGACTTACTGAGTGAGCCCAGCCTCTGTGTCCTACAGAACTGGGTTCAAATCCCAGCTCTGCCGGCTACTCCCTGAAAGGCTACTCTTCAAAGACTCTTTTTCCTTGTATGTTCAATGAGGTTAACCAAAGGACCATAATCGTCGTGTTCTGAGTGTAGCTCCTGGTGTGTATTAGACGTTCAGCCCTTACCCTCAACCCCCCCGGAGGCTGTGTGAGGAACACGCCATTTGATGATAATCTGATTGAAAACTCTGCTGGCCCAGGTGCAGAAGCAGAAAACGATCTGAAAACAGGCTGCATATGCAGTTAATTGCACAACGTGCTAGGGCCTGAGATTTCGAGTTGTCAAGAAAACACTGCAAGTGGACAGATCTGGTGTAGGGTGTTTGCTTGCACACGGAGTCAGAGCGTGCTGCTGGGTTTCCATTCGTCTTTGTTTTGGGGATTTTATTTAGAGTGAATCTTAAGAAGACGTGAAGGCAGGGATATTTTAAGACGAGGGACAATGGGGGACTGGCTTTGAATGCTCATGACAGGGTTATCAGAGATTAAGTCAAAACTGATAGGTGATGAATCAGTAGCTGGAAGGCAGGATAACCCCAAGGAAAAGAAGTTCAAGGATAAGGAAATGGGTGGGAAATCTATTGTGGTTATTTCTAGTTTCCTAGATAAATGGTTATAAAACTTGGAAAAATATTGATTGCAACCAGCCGGGAGCATAAATGCCCTGAAGAGGCTTAGAACGAGTCTCTTCTAGAAGATCTTAGAGGACGTGAGAAATTTCTCAGAAGCGAAGTCTTTGTGACTTAAAACGTCTCACGGCAGGACAGTGCTGTCCCCTAGGAGCTGCGGCTGAGGGTCCAGTGTCAGGGGACCGAGCCCTCACAGGGGCCAGAGCACTGGGGATGCACAGGGACCCAGGACCACTCTGGTGAGCAGGACTGTGGCAGGGAGAAGCGAGACAGGGGCACGCCCACTGGGCAGGCTTCTGGACAGCTGTTCTTACTCAGCAGCTTCATTTCTTCTTCCCAGATCTTTCTTCTCCCAGCTCTGAGAACTGAGTCCTAGAGAGAGCCCCATCCCACCCTCCTGCCGCAGGACACATGTCCTGATCAGCATGGACATTAATGGATTAATCAGCAGGGACAGCATCGATCGCGGCAGGCTTCAGGGCCTGGCTCTGCCCGGTGGCAACCACTAGTGTGGTGGCATAGAGCCTGTCCCACGGGGCTGTTGACACTGGAAAGGAGTGGACACTGGAAAATAGTAATTCCCGGGCCAGCGGCTGCAGGAGGAATGAGGTCTTGGTGTCGGTAGGATCCTCCTTGACAAACCCAGGGACGCACGGCTGGGAACAGGCCTAGAGATAGGCTCAGAAACTGCCATGGAGGCCTGTCCCACACACCAGACCTGCTCAGGTTCGTCCAAAGGCCCCAAAGTCACAAGAAGACTGGCTCACGAGCATGCTGAGATCATGTAGCCCATGAAGGACAAGGCCCACCCCTCAGCGGGTTGGGTCAGGAAAGGCTGTGAAGAGAGCAGGCTGGGTGCTTCACTTGGGGTGAAGATTTGGGGGTTTAAGATTTTGTTTTAAACACATGTGTAGATTTGAGCTTCTTTGGTGCTTGGTCCTGTCTGACTCTTTGCAATCCCGTGGACTGTAGCCCACCAACACTCTCTGTCCATGGGATTGTCCAGGCAAGAATATTGGAGTGGGTTGCCATTTCCTCCTCCAGGGGATCTTCCTGACCCAGGGATCGAACCCACATCTCCTGTGTCTCCTGCATAGCAGGTGGGTTCCTTCCCCACTGAACCATCAGGGAAGCCGAGTTTATTTAAAAATATTTTAAAAACGTGCATGGCTCTTGATATGGATTTTCCAGCTGGCGGACAGAGTCTTTGACCAGGGTCCTTGGATCTGGCAGGGTTGGGGGTTGATCCCTTCTCATGCTCTGGGTGAAGTTGCCTTGCAAGGTTCTGATGGAGGCAGCCATCCAGCTGGGCTATTCTCGGGCTTGGGTAGATGGGGGCAAAGCCCCTCCACTACTCGGGTCTTGGTTTTTTCATCCATAAGGGAGAAGCTGGGCTAAGATCAGCCCCTGCTCCTATTTCTAGAGGAGCTCTGTCATTCGCTGGGAGCACCAGTTCTGGGGACTGAATCACTCCACAGTCTCAAATACATCTAAAGGAATATTTCATCTTCCTTCCAGAAGACAAATACGATGTAGCAGCAAGCAATAACAGAAAGTGGGTTTTTTCATACAAATATTCTGTGACACAAATACCACCTTTCCTCTGTCAGTTGCATTGCAAGTGTTCACCAGTCTCTCTAATAATAAGAAGAAAGTATGGCTTGATGACTCTGGTTAAGTGGTCAGGACCCTGCCATGTGCTCATAAAGCGGTCACACCAGGCCCTGAAATGGCCCTGTTGATTTATTAAACAGTGCCAGGCAGGAGAGCTGGAGCAATTTCTTGTGGGGGTTGACACATAGGTTTAAAATACCTGATGGTTCAATCTGGTATTAGTATGAGTTTTCCTGAAAGGAAGAGTGGAGAAAGGGTATGGGACACTCCCTCTGAGATGGTAGACTAGGCAGACGCAGAGACTCTTCATCCTGACTGAGATGCTGAGTGGTTGCAGCTCGCTCGGGCCACAGGGATCCTTTTTGGCCATCTCCCTTGCCTCCCTTTCATTTTGAGCCTGGAAGTGTTGTAGGTATTTTCCTTTTATAAGCATAAACCCATGGTCCAGAGTTTTCCCTGGACAGCCTGATAATCGGCAAGACGACGTGTTCATGCACTTGACAGATATTTGCCTGGAACCCACCGGGTGCCAGACGCCCCTCTCAATTCTGAGATGCCGCAGGGGGAGACGAGTCTCCCTCCTCACAGAGCTGGAGGGCAGTAAGGCCTCCGTTTTGTTACGAAATGGGTTGTGCTTCTATGACCTCTAGCGAGCGTTGACGGAGCCCTCCCCTGCCCCCCAGAGGCTGTGCCCCCCGGGGCCGAGCTGTGCCTGCAGCCCCGTCAGCACCGGGGCGGGGCTGGGTGTGGGGCCGCAGGGTTCATTGTGGCATCCAGCACCTGGCACAATTCTGGGCACACAGTAGGTGTTTTCTGAATATGCAGCTATCGTACAATTAGCTTTTTCCTAAAAAGCATTCCGGGTTCTGTCACTGGTGAGTTCGCAAGGGCAGGAGAATGTCTATTTTTTTGTTTTGTTTTGTTTTTCTTGCTTTCTCATGGAAGCAGCTCGTTCACGTGGGACAAATAAGACCATTCCTGCTCTTCAGGGATGTTCTCTTCGCTTGCCTTTATTTACACAGTCACCTGGAAATTGTTCTTAAGACACGGGAAGAAATTGGGTCATGCTCCCAGGCCATTTGCAAAACGGTTCTTCCCCAAGAATCCTCAGAAGGATTCAGGAACTATCCAAGGGAGAAAATGCTAATGTTCCCGCATCTTTCACAAGCCAGCTTTCTCCAGCACTCGAGAGGACTTGCCAGAGATATTTTTGGTAGCTCGCTCAAACCGAGGGGCTTCAGGAAATGCACGTGGGGCGACGTCGCCTGCGAGCTGCTTGTCCTGTCTTTGATTTTCCTGTCAGAGGCTCGGACTTACCCAGAATCCGCCTGACTTGGCATTTCCTGACTTTCGGCTTTGGGCCCGAGCGGTGTTTAAACAAAGGGCGTGGGGCCCAGTGGGGGTGGGGACCGGACATTGTTGGACTATCACACGGGATAAAAAATTAGATGTCCCTGTCAAACTAAGTTTAGGCCTGTGAGCCATTGTTTGCTATGTGACAGCAATGCTCGTCCATTTGTGACAGCGAAAAGAATCAGCGGAGCGACATGCTCTGATGTAAGATGAAACCGGGTGGATGCGCGTGCTAAGCCGCTGCAGTTATGCCAACTCTTTGCAACCCCACGGACAGTAGCCCGCCAGGCCCCTCTGTCCATGGGATTCCCCAGGCAAGAGTACTGGAGTGGGTTGCCATGCCCTCCTCCAGGGAATCTTCTCAGCCTAGGGATCAAACCCGTGTCTCTTATGTCTCCTGCACTGGCAGGCGGGGTCTTTACCTCTAGTGCCACCTGGCAGGCCTGAACTGGGCATTTCCTCTTAAACAGAAATCTCCACTTAACTGCCCGTTAGCCATCAAACTGCCAGGTTGCAATATAGAGTGTATATTGACCTCCCTGCGTGGGTCGGTGGGTGGGGAAACACCTTCTGGAGTGACAACAAGGAGAAAATAGTCGAGTCGTCACCTTATTTCTGTGGAGGGCGCCAAGGTTTTTGTGAAATGACCTATTTACAGAAACAAATTACCCGTTGCTTGTATCTTTCCTTGATCTACCAACCAACAAAATGAGCTTGATTTTTTTTGTTTCTTGCTTTCTAAATGTTGTAGGGGGTTCAGATTAAATAATAATCCTCTCGGTGTTACTAAAATAAAGTGAAGTGAAAGTCTCTCAGTCATGCCTGACTCTGCGACCCCATGGACTATATAGTCCATGGGCTTCTCCAGGCCAGAATATTGGAGTGGGTAGCCTTTCCCTTCTGCTGGGGATCGTCCTGACCCAGGGATTGAACCCAGCTGTCATTGCAGGCGGGTTCTTTACCAGCTGAGCTGCAAGGGAAACCCGAGAACAGACTTGATTTAAAATATTACTAGCAGGTTGCGTGTCTAAATTTCTTTTCCCGGCGGGAATGAGCCTCCATGAAGAACTCGTCTTGTAAGGCAGCGGTGGGTGTCTGCTCTGGGGGCTGGGCGTGCTGCATCGCCCCAGCTGTGTGGCCCCACGACCTTGCTTCTGCCCCACAAGCATCTTTCCAAACCAGCCCGTGGAACAGCCTGAGGCCTGGGCTGGTGGGGACGCCAGGGCGTTCATCATTCCAGGGAGGTGGGGACCCAGCCACTCTGGGGACTTGAAACCATCTGTTTCTCACTTCCTTGCTGGAATGAAGCAGGTCCAAGAGTGGGGTGTGTGAGATAAAGAGGGAGGGGGTCCCCACCCACGAGGCTGCTGCTGGAAGTGTGGTCCGACCCCCGGGTGAGTCGGGGCGCATCCCGGAGCCCACAGTACCCTGCCAGCTCCCTTCCCCCTGTCCTCACGGTTCACGAGCACGTTCCATCTGCAGGAAGTTATCTGTACCTGTGTGTGCTGTGCATCCGTTCAGCCCCTGCTCGCTGAGTGTTTGCTAGGTTCCAGGGAGCACGCAAGGGGCAGGAGCCTCAGCCATGGGTCACACTTGCCCCTGGAGTCACCGCATCCAGAGGAAGGAGGGGCCAAATAGATCAGCGCCCCCCATCCCTTCATCGTGCTCCTGGAGGGTCGGGGGGGCGGGGCGGCAGGTGCCCTGGGCTGGAGGCAGAGCTGGACTGGGCTCTTTCCTGGCACGTCCCTGATGCCCAGTGGGGAGGACACTCGCTGCTCATGGCTGTCAGAGGCTCCGACACCACGGCTCTGGGAGGGTGGGCGCTAACGCCAGAGAGCAGAGCTTCCAGAAGAATTTTAATTACTGTAAAAATAATGTGTGTGGAGAAGACTCTTGAGAGTCCCTTGGACAGCAAGGTGATTCAACCAGTCCCTCCTAAAGGAAATCAGTCCTGAATATTCACTGGAAGGACTGATACTGAAGCTGAAGCTCCAACACTTTGGCCACCTGATGCGAAGAATGGACTCCTTGGAAAAGACCCTGATGCTGGGAAAGACTGAAGGCAGGAGGAGAAGGGAACGACAGAGGATGAGATGGTTGGATGGCATCACCGACTCAATGGACATGAGTTTGAATAAACTCCGGGAGTTGGTGATGGACAGGGAGGCCTGGCGTGCTGCAATTCATGGGGTCGCAAAGAGTCGGACATGACTGAACTGAACTGAACTGAATCTGTGTGGATTACAGAATATTTTGAAAACGTAAAATGCTTAAAAAAATAGAAAAAGAAATAAAATCAAAGGCACAATAACAACCACTCTGGTCATTGTTTTCTCCTCAGACATATTTTTTCAGTGACTGTGTGTATGGTCCATTAAAACAGTATTCTTTTTTTACTTCAGGAATTATCCCATTACTTTCCTATACTCTTTGAGATTTAAAAAAAATTATTGGAGTGTAGTTGATTTACATGTTCTTTATGTTTTAGGTGTGATGTGACTCAGTTATACATATATCCCACTCTTTTTAGATTCTTTTCCATATAGGTCATTAAGAGATTGTTGTAAACAGGATTTTGTAATGACTGAATAGTATCCTGTGGCTTAGATTTGCTTTTCGGTTTAAAATTTCTTCTATTTACAAACAACGTTTAATGCCTGTCTTTGTCCGCAAAATATGTTTTTGTTTGTTGGTGGTGTTCAGTCACTAAGTCGTGTCTGACTCTTTTTGACCCCATGGACTGCAGCACAACAGGCTCCTCTGTCCTCCACTATCTCCCAGAGTTTGCTCAAATTCATGTTCATTGAGTCAGTGGTGCCATCTAACTATCTCACCCTCTGCCACCCGCTTCTTCTTTTGCCTTGAATCTTTCCCAGCATCAGGATCTTTTGCAATGAACTGACTCTTCAAATCAGGTGGCCAAAGTATTGGAGTTTGATCTCCTTGCAGTCCAAGGGACTCTCAAGAGTCTTCTCCAGCACCACAATTTGAAATCATCATTTCTTCAGCCCTCAGCCTTCTTTATGGTCCGACTCTCACATCCATACATGACTACTGGAAAAACCATAGCTTTGACTCTACTGACCTTTGTTGACTAAGTGGTGTCTCTGCTTTTAAATACACTGTCTAGTATTCCATTCAAGAAAAAATCGTCTTTTAATTTCATGGCTGCAGTCAGTGTATGAAGTGGTTTGGGAATGTTTTTATTGGCATTTTTTAAAAGTTGTTTCCTTGGGATAGATTTCTAAAAGTGGACCTGTTGGGCCAAAGTATATCTGTTTAGTTCAGTTCAGTTGCTCAGTCATGCCCGACTCTTTGCGACCCCATGGACTGCAGCGTGATAGCAGGATTCCCTGTCCATCACCAACTCCCAGAGCTTGCTCAGACTCATGTCTATCGAGTGGGTGATGCCATCCAACCATCTCATCCTCTGTCATCCCCTTCTCCTCCCGCCTTCAATCTTTCCCAGCATCAGGCTCTTTTCTAATGAGTCAGCTCTTCGCATCAGGTGGCCAAAGTATTGGAGTTTCAGATTCACCATCAGTCCTTCCCATGAAAATTCGGGACTAACTCCCTTTAGGATGGACTGGTTGGACCTCCTTGCAGTCCAAGGGACTCTCAAGAGTCTTCTCCAACACCACAGTTCAAAAACATTGATTCTTCGGTGTACATAA
Organism: Bos grunniens; assembly: GCF_055505025.1. NCBI lineage: Eukaryota > Metazoa > Chordata > Mammalia > Artiodactyla > Bovidae > Bos > Bos grunniens. The sequence continues at coordinate 2,642,229 of NC_141168.1, read as the reverse complement.
ACATTTTTAAAGGTCTTTGGGCCAATATCATCAAATTATTTGCAGATAATAATTAAATTATTATGGGAACTTTGTTCCTGGAAGCCCTTAGTGCTGTGGGCGCAGGCCCTGACTAAGTCAAGCAAATGCTGCCCTGTTGTCTTATCTGTGTTTCTTTTAAACTAACTAAGCTAATTTTTATTACTCATGTTTATTTCCCTTTTTTGGGTCAATTCTGTTTCTTGTTCTAATTTTCTGTCTTCATCTTAGCAGCTATTTCCATAGCTTTTTTTTTTGTTTAGTGAATATTCGCCTTCCTTTATTATATGAGTTGGAAACATTTACTCAAGACTCATTTAATTTTTGAATGTTTTATTTTACAGATGTATTTATATGTTGAATCTATTCTTTTTTTCCTTTATTTCTAGGAAGAAATTGAACTTTTGATGTAAGATGACACTACTGCAATATTTTAGATTTTAAGTGCTAATGCGTGCTAGGTTGCTTCATTCGTGTCTGACTCTGTGTGATCCCGTGGACTGTAGCTTGTCAGGCTCCTCTGTCCATGGGATTCTCCAGGCAAGAATACTGGAGTGGGCTGCCATTTCCTTCTCCAGGGGATCTTCCTGACCCAGGGATCAATACAAGTCATCATGGTATTTAATGTATGGAACCAAGTTCTGCCCCATTTGAGTTTAAAATGATGGGCTCAAAAAAAGGCATCTCAGAATAAAACGGAAGACCTATTACATGAACATTTCGTTCTTTTTTTGGTTTGATCTCCACACAGTTAGAAAGACTTTCTGTTCATCTGGTCCCACAAGCAGACAAGAGCAGTTCTTCAGGATTCTTTCTTTTGGGTTTTCCCCCAAATATGTTCATTCAAATGTCATTTCTGTTGGAGGTTGGTGGCAGCCTGACTTCGGAAGGATCAGGAAGAGCTTGAACGCTCCTGGTTGTAAGGAAAGACAATAATAATAAAGCCTTTGTTGTGGGGAGGCGGGGGAGCGTGGGTTTGCTCAGGGTTTGCTCAGGGTTAAGGACGGGGCGTTTGCTGCGGAGGTGTCCACCCTGACTCAGGGGCCTGGGGATCTGACCGGGCCTTGCGGGGGAAGCTGAAAAACCGTTCTGTGGTCCTGCCAGGGCTCAGAGCTGGAACTCGCTCTGTGAGGGGCCCGGGGCATCCAGAACTGGCAGTGAGTTGCCTCTGAGTCTGACAAACTGAACGTGGCAGGGTTCTGCTTATCCGAGGCCCCCAGTTGCCCAGCCCAGGAAGCCGAGATTTGGCTGCGTCCCTACCGCAAAACAAAGGCTCTGAGAGGGCCAAGTTGGGGCTGGAGGCGGCTCAGAGGAAGGCGCTTTTTGGTGGCTTTGCGACTCTTTCCCTAAATAACACGGCCGTGAATCACGACCTCTCGGAGGGTGCTGGTGGTGACTCAAACCAAGTGAACCAGTGAGCCCTGACTCTGCTCCGCGGGCAGGACCGGACTCGACCTGGAATCCAGGGCATAGCTGACAGCAGCAGGCCAGGAATTTCGCTTGTTTTCTGTGCTGGGGCAAGAGCTGAACCCTGCCATACGCTGCAGGCGCTGCCCGCTGCGGGCCCTGCGTGCTCAGGGACACTTCCGGCCCCCGTGTCGGAAAAGTACTGCCTGAGTCAGCCCTCGCCGGGTGTCACGGGGCCTCCCCCGCCAGGCCCGGAACCCCATGCCCTGGTCTCTCCTCTTCGCCTCCAATTGTTCTCTGGCTTCCCTGGGAGGCCCAGTGACGAGCCACCGGGGCTGGAGTGAGTCACAGGAAGGCAGAACATCGGGGTCAAAGGGGCCAACGCAAGCCTTGCCCTCCTCCCCATCCCCGCCCCTCCATGCCCGGCTCTGGACACGGAGTCGTGGACACAGGGAGGCCAGGGGGCCGGCACTGGTCATGGTCCGGCCGGCCCGGGGACCGAGTCTTCCGGTTACCACTTTAGCGTTGCTCTCACGCTAAGGGTGCTCGGATCTTGGATATAGCTTTCTGAGCTTAAGCCCGAACACACTTCTCTGTTCAGCTGGTGTCGCAGAGCGCCTCCCCCGGGGCAGGTTGTGGGTCCTCCTCGTGGTCCCTGGGCCTGCCCCTGCCGCCTCTCCCCTCGGGCCCTCGGTGACCGCCAGGCACTCTCTGGCTCCAGAGCCCCTGGGCGGTTACCAGATGTGGTCCTCCTTGACTTACAGCCCTCCCCCACTCCACTTTTCCAGTCTCTAAGGACTTCTCTTGTGGCCTTGCTGGGAGACTGCATGCTAACTGCCCATGAACCACACACATGTTAGAACTGAAATGACTGCATGCTAACTTCCTATGAACTACACACATGTTAGAATGGAAGTGATGGGAGAAGGGAGCTCACGTGTGTCCCTCTGAGTCCGAGCTCTGTAGAAATGGGCAACTCGGCAGAAATAGTGCCTCAGCCCAGAATTGGCTTGTTCGTTCCTTGGTTTTTCTTTTTTCTCCTTGCATTTTGATGGACAGCCAGCGTGGGCCACGGTCAAAGGTGTACCCCGCCCTCGGAACGGAGCTCGCTCGTCTGTAGGGGACTTGCTGTATGAACAAACAAATCTTTAGCATCAGTAACCAAGTCTTCGTTGTACATTGTTCTGCAGTCCCCAAGCCTGTTCAGATTTCCTGTGAAATGACAGGTTTTGGTTATTCCCTGGTGTTCCATTACACCGTGTACCACTATCAACAAACAGATCTTTTGAAGACTTTTATCTAGTTAAAATACTAAGCCAGCCTTTAAAAAAATAAAGCAGTCAGAGCTGGGAGAAGAGCGCCAGCCAGAGGGTCCGCTGGGTGCCCACCGAGGCTCAAGGTTGAGTCCCGTCCCGCCCCCTCCTCCCACCCAGGGCTGCACTCAGCTTCCTGGCTCTTCGCTTGCATTTTCCCTCTGATCTTTCTCAGCAGTCAGCTGCTAGGGGAGCTGGAGCAGGTGTTGATCGCTGCATGAGGGGGGGTCCAGCTGGGAGGCCAGGGGAGGGGGCAGCCAGGGCTCTGCCTGCGGCCTGGGGTGGCCGGGTTGCGTGCGGCTGGGACCCAGGGTGGCATGTGACACGTGACTCCATTTATCTGCAGCGTGGCACGCCAATCTTATCTGTGGTGTAGCCTGACGACAAGCGTCCCTGGAATAAATATTTGTCTCCAGTGCGGTGTTCCAGCCTTCGGTCCCTGGCACGCATTTGCCTCCTCCCCGTCCATGCAGCCGAGTACCGAAGACTCCACGTGCATGGTCGGAGGCCTCTGGCTGGACGAGGGCCCGAGGCCTGACCCCTGTGCTCCTGCGGACCACAGACCCTGCACACCTGGGTGCCGGGGCTCTTTCACCATCACTGAGCTCCACGTTGCTGCAGAACCCCACCCCGGGGTGGCACAGGCCTGCTGGTGCAGAGCCAGGATGAACCTGGCCTTTCCTGGGCTCCTCCTCCTCTTAGGCACTCGCAGCCTATTTCCTCCTTTATCTTGTAAACGCCTAGATTTGTTTGCTCAAGAATCCCCTGTGCTTAATTGCTTGGTCCTGGCCAACTCTTTGTGGCCCCAGGGACTGTAGCCCACCAGGTTCCTCTGTCCATGGGATTCTCCAGGCAAGGATCCTGGAGTGGGTTGCCATTCCCTCCTCCAGAAGAATCCTCTGGGGGGCTTCATAAAATGCAGATTCTCAAGCCCCACCGGGAGCTGTGGCGTGTGCGCCTGGTGTGATGGTGCCGGGGGGAGTTGCAGTGTTTAACAAGGATCCCCAAGTGACACTGATGCAGGAGGGTCCTTGGGTCCCACCTTGGGCCCTTGTCTCCTAGGAGGTTGGAGCCCGGCTGTGTTTCTGTTAGTGGATGTGGGTGTGTGACATCCATAGCTCAGGGGACACCGCGTGGAGAGACTGCCCCCTGCCCATCCCCCACCACCCTGTCCCGGAGGCAGGGACCCTGGGTGCAGGCTCCGCAGCGGTCAGGGCCCCTGATGGACTCAGTGGCGGCTGCTCGGGCTGTCGGGGTGGTCCCTGGTTTGGGGAAGGTTCTGGATTCCTCTTTGGCCCTGGGCTGAGGTGCAGCAGCCTCCAGCCTGTTTCCTCGGGTGCGGCCAGGGTCTGCCGGCCAGGGCTCCGCATCTTGCTGGCTGTTCTGAAGGTGCCTGGTGCAGGATGGGAGCAGGGCGGGTCCACGTGTCGGTCCAAGCTGGGGCTTCCCTACACGGCCCGCTCTCTTCCAATACAAGTGATGGTTTCTACTCATGATGACTTTAAAGGGGAATCACGGTAACTTTCTGAACACAAGCAGCCTTCCCCGGACGCGAGTCAGGCAGTTAAGAGCCACTGAGTCATGGCCGCCCGCGGCACGTCAACACTGGTATCGTGGGGTTGGAGCAGTTGGACTGGACCTTGAGATCAGCGCAGACACCCTCCTGCTGTTGGGGTGTGGGGCTCCGGGGCCCAGCGACGCTCCGGTGGCGCCCGTGACGCTGGCCGCGGGGGCAGGGGTGAGGGTCATGGCCCGGCTCCCACCACGGCCTCTGCGTCCCGGGCCCAGAGCTGGCCACCAGCCCTGGTGGCCTTGGGGAGGTCCCCCTGACGACGGGCTTGGGGGCCCCGTGATCTCAGGTGCGGCGAGACCGTCCCCGTGGGAGGACAGTTCTGATCGGGGGTTCCACTCTGTGTCAGCCGTGGTCCCTCTTTTCACCCCCCGGCAGCCCCACCCCACACACAGCACGTGTCTTCCTCTGATTTCAGCCTCCTCTGGGCATCGCCAGATGGATGGTGGTCCCTGAGATCACCCAGGGACGGTCTCATCCTTCCTGTCCCCCCAAGAAAGCCACACAAACCTTCATGGCTCCTCCATGCACGGCCGTTTCATGAAGAGAGGGCCTGCCTTGTTAAATAAATGAGATAATCAGCAGAGGTTCATTTATCTACTGTGTGGAATTTCATTTCCGGGGACTTATTTCCCTATAATTGGGGAGGGGGTAAAACGTTCAAAATGGTGTTTCCATGTCGGAGGAGAGTCACGAAGGGGAGGTGTGACGAGATTGTCCTTGAGTGCACACGTGTGTGTCCAGTATGCCTGTGTTAGAGTCCTTTTCCAAGCTGGCTTTGAGAACAACCCATTCCACTTTCTGTGGCTTCCCCCATTTTGACCACCTCTGTTTTCATTCCATGAATTCACATCTTCCATAGCATCTTTCTCTCCTTCTCATTTGAAGTTTCATGGCCTTGACCGATTTTGACCAACTTGGATACTATGTAGCATCCAGGTCTATCAGAATTCTGGTTAATCAGAAATAGTTCTAAGCAGTGCAATGAATTCTGATGAGCTTTATTACGAGAACAGAGGTGAGGGATGGTTTTAACAAGTGACGGCGGTGTTCTGCGGCTGGTCTCGCCGCATCTGACCATTCCATTTCAAGGAAGAGTCGCTTGTATCCATCTGTCTTTTTTAAACTGTATCTGTAGATTTTTGGCTACGCTGGGGCTCTGCTGCTGTGCTAAGGCTTTCTCTAGTAGCGGCGCGTGGACTTCCCATTGCCGTGGCTACTCTTGCCGTGGAGTGCAGGCTCTGGGCACGCGGGCTCAGTCGTCGTGGTACGTGGGCTTCATCGCCCCGAGGCACTTGGAATCTTCCCAGACCAGGGATCGAACCCACGTCCCCTGCATTGGCAGGTAGGTTCTTAACCACTGGACCACCAGGGAAGCCCTGCCTGTCTGTCTTTCTAGCATCACGTGGTGATGGAATGCCAGCTCACAGAGGGGCCGCCCAGTCTCCAAGGACAGGGCTGTCACCCCAGTCTCCGTGCAGTTCTCCAGACTCTGGACACTGGGCTCCCACGAGCACCGTGACTTGCGGGGAGGCCTCAGGGCAGGAGGCCTGTGAGGACGTGGCTGGGGTGGGCGGGAGCTAGAGCTTGGCTGGCCGGAGAGAAGATGGGGACAGGGATGGAGGGAAGGCACCAGGAGGAGCCTCGTGCTGGGAGCCCCGGGGCAAGGAAGGGACTAAGCCCAAATGGGGGTCCAGCGGACGGGACTGGACGCAAAGAAACAAGCACAGGGGCCCCGGCTGGCAGACAGGCTGGTTGCTTCCTGCCGCTCTCCTCTGGAGGGCCAGGGCGGGAGACTGTTGGTAGCAGCAGCTCCACCTGGCAGGTGGACCCGTCTCTCCGGGGAGGGCAGATCACCTGGGCGTTTGAGCTGCCCTTCCGTGCTCAGAGCCATTGAGCAGTCAGAGACAGTGCTCACGTCCGTTCACTGCCCTTCGTGACTTAGTCTGCGTGAGCTGCCCATGTCCACCGGGTGCCCTGGGCCTGGAGGCCGGCCCAGCAGCAGCTGGGATCTTCCCATCACGTCTGGGCTTCTGCACGCAGACGGTCCGGTTTCTCAAGCTGCCCTGCTTCCCTGGCCCCTCTCGCAGAGCTAGGCATGGTCCCCCGGGTGAAGCTGCCTCTCTGGGCGGGGCCGTCCCTGCTCTCCCCTAGCGTGGGTGCGGGGTTTCCCCCTCCCCTCCCTGGACCAGTGGTTCTCAGGAAAAGATGACTATCAGTCATTCACACGCTAGTGTGAAGGAGCTGCCGCTAACATGCCCCCTGATTCATTCAGTCAATATTAACCAAGGGCTGCTGGGCCAGAGGTGGAGGGATGTGAAAGTCTTGGCCCTGACCTGCGACTTTCAGGACGAGAACAGCCGTGGAAGAGAAAAGTAAACAGAAGTCCAGGTGGTGAGTGCAGTGTTTCTTCCTGGGGCACTTTCAGGAGCCGGGTGCCTCTTAACGTGGACAAGGCTTGGTTGAGAAAGGCTTTCCGAGTCTCCAGGACGAGCGGGACGAGAGGCGGTGTGGACGTGCAGAAGGGCGGGCATGCAGCCCCACCTGACATCCCTGGCCTGGACGCGCTGGGAGTTTGCGTTGCCCGCAGGGTGGACCCCGGGCAGCTGGAGCCCGGCCCTCTGCCTGCCTGGTGGCCTGGAGCTGGGGGCTCTGGAGGGTTTGAGCAGGAAATCCATACAGTCCTCTCCGCTTTTCACAGGCTGAACCACAAGTCCACTGCTGGGGACTACACTAACGGCTGTTTTGCGTGGGCTGACCCCACGGGAAAAGGTCATGGGCGTCTCAGTCGGGAGGGGACAGCCTGGGCCCAGCCGGGGTGAAGGTCGCTGATCGGGATGGAGCGGGGGCAGGTGCGGGGACAGGGCCTCTGGCTGGACCGCAGAGCGGGTGGTGCGTCCAGCTCGGGTCAGGGGCTGGGCTCGGAGCGAGGCCAGGCGCCTGGCGGGGGCGGGGGGCAAGTTAGCAGGATGTTCAGGTGGGTCCAAAGGAGCGAGACAGCACTGGCGGGATTTTAAAGATGGAGAGTGATTTGAGGATGCAGGGTCCTGTGGCCACCAGTCCCTCTCAGATGGCAGCTTGGGGTGGCCTCCGGGGGTCGGCTGGGGTCCCAACATGGACTGGAAGGGACTGTCCTGCCGGCTGAGCTCGGAGGGACCAGCGAGGCCTCATTGTTTTCCAGGCGGCCGCCAGGCAGAGCTGTGATGGCCAGGCCTGCTCAGGGAGGCCGGGGCTCAGAGAAGTTGGGATGTCTGCTCAGGGCGGATCAGCACAGGAGAGGAGGACCCAGGATCCCAGAGGCACCGGCAGGCTCTCCCAGGTCACTCAGCACCTGCAGTGTGATTCAGGGACACACCCAGGGCCCTCACTGTGGCCCCAGAGGGTCACCCAGGGTCCTCACTGTGGCCCCAGAGGATCACCAGTGCCCACATTGTGACCCCGGGGGTCACCCAGGGTCCTCACTGTGGCCCAAGAGGATCACCCAGTGCCCACATTGTGACCCCAGGGATCACCCAGGGCCCTCACGGTGGCCCAAGAGGGTCACCCAGGGTCCTCAATGTGGCCCCAGGGGATCACCCAGTGTCCACATTGTGACCCCGGGGGTCACCCAGGCCCTCACTGTGGCCCAAGAGGATCACCCAGTGCCCACATTTGACCCCGGGGATCACCCAGGGTCTTCACTGTGGCCCCAGAGGGTCACCCAGTGCCCACATTTGACCCCAGGGGTCACTCAGGGTCTTCACGGTGGCCCCAGAGGGTCAGCCAGGGCCCTCACTGTGGCCGCAGAGGGTCACCCAGGGTCCTCACTGTGGCCTCAGGGGATCACCCAGTGCCCACATTGTGACCCCGGGGGTCACCCAGGGCCCTCACTGTGGCCGCAGAGGGTCACCCAGGGTCCTCACTGTGGCCTCAGGGGATCACCCAGTGCCCACATTGTGACCCCGGGGGTCACCCAGGGCCCTCACTGTGGCCCCAGAGCGTCATCCAGGGTCCTCACTGTGGCCCCAGAGGGTCACCCAGTGTTCGCATTTGACCCTGGGGGTCACCCAGAGTCCTCACTGTGGCCCTGAGGGTCACCCAGGGCCCTCGCTGTGGCCCCAGAGGATCACCCAGTGCCCACAATTGACCCCGGGGATCACCCAGGGTCTTCACAGTGGCCCCAGAGGGTCACCCAGGGTCCTCACTGTGGCCCCAGAGGGTCACCCAGTGCCCACATTGTGACCCCGGGGGTCACCCAGGGCCCTCACTGTGGCCCCAGAGGGTCACCCAGTGTTCACATTTGACCCTGGGGGTCACCCAGAGTCCTCACTGTGGCCTTGAGGGTCACCCAGGGCCCTCGCTGTGGCCCCAGAGGATCACCCAGTGCCCACATTGTGACCCTGGGGGTCACTCAGCATCCTCACTGTGGCCCCAGAGGGTCTCACAGGGTCCTCCCTGTGGCCCTAGGGGTCACCCTGGGTCCTAACTGTGGCCCCAGAGGGTCACCCAGTGTCCACATTGTGATGGTGGGGGTTATCCAGGGTCCTCACTCAGAACCCAGGGGGTTACCCAGGGCCCTCACTCTGACCCCAGGACTCCCACCCTGGATGGTGTCTCCTTCCGGGGCTCATTGACCCTGCTCCTTGCTGCGGTCCCTCCCCCGAACACCTCAGCTTCCCACTGTCCCCCACCGCTCTCACCCCACGTTCTGACACCCCTCATCCACACAGCCCACCTGGCTTTGCCGTCCTCGTCGCAAGTGAGGCCTGAGGCTCCATTGTCACGGAAGCCCTCTCCTAGCTGTCATGGAGGCCCTCTCCTAGCTGTCACGGAGGCCCTCTCCTAGCTGTCACGAGGCCCTCTCTAGCTGTCACGGAGGCCCTCTCTAGTTGTCATGGAGGCCGTCTCCTAGCTGTCTCGAGGCCCTCTCCCAACTGTCATGGAGTCCGTCTCCTAGCTGTCACGGAGGCCCTCTCTAGCTGTCACGAGGCCCTCTCCTAGCTGTCACGAGGCCCTCTCTAGCTGTCACGAGGCCCTCTCTAGCTGTCACGAGGCCCTCTCCTAGCTGTCACAAGGCCCTCTCTAGCTGTCACGAGGCCCTCTCTAGTTGTCATGGAGGCCCTCTCTAGCTGTCACGGAGGCCCTCTCTAGCTGTCACGGAGGCCCTCTCTAGTTGTCACGGAGGCCCTCTCTAGCTGGTTTGTGCACACTTGGGCGTGCGTCCTCAGGCCCACTTCCCAGGTGGGCGGGTCTCGTCCCTATCGCACACTTCACAGGCGAGAAGACTGAGGCTGAGTCAGGGCTGGAGCTGGGGACCAACGGGAGGCTGCAGGAGGCGGCCCCGCCCTCCCTGTCTGGGAAGCACAGCCTTCTGGGGATCCCTCTGGCTGCTCAGCCACGTGCCAGAGGATGAGGGGTGACCCTGGCGCGGCGAGAGCAAGGCCCTGGGGAGGGTGGGGAGGTGGCCACGGGCACCTGGGGGCTCCAGAGGCGCTCCTGGTGGGCACCCACCTCCTGGGACTCTCAGCCGCGGGCAGGCCCGTCCTGGGGTGGCCCCAGGCAGGCTGGCTCTGGACGGGTCGGGCCAGGATGGCTCTGGGGAGGTGCGGGATGGAGGCCGGAGGAGTGCCTGGGCTGCAGGCCAGGGCCCGTGCTGGTCCAGGGCAGGCTCCAGAGTGCAGATGACCCGGGAGCCTCCCACCGGCCAAGCAGAGCGGGCTTCCCGCCTCGGTTCACGTCTGGCTGCCCTGCTGGTGTCTGAGGTCCCCACACCCCAGAGGTGTCGGGGCCTGTGTCAGGCCATCATACAGCACAGCCAGGGGAGGAGGGCTCCCGGCAGGAGCTGGGCAGCTCTCTGAACACACACACGTGTACATAAACAGGTGTGCACACACTCGTATCTCACTGGGGTCTCACAAAGAAGGCTGGGCCTCCTGCTGGCTGGGGGTATGGGCCTGACTCTATCTGGACTCTGCTTCCCCAGAGGCTGGGGCTCCAGAGGACGTTGGGTTGGCCTCTCTCACTCCCCACCGTGGCCCGCCGCTCCTGGCAGAAGCCCCCGAGGAGTCGCCCCCTCCGCACAGACTGACTCAGAGCCCTGGGGCCCTCGGCCTGCCTGAGCCCCAGGTCTGGTTGGGACCCTCTTCATCCCATAGGACAGCTGGATGTGGTAGTGACCAAAGGCAGCCAAGCGACAGGGGGCTAGCTGACTGGGCGCAGTCAGCCGAGGTGTTCGTAAGTGTGCACGGGTCTGGGCACTCGGATCCACATCATGGCTCTGAAAATCACTGGAAATGCCTCTGGGCCCCGCTTCTCTCACATGGACGCTTCATCTGAGATACACATTTATAAATCACCTGGGTCTTGGGTGATTTAGAAGGGCAGCATCTCAGTTAGATTTAAGAGTTGCTGTTTCTGAAACCTCAGCTCCTGCAGTGAGCACCTGCAGGCGGGCCTGGGCTGCCTGAGCCTGCCGGCCATCTGCTTACAAGCCGCTCTTGCTCCCAGAGCCTGTCCTGGGGAACCCCCGTGGACCCAGGCCCCGGGTGCTTTCTCGGGGGCCCTTTCCCATCTCTCCAGGCGCCTGGCTGCTCCCCACCCCGTGATGCCCTCCCAGGTGGGCTGATGGGTCTCCTCTCTGCTGAGGGTCCCTCCAACCTGGGAGGGGCTGGGAGAGGTCACAGGTGGGTTTTTAACATGAGAACGGCTCCTTCACTGAAGCATCAGACAGGGAGGGAAGCTGGGCAGGCCTTCCCATCTGCGCTGCCTGAGACCTGGGGGAAGAGTTTCCCCCGCGGCCTGGCGGGTGGGTGGGTGTCTGTCGGGGGTGGCATGCTGCCCTGGGCGTCCTGTCTCGGGATGGCTTCCCGTCACTAACAGACAGGCTGAGGAGAGACAGCTGAAAGTCTCCTCCGGCTTCCCTGCCACTTGTCCACAGGCTGGGGTGTCGGGGGCGGGGCGGGCGGCTGTGATGGACCGGCTGGGCTCCAGGGACACCTGTCTGAAAGGTGAGCCCGTGGAATGGTGGGGCTTTCATCAAGGCCCCCGGCCCGCGGTGGGGCGCAGGGCTGGGGAGCAGGTTTCAAACCGTGCAGGCATGGATGGCAAGAAGCTGACCCTCCACCCCTGGGTCCGTCTGGGCCCTCACTTTCTTTGATATTCTGACCCAGGAGCCCTGCTTGGAAGCCAGTTACACAATGTCAAACAGTCAAGACAGTGACACAGGTATGAAGCATCTGAGATTTATCAGAAAAGGCTTTTATATCTTTGACTCCCTAAAGGGGCCTCCTGGACCCTCGGGCCACACTTTGAGAACCACTGTATTCATCAAAGCAAGTCCTGTGGCTGATTTCAAATTGCAGGGATAGGGAGAGAGACTGACCCCCTTCAGTGCTAGGAGCTCAAGGGGATGGGGCAGAAGGCAGGGACTCAGGGATGGGGGAAGCAGGGAGCCAGGAAGCCCACTCACCCACAGAATTCTTGCCCAAGGACCAGGTGTCATGTGAGAAATTGATCCTAAAAAGTATTACTCTGGGGACATCCCTGGTGGTCCAGCGGTTAAGACCCCGCCCTCCCAATGCAGGGGGCAGGGGTTCAGTCCCTGGTCGGGGCACTGAGACCCTGCATTTCGCACAGTGCAGCCTAAAAAACAAAGAAAATTGGCACTTTGACAATCACCTTTATTTTTTCATGAAAACTCTAAAGGACCTAATTTTAGTTTCTCTTTGTGTGTTTTAGTCCATTTCCCTCCCTTTTTGTACTAGTTTCTTAAGAAGAATTCTGCCTTCTGGTTTTCATCTTCCTCTTACCTTCCTTTTCAGAGGATGCTATCACTGGTTCTGGGGGACCTCACTCAAAGCAGGACTGATGTCACAGGTCCTCTGCTGTAACTTGGCCCTTGGCGGGTGACCCAGACTTGTCCCCAGGGACAGTCTGCCCAGGAAGGAGGCTCATCTCATCTTAAGGAAGCAGGGGACCAAACAGAGAAGGGGCTGTCTGACACGTCTGCCTGTGCAGCCTCACCTGGGAGCATCCAGCCCCTTGGACTCAAGGTATTGAGTCTATTTAGAAAAAACTGGAAGAAACATTTTTTTGATTACCTTCCCTGGGCTGGGTCTGGGATGAAAGTTACCCGAGTCTCAAATCTGGTTTTTCTCTGCATCCCTTATGAGTTCTGTGCAACCTTCATGCCTAAACAAACATCAAACATAGTGTTTAGTTTGTCTCATGGCCCCGATGTGAGTTCTGTGAAGAAGGGACAGGACCCCTTATTCCCAGTGCTGTCGAGGATGCTGGCCGACTGCTCTAGTCAGGAGCTGTGGCTCCCAGGCCTGGCTCTTCTGCTGGGATGTGCTGGCCTCCAGTGTTCCAGATGAGGGACAGTGTCCTTAGACCGCCTGGGCTAGTAGCATCGATTGCATGAGCTTTACTTGTAATGCACAATCTATATTTCTGCAAGTTATTGCTGAAAAGCACCCACGTTCCTGAGCTGAGTTTCCCTTCTTTTTTTTTTTTCTGTCTTCAGCCTGACTTGCGGACACTGGCGTCTTCCTCGGCCACCCAGGGCGTCCCCTCCAAGGCTGAGGTCAGAGGCACCATTCCCGCCAGGGTGCTGAGTGGAATGTCTCTCTTGGAGGAGAAAGTCAACGACTAGGAGTGAAATTCTGCAGAGCAGAATGAGGAAGAGGCTCGCGAAGTCCTGCAGTCGTGCAGGTGCCCCCAGGAGAGGACCTCCCCGTCCACGGCAGAGGGGCCATGTGCAGGCAACACAGCGGGTGAGGAAGGCACGGCCAAGTGTCCTGAGCCCTGGAGTCCTGCGTGAGCCTCTCGGGCTCGGGGAGCTCTGCTTTCCCTCTTCCTGCCCCCTTTCCTGTTTCTTTTCTTTCTTTCCTTCTCTCTTCCTCCCTCCCTCCTTCTTTCCTTTCTTTCCTTCGTTCATTCTTCCAAGAACAACTTTTTAGTTCTCTCTCTTTTCCCCCCATGAATGGTGTCCATCATATTTTAGAACCTGAATTCAGAAGCCCAGGCTCATGGCCCCGTGTTTGGTGTGACTCACAGTTCATCATGAAAATGGGCCCGCTGACCCCCGACAAGGGCATGGCTTTATAATCTCTGTACCGATACTTAGTAAAAGTCAAGCTCTTTTTGGACACGGGAGTTTCCCCTTGCACATAATATATATAGGTTAAACTTTGCATTAGTTATACCAATTTTGAACACAAGTACAAAAGTAATCATCTTGTTGGCTACTCAATCTACTTAATGATTTTTTAGAAAAGGGTTGTTTGATCAGGGTAAGGTTGTGGACGGGCTTCCGCAGTGGCTGAGTTGGTAAAGAATCTGCCTGCAGTACGGGAGACCCCAGTTCAATTCCTGGGTCGGGAAGATCCCCTGGAAGTACTGTATCTAGATTTTCTCAGAATCTTTTCCAAAACCACTTTGAGAACTCACGAGGCTGGGACGAAGGAATAAACCCCCAGAGTGGGCGCAGAAACGGGTGCAGGGGAGCCTCTGAAAAGCTGGGCTTTTGAGGCACCCCAAGCTCCAAGTCTACAGCTGCTGGAGCTGAACAGCCGGGGCGACGAAGCAGTGAGAGTTTTGGGGGACGGAGCTCAGTGGCCTGGCCGTGCGGCGCCTCCAGAAGGAGAATTCGCTCGTGGTGTGCTGGGTGGGGTGGGGCAGCCCGCTTCATCCTGGGGCGTCAGGCATGGGGACACCATGATCCGTCTTAGTTTAGGGGCGAGGACCCCGGTGCTCATTGGTGGAAGTGAGGCCAGGCTGGCGAGGCGTGTGAACGTCTACACGGAAGGAAGGAAAGCTGGACGGGGTACGGGGGAGGCCTCTCCAGGAGGAAGGGGCGAGCTTGTCTGTGCGGCCTCAAGGCTGGAGCTGCCCAGCAGGTGGGCTAGTAGCAAAGCGGGCTTGAGATCGGGGAGGACCTTCTCTCAGCAGGAGCTCTCCAAAATCAGCGGGGGCGGCTTCTGATGGAGCCCGAGTCACACCCGTGGGGGTGCTCAGGGCCTGCGAGCCCACAACAAGGGCATCACGGACTGACAGAAGTCCAGGCAGGAGGTGGGGGCGGTGCAGCTGACCTCCGGGGTCCAAACCTGGGGTGGGGTACTGACCAGGCATTGGTCCAAGGCCACCAGTTGCTTATTTCTTGGGATTCCTTATGCTCTGGGGCCTCTGCGAATACAAAGAAAGATGCAACATGGCTTGATCTGCTGTTGTATCAGACATGACCACGTGGGACACAGTCCTGTGAGAAAACCGTGCTCCTGGAAGCTGAGGCAGGTGGGTGCTGAGCTGGACGCCAGGAAGGGGCAGCAGGGGTTTGGTCTGGGCTTCAGGAGGTTGGGCTTCATGTGAAGAGGGAGGAGGTGGAGACCTGCTCATAGGATGGGGACAGGAAGCCAGGCGAGGCCTTGGGTGAGCTGCAGGGCCCATCTACCTGGGCAGGGCTTTCTGTCACCTGCGCCCAGGGTGGGAAGGTGTCCTGGGGTGTAACGCTGGCCCCAGCAGCACTCAGTCGTGTCTGACTCTTTACAACCCCATGGACTGCAGCATGCCAGGCCTCCCTGTCCTCCACTATCTCCCGGAGTTTGCTCAAACTCATGTCTATTGAGTCAATAATGCCATCCAACCATCTCATCCTCTGACGCCCCCTTCTCCTCCTGCCTTCAATCTTTCCCAGCATCAGGGTCTTTTCCAATGAGTAGGCTCTTCGCATCAGGTGGCCAAAATGTTGGAGCTTCAGCATCAGTCCTTGCAATGAATATTCAGGACTGATTTCCTTTAGGATGAACTGGTTTGATCACCTTGTTGTCCAAGGGACCCTCAAGAGTCTTCTCCAACACCATAGTTCAAAAGCATCACTTTCTGTCCCCTCACCCCCCACAACCTCTATCCTGCTCTCTGCCTCTGGATCTGCCTATTCTGGGTGTGCAGTTAAATGGAATCATTAGGTCCATGCTCTTTTCTTTCACCCAGCATAATGCTTTTGAGGTTCATCTATGACTCAGCATCGGCTGTTTATTCTTCTTTATTCCTGAACGTGATCGGTTGTACAGAAGGGCCTCGTGGTACCCATCCATGCATCACGTGATGGGCACGTGGATTGTCTCCAACTTGGGGCATTGGTGGCACCAGATGCTGTGAGCATTCGTCTGCCAGTCTGTGTGGGTGTGTTTCCGTTTCCTTGGGCAGGTATGCAGGAACAATTCAGCTGGGCTCTGATGAGCATTAGAAGTGGATGAAGAGGATGGGAGAGGATTGAAGGGGGCACAGAGCCTGCTGAGGGGGCCCCCCAGTGAGAGACACAGAGGAGCATGACGAAGCAAGGATGCTTCTTGACCAATGGGGTTTGGGTCCCAGGCTTGATTGAATACGGCCAAACCCCTGGTGACCTGGGGAGTGGAGCCAGGGAGCAAGTGCTTGGAGTCCGGGGACCAGAGACCTTGGAGCTTTCTGCAAAGGGTACAGAAGCATGAAGAAGTGGGCTGGGCTGGGGGCTGCTCAGGACGCTGTAACCACAAGCAAGGACTGAAGTTTGGACCGAAAAGGGGCAGAGAAGACCCCATGGGGCATGATGGCGGAGCTCAGAAAACATCACAATTGAATTAACGGTGACTCAGTGGTTCATCCCAACTAAAATTAGTTCTCATGCCTACAGCGGAAGCACTCTTTATTTCTTAAAAATTTTCTTTTACACATTCTGCTTGAAGACTGCTCAGAAATAACTATAAAATGGCAAAATATGAATAAACTGCTAAACTGAACAGAATCAAATTCACAAGGGGCCCCGATGCTGACAACACATAGACAGAAAATGACTGAAAGCCCTAAGTGAGCGCAGGCAACGTCTGTCGTGTCGCATGTGTGCGTTCCAACAGGCTAATAGACGCACTTAATCAAAATGGTGAAGCCATCTGTCCAGAGGCTTCTTGCTGAAGCTGTAATGAGTGGTCTCAGCTCTCCTGCAGCAAGAAGGGTCTTTGAGCTGAGTTCTTCTCAGCAGATTCGGAAACTGGATAGTGAGACCAAAGTATTTCTTTTGGTGACGTTTGAGAAGAGACGGGAATATCGCCGTGTTTTCTCCCGGTCTGCACTCAGACGCCTGACGCACAGGGCCACTGCCCCCCACGTGTTACTGTGCCTTCTTTCTGGCCGTGACTGCAGATAAATAACTGAGACTTTGCAAGGCCCATCTGAGCCTGTAGGCCTGTGGTTTGCATTAGAGGCCGTGTTATATTGAGGTCATTACATTTGGTGGTTATATTTAGGGAACATTCTTCTTTAAAAAATGTTTTTCAATTGTGGTAAGAACACTTAATACAAAAGTTGCTATCTTAACCATTTTATGTGTATGGTCCCGTAGGATTAAGAATGTTCAGAACACTGTGTGACAGATTCCAGAACCTGCTCATCTTGCAAACATTAAACAACTGTGCCCACCAAGACAGCACCTCCCCAGAACCCTCCCCCAGCCCTGGGCAGCCGTCCTTCTATTTGCTTTCTCTATGAATGTGACTGGAGGAGGGCATGGCAACCCACTGCAGTGTTCTAGCCTGGAGAATCCTTTGGACACAGGAGCCTGGTGGGTTACAGTCCGTGGGATCGCAAAGAGTCGGGCACGACTGGAGCGACACACACACACACACACACACGCACGAATGTGACTCTCCCAGTGGCTTCACGTACGCGGTCTCACGTGGCGTTCACCGCGTTGTCTGGCTTGCTGCCCTGAACACGGCGTCCTCAAGGTTCATCCGTGTTGGCGCAGGTGTCACAACTGCTTTCCTGTTTAAGGCTGAGTCATCCTCCAGCGTCTGGACCCATCACACTGCATTTATGCATTTATCCATCCATAGACACGTGGCTGGTTTCTACCTCCTGGTTATTATGAATAATGCTGCTATTGGAGGTGGAATTGCTAGACATACGGTAACTCTATGTTTAATTTTTGGAGGAAGAGAATATTATTTCTCTTAGAGTAGGTTTAAACTCATGTACTAACCTGTGTCATACCAGAGCCCCTCTGAGATCAAGCTTTCGTTCAGAAGTTTCTCTAAAGCTGGGGAAGAAGGGGACCAAACTCTCTACGACCCTTGCCTTCTAAAGGAGAATGAGACAAAGTGCTAAAGTGGAAAAAACACTGCTGTGAACTTTGGGAGATGTGCTTCCAGTCTTGACTTTCATCCTTTCTAGTTGCAGAACTCTGACTAAACGAATTTACCTTTTCACATCTCAGTGTCCTCATATGTAAAAAGGAAAGGATTGAAAGAAGGTATATTTAATACCCTGCTCAGCTCTAAATAAGTTATGAGGATAACTTCCAACTGAAATGAATGAATAAACCATATTAAACATTATTTAATATGTAATGCCTATTATTGCAAGATGTTCAGAACTATTAAAAAACCCCAAAACTACAAAATATGGAAGCAGCCTAAAAAGGTCCATTGACAGACGAATGGATAAAGAAGACGTAGTGCATATAAACAGTGGAATCTTATCTATAAAAAAGAATGAAATAATGCCATTTGCAATGACATGAATGAACGTAGAAATTATTTTCCAAATGAAGTAGGTCAGACAGAGAAAGACAAATATCATGGCTATCACATGTGCAGTCTTTAAAAGGTTATATGAATGAATTTATCCACAAAGATTCATTCCAGTAGAAAGGGCCTTTCCAGTAGGACCCATTCGATTACACGAATGCCTGCGACCTGATAGTAGGCATAGATATGCTTATTTGGGAGTTAAGGTTCCTTACTGTATTATTTCCAGATGATTTTCTTCTGATGTTTTTCACCTACTTCCTACTCTTTCCTTCTTCTAGGCATTTAGCCAGTGATCAATTTCTGCAAGCCTTGCTTTATATAAGCTACCCAACAAACTATGGAAAATTCTTAGAGATGAGAACACCAGACCACCTTACCTGCCTCCTGAGAAACCTGTATGCAGGTCAAGAAGCAGCAGTTACAACCAGACACGGAACAACGGACTGGTTCCAAACTGAAAAAGAGTACATCAAGGCTGTATATTGTCACCCTGCTTATTTAACTTATGTGCAGAATACATCACGCAAAATGCTGGGCTGGATGAAGCACAAGCTAGAATCAAGATTTCCAGGAGAAATATCAATAACCTCAGATAGGCAGATGACACCACCCTTATGGCAGAAAGCAAAGAGGAACTATAGAGCCTCTTGATGAAAGTGAAATAGGAGAGTGAAAAAGCTGACTTAAAACTCAACGTTCAAAAACTAAGACTATGGCATCTGGTCTTATCACATCATGGCAAATAGATGGAGAAACAATGGAAACAGTGAGAAACTTTATTTTCTTGGGCTCTGTGGATGGTGACTGCAGCCATGAAATGAAAAGACACTTGCTCCTTGGAAGAAAAGCTGTGACCAACCTCGACAGCATACAAAAAGCAGAGACACTACTTTGCCAACAAAGGTCTGTCTAGTCAAGGCTGTGGTTTTTCCAGTGGTCATGTATGGATGTGAGAGTTGGACCATAAAGGAGGCCAAGGGCTGAAGAATGGATGCTTTTGCGCTGTGGTGTTGGGGAAGACTATTGAGAGTCCCTTGGACTGCAAGGAGATCAAACCAGTCAATCCCAAAGGAAATCAGTCCTGAATGTTCATTGGAAAAACTGATGCTAAAGCTGAAGCTCCAATTCTTTGGTCATCTGATGCAAAGAATTGTCTCATTAGAAAAGACCCTGATGCTGGGAAAGATTGAGGGAAGGAGGAGAAGGGGGTGACAGAGGATGAGACGGTGGAATGGCATCACCGATTCTATGGATATGAGTTTCAGAAGACTCTGGGAGTTGGTGAAGGACGGAGAAACCTGGCGTGCTGCAGTACACGGGGCTGCAGAGAGTCGAAGACGACTGAGCGACTGAACAACAAAGGATGCGTGAACGGTTTGGCCACTCAGTCGTGTCGACTCTGCAACCCCGTGGACAGTAGCCCACCAGGCTCCTCTGTCATGGGATTCTCCAGGCAAGAATACTGGAGTGGTGTGCCGTGCCCTTCTCCAGGGAATCTTCTGACCCAGGGATGGAACCTGGGGCTCCTGCATTGCAGGCAGATTCCCCTTTACCATCTGAGCCACAGAGAAGGATGGATATTTCCTTTCAGGCTTTAGTTTTCGTATTATCTGCTCTGGGCGCAAGAGCACCTTCCTTAGCAGAAGAACGGCTCCGGGTCTGCTGGTGGGGGTCCAGGTGCTGTGGAGGAAGTGGTCCTCTTGCAGCCCCTCCAAGCATGCCTCTGTGGAGACCCCTGGATCTGCCAGCAAGCCAAGCCTCTGCCCAGGCTTGGAATCAGAAATGCCCCCCGCTGTTTTCCTAGGGGCAGGGACGAGTGTGCCCTGACTCAGCTCTTGTCTCGGTGGTCCAGCACGTGGTCGGTCATGGTCATCTGTGAGACCGAAAGTGTGCACCCGATTCCATCTCCCCCGAGGACCCCAGAGGTGCCCACATCCAGGAAAACTCCGGTGCTGCCTGTGTCTCCGAGAAGTGTAATTTTCCCACGGCTTCAACTTAATCACAGTGTAAATATCTTTGGCCAAAGAAGTCCGGCCACTTCGATGAATTCTGGCACTGCCACATTCTTTGTTAGGTAAACTGCCCCGTCACCAGCCTTGCCGGGCGCCCAGCACAAGATCAGCCCGACAGCAGAGAGCCCAGGAGCCTCCATTAAGAAAAAAGTTCAGATCTTTAGTTTTCCATTCATTAAACTTTATTGAGAAAAAATTCTTAAAACTTAGAAAAGTTGAAAACAGGCTCTTTACAATGAGAAACAGGCAAAGCAGAATAACAAACACAGGCGGGCTAACATCTTAGCTCTTGCTATGTTATACCTGCAGTGCCTCCCACTGAGTTCTGACACGACGTGGACCCGGGGCAGGAGAGGCCCCGATGTGATCTGGGGCCGAAAGCTGAGTCCCAGGAAACCGGTCACCAGCAAAGAGGGGGAACCTTTAGAAGCTACTCCTGTGGCATTCTCTGGGATTCTATTGTTCTAAGCCAAATCGGTACTTAAGGACTCTTTTCGGCCCCCAGCTTGGTGTTGGAAAATCCCATGAGCCATTTCCCTGTCCCGTTTGAGCAAATAACCTGCTTACCTTTTGTCAAAGGTGTTGATGCTCATTTTTTCTGGTCATTGTGGGAATATTAATCATCCTTCTGGTTTGGGGATGCTTGCAAGAACTCAGAGCTATTCTTTGTAACCGTTCTCTTATCTATGAACGTACCGTGGGTTTCCACCATCTCCAACCCAGGATGGCCTGGGAACATGTGATAAACGGGGGCTGGCTTGCATTGTGCGGGTCAAAGGTTGGAGAACTAGCCCATCAGGCCACACTTATGTCATATCTTGTTTCTGAAAAAGTCTGAACAAAAAAATCTGCACTAGACTAGCTATTTTGAACAGTTCTTGTATTTTTAATGGGTCTAAAATTATCTGTGTTTCTCCATTTTTCTAGAAATGGGTTTGCCTTTGACATGAATGCCCAACTAATGACTACAGAATTGAGCTCTGAGGGCGTTCTGTGGAATTAGACTAAAAAGATTAAGTTCCTGCATGATATCTGAATTCATATTATTTCTTATTAGAAATTAATTACAGTCGCTTTCTGTTTTTTGGGGAGGCTGGAGGCAGTAACTGAATATAAATAAGGAAAACAAAAATGAAATAAAGCAAAAACAAAGAGAAAAAAAGCAGATGATCATTTAATATGCAGACTGAATTTAAGCAAATTACTGTCTAGTCACAGATTTTCTGTATGGATAAATTTATGGGGAATATAATTAGCTGGCTGAACAGACACATAGCATCTTCATTTATTTCACAAACCCCAGACTGAATGTGAACCCACAATGTACTAACTTACTCTTAACATCCAAACAATTTGGAAGTAATTGACTCTTTGGATAATAAGGTCCTTTGGGGTTTCTCTGTTTCCCCAAAGATGTCTTAATAAACATCAATTAGCGATGCATAGGTCTACAGCTGTAGATGCAAATAGTCTTTATTAGTTCTTCTGTTTGTTGGAATTTTGGACAAATTGAGTTGACTGCACCCATGGAGTCAGCAAACACAGGTGTGCCCTCTCTTAACGGGACTTGCTGTATCTTTGTTATATAGGCCTTTCAAGTTGCAAAGTCTCAGCACAAATTTTACCCTCTCCAGCGAGGCTTTCTAGGTAACCCCAGCCCACCCTACTGACTTCCTTTCTGGATTTCTCACACGGTTTTGCCTCCACACTTTGGGGCGTTTTTGTTATTTTCATGTAGGTGCCTCATCCTGCCATCTGCCCCAAAGATTCTATGTACAAGTGATGCCGCAGCAAGATATAAGCCCCTTCTTGAGAGCTGTGCCCTTCCGGGCCTGGGGTCAGCACTGGGTTGTCTTAAAGCCTCAGGATGAGTTATTCTCATATATGTCGGCGTGCTCTTCCAAGACCAAAGCAGTCCTCTTTCCCGGTCAGTTAGGAACGGCGCCTGGGCGTCTCTGATCTGCTCTAGCGGCCCCGCCAGCCGGGGGTGTTTGCCGGCCGGGGGCCGTTGAGTCCTGGGCGGCAGGTCTGTAACGGCGTCACATTTGGAGTCCTGTCTTTCTACGCTCTCCTTCTCACACATGCCTCACGGCCACAAAATGGATGCCCCACCTCCTGCCTCACATCAACTTTCCTCAGAAGAAGGAGGAGAAAATGAGGGCGAGGAGGAGGAGGGAAGAAGAAGGGGAGGAAGACGCGGAAGAGGAGGAGAGAAGGGGCGAGGGGGAGAGAGGGGCAGGAAGGAGCCGTGAGGAAGAGAGGAGCCCACCCGG
This sequence comes from Bos grunniens, assembly GCF_055505025.1. Taxonomy (NCBI): domain Eukaryota; kingdom Metazoa; phylum Chordata; class Mammalia; order Artiodactyla; family Bovidae; genus Bos; species Bos grunniens. The sequence goes on along the minus strand of NC_141168.1, from coordinate 2,620,092 downwards.
GTCAAGGGGCCGGAGCCTCTCAGAAGCCCCCGGCGCTCTCACCTCCCTCTCTGAGCGACAATGCCAGCCTCGTGGGAACTGGGAAATGCAGGTTTTAAAGGAAATTCTGCTGCCCTGAACAGAACTGGAGCTCTTTCAGCAAGGAAAGGGGCAGAATGAACGTGGCTAGCCTGTGAGTTCTCTCTTCACGAGGGGCTGGGAAGCACGCTGGAGACCGCCGTGCCGCGCTGTGGACCCAGAGACCCCTGGCCCCACTCAGGGAGCCGGGCGTCCCGCGGGCGTGCGCGCTGACGGCTGTCTGTGCCCCCGGCTCTTGGGCCGAGGCAGTCAGGAGACAGGGGTTCCAGCAGCGGTCCCGTGAGCTCGTGGGGCGGAGAACCGTGTTTGAAACGTGGAACAGCTCTGCAGTGGATGCGTCAGTGGGTCCCCCAGACAGGCCCCTCCCGGGACTGCTTACAGGGTTCACCCCAAGCCCCTCATTCTCCAGTGAGACCTGCTGCACCCCAGGTCCACCTTGCCACGCTCCTCAGTGGGGAGACCCCTCTCCTCTCAGTCGGATCAGATGGCAGCTTTCCGAGGTGCCAGCTGGAATGGGGGCAAGGACACGGCACTACTCCTGAGACAGTCACCCTGGTCAGCTGACCATTCCTTTCTTTAAACTGACGAGAAGGCCTTCTTCCCGACCGGGGCCCTGGCGGCTTCTGCATCCTGCCGGGAGCCTCAGGTTCAGAACATCCCCGCTGCCTTGGTTCAGGGTCCCTGACTGAGGACAGGACCCCGGACTGTCCCAGGCTGTCAGAGCCGCCTGCCGCAAGCCTCAGACAGCTCTTTGACCTTCTTGTTCTCAGTCACTTCCTGAGGGTTGAAGTCCTGTTTTCCTGGCTTGGAGAATTCCATGGATTGTATAGTTTACAGCATCTCAAAGAGTCCGACGCAACTGAGCGACTTTCACTTTCATTCCTCCAGACCTGAAGCCTTCTGGGTGATGGAAAATGATGTGTTTCCTTGGCAGCCTATTCCTCCAGACCCTGAAGCCTTTGGGTGGTTGAAGACGCGGGGTCCCTGGACGGCTGAGGAATAGGGCCTCAGCGAGGCTGGCTGTGAGGGGACCCCTGAGGGCCATTGTCCTGTTTACTCATGGTCCCCAGAGAGAAAAGCCATGATCCCAGGGCCCCCATGTCCACTCCCTGCTCCAAGCCTTCCCTGGTGTCCCCCTGGGGGCTGCCCCTCTCAGATCACCTGCAGAGCTGGCGGGGAGTCACCGGCTCTCCTCCTGCTTGCCGAGTGCGTGGCTCTTCACTCACTCATTTATTTTTAAAAAACTTGTATCAGGTTGTCAGTCACTTGCTGGACCTTGGCGAGCCTGGTCAGCTTGGGTTCTGGGGGGGAGATGGAGAAGCAGTTATGAAACATGCCGAGGTCTTGGAGGAGATGCTGCGCCAGGTGGTCATGGAAGGTGGACCCCGACCGAGCTGGGGGCCCAGACGCACTTCTCTGAGCAGGAGAGCTCGAGCTGACCCCGCAGACGTGGCGAAGGCGAATGGGGGTGTGACGGGCATCATCCATCCCTCTTCTCACGACTGTCCCGTTGGGGGAACCTCTCCTCTTCCCTGGGGGGCTGCTCAGCTAAAGCTGCCCCGTGTGACCTCCTCTCTGGTTTCTGAACGCCCGGCTCACAGAGCCTCTGGGGCGCGTTTCCAGGGGAGCTGGGCCCCCTCCCATCGGAGAGGGAGAAGCCTGAGCTCTAACCCGGTTCCTCCACCCGTCAGCCCACTGTTTCACCTATGCTGGGGGCTGTTTTATAAGAGAAATTTTCTCCTGGAAATTCACCTTGAAATGACCGGAATGACTCCCCCTGGTGTGGGGAGGGGATTCTGGGTGAGGATGAGGTCTTGGGACGGGGGTGGGGAGGTGGGTAGGACTTGGCCCTCAGCAGCGTGAGGTTTCCGTGAGCCACCTGCCAGCTCCTGGCGGAGGACAGCGACCGGGGAGAGACACCCAGACCTCTGGGGACAGAGAACACGGCTCTGGGGCCTGGGGACCAAGGGGGCACAGGCAGCTCAGGGATATGACCGTCCCTGGAGGGGACGCTGATCCTCCTAAGGCAGAGGCCCTGGGGCATCATCGCCCGGGGTCATCAGGGAGGAGCCTGCTGCTCAGGCAGGGGGAGGGGGCGGCCACAGTCTGCACTGTGCTCCCCGCACACAGCCCTGGAGGCAGAGCAGGGTGGCCGTGGGGCTGCTATTGCACGGTGAGGCACATGTGTGACCTCCGCTCACATCGGGGGAAGGCGGGCTGGACTCTGTGCAGTGAGGAGCCGGGCACAAGGCGATGACAGGGCTCCTTCTGTCACCGGTGACCTGTGCTGGGTCCTTTCTTAGGTCCACTCTCTCTCTGCTGTCTGCCCGACATCTATGTATCATCATCTGCATCTGTGTATCCATGCATCCATTTATCCACCCATCTATTCACCCACACATCCATCCACCCATCCATCCATCCCTCCATCCACCATCTATTTATCCACTCATTTATCCACCCACCCATCCATCCATCCTTCCATCCCTCCATTAATCTACTTACCCGTCCATCCACCCACCATTTTCCCGCCCAGTCCTGTCTCCTCTAGTCTCTAGCCTCACACCCTCTCCTCTGTACCCGACATAACAAATATTTACATTTACCTTGAAGGAACCTGGTCATTTCAGCCATCTCCTTTCCAGAAGGTGGATGTCTCATATTTGCTGAAATCTTCTTGGAGAGATTTCTTGCTGTCGCGGTTGTGAGTTGGGTTTAACTTATCGAAGAGTGAGAGTGCTGACTTGACCCCCTGGGTGCATGCAGGAGGCTGGGGGTGAAGTGTCTTCTGAGCGCTCGAGCTGCTGAGCTGGGAAAGTCCGTATCGTGCGGTCTCCACTGAAACAGCGGGCTTGCTCTCCCTGTTTCAGGGAAAAGGCCAGCAGGACCATCTCCTTGGCTCTGAAACCGCTCTGTGACTTGCCCCCTTTCTTCCCTCTATGCCCGGCACCTTCCTTGCCTCCTGGATTTCTGTCCTGTGGGGCCCTTGCTGTGACCTCCGTGAAGAAGAAAAGAGACTAGGAGAGGGGCTGCGGAGTCCGAGGGGCTGTGAAGGACGAAGGCCCTTGTGGGCTTGGGCAGTGTCCCTAAATGTCCACCCTGACCAGCGCCAAGGTCACCTACCAAGGCTTGTGCCCCCGCCATGGGCCCTCCTGACTCAGAACGTGTGTGCAAGGATCTCCAGGCGGCTCCCGCGTGCCACCTGCCCAGAGACTGAGGCCTCGTGTGGAGCTTGGCTGAAATGCTGGTACACAGCATCCTAAGGGTGCCCTTGGGCAGTCGAGCCCTCCCCCAAGCACTCGTGTGTGTGTGTGTGTGTGTGTGCGTGTGTGCGCGTGTGCACGCGCGTGCATGCACGCACACGCACGCACGCACACATATATTTAATGCAGACAATCTTTAAAAACCAGAGCCAGATACGCAGGAAATCTGTCTCACTGCCCAGCCGTGTGCTCCATCCATCACACATCTTGTTCATCAAATCGTCTGAATCCTTCCTGGCGAGTCTGTAAACCGGAGCTCCCGGGGAGGCAGCCCCTCTGTCCTCCCTGGCCACAGCTGCTCCTGTTTGCTGAGCACTCACTGTGCTCGGACTCTGCATTCCTCGGATTCATCCCTGGACGCCGTGCTGTTGAGTCTTGTTTTACACAACGGCAAAGCAAGGCATGGAGACTCTTGGAGTCCTGGCAGAAGGCACTGCGTGTCTGGTACCAGAGCTGGGCCTCAAAGCAGGGGCGACCCTCCTGCTTTCCTGAGGGCTCTTGGAGGGTGGGGCCTGGGAGGTTTCCAGCCTGGACGTGGGATGGAGTGTGCAGCCTCTAGAAAGGACCAAGGAAGGGTCAGCGCTCATGCCTCTGTTCCCTGAGGCCTCATCTACATCACAGTTTATAACAAGTTGAACTGGTCACCATTTAAAGGATTTACTAGGGTAGAGGTGGCTCAGATGGCAAAGAATCCGCCTGCAGTGCACGAGACCCAGGTTCGATTCCTGGGTCAGGAAGATGCCCTGGAGAAGGGGATGGCACCCCACTCCAGTACTCTTGCCTGGAGAATCCCATGGATGGAGGAGCCTGGCGGGCTACAGTCCATGGGGTCAGGAAGAGTTGGTCATGCCAGCGACTGACACCCCCCCCCCCCCCCACACACACACACGGTTGATTTACAGCGTGTTAGTCTCCGGTGTGCAGCAAGGTGACTCACACACACATCTACATGTCTCTTCTTTTATAGATTCTTTTCCATTAAACGTTATTATGTGAAAGTGTTAGTCGCTCGTTGGGTCTGGCTGTTTGCGACCCCATGGGCTGTGGCCCACCAGGCTCCTCTGTCCATGGGAACCTCCAGGCAAGAATACTGAAGGGTTGCAGTCATTCCCTTCTCCAGGGAATCTTCCTGACCCAGGGTTCAAACCCAGGTCTCCTGCTCTGCAGGCAGGTTCCTTACCGTCTGAGCCCCCAGGGAAGCCCCTTGCGCACAGACCTACTGTGCTGTACACCATGCCTTGTTCATCCACTTTACATAAAGGGAGGCATGTCTGTTAATCCCAGACTCCTGATTTATGCCCCACTTTCCCCTTTGGTAACCACAAGCTTGTTTTCTATGTCTGTGAGCCTGTTTCTGTTTTATAAACAAGATAGATTTTTAGATGCCACATATAAGTTACACCATACGACATTTGTCTCTCTCTGACTTCCTTCACTTAGTAGGACACGCTCTCGGCCCACCCATGTTGCTGCAAATGGCATTGTTTACTCTCTTTATGGCTGAGTACTATTCCGTTTATAAACGCACCACCTCTTCTCTGTCCACTCCCCTGTTGTTGGACAGTTGGTTGCTCCCACATCTTGGCTACTGTAAACAGTGCTGCTGTGAACACTGGGGAGCATACGCCTTTTTGAATCAGTTTTCTCTGGATCTGTGCCCGGGAGTGGGATTGCTGGATCACGGGGCCACCGTCTTTTCTCCTTGATTTTACTGTTTAAGACACAGTTCCTAGGGGGCAGCACAAGTATCAGCCTTCCCTTTCACTCTCTGAAAGGGAGTCAAACAATATAAAGTGAGATCCTCCAATCAGAGCCGACTCTGTGGTCCAGGCAGCACTCACACACACACACGCACACACATACACGCACACACATACACGCACACACATACACACATACACACGCACACATACACACGCACACACACGCACACGCACACACACACATGCACATACGCACACACACACACACGCACACACACGCACACACACACACTATACGATATGCACACACTTTCCTTTTGACGTTTTGCTCGCCACCCTCCGAATGGCCCGACAGCCTCATCACCTGCACTCGATCAGGACCGTCTCAGGGGAGGAGGGAACGTGCCATCCTCCTCCCCTTGGGCCCCCAAGGACCACCTGTCCCTTCCCTGGGGCTTCATCCGTGTGGCCACGAAGAGGAGGCAGCCCAGCGGATGGAAGTGACCCCCAGGCCCCACTGCAGCTCCCGAGGCTGAGCTTGTTACAAGGGCGTGGCATGTTTGCTGGGGGCAGACGCTCAGTCCTGGTGCCACTTTGCTGCCGAGACGGCCCCCAGAGAAGAGGGGGCGCAGGGACGGGGACCCGGCTGCGGGCATGGAGCTGGGGCTTCCCGGCCTCAGGTGGAGTTCCAGAGAAAGGTCCATGAGGGCAGGGGACATGGGCTTGAGAGGGGCCTGCCTGGAAAGAGGCTGGGAATTTGGTGTCTTTATAGAAAGTGAAAATGAAGTCGCTCAGTCGTGTCTGGCTCTTTGCTCCCCCATGGACTGTAGTCCGCCAGGCTCCTCCATCCATGGGATTTTCCAGGCAAGAAGACTGGAGTGGGTTGTCATTTCCTTCTCTAGGGGATCTTCCTGACCCAGGGATCGAACCTGGGTCTCTTGCATTATAGGCAGACGCTTTCCGTCTGAGCCACCAGGGAGGTCTCTTTAGAGATGTAAACGTCAAGAAAACGTGTTCTAAACCCGCTTTGTCTCTTCAGCAGAGAGTTGATGACGAAGCACGGAGCACACAGCCTCTGTGCACCGGACTCAGCGCCCCGTTGAGTGTTTCTGTGTCCCCGCCCCTCCACCCCTCGCCCCTCTGCCCCCGGAGGGGGCCGCACCCCTCCTCCATGCAGCGACCTTGCGCAGGTGAGGCTGCGTCGTCATTGCCACCAGAGTCCTGGTGAGCCTGCTCCCCACACGGTTCGGGTTTTAGAAGTTTCTGTCTGGCCAGGCTGGGCTGGACCCAGAAGCCTCCTTCAAGGCCACGGGGCTGAGGGCTGGGGTGTGGGCAAGAAGTGGATTGATTTTCCTTGATTAATTCTGACTCATGATCTTTTCTCAGAAAGGCACCTTAATTTTAAACTTGGCATGGCCCGAAGCCCGAGGCTTTAAGAGCCTTTCTGGTGAGAAGCCTCAAGCCACGTCTTCCAAAAGCAAATGGCTAGAGGGGGGTTCCACCCTCCCTCCCACCCTGCTTTCTCCCTTCAGCTTCTCTTTGTAAATGCGGGAAATTCTGTCCTTCTGCTCATTTGTAAGGAGTTTCTCTCCCACAGAAGACAGCGATGCTAAGGACTGACCAGTCAGTGAAGCATCCCCGAGACCCTGGGCTTTGGGAACGTGGACCACGGCTCCTTGATCCCTGGGTCCCCGGGGCTGGCTCAGCACTGCCCACAGGGAGGTGGCTGAAGGTGAAAGTCGCTCGGTGGTGTCTGACTCTATGCACCCCCATGGACTGTAGCCCGCCAGGCTCCTCTGTCCATGGGATTCTCCAAGCAGGAATACCGGAGTGGGTTGCCAACCCCATCTCCAGGGGATCTTTCCTACCCAGGGATCGAACCCAGGTCTCCTGCATTGCAGGCAGAGTCTGTACAGCCTGAGCCATCGGGGACTCATCACAGGGAGTGGCGGTCAGACTAGGGGGAGCAGCAGGCAGGAGAGATGAAGCCTTGCAGGTGCTGAGGGAGGTCCCTTGTGAGTTATGACGCTCAGGTTGGCTGTGGTCAGGTTCGTGAGGCAGTCAGTCCCCACGGATGGACACAGTCCTTGCGGGAGGGCGTCAGGGCCCCCTCTACTCCCTGACCCCAGGGCAGTCAGCTCAGCCTGCAGACCTCTGAGCTGAGTTCAGCCCTGGGATCTGGGGTACCACCTCACCGCAGTGAAGGCTGCCTGATGCCAGGGCAGCCTCAGACCATGCCAGAGCCTTCCCCTTCTCCCTCCGGACGCAGGCTCACGGTTTCACTTCTGGACACCACAAATGTTTTTAAACACTAAAATCCAAGTGCCCAGATGGAGTGAAGCGTCCCTCCCTTATCAAAGGAGGCCCAGCGCCGACAGCCTCTTCATGGTCAGAGTTGTTTTCTGATGTTTGTGACCCATTAGTCCGCAGGCTCAGTCAGGCTGTGAGGCGTCTGTTTGAGAAGTCCGGTCAGGCTGAGGGAGTTGGGCTTCTGGAAAGAGCACTGGGCGGGGAGTATACAGTCGAGTCTTGGCTGCAGCTTTTCTTGTTTTGTTTGGGTTTGTTCTGAGCAGCGTGGCCTGGTTTGTAAAACCTGCCTCGTCCCAGCAGCAGCGGACAGCAGGCTGGAAAGATCAATGTTTGGATCTCTTGAAGGATCAGTTCTGATTGCTGCTGTTCAGTTGCTCAGTTGTGTCCGACTCTTTGTGACCCCATGGACTGCAGCATGCCAGGTTTCACTGTCCTTCACCATCTCCCAGAGTTTGTTCCAACTCATGTCCATTGAGTTGGTGATGCCATCCAGCCATCTCATCCTCTGTCGTCCCCTTCTCCTCCTGCCTTCAATCTTTCCCAGCATCAGGATCTTTTCCATTGAGTGGGCTCTTTGCTTCAGGTGGACAAAGTACTGGAGTTTCAGCTTTAGCATCATTCCTTCCAAAGAAATCCCAGGGCTGATCTCCTTCAGAATGGACTGGTTGGATCTCCTTGCAGTCCAAAGGACTCTCAAGAGTCTTCTCCAACACCACAGTTCAAAAGCATCAATTGTTCGGCTCTCAGCCTTCTTTATGGTCCAACTCTCACATCCATACGTGACCACAGGAAAAACCATAGTTTGACTATACGGACCTTTGTTAGCAAAGTGACACAGTTAACAAAATCCGGTTAAGATGGCTGAGAACCACAGGCCTGTCCAGGGCGTTTGGACTCTCAGGGGCATGGCCTGAACTGACGGTGACACCAGACACCCTCCCCCACCTCCCAGCACAGCCTGGGCTCCAGGAGAAGGAGGGCAGGAGCCAGGAGCAGAATCTGAGCACAGGGCGGGTGCAAAACGAGGCGCAGAGTGGGCGCTGACGACCCGCCGCCTGCCCGCTCCGCTGACGACCCGTCTACCCGCTCCGCTGACGACCTGCCTGCCTGGCTCCGCTGATGACCCGCCTGCCCGCTCCGCTGACGACCCGCCTCCTGCTCCACTCCAGTCTCTTCCCCTTTCACCCTGTGGCTGGAAACCCTGCTTGACGAGGGCTTCCGCGGCCCGCGTCTGAGGCCCATCAGAACTCCGCTTCGTGTCACGGGGCTCACTCTCTGCTCCAGGCGCTTATGGCGTGCTGGAGCTTTGCTTGACCCCGGGAAGGTCATGGGCACCAGGAGGGCCCGGCTGTCCGGAAGTGGGTCTGGTGGCGACAGGTGGGTGAACAGAGGCCCACGGGACCACGGGGCTCCGAGGAGAGCCTCGGCCACATGCCCCCACCCCTGCACACTCGGGGGGCGCCGGCAGCCCAGGGGCCTGGGAGACCCCGAGGCCTGCTGTCTGTGGGGTCTTGAGCCTGAGGCCGGGTCTGTGTGCCTCCTGGTGTGGGGTGTAGAGCAGGGGTGGGACGGCCAGGAGAGCTGGTTCAGATGGTGAAGGCCTCACTGATGGGCCTGGTCTCTCCCGTCGAAGAGCCAGAGAGGAGGGCACCCTGGACTCGGCTCCCTGGACGTCTTTGCCCACAAGAGGACTTCAGTGTTCCCACAGCGCCAGGCTTCTGGTCCCAGGGGAGGAGGTGCTGGTCAAGGCTTGTGAGCAGATGGAGCCTGAGCAAGACCCAGCCAGTGGGCGAGGTCAGACTGGAAGGACGTGGGGAGCCCTCGAGCTGGAGAGGGGACGGGCCCACGGAGGTCAGCTTGCCACAATCTGACCTCTGAGAAGCCTCTGTACAGCAGCTTTTGTGAGGAAATATAAACGCCTTTTCCAAGTGTGGTCTTGGGTGTGAGTTCTTAGAGCTGAAAGAGGCCTTTGGGAGTGACCCCCAGGCAGGGTAGGAGCGGGGAGGCCCTTCTGTGTCACTGGCTCCATACCCACACCCCGCTGAGTTTTCACTAAACCCCCGAGGAGGGAGGCAGGGCTCCCACTGAAGCTCTGGGGGGCTCTGCACCCCCAGATCCCTCCCTTCAGGTCTGTGGGGTTTCTTCCTCCCTGGCTGCTAACAATTACCTGTTACATATTTAATCACAGGAACAACTTCCCTCACCGTGGACGTGTGGGCTTCTTCACTCTCGAGTTTGTATCGTTAAAAGACCTCTCTAGGTTTTCGATTGATTGGATAGGTCTAATAGTTCATGAGCCTCCCTGAACCAGGAGAGACATTATTTGTGACTATCAATAATTATTTTCTTATTAATGTAATTAAAGATCTCATTCTTTGCTATCTCGGAGCCTAGGAGAGATAAATCTTCCAATTATCTTCACTTTCGAGCTCTTTTTTTTTTCTCTTCAAAATATCTCTAATTATCACTCTTGCTACAAGTATAATCAGCTTGCATAAATTGGATCTATTCTTAGCTGTGGTTCAGCCAGGCCCGCATCCTGCTTCTAGCACTTTGCATGCTATGGTGATAAATTCTAAGCTCACACATCCATTCGACGCACAGCCCCAAATGAAAGGACCAAGCTAAAATCACATATTTACACAGAATTTGACTCAGAAGAGTCTAAACACACGGCAGAACAAAGATGGATTATTCTGCTGTACAACGGGGCCGCTGTCCCCTGTCCATCGACTCCAGGAGTCACGCTGATGACCGATGCGGCTGCAGCTCCTTCTACTGATGTCTGATCCGATGGCTCGTGCCAGCCAAGTCCACTCCTCACCTGGGCTCTGTTTGCAGGGTCTCGGGAGCTGCAGGGGAGCCGCACCCTCCCCATTTACTCACAGAGTCTCTCAGGAACACGTTGCCAACGTCCAGCCCACTGCTGAGTCAGGTTGACTCCGAGTCCAGCAGGACTCATGGAAGGACACAGGGGCTACAGGGCAGGGAGGCGGGAGGGGACTGAGGAGTCTGGGGCCTCTGGACAGGCCTGGAAGGAGGGGGAGGCTGCCCAGAGAGGAGGCCCACCTTTCGGGAAACCCGAAGAGTTCCTCTGCTCTTGCCCACCTCTACTCTTGCCCAACATGCCCAGACCCGTCCCAGCACTCCCGACTCTGGTCCACTGTCTGAGGCATCGCAAACACCCCCCCGAGCACTACTCAAGGCTGCTCCCAGGACTCCTGGTCTGTAGACACCAGAGCCCAGCGGAGATGCCCTGGACGCATCTCCAGTGTCCACAAGGCTGCTGTTGACGTCACTGCGGCCAGGGCTAGTCAGGACAGGGAGACCAGCCTCTCTAACAAAACTGCGACGTCTCAGCTGTACGGCACCCACTGTGCCCGGCCTCTGAGGCTGTTAACCCAGGTCCCCTCCTCCTCAGCATCTGGTCGGGACGTCGCCTGCCCACTTTATGCGCCAGGCCTGGCGGAGCGTGCTCCCTTGATGGTGGGGCTTGGCCCTGTGCCCTGGGACTTGGAGCCGCTCTCTGGACCCGCTGGCCCGAGAGGCCTCGGGGAGCGACGTCAGTGCCGGTCACGTCTCAGAGAGGCCTCTGGAGCCGGCAGGCCTGGGCCACCGTGGGTGACTGTTCTTAAACGAGGCCCCGCACAGGTTGGGGTGCTCGGTCGGCCACCTGCTAGGTCTGCCCGCCCTCAAGCCCGTTGTTTTGTAACGACTCAGCTGTCCCCACCCGGACACGCTCTTAAATTCGGGTCCTGCCCAATGTGTGACGGTGGGGTCTTTGCCTGGAAGCCCACCTGAGCTCTGTCTGGCCTTGGACCCCCGACTCATCCTGCATTGAGTCAGGAGCCGGGTTACCATGGCGACCATGTCTGCCCGCCTCCTGGGTGCTTGCTGCCGTCACCTCCCTCCCAGGGAAGGCGCAGCCGGTCTTCGGGGGGCCCTGCTGTGACCGGGGGGCTGCGGCTGGAGCCGGGCGGGGGCGCGCGGCACCCTGAGGGGGTCCCAGGGCTGTGTCTCGAGGCACAGGCCCCACAGCCGGTGTCGTGGCCTCCCAGTTCTCTGGGCTGCGAGCTTGAGATTCAGGCGCCCGCAGGCTCAGCCCCTCCTGTGGCCGGGAGGGAGGGTCGGGTCCAGCCTCTCCCTGCCGGGCTCAATCCTCCCATGGCCCCCTCCCTGCCCATCCGCTCTGGGTCCCACTTTGCCCTTTGTGCTGGGCCCACACGATGGCTCCCCTCAGCTGATGACACCTGCAACCGCTCTGTTTTGGGGGGGCGGGGTCACAGCCTGAGATGCTGGGTGTTAGGACTTACACAGACTTGGGGAGACACACTTCACCCCAGAGCAGACCCCAGCGCCGAGCACAGGGCCTGATGTTTCGAGGCACGTTGGCAGGGCGAGCCCGCATCGATCCGGGTCCTGGCGTCCGGCCTAGGAAACAGAGGCAGGTGCCCCCTCTCCTGCTGGGTTAGTGCCCTCTGCTCGGGGCCTCACTTGTCCCGTTTGCTGATAGTCGTCACTCCTCGGGAGGACCACCTCCCCAGGCAGCCATTCCTCGTGCCAGCCCTGCCCTGGCCGTGCTACCCGTCTCCCCGTCGGGCGCCGGACCCGCGTGGCTCACCCGCACCTTGGCCTGCTGGCACGGGCGCCCCTCTGCTCGGGCCCCCCTCTCCTGCCTCGCGCCCCGTCCTGGGCTCCCTGGCACAGCCGGCCTCTCCTCCCTGGGTTTACTTCTGCGACCATTCCCGGGACTTCTGTCTGTCATTCTGTCCCTGACTCGTGTCTCTCTGTCTCTCTTCCTCACTCTTGCCCAGACCCCAGGGAGTGCCCCTTCCAGAAGCTGCCATGCCCCTTGCAATGCCCCTCACTGCCTCCCGCCCAGGAGTCTGCAGTAACAGCTGCAAAGCCTCTGGTCAACACGGGGCTCACCCCCGACTGCCGCCCGGGTCCGCACACACCGAGCTGCGCCCTGTCCTGCTTGGGCTCTCCCTCCAGCCTTCTGCCTTCAGGTCACCCGCCTTCCCCGGCGCCCCACAGACCTCGGGGTCTGCCCACCGCACCCCCGCTGCCCACCTGCTCTCAGAGCCTCCAGGCTGGCGTTTCTTCCAGCCCGTCCCATGGGTCTAGTGCTCCCCTCCCCAGCAGGTCTCACGGACCTGCTGATTGAGGCCTTGGGGGGCTATGAGCTCCTGAGGGCAAGAACGGGTCCTGCGGGCTTTGTGTCCCAAACTTACCCCATCCCCTGGGCAGGGTGAGATCCCAAGAGTGTCTGGAATGACCCCCAGACGTTCTCCACTGGGACCGGACACCGGCTTCTGCAGCTGACGGAGGAAGGCCCACCTGGCATGCCGTCGGGCCCCACGGAGGCTCCTGTGGGGGGCCGGGAAGCAGCGGTGGGCAGGTCAGGGTGGCTTCTGCAACAGGGAGCTCGGCCGAGCCCCTCCAGGAGATGCGGGGGGCATCCCGGGCAGGCAGCCCCTGCTGTGGTGCCCAGACCTGGCCCGGTGACTCTTCTCTGCCTCCGTTTCTGCACACGCACAGGGGTGGGGGGTGATAAGGCCAGGGGCTGCCTCCTGGGGCTGCAAGGACCAGTGAGATGGGAGCGGGTGGGCCCCCAGGACAGGCCGGCCCATGGGACCCCCGCACCCCTCCTCTCAGAGCCGCTCCAAGGACAGGGCTGGGAGGGCAGGTGGGTCCAGGCGTTCCCCTCACACCAGGACAGGGAAACACCTCCTCGTGTTTGCCAACAGGGCTGGTGTGGCTGCCTTGTTTTTGTTGTTTAATAATCTATTTTATTTTACGAAAACAGTTCAATAGTTTTATTTTTTCAGTCCAAGCTGAATACAGTTTTTAAAAAGAAAACAAAGTCTACAGAAGTTTAAAAATTATCTTGCCTCTCTTTTTAACATGTTTTATTTTATCCTGGCATAGAGTTGATGTACAAGGCTGTGTTAGTTTCAGGGGCACAGCAAAGCGGTTCAGTTATACACATACATGTATCTGTTTCCTCAGATTCTTTTCCCATCTAGGTTGTTTACAGAATAATAAGCAGAGTTCCCTGTGCTTTGCAGAGTGAGTGCTAAGTCGCTTCAGTTGTGTCGGATTCTGCAACACCACAGGCTGTAGCCCGCCAGGCTCCTCTGTCCATGGGCTTCCCTAGGCAGGAATACTGGAGTGGGTTACTGTGCCCTCCTCCAAGGGATCTTCCCGAGCCAGGAACCGAACCTGCGTCTCTTGTGTCTCTGGCATCGGAAGCCGAGTTCTTTACCATAGCGCCACCTGGGAAGCCCTAAAATCTACTGCATTGGCTAGGAATCGAACCCAGGTCCGCTGCTTGGAAGGCAGCCATGTTCACCACTATACCACCCGGTAAAAGCCTGGGGAAGAAACTGTCTTCTGCTTGTTTAGATCTCAGCTTTCAGACACAACACGACCAGAGAGCCAACCCATCCCACAGGGACTCTTGTCAAAGAGCCTGATGAAATTTACCTCCAGGTGAAGGATTTTTCTCTCTTTGGCCTTGAGATAAATGAGTAAGTTTTGTTTTTGTTTCAAGGTGAAAGTCACGCTCCTGGGCCAGCGTCCTTTTTCGCCTTGGCCGCCAGGAAGCCCAGGGCCCAGCCGCAGCCTTCCTCACATCTGTTCAAGGTGGGCCTGCTTCTGTCTGGTTCCAGGGTCTGCCTTCCGCAGGCGGGGTTGTCCTCCAGGGGTTGGGGATGTGGAGAAGAGTCCTCGGGGCTAGGCTGATGGAGCCCCTCTCCCTCGACCCTCTCGTCTGCTTTAAGCCTCCACTCTAGCAGTCTAATCTCGATCCTACACGAGTTTCTTCTGACTGTCCTTAGACTGCACAGCGCTGGACAAGCCTTCGTAAATACGAAACCGGCTCAGAATGTTCTGGCTTCACCATGCAGCATCGAAAAAGATCGGTGGGATCCAGAGCTTAGGCATTTAAATCCTGCGCAAATAATTGCAGTGAACGCATGAATCAGAGAAGCGCACTTTAAGCTGGGCCGCCTGCTTCTTTCGGCATTGCCTTTTATTTGAAACATAGGCAAACAGAGAGGACTTACGTCTATTTGCTTTTTCTGTTGAATATTTTAATGGTCTGCTCTGCCTGAGAAGACCTGATCCTGAGCTGAGGTTGATGGAAACCACAAGTGGACTTGTCGCAACAAGCCAGAGAAAGTTACTTTTGATGTGTTTTATTGAGATATCTGTGGTACTTTCCAATTATTTTCTGCCAAGAAAGGTAGTTCCTCACGAAACACGACTTCTTTTGAAAACCACAAGTATGGCTTTGTCAGACCTCAGGCCCCACTTCAGTCTCCGGCGGGGCGAGTTCTGGAGAGGGAGGGTCAGGTGGAACTGGGCTTCGGGTGGGCAGACACACCGTCTGTCCAGGGAAGGGGGAGGCCCGTGGAAGGTGCTGATCCCCGGGCGTTTGCAGCACCACCAGCCCCGCTGGGGGCTGGCCCCCCAAGCCTGGGGCAGCTTCTGGCTCGGGGGAGATGCCAAGAGCAGGATGCCGCCTCCGTCCACGCAGCGCCCTGGCCCTGGCTCCTGGCGTGTGGGGTGGGGCCCGTGTAGACGCCTGCTCCAGGGGGAAGCGGGGTCCTCTCCTGTGCTTTTCAAAAGGTGGCTGAAGAAAGAGTCCACAGACACGGAGACAACAGGCGGGAGGTGTTCTCGGATCAGGTGGAAACCACATGAAAGGCACCTTGGAGGAGGAGCCGGGTTTGGACTTGACTCGGCGGCGGGAAGGGGCTGAGCCGCGAGGGCCGGATGAGGGCAGCCAGGAGGGGCTGAGAGTGGGGGCGGATTGTTGGGGGGGCTCCTGGTGGGGAGGGGCTGCTCCGTGGACAGAGCAGGGGTTTTGCTGAAAGGATCTGGCACTAAATGCTGAGCGGGGAAAAGAGAGGCAGGCCAGAGGTGCGAGAATCCTCTCCGGGGGCCCCCAGGGGGCCACACTGGGACCCCTCCCCCGGCCGCCTGAGCCCTGTCACCCACGGCTCTTGACAAAGAGGATGAAAGCAGCCAGCGCGAGGAAAAGTCCCTTTTTATAAGCTGACACTTTATTAAAGGACAGCAGGCATCAGGAGCGTGCAGGTGTCAGAGTCCCCCGGGCAAGCTCACCCCCACCCGGGGGCCCGCTCACTGGTCCAGGCAGCAGCCGGAGGGGCTGAGTCCAAGGGTGGTGGGTCGGGTCACGCGCTTGACCCAGCAGCGTGACTGCGGGCACCCCGTCTGCCGAGATGAAGTCTGCTTCTCCTTCCTGGGCACTCGGTCTGGTCTGGAAGTCAGGGTGGACGGAGGAGCCCCCTGCCCCTGTGCCTGCAGCGTCTCCTGGGCCCCCACGCCGCCCTGGGTCTCTCTGAGCTCAGCCTGGCAGGTGTGGGGTCAACCCCGACATCCCCTTTCCTTGTCTCTCCTTGGAGCTGTAGACAGGGTCACCCCTCTCCAGTCTGTCCTTCTGTGTCCCCGCACCAGGGCTGACCCCGGCCGCTCACTGGGATGGCGAACGGCCCAGGCCGTTGAGCTGCAGTGGACGCCTTGAACTCCGGCAGGCCCCCCAAGTCCCTGTAGGCTGAGTCGGAGCAGGGGACGCTGCGGTTGTCCCTGGGCGGACCCGCGTGGATGCTGTTGTGTGTCGTCTGCGATAGCTGTGCTTCCTGAGGTTGTGACCCGCCCTGGCTCCTGGACCACGTGATGCTGTGGGTCCCCTGAGTACCCGCCCCTCGGGTGCCTGGGACCTGCTGGTGTCCTCCTGGGCTCCTCACCTCTCTTATGGCAGGGCAGCAGGGTTTCTCTCAGTGGGAATGATGTGTGGAGGGAACCACGTGGCCAAGTGTCACAGCTGAAGGACTCGCCTCGTCGGACCTGACGGCTGCAGAGAGGGGCTCCGGGCAGCCCCCCAGCTGTGGTCGAAGCCTCTTCCCTTTGCTCTTTCTCTCCCTGACGGGTGGGGTGGAGCGGGTGCACGCTGGCCTCTGGGGCCTGCCTCTCTTCCTCCTTGGTCTCTGGGTCTCCAGGCCCCGTCGATTCTGAGGGCCCAGGGCACCTTGCTCCCTAGGTCTGCGCGGGATCACCCCCGTGACCACTTCCCCGAGTTCCCCTTTCATCAGTGCCTTTGTCGCTGCATCCCGCATCCCTCTGTGAGTTCTGGACAAGCCCCTAGAGCTCGCTGTCAAAACCCTTGCTGTCAAAGCTGTTGCAGCAGGATGAAGGGCCTCTCTCTGCTCTCACACATTCATTCATTAAGATGCCTTTTTGCCTAAATCACGCCGTGCCTTGCCAAGCGGCGCCCTCGCCTGGTGTCCAGGTCTCTGCCGCTAAGAGGGGCTCCCTGTGGCTGCACGCAGGCCTGGGGGGGCTCCTACCTGTCTCAGGCCTGGACCCCGGGCTGGGATTACTGCCCCCTGATGCCCCCTGCCAGTGTGTCCACGCAGGCCTCTCTCAGAAGGGGCCAGGCCAGCCGGCCTGAGCTGTGTGCGTGGACGGGTGTGTGACGTGCGTGCCCGGGGCCTGGTCTGGAACTCACTGATGAACGCGGGTGCGTGCCATGTGAGGTCAGGGTGAGGCTTGCGGGGGCGGGCAGCCGAGTCTGAGAGTTGAAGGAGGAAGCGGGGTCAGGTCTGAACCTGCACCTGACGGGGTGCGGGCGCGTGGGCTGCAGGCTGTGTGCCGAGTGCAGGAACCTGCCGGGCAGGTGCCGGGGGCTCGCACCGTTCCTGGCCTGGCAGGCGCCGGGGGTGCGCACCGTCGCTGGCCGGGCAGGCGCCGGGGGCGCGCACCGTCGTTGGGGCGGCCCCTCTGCGCTGCCGCCTTCCCGGAGTCCCCCAGGCGGCCTTGCCTCCTTACCCAAGTGCATCCGGGCCCACGGAGGGCGGAGGGAGCCCCAGGGGGTCAGCCTGCGGCCCACGGCCCCCCACCCCCCGAGCACATCCACGTCCCACCTGTCCGCTCCTTGGCGCCCTCGTTCTGGAAGCTCCCTGACGCCTTCTCCCCGTGGGGATCAGCCCTGGCTGGGACAGAAGGGCCGTGAAGGGCAGGGTGGGTGGATGATGGCCCGCTGTCCAGGGCTTGGGGTGTTCCATAGCAGGCTGGGGCCCAGCCTCAGACGCCCCACGCGGCCCGCTGATGCTGGCCTGTCTCTGGCTCGGGCCAACGGCTCAGATTTCCGCGTCCATCGCCACGCTCTCCTTCTCTGCCCGACTTGTGAAGGGTCTGACTCCGTCTCTGCTTTGCGAGCCCCATGAGAGCTGGTGACACTGAGCTGAGGGCATGCTCAGTCCCGGGCCCCTCCCCAGGGAGACCTCGGCCTTCCAGAACTCTCTGTCTCATTCCAACGGCCACATTCAGGCCTGAAGGAATAACTGCTCCTCTTATCATGTAAACCACTCTTTGTTTCTTTGCACTACGAATTTTCAATGCAAAAGTAGAAGACGAGGGGAGAAAGCCAGCTCAACATTCAGAACTCGGAGGACGTTACCACTTCAACATGGAGTACACCTTCCTCAGTCCCCAGGCAGAATACTTCATCCAAGCCCTTCTGGCCAAGTGATGGTGTGAATGGGATGGTAGTCTGCCCTGAGTGGTGTAACCCCCCCACCACGGCTGCGTGCCTCGGCTGAGGGCGCCGGGCACTTGGGAGCTTTCTGAGACGCTGGTCGTGTGGCTGTAAGTGAGGAAACGGCGCCGTCAGACTCCAGACTCCTGCACCCGGTTCCCGCCGTGGAAGACAAAGCTTAACGTGGCAGCAGAGAGCTGACACCAGGTCTCACCCGCCCTGCGTGTTCCCCTGGTGTATGTGTGTGCGCATGCGTGTGGTCCCGTGCAGCCTCGTCACGGGTGTGGGGTCTGTGTCCATGGCACGGTCAAGGCAGCCCAGTCCCGGGACCCATCTGCGTCCCCCACGCCCCGCCCTCGCTTCACAGCTGTTTCCCTATCGCTCCTCTTGCCTTCTGAGATCAGGAAGAGTCCCCACGGCACCTGTGGGGCCAGGCTTCCACCCACCAGGTGGTCTCGTCTATCACTGGCCCCTCCCACCTCCCCTCTAGCCGCTCTGGTCACCTGTTGGCCAGGGAGGGACGAGGTGGCCGGTTCCCATCGGGGCCACTGAGGACGGGCCTGTCCTGAACGTTCGTGCCAGGGCTCCGGGTGAGCCACACGCACACACTTTTAAGGAGCAGAAGATGCCACCTGAATCCCCAAGTGGGTGACGAGCACTGGCTGACCCAGGCGGCACCATGGTTCTTTGGGTTCTGAAGGTTTGAGCATCCACTTTGCTGCTTCCTAGTGGTGTAACCTTAGATCCGCGAGCAACACGTGTCCAGACTCGACTTCCTCCTCTGGGAAATGGGTTGATGAGGATGCATGCTCTGCAGGCTCCTCATCAGCCGTGAATCAGCTCGCTGGTGACCTGCCCTCAGCATGGCAGCTGGCCGCTGTTGCTGCCCCGGGGGAGGGTGGCCTTTCCCCTCCCTCCTGTCCGGCTTTGCTTCCGGAGGCGGGACAGCCCCTCCCGCCCAGCAGAGCCTCCCTGCTGACCTCCTGGTAGATCCCTGCACCTAGAAAACATGTTCTTACTCATCTTATAGGTGCTCTTATCAAAAAGCACCACCCCTTCAACTTTGCCTTCATAAGGAGGATTATTTCCTCTTTCTTCCTAAAGCAAAAACACCTCCTGCCAAGGTAGGGACATTTTTATGGTCCATTTGAACCCAAATGTGTCATGTAGGTTCATAAGAGGCACAGCCGGCGCCAAATCCTGAGGACCCACATGCACACACGGAGGGCCCTTCCCAGCCTCAGCCACGCGGGAGGAGACGGGCTACCCGGAGATGCCCCCAGGGGAGGTCTCATCCGGCTGCCCAGACTCAGCTGGCCCTGGCTGGAGCTCGGGGCTGGGGGAGGGAAGCGGGGCGCACGCCACCCCCGAGTGGCTCTCCCAGCGCCGTTCTGGAGTTGAAGTCTTCTAGCTTGAAAATGAGCCACAGGACCCTGACTAGAGTCCAGGGCTCACCCAGGGATCGTCCAAGGCATCGACTGTGATGCTCCTCTGGAAGAAGATCCCCCCAAACAAAAATGTCCCTCCAAACAGGACTTTTTGTTCCAAGGGAGAACTTGTTTCGGAGCCAGAGGTCAGGGCGTCTGCTTGTACTTTTCAGTTTTAGGATCTTTTTACAGTAATTTTGGCAGAATGTGATGCGACGTTTTCAGTGCAATAGCGTGAGAAGAGAGGGAAGTACAGACTTTGTCCCCAGTTCACAGCTGGTGCTGCTGAAGCGGGGACAGAGCGGCTCCCAGGCCGGGGCAGGGGTCGGGAGAGGCGGGTGAGGCTGGGGGCGAGTCTGTGATGTAAGCGTGGACCGTGTGCGCCTCTACACTGTGAGCTCAGCACGGTGACTTGCGGGTGACGCTGAGCCCGTGCGCCTCTCTATCAACTGCCTGCTGGGGGGCTGGCGGGATGGCCCCTCGGTAACGCATGTCCACAGCAGGGCCCCTCGTCTCACGGGCCCGAGAAGTCATTTCCTGAGGCCCAGGGAGATGCACTGTGCACCCCCCTCCCCAACACCTGTGGTCTCAGGTGGGGCTGGCTGAGGAGCTGGGTCTCCTTCCTGCGGCTGGCCGCCCTCAATTCTCACAGTTGCTGTTTTCTGGAAATGAGACGCAAACGTCATTTTCGAATGCTTCAAGGCGAGAAGTACCGAGCGCGTGCCCGGAGCCACAGCAGCCCAAACACCACGTGTGCTGCCCTCGGGCTCCGGGCAGGGCTGCGCTGCTCCCGGGGCCTGGCCAGTGCCCGGCAGTGTCGGGGAGTCAGACGCCGCCCCGAGCGCAGCCCGCGGAGGAAGCCTGCGCTGGTGAGGCTGTCCTGATGCTTCCCGGGGTCCTGGGGCCCCGCTGGGCCCACAGCCCCAGGAAGCCCGTCCTCCCATGGCTGGTGGGGGGCAAGTGACTTCCCCAGAACATGGGTGGGACGTCTGCTCTGGGTTTTGGGTCCCTTGTCCCCATGTAAGGGACGGTCCCCACACCTAGCGAGACAACAGTTAGGGTGGGAGGAAGGCGGTCGGGGGCGGGGTCAGCTCAGGGGGGAGACGGGAGGAGGCTCGCTGTAACCGCGTCCATTCTCCGCACAGCTCCGCGGGGCCCTGTCTGACTCTGGGAAGCGGGGGTCTGCTTCCCCGGATGACGCCCGAGGACACTGAGGCTTCAGTAGGAAACTCTTCTGCCCTTGGTGAGGAGTGGGGGACCTGCAGGTGCTCCAGGGGCGGCCGGGCCCCCGCCGTGGCCACGAGCATCCTTCATCCCTGGCGGAGGCGGCTCTGCCTCCCTCCCGGGGTCAGTTACACGTGTTCCGAGTGAGATACAACCCTGTCATCTGGGTCCCCCATGGAGGTCTCAAGAATGTCACAACTGCGGCTCGTGTTTGGGGAGCAGCCTCCACAGCCAGAACGTTCCCCTGCTCGGCGCCCAGCCCGTGATGAAAAGCGGCCCGCAGCCGGGGCAGGTCAGCCCCCGGCAGCCCAGTGCGCGTGGAGTTGGGGAAGGTTGGCTTCCCAGGGCCCCCGCATTGCTGGGCAGACCTGGTCACCCGTTCCTCAGGGGTCCCGCCCCCGCTCCACCCACACTGACTCTTCTGCCCACTGTGCCCTCGCCCCTCTACACGAGAGGAGGCGGGGCCCCTTGGATGATCAGCCTCTTGCAGTGCCTCTGCCATGCCGGAGTGCCAGCTGTCTGTCCCTTACCCTTCAGGGGCGCGGGACATGGCTGACCAGCTCCCTCAGCCTCCCCACTTCTGCCTCACTCTCTGATGCCCCCGTTTTGCTGGCTTGGCCTCTTTCTCCAGCTCTGCCGTTCAGGAGACACAGGAGACGCATCCCTGGGTTGGGAAGATCCCCTGGAGGAGGGCATGGCACTCTACTCCAGTATTCTTGCCTGGAGAATCCCATGGACAGAGGAGCCTGGTGGGCTACAGTCCATGGGGTCACAAAGAGTCAGACACGACTGAGTGACTGAGAACACACTCAATTCTCAAACATTTTCCGATAGGACTCCTTTACATGCTGAAAAAGTATTGAGGACCACAAAGAGTTTGTGCTTATTACAGAGGAAATGAAAAATGAATTGATTATTTATGAATGAATTTTAGAGAATTTATTAATTCATTTATAAGTAGCAATAAGAAACCCACTACATAGAAACATGTTGTGATTGAAATAACTACATTTTCCAAAATGCAAAGGTTTTAATGAGAAGGCTGGTGTTGATTTATGTTTCTACAAATGTCTGGCTTGAAACAAGATTGCTGGATTCTCACATTTGCTTCTGTATGTAGCTTTTTAACAGAAAAACAGCTTTCATAGGGTATTATTTACATACTATACAATTTGCCGATGTAAATGGAACGATGCGGTATTTTTAGTATATTCACAGAGATGTGCAACCGCCATCATGCTTAACTCCATCACTCCCTAAAGGCAGTCCATCTCTGCTGGTGGCCGCTTCTCCTTTCCTTCCAACGTCCTAGCCATAGGCAACCACAGGTACACTGTCTGTATGGATTTCCCTATTTTGGATTTTTCATATAAATGGAATTTTATAAAAGGTGATCTTCTGTGGCTGGATTCTCTCACTTAGCGTCATATTTTCCGGGTTCAAGCTGCTGTTCATTCCTTTTTATAGCTGATAATGTTTCATTGTATAGATAGGTCACATTTTGTTTATTCCTTTGTCCGTTGATAGACATTCAGCTTTTCCTGATTTTCTGGCAATGATCAATAAAGGCGCTACGAGCACTCATGTACAAGTGTTTGTGTGGCCATGTTTTCACGTATCTCAGCTGATACACCTAGGAGGGGAATCGAAAGGTCATAGGGCAGCTCTGTTTGATGTCGAGGTGCTGCTGAACTGCTTTCTGAAGTGGCTGCACGCTTTCTTTTGCCCAGCGTGCATGAGGGCCGCAAGCTCTTCCATCCTCATCAACTCGTCAGCTCTCGCTGTCGTCCGCTTCTTTGACTATGGCCGTCCTCGTGGGTGTGAAGTCAGACCTCTCTGGACATCCTGAGCGTGTCCCTGGTGGCTAGCAAGGATGCTGAAAGCACAGTTAGCACAGCCTTTGCATGTGCTTACTGGCCATTCTAATGTCTTCTCTGCAGAAACATCTGTTCTGTGGATTCTTCACTCATTTTCAGTGGGTTGTCCTTTTACCACCGTACCATAAGAGATTCTGGGTATCAGTCGCTTACCGGTTAGTCAACTTGCAAATATTTGCTCTCATTCTGTGATTGTCTTTTTCACTTTCTTGGTGCTGTCCTTTGAAACATTTTAATGAAATCTAAATTGTCTACTTTTCCCTTTGTTGCTTGTGTTTTTTGGTGTCATATCTAAGAATGCGTGTCCCAGTTTAAGGCCATGAAGATTTACTCCAATATTTTCTTCTAACAGTTTTATTGTGTTCGTTTTGCAGCTATGTTATGATCCACTGTGAGTTACTATCTGTGTGTGGTGTGAGGTTGGGGTCCAAGTTCAGTCTTTTGCGTGTGGCTATTCAGTGGCCACAGCACAATTTGTGGAAAGGACCGTTCTTCTTCCATTGAATTGTCCTGGAATCCTTGTTGAAAATCAATTGATCACAGGTGTGAGGGTGTATTTCTGAATTCTCAGTTCAATTTCATTGATTTATATGTCTGTCCTTATGCCGTTACCATACTCTCTTGGTCACACAGTTTTATAATAAGTTTTTAGTCGGGAAGTGTGTTTTCGGGCTTTATTCTTTTTCGAGATGGTTTAGACTCTAATGGGTCCCTTTCATTAGGATCAGTGTGTAGAAGAAGCAGCTGGAATCCTTATGGGAATTGTGCTCAATCTGTAAATCATCATGGGGAGTATTGTCATCTTCACAGAGTTAAGTCAATCCATGATCATAGGTGATATTCTGTTTATTTAAGTTTTTAATTTCTTTTAACAATATTTTGTAGTTTGGGGGGTACATGTTTTGTATGTCTCTTCTTATTTTTTTTTCCCTAAGCATTTTATTCATTTAATGTGATTTAAAATGGAATTGCTCTCAATTTCATTTTCAGATTGTTCTGTATAGAAATACAATAGATTTTTGTGTGTTGATTTTATATCCTACAACTTTGCTGAACTTGTTCATTGGCTCTAATACTCTTTGTTTTAGATCGAGGTTATCTAATATGCTGGCATACAGTTTTTCACACAGGGTCACGAAGAGTCGGACATGACTGAAATGACTTGGCATGCACGGTGGAAAGTTGGGTTGTCAGATTGAGATTTTTCTTCTTTTTAAATATAAGTGGCTATATTTCTAAATTGTTTCGTAGTAACTGATCTAGGGCTCACAGTATATGTCTTAACTGAAAATGTACTTCAGGTTTATATTAAAAATTCGTTGAAATATTGAAGTGTTACTCCCATGTAACTCCCTTTTGTGCTGTTATTAGCTAAATATGTTACAAACCCAACAATGCATTAATATAATTATTTTGTATGGTTAGATATCTTTTAAAGAAGCTTGGAGAAGAAAGGAGTGCAAGTATTTTTGATGTTTGTTATATTAATCTTCTTATTTACCGTTTCTCATTCTCAATTTATTGCTGCAGATTCAAGTTACCATCTGGTGTTTTTTGCTCCAGTACAGCTTTACTACCACTCATCTCTTTTGTGTTGTTATTGTCAAATATATGCTGCCATAGGCCCCCCTAACTCATTATACACACATTATTTTATATAATTGCATTTTAAATTGGCTAAGAGAAGAAAGGGAAGATGTATGTAATGATAGCATCTGTTATAACTACAGGCAGGCAGACACGACTGGGCGGCTGGACTGACTGACCGACAGGTGTACCTTGGAGACGTTGCCGGTTTGGCTCCGAACCACTGCAATAAAGTGACTCTCCCAATAAAGCAGATCGCTGGACTGTCTGGTTTACCAGCGCGCGTGAAAGCGATGATTACACGATACTGTGCTCTACTAAGTCTGCGATAGCATTATGCCTGAAGAAACACAGTGTCCATACTTTAGTTAAAATCCTTTATTTCTAAAAAATGCTGTTCGTCATCTCAGCCTTAAGTGAGTAGGCATCTCTGTGCTGCTGGACAGCCCGGCCACGTGACACTGTTGACTGACTAGGACGGTGGTTGCTGAAGGCTGGGGTGGTTGTGGCAATTTCTCAAAATAAGACAGCCATGATTTGCTGCATTGACTCTTCCTTTCTTAAAGTATTTTTTGTAGCATGCAATGATTTTTGATAGTATTTTTACCCTCAGTACACCTATTTTTCAAAATTGGAGTCCATCTTCTCAAACCCTGCCACAGCTTTATCTACTAAGTTTATGTAATATTCTAAACCCTCTGCTGTCATTTCAAAAATCTTCACAGCATCTTCACAGGGGCAGAGTCCGTCTTAAGAAACCACCTTCTTTGCTCACCCATAAGAAGCAACTCTTCTGCATCTGTTAAAATTTTATCACGAGGTTGCTGCAACGCAGTTACATCTCCAGGCTCCACTTCTAATTCCAGCTCCAGTGCTGTTTCCACCTCATCTGCAGTGAGTTCCTTCACTGAAGTCCTAAACTACGCAAGTCATCCGTGAGGGCTGGAATCAACGTCTTCCAAACTCCAGTTAGTGTTGGTATGTTGACCTCTTCCTATGAATCACAGATGTTCATAAAAAATGTTCACGATGACATTTAGAATGGTGAATCCTTTCCAGAAAGTTTTCAACTTGCCCCCAATCCATTGGTAGACTATCTATGGTGACTATAGTTTTATGAAATATATTTCTTAAGTAATACGGCTTAGGGTTGAAATTGTTCCTTAATCCACGGGCTGCAGAATGGATGTGTTGGCAGGTGTGAAGACAACATGAATCTCTTGGTGTATACATCTCTACCAGAGCTCCTGGGTGATCAGGGGCACCTGGTAATGTTTTGAAAGGAATCTTTTCCCTCAGGTAGTAGTATTCAACAGTGGGCTTGAAATGTTCAGCAAATCATGTTGTAAACAGGTGTGGCGTCATCCAGGCTTTGCTGCATGCACTGGCATATTAGATTTAGTGTGATCCTAAGGGTCCTAGAACTTGCACATGGTAAGTGGGCACTGGCTTCAACTTAAAGTCGCCAGCTGCATTAGTTCCTAATAAGAGAGTCAGCCTGTCCTTTGAAGCTTTGAAGCCAGACACTGACTTCTCCTCTCTGTCTATGAAAGTCTTAGATGGCATCTTTTCCCAGCATCAGGCTGTTTCACTTACACTGAAAATCTGTTGTTCCATGCATCCACCTTCTCTAACGATCTTAGCTGGATCTCCTGGGTGAGCTCTACATCAGCACTTGCGGCTTCCTCTTGCACTTTTGTTACGGAGATGGCTTCTTTCCTTAAACCTCCTTAAACCTCTGCCCGCTTCAGACTTTTCCTCTGCAACTTCCTCATGTCTCAGCCTCACGGAACTGAAGTGAGTTGGGGCCTTGCCTGGATCAGGCTTTGGCTTAAGCCAGTGTTCTGGCTGATTCGTCTTCTATCCAGAACACTAATTTTTCCCCCATATTAGCAACAAGGCTGCTTTGCTTTCTCACCGTTCATGTGTTCACTGAAGTAGCACTTTTAATTTCCTTCTAGAACTTTTCCTTTGCACCCACAACGTGGCCATTTGGCCCAAGAGGCCCAGCTTTCAGATGGCCAGTCTCCCGCAATCCTTCCTCGCTAAGCATCCTCATTTCTAACGTTTGATTTAAAGTGAGAGATGTACAGTTCTTGCCCTATTTGAACTCTTAGAGGCTGTCGTTATTAGCTGGCCTCGCGTCAGTATCATGTCTTGGGAAGCAGCGAAGCCTGAGGAGAGGGAGAGGGGAACGGCTGGCTGGTGGAGCCGTCAGAACACCTGCCGCACTTACTAAGTTCTCTGTCTGGTATTGGTGCCGTTTTTGTTTCCTCAAAACAGTGGCAGTAGTAACAGCAGTGGTCACTGATCACTGCAACAGATATAAGAATAAGGTATAAAAGGTTGAACTATTGCAGGAATTACCAAAATGTGACAAAGAGGCACAAAATGAGCCGAGGCCATTGGAAAAATGGAGCCAATATACCTGCCCGATGCAGGGCTGCCACAGACCTTCCATCTGCGAAAACCCAGTATCTGTGGAGTGCAACAGAGCGGACACAGCACACGAGGCATGCCTGTTGCTGCTTTACCAGCCTTTGCTTTTTCCCTTGTGAATTCTAACTGCCATCTAGTTTCACCTGCTTTCGGTCTGAAGCCCTTCCTTTTGCATTTTTTTGGTATGCTGGGTGTTCTAGCAGCAAAGCTAGTACCCCTGTGTTCTCACTTATCTAGAAACGTCCACTGTACCTGAATTTTTCTAAGACAGCTTTGCTGAGTGTAGGAGACCTGCTCGATGGCTCTTCCTTCAGCACTTTGGCTGTCATCCACATCCTCCTGGCCTCAGTTGTTTCTGATAAGAAGTTACCTGTACATCTTATTGGAGTTCCTTTGTGTGTAATGAATTGTCTTCCTCTTGCTGACTTCAAGATCTTTATGTTTCAGCATTTTGAGTATGATGGTTCTGTGGATCTCACTGAGATTGTTGAGTTTCTCTGTTGTTGAGTTTCTTAGCTGTGCAAAGAAACATTTTTGTATATCAAGTTTGGGAATTTTTTTAGGCACTATTTTTTGGAATAGGTTTTCTGTTTCTTTCATTCCCCTGTTTCCTGCATTCCCATTGTGCATATATTGTGAAAGTCACTCAGTTGAGTCTGACTCTTTGTGACCCCTTGGACTATACAGTCCATGGAATTCTCCAGGCCAGAATACTGGAGTGGGTAGCCTTTCCCTTCTCCAGGAGATCTTCCCAACCCAGGGATCAAACCCAGGTCTCCTGCATTGCAGGTGGATTCTCACATTGCAAATTCCCGCATTTGCAGCTGAGCCCCAAGGGAAACCCACGCATATACTGGTATGCCTTATGTATCCTATGGAGCAGGGAATGGCAACCCACTCCAGTATTCTTACCTGGAAAATTCCAGGGTCAGAGGAGCTTGATGGGCTACAGTCCATGGGATTGCGAAGAGTCAGACGTGCCTGAGCGACTAACACACACGCGTCTTGTGTCTCTCTAAGGCTCCGTTCATTTTCCTCCTTTTCTCTTTAGACTCCAAAAGAACTATCAGTCTACCTTCAAGTTCACTGATTCTTTCTCTTGTCAGCTCAAATCTACCATTGAACCTCTCCAGTAAAATCTTCACCCTGGTCATTATGCTCTTCAATTTCAGAATTTCCACTTGCTTCTTTTTAAAAAATAATTTCCATTTTTAATTGATATTCTCTGAAGACACATTGTCATGACACTTTTCTTTATTTCTTTAAGCACAGTTTCCTTCAGCTCTTTGAACACGCTTGTAAAAGCTGTTTTGAAGCCTTTGTTAAGTCTGACATGTGAGCCCTTTCAAAAGCAGTTTCTGTTGCCTGATTTTTTTTTTCCTGTATATGGGTCACGCTTTCCTGTTCCTTTGCGTGTCTCATAATTTTTTTGTTGAAAATTTGACGTCTTAGATAATATATTGTAGCAACTCTAGCTACTGATTCATCCATCTGCAGGGCTTATTATTGTTTGCTTGTTGTTTTGTTTGGTGACTGGGCTGGACGCTTTCAGTCAGGTCTGTTACGCTCACAAGTGCCGCCTCTGATGTCATCCCCCTGCGGGCACCGTCCTGGCGCGTGTCCAGCCGCTCTGGAGTGACAGTGGTTTCAGCAGGACTCTCTCTGACGCCTCTCCGTTACGTTGTCTTCCCCCGTTGGTGTCACACTCCACGGCTGGCCTCCAAGAACGCTGGCTCATCGCGCTATTGTTCTTGACAAGGCCCCTGGGCATAAATTGCTCCACGGTCAGATTCAATTAAACTCAGGCCCCTTTGTGAGGCTCGTCTCTGGGGCCTGCCTTTGAGTCTTGCTCCAACCCTAGGAAGGCTTGTCTTGGCTGTCTCTGTCACTGGTTCTCTCTGATGAAGTTCTAGCTGGTTTGCATTCTTGGAGCTACCAGCTCCCTGTTAATTTCTCACTACCACCATCGAGGCTGTTTCTGACAGCACCCTTAGGGTGAACTTCCTCACTCTCTGTTTCACACGAATCAGTTTCCTCTGGGAGAGCTTAGAGCTGTCTGCTCTTCAGGCCGGTCTCCTCTCCTGTCTCTGGGCCTAGGGGAGGGGGCAGTGCCCGCTTCTCTCAAGGAAAGCCCCTGCTTTGTGAGCGAGGCATTGCATGGGGGCGCTGCCTCTGCTCTTCTCGGCTTCTCCTTCCTGTGTGTGGAATCCCTGCCCCATAAATGTGCAGGGTGAGGGTGGTCAGGAGCCCACCGTCTCGCTGTGCTGCCCCTGAGCCAGGGGTTCTGAACTATGAGTGGGGTCTCCATGGAAGAAAAGGTCTCCGGCCCTCTAAACTGCTCTCATCTGGAATACAGCTTCTGTAACAGAGTCAGGAGAAACGGGAAATGCTGGTGGCCTGTCCCTCCCAGGGGAGAACCATAACCCCAGACTGATGGCCGGAAGGGGAGGGCGCCCTGTGACACACACACACACACACATATTTAACTATATATATATATATATATATATATATATATATGACTGGCGCGTGGTAAAAATCCACTTGACATGCCGGAGACGCAGAAGACGTGAGTTCAATCCTTGTGTTGGGAAGATCCCCTGGGGTAGGAAATGGCAACCCACTGCAGTATTCTCACCCGGGAAGTCCAGTGGGTAGAAGAACCCGTGGGCTCCGGTTCACAGGGTCGACTAACACTCCGTGTGTATATATACACACATGTGCGTGTATGTGACGAGCTAAACGCTGTCCTTCCTGCAGCCAGGGGTGCAGATGACTAAGACATATTTCTTGGGAACAGTGTTTAGGAATGGAATGAGAAGGTGGTAAGCTGTCTACAGCTGGAGTATTTTACATGGAGTCCAGCAGGTTTTCTGTTTGGAGTGGTGTCCTGGCTGAGAGGCTGGACTGGGGAAGTCTTTAAGGCCCTTTAGGTTGATGAGATTTCATGATTCTAAATACAAACCTGAAGTCCTTCTGAGCCAGACATTTGAGCAGATGACTTTACACTTGTACAGCGTGGGGCTCTCTTTGGGTTTGACCACAAAAGCCATTCTTCTTGGGTTGCTGCCCCTCTTGGGTGATCGGCATGGTGTTTTTCTAATGGCAGGGTCACACTGATATTTCAAAAGTCCACATGTATGAGGTTATTGAAAATCTTCCCATTTGAAGCGGGGGCTGATGTGCTGTGAAGCTGAGTTTGCCTGACCCATGAGAGGCTCTGAGTTGCTACCAGCTACACAAATCCTCCGTCTCAGTGCAGCTAACACACCCTTCAGCCGCAGTTTTCATACCGACCTGCGGCCTCCACCGCCAGCGATTCGCCTCTGTATTGAGGAGAACCTGGAACCAGGGAAGGGGGACGGCTGCTGCTTGGTGTGGCTGGTGCTCAGGAGCGGCCCCCTCGTCCAGGACTAACACTTTATACCTTACTCACGTCTTTGTATCCATGCTGCCCAAGGACTTTTTTTGTTTACATAGCTGCTACTGCTAAGACGAATTCTTTGTGTCCAAAAAGACTTTCTGTCTTGCTTCTAATACAATGAACAACAACAACAAAAATTACATTTGAACTTGCAAATGTATTTTTAGATCCCTCATCTCCGACTTCACATCAAAACAGACTGTAGATCATCATCTCGCTTGTCCTTGTAAGCCTGGTCTAATGATACAGGAAAGAAAGAATGAGGCGCGACACACGGACCCGTCTCCACATGCCCGTGGCCCTGGATCTTTGTTCTCTCCCCACTGCAGCCGGAAAGAGCAAGGAGCAAATTCAGGGTTCTGCTTGTGGTTCTATCATGAAGCTTGCTGCTTCTGATGAGGTGTCTCACCTCGATGAAAAGTGGGAATATACAAGGTTCTGACTGTCGACCACGGTTCAACCAGCGTGGTGCGTAGACCCCAAACACATGATCTGCTGGGGACACTAATGAGACAAGAGCAGCTTGCCCTGCGATGAAGAAGTGTGTCTTGGATCCTAATGAATGATTCAGCTAATTAGTCACCAGCCGCCCACGCTAATGCGGCGAAGGTGTGATGTGGGTTTGGACCGGGAGGGTGTATGGTCTCTTTATAGATGTTAGAATGCCAACCTGCGGGGTCTCGGGCTGGACCCGGAACAGAAAGAGAACATCGGGGGAAAACACGTGGAACCGCACGGATGTCAGCACCTGGTCCTGACCCTGCTACTGCGGGTCACGCTGGGGCTGCTGGGTGAGGGTCCGGGGAACTTCCTGAATTATCTGTGCAGCTTTTCCTACAAATCTCAAATTATCCTCAAAGAAAGAATTTATCTAAGAAAATGTAAAGGCTTTGAAATTCTCTTAGGCGATGCAGCTAATGAAATACCTTTTTTCTTCCAGCCGTACTTCATGGTTCGCAGGATCTTCCCTGACCAGGGATTGAATCCTGGTCACTGCGGTGAAAGCCCAGGATTCTAACCACGAAGCCACCAGGGAACGCCTGAAATGTCTCCTATCAGTGAACTCTGATGGCTACAGAAGGCTCACCTGTTCTTGGGGATACAGGCGTCATCTAGAAAGAGAGGGTGGAACCACGGGGCTGTCTTTGAAGTCCTGTCCGTCAGAAGCTCTGTGATTGAAGGTGCACCTCAGAGCCATGTCTGGGGGGCAAAGTCCTCTAATGTTATCCTCTTCTGCGGCAATCCAGCTACTTCTCTTTATGCATGCTAAGTCTCTTCAGTCGTGTCCGACTGTTTGTGACCCCATGGACTGTAGCCCGCCAGGCTCCTTTGTGGGTGTGATTCTCCAGGCAGGAGTACTGCAGTGGGTTGCCCTGCCTTCCTCCAGGGGATCTTCCCGACCCAGGGACTGATTCTGGCTCTCTTATGTCTCCTGCATTGGCAGGCGGGTTCTTTACCACTAGCGCCACCTGAGAAGTTTAAGTGGAGATGAAAATAAGATGCTGCAAACCTCTCAAGAGCAGGGAAGAGTGTAAATTAATCCTCTGAATTGCTAATTGGGGATTTGGTTGGCTAGGTTGAAGGTTAGGAGATGAAAGCCTGGGTTTTGCTCTTCTCCAAAGGAAGGGAAGGGTTCTCTTTCTGGGGACCCTGGTGTCCCTGCCTGTGTAAGATGCAGACGCTGAAAGGGAAGATGAGAAAGCACTTTGGTTCAGCCCTCCAGAGCTATGTCTTGTCCTCTAGAGCAGTTCCAAGCACAGCCCCCTTGCCTTCCATCCAGAAGGAGCGGCTTGTATGTGGGTGTTGTCAGGTTCCAGCCGCTGCTGTTAACCTGGATGTCGTGAGAGGTTGGGTGTGTGTGTCCCCGGATGCTAGCACCTGCAGAGGAGCCTGGCCAGCCTGGCTGGGAGAAGCGTGGTGGCTGTCGGCTGATTCAGGTGGGCGGGAAAAAGACCCTCTCCTTCCAGCGTCATCGGCAGTGCCTGCCAAGGGCCCGGAAAGTTCCTTCTTGCTTCACACTTCCGTGGATAAAGGGATTAGGCCCTGCTGAAGCATCCTTAAGAAACAGCGTCTATTAAGTTATCATTTGTCACACGCGTCCGATGTGAATAGATTCGTTCCCTTCCAGCACGTGGATGAGCCAGGAAGGTTCTCTGAGGAGGAGCAGGAAGAGAGAGAAACAGAGAGAAGCGGAGGGCGTGGCGCTCCTGGAACAGGAAGTGGCGGTGCGGGAGGCACATTCACCTCGCAGGGACCGTCTGGGGGGTGGGGCTCAGGCGGCAGCACGGTGCTGCAGCACGCCCGGCCTTCCCTGCTGCCAGGAGCTCCCGCCGGCGCAGACCTTTGAGATGTGATTTTGAAGGGTCTCATGTGGGGTGAGGGCAAGTCTCCAGCCACGTGTGCTCCCAGAAATGTGAAGTAGGCAGTCGTGAATCAAGGCAGGAAGGTGCCTTTAATACCTTATGGGTCTTGCTGATCGGGTTAATATCTGGACTGTGATCTGTGGCAGGGTTGAATCTAAGACCCAGTCCTTCTGAACACTAGTTGGCTCAAAGTGAAAGTGTTGGTTGCTCAGTCGTGTCCAACTCCTTGTGACCCCACGGACTGTAGCCCACCAGGCTCCTTTGTCCATGGGATTCTCCAGGGAAGAAGACTGGAGTGGGTTGCCATCCCTCCTCCAGGGGATCTTCCCCACCCAGGAATCGATTATCATCTGAGCCACCAGGGAAGACCCTAGTCTGCTGAAGAGACAGCAAATTGGTCAAGAATGGTTCCGAGTACACTTGTGCTCAGTTGCTCAGTCGTGTCCGACTTTTTGTGACCCCATGACTGTAGCCCGCCAGGCTCCTCTGTCCGTGGGATTTTCCAGGCAAGAATACTGGAGTGGGTTGCCATTTCCTTCTCCAGGGGATCTTCCCAACCCAGGGTTTGAACCCATGTCTACTGCTTAGCAAGTGGATTCTTTTTACCACTGGGCCACCCTGGTAAAAAGAGTCATTTATCTTTTGAGCCCCTGCCAGATCCCCCCTCTCCCTTTCTGTATCACGTTCCAATACTTTTCTACAAAATCCCATAAAGCTGTCCCTGAACCTCACTGCCTCAGACAGCACCTGCAAGCCAACCTCTTCCTTCCCTCTTACAACACAACCACCTTAGGTCTCTGACATTAAAAACCTCACCTCCTTGCCAGCAGATTTGTTCATTCACTTGGGTTGTTGTGTTCAGGGTGTTATAGGCTGTCCCTCCTGGGATTAGCAGGGAGTATTTCAACTTTGTAAAGCATTTCACATCTTCTCTCTTAGTGGAGTTTCATAACACACCCCAGCAACTTGTCCAAATGCTGGCAGCAAAGCTTGAGATGGAATTCAGGGCTCCTGAGCCCCAGGGCCTGCTTCTTTCTCCACACCACGTGATTTTCTATATATAGAAAAACCCACACATTTGTGTCCCTCAGGTTTCAGTGAGTGACCTTGCCTTGTGCTCTGGGAGGTGTTTGGAGGCAGTCAGAGCAGTCTGGAAAAGCTTGAGGTCCTTGAAATAATAGTCTGAAGTCAGCTGGCCATTCTCCATGGAGCACTGGGGGCTCATTTCTGCCTCTTATCTTCCCAAAGACGAAGACCTCCAAACAACCTTTCCCAGCCCTTCTCTGTAAGGCCTGGATCTTACATTGGTTACAAGCCGTTTCGGGATTCGTGCTTCATTTCCTCAAGGAGAACCAAGGTCCTGGAGGGCGAGCAGCCTCTTTTCCCCTCGCTTGGCTCAGTGACACATAGTAAATGCTCAGCAAACTTCGCTGGGCCAGATGCACGCTCGCTGGGTGAGGAAGCTGCGCTCTCTAAAACACACCAGAGGTGGCAACGAGGTCCTGGGCTGACTTTTTCACAAACATAGGAATTTCCCTCAAGGTGGATCTTTTGCAGGACCTCTCGGGTGGCCCGTATGCTGACCCCATGTTGCAGCCAGCGGGCAAAATCTCAGGACACTCTTGGAACGCCTCTTTTGGCAACGATTTGGGCATGTCTTTGGATTAGCCGCGATGTTGGCAAAACTTCACTTTTGAAGGTATACTAGGAGTTCGGAAATGGCTAGGTCATTTGAGGCCAACACTTATGAGAAAGGTTAATAATCTG
This sequence comes from Bos grunniens, assembly GCF_055505025.1. NCBI lineage: Eukaryota > Metazoa > Chordata > Mammalia > Artiodactyla > Bovidae > Bos > Bos grunniens. Next base: position 2,586,063 of record NC_141168.1, on the reverse strand, counting down.
GATAATGCTATTTTTGAATATGTAAACAAATACAAAAGTTAAATGACGATAAAGCCACTCACTAGATTTTTCATCATGCTTCATATTATTTCTTGAAGAAAAAAGGTGCAGTCAGATACGTCTTACTGTAAACCAAGCACCATGTCTCACCAAACATCTAAATGTCGATTTGAATATGCCTCCAATTCCTTGAGGTCAAGGATGTCATCTTCACCTCTGTCCCTCCTTAAGACACAGCGCTTGGCACGTGGTCAGTGCTCAATAAGAGACTTTTCAATGAATGAAGGCGCAAATGACCTTGGCTGCATTAGACAAAATCAGCATAATTATTTCATAGCAGTGTGCATATGTGTGCATTTATTCTTAGAGCCTAGTGTGCACTGTCACAAAAGGAGGCTGAGAAGAATCACTTTTTAATGACTCACCATCACTCTGGGGCCGGTCCTCAGGAAGGACCTGCCTGGCAATCTCTCACACAGGTGCAGCCTGCCGTTGGCTGGGGTGCAGCCTCACCTGAGAGCCAGGCTGGGGCTGGAGGACCCACCGCCCAGGGGGCTCCATCACCCGGCTGGCAATTCAAGGCTCCTTCGTGCGTGGCCGCCTCCACGGGGCTGCCCGTGACTGATTTCCCTGGGAGACGTAGGTAGGAGCCACCACACAAAGCCTCTGAAGACCCCACTCTGAAGGTCTCCCCTGTCACCTACACCACACTTTTGGTCGCGCAGGGCTGGTCTTCGTTCAAGTGGGCAGAGACTGCCCAGGGGCAAAATCCTGGGTTGTGGATGGGGCCATCCTGGAGGCTGCCTCTTCCTCTCTTGTTTCACTCTACATGTTCTGCAGCCCCCACAGTTCACCAAGGACTAGGTTTTTTGGTACTGGGATGCAATGGTGAAAAAGGCAGGTGCTGTCCCCAGGGGTGCTCGCTGTCTTGGAGGAAGAGCCATGAGTAGCATGGTCTGACCCCAGTGTGTTAAACTGGAGGGGGAGGATGCAGACAGACCCAGAGGAGACCCCGCTAAGCTGACCCTGGGGCTGCTCCAAGGGACTCACATGAGTATTTGGGAAGAGACAGAAGGGAAGATGCCTTGAGAGAGGGGATGTTCTGGGGCAAAGGCACGGAGGCACGTCTGAATGCCATGTATTCAGGGGGGCTGCAGGGGTCTGACACGATCACATGCCAGGAGGCATGCGCAAGGGGCTGACCTCCAGGCCAGATCACGTGGGGAAAGGTCAGCTGGGGTCAGACCCCATCAGAGAAGGCAGGACTGGATCTGTGCTTTGGGAAGATCGTTCAGTAGGAGATAGAAGGTGGATTCAGGAGAGACCAGACAGAGGGGGTGGGTCTGGAGCAAGACCCTGGGACAGAGTCCCTGAGGGCTTAACCCAGAGCCCCAGGGGTGTCTGGGCACCCGGGAGGGCTGGGGAGCTTGGGAGGCGCCGGTACATGGACCGCCCGTGGGTGGGCTGGGGAGCTTGGGAGGTGCAGGCGCGTGGACCGCCCGTGAGTTGGGAAGGACCGGATGCTCCAGCAAGTGTGTAGGCGATTAAGCCGGTGCCCAGCACTCCGGTTCAGGTTTGGGGAACTGCATAGATCTCCATGGGAGTACAGACCGTGCTGGCTGGTGGCGAACGACACAATTCAAAACCCACACACGCTTTCTCATCTGTAGAGGGAGGGGATAGTGTTTTCTATTTTCCCCCAAACATTTTGTTTCTATTTTTAGATAACTGTTTTTCTGTCTGAGAAGTGAGTAATTTGAATAAAGATATTTACACTCGGAGGTTTTCTTAGTACTTCCAAACAGAGACATATGTGTAAATGCTAAACAGTAGCTTCACATCAAACCTTCCTGCCTTTCTAACATTCTGTACTGGGGGAACCCACCATGGTGTTGGCTTTCCCATTCTACCTTAAACAGAAGGACTTCCTGGGCTCTGAACCAGATGTAAGCGTGTTACCTAGGTCACGGAAAGGGTGGCCAGGTTGAAGAAAATAAAAATATGGGCTACCCAGTGAAATTTGTATTTCGGACAAATAATATTTTTTAGTGCGTAAGTATGCCCTCACAATATCTGGGAAGTGCTGAAATTTTCTCTCTTCCTAATCTGGAATTCAAATTTGAATTGGGCAAATTTGAAAACTTTACTTGACAGCCTTAGACTTGGGACATTTCTTCCGGCGACTACTGGGCATCCTTGTGACAAGCAATCACTTAAGGCCTCTAAGCAACATAGTGAAACGCGGCTGGCGCGGCGCTTGACACGCAACAAGTTCCTGAGTAACTGTGAGGCGTTTGGAGAAGTGGTTTCCCATATTGAGGACAATTCAGCCGCTGCTGTGACACGAACTCAACTCCATCCTTCATGACCAACAACAGAAGTCCTGCTGACACGCCCTCTGTCGCACCGACGCCTCGCGACGGCCTGCGGCTCCCGGCAGCTTCAAGATCCGCGGTCATTTTCGCTCCCTCAGACACACACCTGAATAAACAGGGGAGACTTGTGCTTCGTCTTGAAGGTCAAGGGCCTGGGGCTCTGTTTGGGCAGAGCCAGGCCCTGGCGGGCGGGGCTCTCTGGCGTGGATCCTCAAGGGTCAATCAGGTCACAGGGTCTTTAACGTGAGCGCAAGACGTCTCAAGGGAGGTGAGGACGTGGAGACCACACGGAGCCTTGGGGACTGAAACTGGTTTCCTGAGTTGCCCTCTGACGCTGAAGCTGCGGGGCTCCCCTGTGAGGGGAGCTGCCCGAGGCTGGAGCCCGGACCCCGAGCAGAGCTGCTGTGCCCCGTGCGTGTCTGCAATTGTGAACACAGCCTGGGTCCCCCTCATCCCCTCGCCCCCCCTTGAGGCCCCCAAGGCGCCCCCACCAGCTCCCCAGAGGGACTGCAGGTAGGGGCCGCCTCAGAGGAGTGAATCAGGAAGTCTGACCACTTGACCTTGGTCCTACGTCCCTAGTCAACTGGAACAAACGTGTTCAAAAAGCAAAAAATGACAGACCCGTAACTGAGACCAAAATCCTCTGTGACAACATTGACTCGTATTTCCCATGGGTTAGATCCTTGCTCTTCAAAGTGTGGGCCCCGGACCACCGGCAGAGGCCTTACGTGAGAGCTCCTTAGATGTGCAGGCTCTCGGACCCCACCTCTTGTGTACTGAGTCAGACTTACATTTTGATGAGATCCTCCTGGGCACGGAGGAGTTTGAGAAGCCCTGGTTTGGGTCACTGTGTTTGATGGTAGGAAGAAGAGAGCTCAGGGCACCTCCACTCTGACCCCTCGGCTGTGGCTGCCCAGGATGCCCTGTCTGTTAGAGCCCTGAGCCCAAGCGCAGTGCCCATGGGACACACAGAGGGGCTCTTCTCCATGTGGGAAATGTCACCTACCAATTATGGCCCTTGGGCTTCTCTGATGGCTCAGACTGTAAAGAATCTGCCTGCAATGCAGGAGTCTGGGGTTCCATCCCTGTGGTCAGGAAGATCCCCCGGGGAAGGGAATGGCAACTCACTCCAGTATTTTTGCGTGGAGAATTCCATCGACAGAGTCCACAGGGTCACAAAGAATCAGACATGACTAAGGACCTAATGTTTTCAATTATGGCCAAAGTCGATCAGGCCAACCAGCCCAGGCAGAGCTCAGGCTCTCATTTTATAAAGAAGAAAATACTGAACGAGCAGGGGAAGTAAACAGCCAAAGGTCAGACAGCTGTCCAGGGGCAGATGGATGGAAGGTCAGAACCCAGGTTTTCTGACTCCCATCCCAGTTTTCTTGACACTCCACCTAGAAAAAAGGAAGTCTCAAGAATGCAGCGTCTCCCTGGTGCTGTCAAAGGGTCTTCAGTCGTGCTCTGAACAAAGAACAGAGGCTCCATGGTGAGCCACGGGAGAGAATAAACATCACACTTTAGCTCCAAGGCCCCTGCTTGGGCCACTGTGGATCCAGCAAACCTCCTCACCTGAGTGTGAAATGGCAAAGCCAGAGGCGTGCACGTTATGTGTGTAACAGCCTTGTTCTCGAAAAGTGCACGGAAAAGTCATCTTGTTTTAGAGACATTCCAAGTGTCAACTGTGCTGCATAAAGCAGAGATGCAATCATAAAGTGGATTAATTGCCTATAACTTTCTGCGTAAGAACGACTTTGTAGGTTTGGATTTCCTGCCACCGAGAGTAAGTCAGGACGGCAAAGGGAAGGCAAAAAGGAATCTGGGGTGGGAATAAATGCCGCCGGGGCACTTCGGGGACTCCCCGAAGCTCTTTGTGACGCCCAGCGTTCTCCTCAGATCCCACCTGGCTGCTGCAGACACGGGGGGAGTGTGCCTTCCTGAGCCCAGCCCAGAGCTGTGCCTCTGGATCCATCTGACTCCTAGGAAGACTCGGAATTCTGCTTCTGCAAGTCCTATGCACTATCCACCTCACCACAAAGCCACCGTCAAAATCCTGCTTTTGAGCTGGTTGGACGAGCACTGGTATTCCGAAGGCCACTCACGGTTGCAGATGCTTGTCCGCAAAGCTCATCCCTCGCTGCTCAGGGGACACTTGTCCAAACACCGAGGATGCCGCTAAGGAAGCGGCCATGTTGGTCTCCGGCCCTGGGCTGTCTGAGCTTCTCCCCCATTTCAGGGTCTTCTCGAATTCCTTCCTCACACCCCCAGCCACATCTGTCAGCCCAAGAGATTGCTGCTTCTTGCCGCCTTTGTGAGATTTAAAAAGCTTCCCATTCTTCCTTTGAGACAGAGGAGGAAGGCCCATCTTGGCGTTTCTTTGCAGAATGAAGGAGCGGCCCCTTTCAAAGCTCTCGGAAAGCTTTCAATAGAGGGTTTAAGGCTGGACAGAGGAGTACATGTGATTCTGGGCTTAAGATGTTGTCCTCGGCATTAGACCCCAAGAAACCCAGCGGATGTTCCCATTGTGTCCTGGAAATTAAATGCGTCAGCCTTTGCCCCTGAAAAATATTTGCTTAATGGAACAGAGTTACCAGTTGGGCCGACCCGGCTGGGAACTGACCTGCCCAGCCTTTCCTGAGGACTTGATTCTGTTGACAAGAGAGAGCACCGTGTTGAGTGGCATCCTGTGTCACATTGCTGATCCACAGGCGACTGTCCTAACCTCCCCTGGGGCAGGCTGAAACGCAGATGAAGGCGGACTCCCGGGCTCCCATCTCTTAGGTTACCTGTGGGCACTGCTGCTCCGGCTCAGCGGTCCGCAGGCAGTGCTCGGCCTCACGCGAGTGTCAGGCCTCCGCTCATGGATAAACCAGCCTACACCGTGTACTGGCAGTCGGCACGACCCGTGCATGCAGCGCTCGGACCCTGTGTGAGGTGCTAGTGCCAGGGTCTCCCGTCTGTGTTTGGGGCAAAGAAACACACATTAAGTAACTGGCAAGGTCACAAGCAGCTGCTGACAAGGTGTGGATGACAAACCGTTTGGCTCAGCTTTGCACATGAGGTATATCGTCTAAATCGGGGCTTGGGAAGCATCATCATTGGTGAAGGGCCAGATAGTAAATATTTTAGGCTCTCCTGGTGAAATAGTCTCAGTCACAGCTAGTCACCTTTGCACTCCTCCTGCAAAAGCAGCCATGTGTTAAGTGACTCAGTCATGTCTGACTCTTTGTGACCCCATGGACTGTAGCCTGACAGGCTCCTCTGTCTCCAGGCAAGAATACTGGAGTGGGTTGCCACTCCCTTCTCCAGGGGATCTTCTCAACCCCGGGAAGGCACCCGGGTCTCCTGCACTGCAGGCAGATTCTTTACCATCTGAGCCACCAGGGAAGCCCAAAGGCAGCCATAGAAGCTGGCAAATGAGAGCCCATGGCTGTTCCAATAAAACTTTGTTTAAAAAGTAGGCAGCAGGCTGGATTTGGCCCAGGCAGCATTGATATATTTAGCAACTAAAAATCCAGGGAGCCCAACGGAATTTGGATTTCAGATAAATAGTGAATGCATTTTGTTCCGAATATTGTATGCGGTCCACTTAGCCCGGGCATTCTGCGGTTTGTCTGGTGGGGACCCTGAATCTTGTAGGTCGTGGATTTGAATCAGTGGATATTTTGACTAAGTCAACTGCGACTTCTGGCCTTCAGTCACACCCTTTCAAACCTGGGGAAGATGAAAGAGATTTTTCAGATGGGAAAATTGGGTCCCAAATGGGAAGAGACTTCCCCAAGCCCCACAGCTGGTTGGGACAGTGGCCCAGCGCAGGACCCCGATGCTCGCAGCCCAGAGACCCTGTGCCCGGACAGAGGAGCCCTGAGGTCAGACCGGTCAGGTGTTGGGCCTCTGCTCAGCCTGCTAGGAGACATCCGGTGTCCTGACCTCCACGGACAAAGGCCTTCAAAAGCGGGGCTTTGGGGCAGCTCTCCGTGAGCCGGCACGTTTGTCCCTTCCTGTTCTCAAGGATAAAAGTAGGTGACTTCTTGGTGAGGGCACAAATGCTCACCCTCTGTCATTTGGTGGCATCATTCCCAGACAGTTTCAGACAGCGGGAATCAGGCCCAGTGTCATTGACCTCATATTTTTAACCTCAGATATATGTATACAAGCTTATACTTATATAGTCAGTGTACACATGTATTCAGGGTAAAGTGAAAGTCGCTCAGTTGTGTCTGACTCTTTGCAACCCCATGGACTGTCCATGGAATTCTCCAGGCCAGAATACTGGAGTGGGTAGCCTTTCCCTTCTCCAGGGGATCTTCCCAACCCAGGAATCGAACTGGGGTCTCCCGCATTGCAGGTGGATTCTTTACCAACTGAGCTATGGGGGAAGCCGATTCAGGGCAAAAAGTATTTATTTAAAGTCTCAATGCGCCTCTATCCTCGGTGCTGGCAGGACACAGGGCATCCACTGGGGCTGGAGGGGCCTCGTCGCCTCCTTCAGGATGGACACATGAGCTGGACAGATATCGGATGGAGAGAGACACGAGTCTTGATGAAGAGGCCTGAGCTCTAATCCCAGCAGCAACGCCGACCAGCCACTGAGCTTCTGCAGGGCTTCTCCTTCCTAATCTGTAGAACCGGGAGGAGGGCACGCTTCTCGCACCGCAGGCCACGTGTGCACATGGCTCCGAGCCTCCGACTGGCACATGGCCTTTCACACATGCGTCTCCTTCCTCGTCCCTGAGTGTGCCCGGCAGTGCCCACCCCACCCACGCATGGGCACTTACTCAAGGAGCTGGGTGAGGGAGGTCCCCTCTGACCCGCCCTGGGGCTCTGTGACGCTCAGGTGGCAGGACTAGCGGGCCCGCGGGGCAGAGGGACGTGGAAGCTGGCTGAGGAGTGCAGGGGGGCTCGCACTGCTATGCACAGACTGTCTACATCTTACCTTCTCTATGATGAGGGAAACACTCCGAAACATTCAATACTTAGGGCAAAATCATGGGTAGTTAATACTTGAAAAAAGCTCTCTGATCTTTCCTCTCCTCTTAAATATTTCTAACCAGGTCTCTGGATCTCCAGCGAGGACCTCTGAAATGCCTGGCTGGAGCGCCGTTTTCCGTATTTGGTGCCCGGGGAGGGCTGTCGGCATTTTGGGGTCCTCACTTTCCATCACTGTTCACAAACAATTTCCAGGGCTTTGTCTGCTCGGGTGATAGGAACACTGGGGAATGCAAAATATTTGGACCTTGTTTGATTTTCTACTTTTTGCCAAGTCTTCCTCCCCCCTCCCCACCACATTCTTCAAAGGATAAAGGGCACATTAACAAGCTCTTCACTGATGGTGACAATTAGGGGGAATCTGTGAACTCAGATCTGCCAATTGCCTTCATTACTCGGGAACTGACAGTTTGCTTTTCAGTCTTCTTTCAAAACAGCGCTTAACGTAAAGCCGGCCCGTCCTGCCGGCCGGAGGGATTTTCTGAATCGCAGATTTGTCTTTTAAGCAGCGAGCCGAGACAAGGTGGATGCTCTTAGAGAAGGAAGACAGGTCCCCCAACAGCTCGGACTTTGGGGTCGCTTGTTTCCAGCAGCCAAATCCAGGCATATGCGCCTCCTTGCAGCAACTTGTGCTGAACGCAGGGATTAACCACGAAACGAGGGAACCGAAGCCAAGGCCTGGGAACAGGCCGACTCGCCAGGGGTGTACCTCTCTGTGTATTGATAACTGGGTGAGCAGGCAGGTGGTTGGAATCCGAGAAACACCCTTGAGACTACCGACCCACCCTGCAGTGGCCCCAGGCATGGCTCAGCGGGGGTTGTCGGGGGCGGGGGCTGGGAGCTTCTCTGCCCCAGATTTTGAAGAAGGGAGCCAACAGGCCGCCTGAGCTGACCTGCCCACCCTCTGCATCCCTCTCTCTTTGGCTCTGGGACTCGACTGGCTGCCCTGCATTGTGGCATCTATTTTACTGTCTATGTATCAATAATTGGCTCAAAGTTTCATGTTAATTGGGTGGGATCTTCCTTGCAGAGTGATTAGGTTCTGAGCAGCCTGAGACTTAGGTACAGTTAATTCCCCTCTGAGACCCCCCCCACCCCCCATCATTGACAACACCAGATCAAAAAACATCTAATTAGCACCCACGTCTGCCTTCCTGGGAAGTCGTCGCTCACTTTCCCTGGAGGAAACCAATTCCTGAACTTGCCGTCCCTGGGGAATGTTTCTCCTCCTCAAAGCACGTGACTAGGGAGATGTGGTGTCCAAGACGCCTGCTTCCTTTCTAAAGTCAGAGGGAACGTGGTCAGGAGGGGCGTCGTCTCCTCAGCCCCGCCACCCACACTCGCAGCTCCAAGGACACCCGCTCAGTCCTACTGGTGTTGGGGCGCGTGTGTTAGTGGGCATGATTTGCTCAGGAAAGTGGTCAATGCTCATGCATGGGGCGGAGTTCTTGGTACTTCAGACAAAGATACACGGCCGGGTTGGGGGTGTGTATGTGTATTATACGCTGATTCAGAACATGGTGTGTGTGCTCACGTGTGTGTCTTACTGCTGACACAGAACTCTATGTACACGTGTGTGTGTGTGTGTGGGTTCATATCTCTGTTTTATAGCTGAGGACAGCAGAAAGCTAACCGCTCGCTGCTGCTTACCTGAAAGGTTAGCTAATGGCTAGCACCCAGCACTTACCCCAGTCCCAGGAAACATGCCCCTGGGGTCTAAGCACACACAGCCCTGTGGTGGCTTCTTCCTGTGAGTGCGGAGGAGGGAGCTGGGGTGTGGATCAGAGAGCCTGTGTTGGGCTGTGGGCTCGGGGAAGCCCCGGGTGGCCTGCTGGGGACCCGCCTGCAGAGTCTCCTCAGGGTGCAGCAGGACCCCCTTGCATCTCGTTATCCCGGGCCCCCTCCACTGGGGGTGGGGCTCGGGTGGCCCTCCAGCTGTGGTCGTCCCCAGGGTGCGTCTTCTGAAGCTACATCCTCCTGGAGCAGCAGGTAACCTGGAGCCCCTTCCCCAGGGAGTCACCTGCTGCGGCGGGAGGGCTGGTCCCCCATCACCCACTCACGTCCTGGTCACAGGTCCTGTCTCTTTAGGGGACTTTGAATCCATCTGTGATGACTCGTCTGAACGTTGCACGGCCTCACTTTCTGAAGGCGCTTTATTCCCAACTTCCAGCCTCATTGACCTCATAAGCGACTTTTATTATTATTCCCTGATCCATGCTCGTTATTGTCAGCACATAGAGAAAAAAGTAGATAGAAGAAAATCCTTAAGTCTAGCATCTAGAGAAAACCATAATTAAATAACATTTTAAGTTGTGTGAAATTGAACATAAGACTTCCACAAGCCACTGTTCCTTTTCCAAATCCTGTCTCTCCTCCTTCTTGTCAAGCAGAAGAAGCACGTGCTCTGCACTCAGAATGTCTTCAACACACATGTTACATGTACGATCCCCACTCCTGTGTTAAATCAAAGGACCGACATCCCAGAGTAGTGGCAGATTTTCATTGCTTTTAATTTTTTAATTACCCTACTCAATCTTCTTTGTGGCTCCTGGGATAAAACTAAATTTCTCAACTTGGGAATCAAATTGCTTCCCGGCAAATCATTTATCTTTTGAGCCAGTTACACCCCACTCGCTATATACTGAGTTTTGCTTACTAATGTAGCAATTCCTGCCTCCTTGAATAGGCAGATACTTTAGATTTGTGGAACAGAAAGCTGTTTCACACTAGGGTTTGCTTTCCGCTGAAACTTAGGCATTTGCTTTAACTTCTCAAGGTCCGAGCCGTCTCGGAGGCTTCACAGAGATAACACACAGCCCCTGGCAAACACCAGGTTGGGGCAACCATCCTCAGGATTGCCACCTCCTTGCTGAACTACGTAATGACTCTGCGTGTTCTCTCCGGCTTTGAGAAGTGAAACGAAAATGTCCAGGTTACTCCATTAATAGCTAACAATGGCAAAACGCATTTTCTGTTGGGCAAATATAAAGGGAGGTGGCTCAGATGGTAAAGAATCCACCTGCAATGCAGGAGACCCGGGTTCAATCCCTGGGTCAGAAAGATCCCCTGGAAAATGGAATGGCAACACACTCCAGTATTCTTGCCCAGAGAATTCCATGAACAGAGGAGTCTGGCGGGCTACCGTCCATGGGGTCGCAAAGAGTCAGACAATGACTGAGCGACTAACACTTTCAGTTTCAAATATAAAGAGGAGGACTTCCCTTTGATAAAGAAAATGGATTTCTTCTGATGGTTTTTGAGCAATGGATACAGGCAGTGCTTGGAAAAGCAAGAACCATTGTAAACTGACAGCCTTAAAGAAAAGTACCTGGGAAACCATTTCAGCAGGAGAGGCACAGACCAGCGTCCGCAAGATGGAGCGAGCGTCCTCCGCAGATGCCCACCCCCGTTCTCCAGAGACGCACATTTGTCAGTGGGAAGGTGCCGTTTCTTGGAACAAATTCATGATGAAATCAAATGGTTTCTTAACTTGGCAATTCGTTGGCATGAACAACTAATGTGTAGGCGGTGGTAGACATTAAAAGCCAGAAATATGCGCCTGCCTTGGTCCACACACCTGCCCAGTGCATCCGCAGGAGCACGAGGGAGCCTAACCCCGACCCCCTGTGCTGGGATCTTCTGCAGGTGGGTGGTGTGTACACTTGATTCAGACGAGCTGACCTGGGGGGGCACCTGCACTTTCCTTCACGTCACCTTGAAAAGAGTGTCATTGGCACTCTCCAGAAGACGGTGTTCTAGAACTTCCCAGCAGGCCTCCTGGGGCCCCGTTCACCACGGCACCTGACCAGCTCCCTGAACATCCCAGGAGGATGGCAGCGTCTCTTCCACTTCCAGAACAATCGACAGCAAGAGAGCCATGCGAAGGAGGTTCCGCGAAAGAGGGAAGAAATGGAGGGCAAGAGCCACTCCCGTCTCAGAACAGCCCCTTGGATATCCTTTCCTCCATGGAGTTGAAGAAGATGCAGGCGCCGTCTCAGAGAACGAGCTGATCTCCTCCCTTACATCAGCAGCAGCCCCAGGGCTTCACACGGCCTTTCTAACTAGATGATCATCTGTCTGGCGGATGTGGAGGCGTTTACTCTCAGTTCATTGAGTAGCTGTTTTTGTCCTTACTGATGGCTCTCAGCTCCAAAGGGCAGCCTTTATATGAAGGCCTGGCAGCCTCCTGTCCCCAGCTTTTTGCCCGCACAGCTGGATTCCACCGCCGACCCCTGGTAATTTCCTCCAGCCTCAGACTCCAGCTCCGGCTGGGCAGAGAGCGGGAAGCAGCTGGAACCCAGCTCCCTGCCCCTCTGGGCTCTCTCCGCCGCTGGCTCCTGCCCTGGGGACCATCCTCTGCTGCCTCACCCGTCTCACTGAACGAGTTCCCCTCTGCTCCCGGGGCACATCGGTCACTGGAGCTGGGTGTCCGGCCTCCGCCCTGGGGAGGGGCGCCCAGGTCCTACTGTTTCGCTGACGTGGAAGTTCTGCTTCGTGCCTGCGGGGCCGGACTGTGTCCCTCCCAGAACATGTCCGAGTCTAGACTCCGTATCTGTGAACGCGACCTTGTTTGGAAATAAGGTTGTTGCAGGTGTAACTGAGGTGAGGTCATGCTGGAGAAGGGTGGGCCCGAACCCAGCAGGACCGGAGTCCTTGTAAGAAGAGAGAGGGGTGGGGAGCGGGCAGACGAGGGGAACAGACGTATGAGGAGGACCTCACGTGACCCTGAAGGTGGAGACTGGGGTGACGTGTCCACAAGCCAAGGGAAGCCAAGGCTGCCACACACACCCCCGCTGGAAGACACAGGGGCCCCAGAGCCCCTGGCAGGAGTGCTGCCCTGCTAACCCCTGGGTTATTCATGCTTCTGAGCTGTGGTGTCGGAGAAGGCTCTTGAGAGTCCCTTGGACTGCAAGGAGATCCAACCAGTCCATCCTAAAGGAAATCAGTCCTGAATATTCACTGGAAGGACTGAGGCTGAAACTGAAACTCCAATACTTTGGCCACCTGATGCGAAGAGCTGACTCACTGGAAAAGACCCTGATGCTGGGAAAGATTGAAAGCGGGAAGAGAAAGGGATGACAGAGGGTGAGATGGTTGGATGGCATCACTGACTTGATGGACATGAGTTTGAGTAAACTCTGGGAGTTGGTGAAGGACAGGGAGGCCTGGTGTGCTGCAGTCCATGGGGTCGGAAAGAGTGGGACACAACTGAGTGACTGAACTGAACTGGACCCCTGGATTTGGGGCTCCCGGCTTGCAGACCAGGAGAGATGGCTGGGGCGAGGGGCAGCGGGGAGGGGCCATGTCCTGTCCCTGCACAGGGAAAGCAGGGAGGGTGGCCCTGCTCTCAGAACACCCCTGGGTTCCCCATACCCTTGACGTAGTCTGGTCACTCTGTCCGTGAGTGCACTCAGACTCTGCGTCCCTTTGGGGTGAGGCTGGTGACACCCGCCCCCAGAGAAGCTCACCTAGCTGCTCGGGTGGGGAAACCCTGTCTCAGCTTGACAGCGTCTCGACAAGAGGGGTTTGGGAAAACTATGAAGCAGTCGTCTCCCTCTCGCTGTCAGCGGTCTGCATGGCTCCGGGACTTCACGTGCACATAGGGACTGCGGCTTTCCCTCCGAGAACGGCGCGGGGGCCCCAGGAAGCCAAGCAAAGGCCCCCCGGCCCAGCCCCTCGTGCGCCAAGATTGACAGGCCGCAGGGACCCCAGGCTCAGTCTCCAGGCGTCTCTCACATCTTGGGGATGCACACAGCCCCTCGAGTTCTTCGGCAGCAAGGTGCAAACACTTCCTTAAGGTCAAACCGTCAGACTGGCATCCTCAGCCATCTCTCCCGGTTTGCGGGCCAGAAGAGGAGGGCATTTTCACAAGGGTGATTTTTCTTTTTACTTATTATGGCTGTTTGTTTTGAGGGTAGGGAGAGTGTGGTTCTGTTTTTTTTTTAATTACATAAATAAACCACGTTCCTTACTGAGGAAAAAAAAGAAAAAGCACATAAATAGTAAGAACTTCCCTTGGTTTATCTTTAGGCGAGGGAACTTGGAAATAAAGCGGGCCCACATCAGGGGAGCGCTCTTTTCCACCCCAAGAAGCCGGCTTCTCGGATTCCGTGTGGTTTTCTCGGTCACTCCTAGAGGGCAGGAAAGGACCCTGCGTGGACAGGGCAAGGATGCTGACGCTCAGGTTAAACCGTCGCGCTTGTAAAGTGGTTTGAAGATGAAAAGGCCCGTAGAAGTTATTACGCTCTCGCGGTTAATAATGGATGAACCGGGCGGCCAAATGGAACATCGATCGCGGCACGTGGGGCCGGGGGCCTTTTGGAGCGAACGTCCTGGCCTGTCCTCAGCTAGCCTTGCCGGGTCCCTCCGCCCTGCCCCGCGCGGGTGGCGGGGCGGGCTCCGGGGAGGCAGGGACGCGGGGACTCTTTCTGCAGAGGGCCTTCAAGGTCAAGGCAGGTCTTTGGGCTGCGGGTTGGACAGACGCCCCCCTGGCTGGGGGCCCGGGGCAGACGCCCCCCTGGCTGGGGGCCCGGGGCAGACGCCCCCCTGGCTGGGGGCCTGGGGCAGCCTGTCTGTGTCTGAGTGTCCGACCAGACCCAGGGGAAAGTCGGGGTAACAGCTGCTGCAGGGCAAGTCCCCCCACCCCAACAAGGCTCCCCCATTTCCCCTCCAAAGTCTCCCAGAAGAGTCTTCTCAGATCGTGTCCAAGGAGAGCCCCCTCTTGACTTGCTGTGCCCAGGAGGTTGCCCTTGTTGGTGGATCCAGGGCCACGGGGGGGCCGTGGGGGTTTCAGGGGAGCTCTGGGTCCCTCTGCACCCCTGCTGCTCGTGGCCCACAGACGTGGAGCCCACATCCTCGTAAGTGGCAGCACGGGGCACTCGGGCCCCCTGTCCCTCGGGAGGGGTCTCAGCCAAGAGGAGCCAGGCCAGGCTCAGCCAGGGGGATGCGCGCTGCCCTTGGGCCCTTTTGCAGGTTTAGCTCCTCGAGTCCGGTTGGAAGAAGGGCTTGTTCCTTCTTGGCTCCTCCGGCATGGTCCGTGTGAGGCAGCATCTGGGCTGCGCTGTCATGGAGGGGTACTAGGTGCCTGGGCCAGGGGGCCTGGGAGAAGCAGCACAACTCCTGCTGTGGATTCAAAATGCATATTTGCATCTTTTTTCTTTTTTCAGATTTGCATCTTACAGGCTCTGATAAGTCCTGCAGAGAGCAACCTGTTTAAACTGCATTTGCTACAGCGTTTTCCTATGTTTCAAGGAGTATTATCAATGGGGCACAGAAGAAGCGGTTCTCCTGACCTTGGTCAGGATACTAGGTGGCGCGGGGACAGCGCAGAGTTTGGAATCACACAGACCTCTGTTCGAATCTTGCTTCTTCCGAGCAGTTTGAGCCAAAGAGTGATGGCTGCAGTCTCGGGTTTTCCGTCTATCAGTGACCTCCACCTCCTGGCCTTGCTGAGAATGAAGTGAGATCGCATGTGAAATGCTTAGCACAGCGCTTTGGGCACAGTGAATGCCTCGCTGACGGCATCTGTTATTCTCAACACTCTTTTTACTCTGCGGTTCCCAGGGCCAGGGTTAAATCTGAAAGTCCAGGTCTGAACATGAGGGCCACTGTCCTCCCGCCTGCCCCCACAGGGGGATGTGTGGGTGTCATGGTGCTCTGGGGTTCACCCCGTCCTCTCCTTGTCCAGGTACTTGGCTCTGGTTCAGCCAATGAAGTCAGAATTATTAAGGAACAGCAAGCACTTTCCCCCTCTGAGTATTAACGGTTTGGAGAAAATGGTTGAACTGTTCTTGCATTTACTAATTAGATGGGACGTGTTCATTTGTATTTCAAGGGAACTCCAAGTGCTCGCTCCGTAATTAAGGTGATAGCGTTTCGAGGGAGCCAGAGCCGGAGACCTGCAGGTGTGACGGGCACTTCCTTGCCAAGGTGCGCGGACAGGCAGGGCTCCGCGCGCTGCTCTCTGTGGCAGCCCGTAATTAGCCCCTGATTTATTTCCCCTTGTTCTCATTTCCAGCCTAATAGATCTTACCGGTTATTAGTTTCAGCCACACGTCCAGCCAGCTGGGGTTGGGCATGCCATTTGCTTTCTCATTCATGATGATGCCGGAGCATTGAGGTCTTAAATCCGATTGATGACGTTCAGGGGTGAGTGTTTTCCGACTCTCGAGGCCTGATCATTCACTGGTACTGTGGTGACTGCTGACCCATGCTGTTGATGAGGATACCACCAGCTAGCCGTTGTACGGAACTTGGCCCTGAAATCCCGGGGGCTTGACACCGTGGAAATGTACTCTTAACAATTTATAGTTGACAATTAGAGATTGCGTCTAACCCGGGTGCACTATGGGATGATTTTATTGTTATTTATTTAAGACGGGATGATTTTATATGTGTGTACAGTGCAAATACTCACTACGATTGAGTGAATTAACAGATGCACCATGTCATTCAGTTACCATCTTCTTTTTTTTCCCTTTTGTGGGGACAACCATCACCGTCTCAACAGATTTCAAGCACATAATACGTCACTGTTGGCTTCAGCCTTACTGTTGCGCTAAGATCTCTGGAGCTGACTCATCTCGCCTGACTTGAACCGGCCACCCCTAGACCAACATCTCCCCACAGTGGGAGTTCAGGATCCGGCAATCCCTTCCTCTTGCGGCTGCTGGATCACCAGTCAGAAGACAGGGGAGGGATCTTGTGGAGGAGCCAGACCGCTTCCTGTCCCCCTGGGTGGGAGCACCACACTCCCTCCGCCCACCCTCAGTGCCGAGAACCAGCCCTCAGCCCCCCGGGGCACAGGAGGGTCTGGACACCAAGGACCACCGCCAAGCATTCGCTCCACAGCAAGGACACTCTCAGTGTGAGGAGCGTGGTGTGCGGTGGGCAGCTGCCCTGACCCCACTGACGCTGTGATCCCAGAGCCCCTCGAGAGGCATACATTCTTACCTGGATCTCAGACTCATCTTAGGACTCCCCCTTCTTCCTCACTGCCCCCAGAACATGCTGGTCCTGGCTGTTTGGGTTGTGGGTTTTGTTTTTTACTATTCAGGTTTCATTCTGGAGCCGAATGAAATGTTTCTTCCTTAGAAGGCCCTCCCCGCAGGGCCCTGCTTCCCTGCACCTCCACCCACCCTGATTTCCAAATCCTGCTCTGTTTAATCATTCCCCATCACTATTCAGTCCATGGGGTCGCAAAGCGTAGGACTCGACTGGGCGACTGAACTAACTGACTGATCACTATTCAAAACTCTCATCTGCTTTTTAATTTTTTGATGAACCATCGCCTTTCTCCTTAAGTCAGGTTTGACTGCCTTAGTCTCTTGTGAAATCTCCGAAAAGTGCTTTGTACATATTCAGCATGTGATAAATAAAATGGTTTCACTGTAAGAAAGTTAGAAAACTGAAGTTAAAGCGATCAAATAAGAGGAAAAAAAGTCAGTCTGTAATTCATGTCTAAGAAACACTCTTGTAACACTTTTCCGTGCCTCCTTTGGATTATGCATGCGTATGAATTTTATTTGTAGACGAGATCATGTTGCAGTCTTATTTTGCGATTTAATTTTATCACATTTTTTGTATTGTCAAATGTTCTACACCATCTTAATGCCTTCTTGGTATTTCATTGCCTGAGTGGGATGACTCACACCCAGCTTCCTATTGCAGATACTGTACTAAGAGGTCTCTCACCATCCACCATTATTAACAAGGCTGCAGGGAATACCTCTGTCATTGTGTTGTTCGGCTGCTCAGTCATGTCCAACTCTTTGAGACCCCAACTGCAGCATGTCGGGCTCCCCTGTCCTTCACTATCTCCCAGAGTTTGCTTAAACTCACGTCCACTGAGTCAGTGATGCCATCCAACCATCTCATCCTCTGTTACCCTTCTCCTCCCGCTTCAGTCTTTCCCAGCATCAGGGTCTTTTCCAATGAGTCAGCTCTTCACATCAGGTGGCCAAAATACTGGAGCTTCAGCTTCAGGATAAGTCTTTCCAATGAATATTCAGGACTGATTTCCTTTAGGAGTGACTGGTTTGATCTCCTTACAGTCCAAGGGACTTTCAAGAGTCTTCTCTAGCACAATTCAAAGGCATCAATTTTTTGGCTCTCAGCCTTCTTTATGGTCCAACTGTCACATCCGAACATAACTACTGGAAACTGGGAGTGTTTCTTTAGGATCGATGTTTACATTCTTGGAGGTGAAGTACTGTGCATTGTATGTGAATATTTTATGTATTTTTTGCGTATTGTTGGATGGTGAATAATAGTTTTTTTGCTCATGTTGGCTGTTTATGAGGGCTCCTATTTGTCTCCTTCTTTCCCAACGGTGGGATTTTATATTTTTAAAACTTCCTGGCAACGTGATACGCAAACATTTCTCTGTGTGGTCAGACCCCTGTCACCGGGTTGGTTTGCTTTGCTTTGCTTCATGATTGCTTTGCTCCTCCTGTGCACTCGGATGTTAGGACAACACAGGAAAACACCTCCAGCGTTCGTGCAGGATGACTCAGGCATCACGGGCTGCTGGTCACAGGGAGGCCAGGCGTCTGCTTCGGGCATGGGGGGCCGGGTGCTGAGTGCAGAGGCAGCCCTGGCAAGGCCCTGGTCCACCGCCTCCGTCTCCCGGCCTGTAGAGGGGACCAGGGCGCCTCCGTCTCCCAACCCGCAGAGGGGAGCACGGTGCCGTGATGATGTGCAGACCCACGTCTCCCAGAGCAATGAACCCTCCTGATGACACGGAAGTGGTGCCCAGGGCTCTGAGCTCAGGGCCTCCTGGGTGCCTGCCACAGGCGTGTGCTTGTGTGGTGTGGGGCCCAGCCTGGCAGTGTGCTGGTGGTGCCCTCCACGCATGTGGTGCCAGGGAGGAGGGTCCCGGGGGCTGGAGTGGGAGACTTGCCGCGGGGAGGGGAAGAGAAGGCGCGCTTTGAGGAGGACGGCTCTGCGGGCTGCGTCCATAGGCACTAACCCCAGGGAGCAGAGTGTGGAGGGGCTGGGAGGTGAGGGGTCTGGGGGGCTGTGACGGGCTGGGAAGACGCCTGCCTGGACGCTGCTGCCCTGCGCCTCTGGGCCGGGGCTGGAGCGGGTCTCAGACCCCTGCCCTCAGTTCAGGGGCCATCACCATGGACGTTCCTGTCCTCCCCCTCCCCTTCTAGCTTTTGGACTGGTTTTCTCCCGGCTCCTCCTGGCACCGTCCCCACACACGTCCAGTGCTTGGGCCTGCCGGCCTGGCCTCTGGAGCCCCCAAGGTCCAGTCAGCTGCAGGGCCTCGGGCAGAGGCCCCTCCCCGTGAAGACACACCCGCCGCTGCATGTCCTGTGGAGGGAGGTTCAGGCTCTCTCCCCTGAAGGACAGACCACTCCAGTGCCCTGCGGATGAAACACTTTGAACAGGATGCTTCTGAACGATTTTTTAAAATAAGATTAAAACCTGGGCCGAGACTTGACGGGAAAGCTCTGCTGTGTTTAAGAAGCTGGGATGACCCAGGCTCCCCTGCACTTCAGCCCGTCATCAGGGTCAGGGTCAAGGTCAAGGTCAAGGTTGGCCCAGACGCAGCCTCTCTCAGGCTCCTTAGTTCTCGGGGAGCACTTTCCCACTGGCCTCCCAGGAGCAGAGGGGGACACAGAGGCGGGTCAGGGACCCTGTGGAACCCCGGGCCTCTGGCCCCACACGCCGCCTGCCCTCTCTTTGCCGCACCCTGGGAGGTTCTGTCTCTTGCTCTGACCGCTGGGCTCCAGGGACGTCCAGGGGACAGAGGACACCATCTGTCCAGGAGGGCACACCCCTCCCGGCCTGTGAGGCCCGCAGGGTCCAGGGTCACCTGTGCTGCAGGCATGGGGTGCGTTGCTTTGCTCCCAGGAACGGGCTGCCCCAGCCCCCCCACCTCCACGAGGGTCCCCCGGGGCCCCCGCATCTCTGCCTTTGGGGCTGCCTGACCTTGGGCTCTCACCCCCAGGCCCAGGAGGCCCCTTCTGGCCTCTCAGTGGAGTCCTACCAGGGTGCCAGCGTGGCAGGGTCAGGAGACCCGGACAGGCCGCCTGCTGATGCCCGGCGAGCTCCTGACCCTCGAGACCAGTGCTTCTGCCCCTGGAGGCCACGAGGACCCAGGCAGAACCACAGCTGGAGACGAGGCCCCTGGTCGGCCTCTCTTGGGAGGCTGGGGGCCGGACGGGTCTGTTCAGTGAGTGAATGAGCTAGTGACTGAAGGCGGGGCAGGCCCAGGTCTCCCTCGACCCCCAGTGCAAGGGCCATTCTGGCGGCAGAGGCAGCAGAGGAGCCTCTCACTGCATGGGCACACCCGCCCCTCCTCCAGGGGCCAAGGCTGGGCTCCCTGGAGTTTCCCAGGCCGCTCTCCCCCGCCTCCAGGCCTCACAGTCCCGGGAAGTCCCGGGCGAGCCAGGCCCTTTGAAGTGGAGCCCCCGCCAGGCCCACGGGGCTCCCCACCTCTGCCTCAAAGGCCGAAGACAGCCACTCGGGGTGGTGGGCCTGTGGGGCTGGTGGGAGCGGGCGGAGGAGGTGAGGGGTCCGAGCCCCACGCTCGCCCGTCGGAGGGAGACGGGGGGGAGCCGGCCAGACGGCAGCCCCGCCGCCCCTCGTCTCTGCACCCTCACGTCCCACTGCGCGCCGGAGGGCGCACTCACCTCGGGGTGTTTCCTGAGCACCCACTGTGTGCAGGCAGAAGGGTTTGAGCCAGCCGGGGCCTCTCCCCGCGCATGGACTCTTCGCCTTGCTCCAGCTGGGCCCCCGCCCGCCCCGTGTGTCTCCCCAGCACCCCCGACTCTCCGGCTGCCTGAGGTCCGCCCGCGCTGCGCTCAGGTGGGTAAGCTTGAGACTCCGCTGGTTTCACTGCTGCAGGAGGCGTAACATGGAGTCCCGGGGGTCCCTGGGGAGGCCAGGCGTGTGCAGCCTCTAGCCCCCCCAACCTGGCTTCCAGTTCCGGGGGCGCGTCATAGTCACTGTGCCTGGATGCGGGGGCGAGGGTTTGTGCGGATAGTCCCTCAGGACAGAAGGGCATGTGGGCCCTTGCTGGCGCATTTGCAGGATGACGGCCGCCCCAGGCTCCGGAGGCGGTGGGCCCGCGCCGCTCCTCGTCCGCTGCGCTCTGCTCGCGTCAGAGACCAGACCCGAGCAGGGACACAGCCCGGCTCACCCAGCAGCCTAGCGCCGCACACCGGAAGAGCCAGCCTCTCTCTTTCCTGAACCTTCTGCAGCACTGCTTTTAAAACTGCGGGCTAAGAACCATTAGTGGGTTTTGAAATCAATCTAGAAGGTCATGACCAGCATTTCTATAAAAAGTGAAATCAAAAAAGAAAGAAGACGGAGAGTGGCAGAGGACGCCTCCTCGAGGAAGGCAAACGTGGCTCGGGGAAGCGCATCTTCCCGCAGGCGCATGCGCATGCGCACCTCCTGGTGTCAGTCCCCAGCCCTGGGCGGCCCCTGGTGCTCCAGCGCAGGGGCTGGCTGTGAACGCTGGCTTTTAAAAGCTGAGCCCGCCTTGACAGGAGCTGACGGACTAGTTACCCCACTGATTCGGAGCCTTGTTTCCTGCTGAGAAGGCGGTCATGTGCTTCCTTCTTTCGGTCCACAAGTTTTTCTGCCGTGCAGGTTAGGAAGCTTACTTCCCTGTTTCAAACAAAAATATAGGGAGTTTTTCTCTCTTTATTGCAAATCCTTCAGCAAGCCTCCAGAATATCGATCCCCACTTGGGTGCTAGTGTTTTGCTTTGTTTTTTAAATAATAGGCATAGCTGTGTTTTCTCATTTTCTGAGGATGGATCAGCACAGGTGTGCGTGTGCAGCTCCCCTCATCCCAGCTCATCGCTGAAGACCAGATTCTGCTCTCCCGTCGGCGAGGGTCCCATCTGGGCGACCCCAGCGCACCTCACTTTTCTCCTCCCTTGTCAATCCTTCACATGGGAGCGGGTGGCAAGATCTTCCCTGGGGATCTTTTATTTCACACTGGTCAAGTCTTAGAATCATTTTCATTTCCAGATTAAAAAAAAAAAAAATTCAGTGTTTCCAAACACACTGCTTTCTGATCTTGAGGATTTGGTACCTGTTTCTTCCTTGATGATTTGTGCAGCTCAAGGGTTCAGGTGGGCACCCAACTTTGGAAACGTACCTGAAACCTGGCCCTCCACACAGGACCCTGCGTGCACCTCTCCCTGAGTGAGCAGTGGCCAGCGGGGAGTGACGTCTCTGTGTTGTCCTGTAGGGAACCCTTGGAGGGGGTGATCTGCAGAGGAAAGTGTGCCCGTCACCACCCATGTGGGTAGCAGGGCCACAACTGGAGGGTCGGAGGTCTCGCCCACACCCCTTTCCAGGGCAGAAGTTTAGGGGTTCAGCCTTTCCTGTGGGGCCTGAGGTGGTGGCCCCAGGTCGTCCTGCTGTCCTGTGGGGTGGGACCCCCCCACGGCGGAACCAGGGCCCTTTAGCATAGACACCTCCTTCAGACACGGCGGCCACAGGCCCAGCAGGGCTTCTGCTTGGGCAGGGGCAGCCAGCGGACTAGAGGCAGCCTTTGCGCTGCTGATGCACTGACCACGTGCTCCCCAACCCTTTTCCCTCCCAGCAGCCCGTCCTCTCGTCTCAAATGTGGCCGGAGAGGCTGTAGCTGCGTCCGCCCTGGACTGGAGACTGGCTCCCTCTGCCCAGCTCCTGCCTGGGGCAGATGCTGCAGGGCCTCTCCTGCCTTCTCTGGGAGCAGCCGTTTCTTGGAAGGATCAGCATGAGCGACACGATGGGCCCCGTTTCCTGTGTCGCCCGCAGCCTGCACTCTGAGTAGCCTGTCCCCTCGGGAATGCAGCGCTTACCACCTTCAGCTTTCCCACAAGCATCGTGAGTCCTGTCTGCACATCACAGGTTGTTGCTCTTCAGTCCCTCAGTGTGTCTGACCCTTTGCGACCCTATGGACGGCAGCACGCCAGGCCTCCCTGTCCTCCACTATCTGCACATCAGGCTCACATCCTAAATCCGCCAGAGCCTGAAGTGAAGTGAAATGAAAGTCGCTCAATCATGTCTGACTCTTTGTGACCCCATGGACCATACAGTCCATGGAATTCTCCAGGCCAGAATACTGGAGCGGGTAGCCTTTCCCTTCTCCCAGGGATCTTCCCAACCCAGGGATCGAACCCAGGTCTCCTGTACTGCAGGCGGGTTCTTTACCAGCTGAGCCACAAGGGAAGCCCAAGAATACTGGAGTGGGTAGCCTATCCCTGCTGCAGGGGATCTTTCCGACCCAGGAATCAAACCGGGGTCTCCTGCATTGCAGGCAGATTCTTTACCAACTGAGCTACGGAGGAAGCTGTCCTAAACCTGATAACTCTGGAGGCGTGGTAACTTGTATCCACTCATCACCCCCGCCCAGGCTCTGCCTCCACTGTTGCCGTCCTCCTGCAGGCAGACCTGCTTGTCAATCACAAGTGAATATTGACTGTTAGGCCTCTCTTCTGCAGGTGGCCCGAAGCACTCACCCAGGAGATGCTCCTTAACCGTGGCCCCTCACTTTCCCCCGTGTGCTGGGGACGCTGCTGACCCAGGGTCTGAGGCCCTCAGAAGCCTGGTCACTTGGTGCAGGGCTGGGTGTGGGAGCACAGCCCAGAAACTCAATTTTACAAGAAATATTGCAGATTTTCACAGCCTATGAAGCAGTGATTTCTGGATCTAAGTCCCCGCATGAGCCAACATCATTTACAGCTCAGTTTGGGAGGCCTGGATTAAAGAGGGGACTTCAGCTAGCACATTTTACAGGTGGGTAAATGGAGGCACGGGGCTTCCGAGTGAGCCTGCAAGTGCCCACCCAGCTTGTCAGCCTCAGGACAGGGACCTTCACCCTGCAGGGCAGAGGGCGCAGCTTACCATCTCATTGTATACAGCCTCTGGGCTGGCAGAAAATCCAACCTGGGCAGGATGCCTAGGTGGGCCGGGCTGGGGGGTCCCTGGGCTCCCCACTTCCTCTCTGGACAGGCAGCCTTGCTTCTCACCCCTTGGGGTCCCCGCACAGCAGGGAGGGGCTATCGAGGGAGGCACAGCATTGCCCGTTGTTCGGTCTCCTTCCTGAGCTCAGAAGGCGGGAGGAGGGGAAACCAAGTGACCACAGATGAAAATGTCAGCGTTTCAAATATGACTCCAGTCATAGTAGGAGCCCTGTGGTGTTTTGAAGCGTTGAGAGGGTCTGCCTCTGGGGTGTGGTGGGCTGGACTTGGCAGTGTTCCCCCACGCAGGCCACAAGGTCTCACAGGAGACGGTGGGAGGCAAGGGTCCAGGTGCTGGCCTCTCAGAACAGACTTCCTGGGTTTGTGCAGGAGAGACTGGAAGGAAGAGATGCTCCACTCTCTGCCCAGGAGAGGTGAAGACGGGACAGAGAACCAGGTTCCCCTGGGGGCTCTGGGGGGAGCCCTGGCTGTAGGGGTGTCTCGGGGCACCTGCAGGAGCTGCACCCCAATGCTGGAGGCCGAGCACTGAAATTCAAGAAACTGATCCTGCCCAGCTGGGAGCCAGGGCTGCCCAGAGACCTTCCACTTAAGAAAGTGATGACCTGCCTTTGTGTTGTGGGGGGCACGAGGCTTGGGCAGAGGCCCCCAGATTCCGCTCTAACTGGCCCCTCACCTGCCAAAGCCCGGTTCTGATGTCCGTGACTCCATGGACAGCCCTGCCCGCCTGAAAGCTGAGCTTCCCAGCCTTCCTGTCCAAACGCTCTGAGTCTGTTTCCATCAAAGTTGACACTTGGGTTTAGCACCATGCACGAGCCAGATGAAGGAGGCAAAAGGCGGGGAGGTGATGGATGTCTTTCTCTCTGTGAAATCACTGTGAAGCACATTAAAAAAAATTAGGGATGTTGAAAACCAACCAAAGCTCACCAAACCAGCCACCATGCGTGTCAGCAAAACCAAGGCATGCAGCCTACATTCTTGCTGGGAAATGAAAAGTTCTCCCTCCACAGCTCAGGTGATCACTAACCAGAGTTTTGTTGTTGTCGTTGTTCTGTTTTGCTCCGTTTCAACGTCTGATTCCTTGCATTTTGCTGACTTCCTACCAAAATACTTATTTCCATTTGGTACGGGGACAGCTCCACTGGAAAGCGGTTCTGTTTTCAACGTCTGATTCTTTGCATTTTGCTGACTTCCTACCAAAAGTTTTAGAAGAGGAGGACAGAGGATGAGATGGTTGGATGGCATCACCGACTCGATGGACATGAGTTTGAGTAAACTCCAGGAGTTGGTGATGGACAGGGCGGCCTGGTATGCTGCAGTTTATGGGGTCGCAGAGAGTCGGACACCACTGAGCGACTGAACTGAACTACTGAAATCTTTATTTCCATTTTGTATGTGGATAGCTGCGTGGGAAAGCAGTCGGGTGAGTACAGGGCCTGTCTCCCAGGAAGTGTGCTCTGTGGAATCCGCACTTGGCATAGCCCAGAGGGCATGTGCCCTCATGTCCACAGAAACCGGCTTCTCTTCCTAAGGAGTCTCACCAGCCCTCTGGGTTTCCAAGAGGCCTGGGCAGCAAGGCTCCGGTCCTGCCCGAGGCCTCCGAACCTCCAACAGCTGGTACTTAAAGTGCCGGCATCACTTGATGACTAATTAGGGTGCAGCCACCTCGGAAAGGCGGACTTGTGTCCCAGATGCGTGGTGCCCTCTGCGTGGGCGCTTAGCAGTCTGGGGAGGCCTGCCTGTTCTCTCGATTCTTCTCAGGGCCCAGGTGACCGAGTCCTGTTGGTGCCTGGTGAGCTGGGGGCTTTGGCTCTTGGGACCAAAGGGCTGGTCGGGGTGGGGAGGGAAACAGGGTGATCCTTCTGGAAGTGATGACTTTTACTTAAAGTCTGTGCCCAATACAAACCAACTTCCTGGGATTCTGGCACACGACAGAGCTCCCAGCTCTTCACAATGACACCAGGCTCACGCGCATCTAATTACTCCTGTTTCGACGCTTGCCATCAATCAGTTTTTACACGAACCCAATGACCCTTTTCAGAGACTTAACATTTCAAGACTTTTCTACATGATCCACTCTTAATTGAGAAAATAAAGGGGTTGCTAAGTGGAAGCAGGTAGGGTGTATTTTAAGCAATCAGCAACTTGTTTCTTTCATACGAATTCAAGTCAATCTTGGCAAAAGGTGAAAGGGGAACATCAGCAACTCCAGCTAGTGATGTTTTTCTTTCCTTATTAAATCGGCTAAAAATGGTCTTTGT
Organism: Bos grunniens; assembly: GCF_055505025.1. Classification (NCBI taxonomy): domain Eukaryota; kingdom Metazoa; phylum Chordata; class Mammalia; order Artiodactyla; family Bovidae; genus Bos; species Bos grunniens. The sequence continues at coordinate 2,560,504 of NC_141168.1, read as the reverse complement.
TCTTCTAAGACAGGCTCTGAAGGGTCTATTAGGGCGTCCGCGGCGTGGTATCCCTCACCTGCACTCTCAGGGAAGGCAGAGATAATTAGACGCTGTAATTGTATCACATCTTAGGGTAGGAAGAGGCCTTGCAGAGCTTGTGGAATTTGGTTCAGGCTTTTTGAAATCAGAGATGTGAAAGCGGGGGTCCCACGAGGGGCAGAGGCCAGAGCTGGAGCCAGATCTGAGAGACCCCCTCTGCCCACTGGCTTCTCTCGAGGCAGGTTCCAGGGCCCGGTCTGGGGGGAGGGCAGGCTTGGAATTTCCCAGCTGGAATCTCCCAATCCCACACAGAGCCCCCCCCACCCCCAACCCGTTGCCCCTCCTCGGTTCCTCCTTTTTATTAATGAAACGACGTGATTGCAGCTGCCGCTGTCGGCAGAGCACCGACAGGATCCAGGCGCTCTGTCTTGACCCTCATCTCCTGCAGTCCCTCCTTCAGCCCTGCGAGCTGCGACGTCATGCCCATTTTACAGACGAGCAGACTGAGGCAGGCGGAGGCCTGATGCGTTGGCCGAGCGGGTCAAGAGTGAGCTGGCTTCCCTTGGAGGGCGGGTCTGGGTCTGACGGACTCCAGGCTGCTGCCCACAGCTTCCTCCTGTCCAGACTACCCTCCTCCTGCCCCCCAGGCCCCCCGCTCCCTGCAGCTTGGGTTCCCTGGGCCACCGCAGCAGAGAGGGCTCTCCAGTCCCTGAGTGTTAGCCCGTCCGGTGACCACACTGCTTCCCTCGAGGCCGTCCAGGGTGCTGGCCCTGCTCAGGTTTATATTCGAGAATCTCAGACCCTGGGGGTGCGGTGAGGATTCTGGAAGCCTAGGCCCTGCACACAGCCACACCCTGCCTGGCGCGTCCCACCCTGCTCATGCGGCCGGCCTCGTCCTGTGGGCACTTGGGGTGCATCCGAGATGCCGTTCTCTGAATCTTGTGTGCGACCCAGTGCCCCTCGGTCAGCTGTCGGGGCAAGTCGCGGTGCTGTGTGGGTGTGCACACATCAAGTGTGTGTGCTGGTGTGCTGTGTGTGTGCAGGTCTGCGCGTGGCTGTGTGTACCCATGCGTGTCCGTGTACACGTGTGTCCGTGTATGCTTGTGTGTTCCTGTGTACACGTGTGCATGTGCATCTGTGTGTGTTTGGGGTCCCCAGGGGTGGACTGGGGCCAGGCAAGCATTCTGGGCAGAGGTGGGCACTTTCTACGGGCCCTTGAGTGTGACGGTGGGCCTGGTCCCCTCCCATCCCCCACCACCCATGGAAGCATCCCGAGGGCTGGAAAGAGAAGGCTGCCCCTCCCGGCCGCTGCGGGGAAGCTGGGCTGACTGCCCTCAGCAGGCGGGGTTGGGACCTGCCTGGAAGAGAGGCATGGCCGTGGAGGTCGGTCTCCCAGGCCAGACCACCAGCACGCCTGGGGCCCTGGGCAGGAAACGAGGCTCATCTCCCACTGGCTTTCCCAGCAGTGCGATGTTGCCTCCTGCTTCTGTCCCTTCCGGGCCCTCCCCACCCCACCAGGCTCCTCTGCGGGCGTCCTGACGCCCCTCCAGGTGCACTTGTCTTCCAGGCTGTAGTTCCTTCGGCTGCTCCCCTCTGCATCTCCCTGACCTCAGTGCCCGTGGCTCTGGGCACCTCTGCTGTCTGGGCCTGACTTCCCCGTGGCCCTGGGCACCTGCGCTGTGCGGGCTGGGCTTCCCCATGGCCCCGGGCACCTCCACTGTCCAGGTCCGGCTTCCTGTGGCCCCGGGCACCTCCGCTGTCCAGGTCTGGCTTCCCCGTGGCCCCGGGCGCCTCCGCTCTGCGGGCTGGGCTTCCCCATGGCCCCGGGCACCTCCGCTGTGCGGGCTGGGCTTCCCCATGGCCCCGGGCACCTCCACTGTCCAGGTCCGGCTTCCTGTGGCCCCGGGCGCCTCCGCTGTCCAGGTCTGGCCTCACCTCCGCTGTGCGGGCTGGGCTTCTCCATGGCCCCGGGCGCCTCTGCTGTGCGGGCCGGGCTTCCCTGTGCTGCTCCTTCCCAGTCTTGCCATCTCCATGCAGCCTCCCTGCTGCCCAGTCTCAGGTGCCCTCACCCTGCCCTGGCCTGGGCCCGTGGACGCCTGCCTCCTCCCCATGAGAGGACAGTACTGTGGCATCAGCAGGGCCGCCCGCTCCTGCTCGCGGGCCTGTTGCCCTGGACACGGCGGGGGGGGGGGGCAGCGGGAGCCGCAGCAGCTCTGAATCCTGAGTCACCATCTCCCAAACGTACTTGGGTTGCAGCATTTTCCGGGGCCGGGCGGTGACCTCAGCCCTTTGGCACCGTCCGGAGAAGGGCCGCACCTTCTGCCTGCGGGTCCAAGCGGCAGTGCTGGCCTGGGGCGGGGACACGCGGGCGCCCTGTGGGCTGCAGCGCCAGCCCCGCGCTTGTGCGCAGGTCCCTGTGGGCTGGAGGCAGCTCGGCGGTTTGTAACGGTTTCTGCAGAGGCGGCTCGGGGTCCGTGGAAGAGAGAGCGTTACGTATGTAGCACCGGCAAAGTCCTGCTGCGGAAAGCCTCCCTGGTCCCTCCTTGTAGAATTCAAGTCTCAAAGTCCCCACAAAGGCGACCCAGTTTCAGGGCTGACATCCTGTGCTATTTTCCCCACTCAAAGATGGATTACTTCTTTGCCCCTCGGAATTGACGATAATAGGGTTTTGCCGTACATATTCATAGTTCTCTGGGCAAGCCGCTCGGCCATGTGGGTTTGGTAGAGCCACGGTTCTCAGACTTTAATGTATATGACGATCACCAGGGAATCCTGTTACAATGAAAAGGAGGATTCTGTGGGTCCCGGGTGGGGTCTGAGGGTCCACGTTTCTGGCAAACGTCTGGGCGATGCTTGTACCTCAATCCAGGGACCCCATGTGGACAGTGAGGCCCCAGAGTTCTGTCATTTTAAGCTTTGGGTAATTTTTCTTCTCAATTGTTTTAGTATGCTCCTTCTCTCCAAAACATGAGACATGAACCCACTGGCACTGCAGAACGGGTGCATGCCAGGCCAGTTTCCACTGGACTCTAAACTCTGCTCACGGGTCCCTGGCATCTCTCAGAGGCTGGGGCTGGCTCCCCAGGGGTGACTGAGAAATAAGTGCTTCCTGATTTGATCAGTTTCTGGATCCCATAATTTTAATTATAGCACCTCTCTCACCTCTAAGCCAGTCAGCCTCAGTCTTGGTTGTACCTTAGAGTTCCCCGAGTAGCTTTTCAAATATCTTAATGTCTGGGACCCAGCAGAATATCTGCTGAAAGTAGAGGTAGGGTTCTGCTTTCTTTTTTTCAAATTTCCACCCCCCCACCCCCCACCCACTCCCATCACCTCCGCTTGGAAACTGCAGCCAAGATTAAAATCCACAATGGAGACAAGACTTGACTTGCTGGGAGAGAAAGAATTTTAAAATTTGAAGGCTGCAAAAAAGTCTTAGAACCTGTCTAGTTTCACCCTTTCATTTTACGGGCAGAGGAACTTGCCAAAAGCTGCATAGTTTGTGGCGAGTCTAGAACTCGAGGCACCAGCGCCCTGCTCCGTGTTCTTTCTCTAACACCTGATTTCATACTTGTTGAAAGGGAAGCCAAACACCGCAAGGCAACACAGCCCAGGGCACAGAAAGCTCCCTGGCAAACCTGAAAAGGAAGGGAAGACACTTTGAAAATATTAAAGGTGATTACCAGATGTCAAATGAATGTCATGGAAATCGCTTCAAGTTTTTCAACACGATGGGACTAATTGAATTTATTTAAGTGTCTTTGTCAGCTTGAGGGATTCTCGAGACTGCTCCTTGTCATTTTATCCCACTTTTAATCACCTGCAAGCCAACTTGAACTGGAAATAACTGTAAAATTTGTTATACTTCCACTGATCAGGATTCAAGACATTTGATTCTTAACAGTTTGTGTAGGATCAAAGATATGGCTGTCCTCCAAAAGGTTGGGGTGTTTACATCAAAGTTGAGGTTGATTCCTTTCAACCTGCTCCTCTCTTAGTGCTCAGCTTTAAGTTCTTGTTGAAGACTTTTAAGCAGGGCCGTGCGTGTGCACGCGTGCATGTGTGGGTGTAAACACCAGCTATCGCCCAGACCCCTGCCTCCAGCTTCTCGGAGGTGATCTCTGAGCTCTCCCAGCTCTTGCCAAGTGAACGTGGTAAGCAGCCCTACAAGTGTCCTCTTGACAACCGGGCCAGGGACCTTTCCGATGGCGCTGATTCTTCCAGTCACAGTCGTGTTGTCATGGAAAAGGTGTTTGACAGAGCACATGCTGACCACCTGGCCTCCGGCGTGAAAAACGCTGAGACCCAGTCTGTCTTCTCATCAGGAAGAAGCAGCGTTTGGTGCGCGGCTGTCTCTCCCGTGCAGCGCCCGGCCTCAGCATGCGCTGGTTCCGGTGTTTCGCGGCCTCCTCCTTTTTCCTTTTTTCTCTTCCTCACCCCGTCCCCTCTCTGGGTGAGTTTCGGAAGGGGCCTGTCCCCAGGCGACGGTAAAGGAACCACTTTTGCTCGTTTCAGGTGCTGGCAGCTCGGAGAGGTTTGTTACGCTGGGAGCTTAAGACAACAAACGCATGCGGAGCCTGGGTGCTGTCTAAAAGCGCGGACACAAGAATTTCTAATTGAGATAATATCCTTGTGTCTACTGAGAGCAATAGACACTTGCCTTCTTAAAAAAAGCATCTAAAGCTAATAGAATAGCAGTCATAAATACTTTCCTGTCTGACTCACTTAAGCTAGAGTTGTAACTTAACATTACCATGTGCCTTTATATTATTGAAGTTTAAAGGCATTCCTTTCAAAGCCCGATGTTTGGCTCACGATGAAAGAGAATCAAACAGCTTACTCTAAGTTACATTCAGTAATTACATAAGTAACCCTTTAAATACTAGATATGCAAATAATGCACTATTCTTTCTGTAATTACTTTGTGTACACGGTTTGATAGAATCCCAAGACAGTAATACGTGTTTGTGGGGAAGATCAGCAAATACGATTTCTCTGTGAACGGGAGACGTGAACTAGGAACTGAGAGATTTGCAGTTGCTCTGAGTGATGGCCTGGGAGCACTCGGTAGGAAGCTGCCCGGACGATCTGGGTGGGGGTCCTAGGTAAAGTGGAAGGCTTGCTTAGAGCCGGACAGGGCTCCGTTTGCTCTGGGCTCTCTGAGATTCCCCGATTTTGTGGGTTTCCAGTCTTGAAAGAACCAATCCCCTCAAGAGGTTTTTGGCGCTTCTGTCTGGTTGGGCTGGAGATACCTCCGTAGGTGTTTCAGAGGCTTCATGCTTCCCTCAACTTAATCCAGGAGAAGGAGGCGACCTGGGCACATGCCCCACTTCCACACCCCCCAACCTTTGAAGGAGGAAATGGAGGGATTTGGACTTAGATCAGTGGCTTTCAGCCCTCCTCCCAAGAATATGCTTTTAAAAACAAGTTCTTTTCAGTGTGATTCCTGTCCCTTGTAAGTTCACCAGACTCAGAGGCTGGAAGCTGCGTCCTGTCCCCTCTCCCCGCCCCGCATCCCAGATAGAGCCCCTGTTGACAGCAGTGTAAGCTTCCCTCCGGACGCATGCCCGCTGCAAAGGCATACGAGGCTCTCAGGGCACCCGCCCCACTTGCCCACAGGACGCGTCCCCACTGCAAAAGCAGATGAGACTCTCACGGCACCTGCCCCGCTTGCAGTGCCACCACGGACACTCTGTCCTTCACTCTGGGCGTGGTCTCCCTTCTCACCCACACGCTCCGTCAGAGGGGCATGTTGGCTCTCATTCTCACCCAAGCCGAGATAATCTACCGTCCGTCCCGCCGGCCACAGAAGTCAGCTTGTGGATGGCATGAGGGCTCATTCACTCACAAAGATACTTTGTACCTGCCAGCCCCCTGCAGAGAGTGTCCGGGGACGTGGGGCAGTCCAGTGAAGGCTCTGGCTCTTCAGGAAGTGATGTTCCAAGGAGGGAGGGGATGGAGCAGACAGTAAGTCAGTGCCCATTAAAAATGAGGGTAGTAGCATCTGTATGTCGGATGGATGGGGTGCTGCCCAGTGAAGGCTGCATGCTCACTCAGTCACGTCTGACTCTGTGTGACCCCGCAGACTGTAACCCGCCAGGCTTCTCTGTCCATGGGATTCTCCACACAAGGATACTGGGGTGGGGTGCCATTCCCAGGGAAGGTTCAGTTCAGTTCAGTCCCTCAGTCGTGTCCAACTCTTTGCGACCCCATGAATCACAGCACGCCAGGCCTCCCTGTCCATCACCAACTCCCGGAGTTCACTCAGACTCATGTCCATCGAGTCAGTGATGCCATCCAGCCATCTCATCCTCTGTCGTCCCCTTCTCCTCTTGCCCCCAATCCCTCCCAGCATCAGGGTCTTTTCCAATGAGTCAACTCTTCTCATGAGGTGGCCAAAGTACTGGAGTTTCAGCTTTAGCATCATTCCTTCCAAAGAAATCCCAGGGCTGATCTCCTTCAGAATGGACTGGTTTGATGTCCCTGCAGTCCAAGGGGCTCTCAAGAGTCTTCTCCAACACCACAGTGCAAAAGCATCAATTCTTCGGCGCTCAGCCTTCTTCACAGTCTAACTCTCACATCCATATATGACCACAGGAAAAACCATAGCCTTGACTAAACAGACCTTTGTTGACAAAGTAATGTCTCTGCTTTTTAATACGCTGTCTAGGTTGGTCATAACTTTCCTTCCAAGGAGTAAGGGTCTTTTAATTTCATGGGAAGGTTAGAGGTTGTCTATTTCAAAGGAGGAACTAGGCCTCCTCACCCCACGGCGGGCTGTGCCTTCTGTGAAAACATGACTAAGTCACCACCTTCCTGCCGGGCCCGGGGCCTTCAAGTCTGTCTTGTTCCCTGGCAGTCCTTTTTTCCCCCAGAGCTCACCTTTCCTCTGGGAGATGGCTCAGACCTGAGAAAAAGAGAACAGCATCCCACTGAATTCCGTGGGGGCCCTGAGGCTGCTCCAGGGTGGTCTCCGGGCAAGTGGCCAGCCCTCCTCTGCCCTCAGGACAGAGCTCCCTTTGGGTGGGTGCCCCGTGGCTTCCCCTCTCCTCTCCTCATCAGGCTGGCTGTTTGTGTGTCCTGTTTTCCAGGGACTGACCAGCAATGCCTGGTCAGCATGAACTCGGGAAAGAGGGTGCGGTGTGGGCTCGGGGGGCCTCATTCACCCCCATTTTAGAAGGCGGAAGCCCAGCACATCCCTGGGACACACATCTGCTTTGAGATGCAGTGGGGAGAGTGGTCCTCGCTCCTCAAGTCAGAGCCGGGTGACCTTGGGTGAGTCGCTGGGATGCTCCGACCCCGGTTTACGCGTGGGTGTCCTGCTCCCCAAATCCAGTGGATGGACGGGGCTGACTCAGTTCCTAGCCCGAGCCCCTTCCAAGCGCACACCACGTGGCCGCCAAGAGGAAGTCATGCTGGGCCGTGATGCTCAAACACTCAGCACTAAAAATTATGCCAGGAATTCCGTCCCTCTGGTCCTCGCATCATGAAAAATGTGGCCTTGGTGCCCGTGTGAATAGCGGGGCGGGAGGCCGCAGGCCGGAGCTCCGCGCCCGTCAACACCGGCGGGGCCGCAGCGCGGCGTGCTTGCCGCATGCCTGGCCTCTGTGTCGGCGCAGCGTTTCACGGGCAGTGAACCGGAGCCGCGGGCCCAGCCCACTGAGGTGGGAGAGGGGCCATCTGCCCGGCCTTTGTTAGCGGCTGGCCTTTCAGGTCCTGGGGACTCCACCCACACCTCCCCGCAGACAAAACAACCTCCACGACAGGGCGGCTTCAGGAGATGAGGGCCTCTGACCAAGATCTGCAAGCACACGGCGTTTGGTTTGCCATTTCAACGAGCGGGCCCCGTGGGTGCGCCCGCGTTTGGGGGACCTGAGAAGGTGACCGAGTCGCTGCCCCAAGGACAGGGCAACAGCACTGTGACCGCAGCTTCTGGTGGAAGTAGACTCCCGTGGCGCTACTCGTGGGCGTAAAACCCACAGTCTAAGCGAACTCCAGCCTATGGGTCCTCTCGAGTCCGTGCCACGTGTCAGTCCAGTGCACTTTTTTTTTAAATTAATTATTTTAATTGTAGGCTAATTACTTTACAATGGGCTTCCCTAGTGGCTCAGCTGGTAAAGAATCTGCCTGCAATACGGGAGACCTGGGTTCGATCCCTGGGCTGGGAAGATCCCCTGGAGAAGTGAAAGGCTACCCACTCCAGTATTCTGGCCTGGAGAATTCATGGATTGGAGAGTCTCTGGGGTCAGAAAGAGTCAGACATGACTGAGCGACTTTCATTTAATTTCATTTACTTTTCCTTATTGTAGTGATTTTTGCCATACATTGACATGAATCAGCCATGGGTATACATGTGTCCCCCATCCTGTCCCCCCCCACCTCCCTCCCCATCCCATCCTTCACGGTCATCCCAGTGCACCAGCCCTGAGTGCCCTGTCTCATGCATTGAACCTCCAGTAGAGTTTTCTGTGATGACAGAAATGCCCTGTATCTCTCCAGAATGGTAGCCATTGGCCATACGACTGTTCAAATGTGGCTGGTATGACTAAAAAACTCAAATTCTAAATTGTATTTCGTTTAAATGAGGTTTTTTTTTGACTGTGCCATGTGGCACAGGATCTTCATTCACCAACCAGGGATTGAAGCCCGGCCCATGGTGGTGAAAGCACGGAGTTCTAACCACGGGGCAGCCAGGAGAGTCCCTCACTTACATGAATTTAAACAGGAGTTTAAATAGTCACAGGCGGTTAGTGCCGCCTGTTTGGGGCAGCGTACCTCTGGAACACTTAGTCACTTGGCCAGGTTGCAGGTCTAGATGCCCGGGCAGTGGACACAGCAAGCAAGCGTCCCCCACCTAAAATAGCCCTGCTGCTGACCTGTCTGTAGTCTCCTGGTTAGAGAGATGCTGGTCCCTCTCACAGCCTCCCAGGAGAGGCAAACGGAGAGGGATAAGGCCCGCGAAGGTGTCAGCTAACTCACATAGTGGTGACTCTGCTGTCAGAGGTATGTCCCTTAAGGCAGCCCCCAGGAAGACAGCAGGGGAGGACTCGGGCTCCTCGGGCAGGGCCAGAGGTTGGAGTTGAGATCCGAATTCCTTGCCAGGAAGCAAGAGCAGTGAAGACAGGGCCAAGAGGCTCCGGTCCCCGACTTGAGAAAGGAGTTGGCTGCAGAAAGGAGGCCAGGCGCAGGAAGGGAAATGGGCCTGTTTAGCTGTGGATCAGCCGCAGTCTCCCAGCACCACCGAGGCTGCTCAGCGTCCACAAGCAGCAGGGGATTCCAGCCCCAGAGGCTGGCAGAGGTGGCAGAGAGGGCAGGAAATGCCTTTCCCTTTAAATTCAGGTCATACCTCGTTCCTGTAGAAGTAAACGGCAACCCACTCCAGGAGTCTTGCCTGGACAATCCCACAGACAGAGAAGCCTGGTGGGCTACAGTCCATGGGGTCGCAAAGCCGGACGTGACTGAGCAACACACACACACACACACACACACCTAGTTCACCCGCCTGTTCTATTCTCCAGTATTAGAGACACAAATCCTCGGTCGTCTCTAAGTCTGTCTGCCCTTTCCTGAAACACAAGCTGTTCTCTTGTTCAGCCTCCCTGGGAGGTGGGGTCGTGGACCTCTCCACGCAGGACGTCAGTGGAATTCCCGAGGCTGCTCTTGTGTGGAAGAACCGCCCTGACTTGGATTCTCGTAATCTCTCGCGTCTCTGAAGACAAGGAGACCTAAGGTGGAGCAGACCCGTGTGCTTCCTACAGCAGTTTCTTCCCATGGAGGCTCCTGGCCCCAGGGGCTTCCTCCTGCCCTGAGCCGCGTCAGCCTTCCATCAGCTCTGCTTCCCTTCCTGGGCACCAGGCTCCATCCTAAGCTCCTTTACAGTGTGAAACCTGCCAACTCCAAAATCTAGGAGGAAAGGCAACCAGAGGACAGGACAGGGCCCCGCAGGGCCATCCCAGGTGGCGGAGGAGGGAGGCGCTTGGCATCAGCCCAATGGCACTCAAAGCGTACTGCCCACTCAGTGGCCTGTGCTCACGCGGGAAGTGACCAGGATCTCATGGAGTAAACATGCCTGTGACACGTTCCTACCTGGCCTGACCCTTGGGGATATGGTGCTCTAGGCTTTGTGAAAATTGAAGTTATTCCGTCCCCTGGAGATCCCGGGAGAAAGGCCCCAGTGTTTCTTCCTGGTTGGGAGTTTTATGAGACACCCTGACAGCTGTCGTCATCTCTTACAGTCAATGCTTGATTCCAGCCAGGATGCAGGTCCAGGCAATGGGGTTGTGGCTGCTCCCAAGGAATGTAGAGGTCAGGGCGGGTGAGCCCAGCCATCAAGGGCTGCGGAGTGTTCTGGTACCTGGTCTGTTTCATCTGAGGTCCCCGTGGCCCAGAGAGGAGACAGTGGGCTGAAGCTGGGAGTCCTTCCTTCAGTCCTAATATTGATGCTAACTCGCTCTGCGACTTGGGCAAGACACGCCATTTTCTGAAGCCATCTGTTGAGCGGGCGGACACCCGTAGATGTATAGAACACCAAACCATTCACTAGGGGCTTCCCTGGTGGCTCACATGGTAAAGAATCTGCCTGCCATGCGGTAGACCTGGGTTCGATTCCTGGGTTGGAAGATCCCCTGGAGAAGGGACTGACTACCCATTCGTGCCTGGAGAATTGCACGGAGCTAGTTTTGTGATGTTGGAACACGCTGATGGAGAGAAGAGATACGTTCCAGTTGGCCCTTCGCAGTTCTTCTGTGGCTGGTGATTTGAGGCCCCTTTGAGCAGGGTTTGGGTCATTTGCAACTGCTCGAGTGTGACACGGGATCCTGGACAGCGGAGCAGAACTGCCTCAGACATTCTCACCTGTCCACTCACCGAGACGGAAACCCCATCCTTGTGATGTTTGTCAGGGAGCTCCAGTGAGTTCAAAGCTGAATGGTATGCCCACCAAAAACATCGTCCTTATTATGCTGGCGCTGAGGTTCTAAATCAGTTAGCGTATGCTAGCTGTTCCTTCTTTAGAACGGTTTTGGTCTATGACTGCGAAGGTTCTTCTATCCCTGCATTCGAAACTATTGATCATCTGCCACCGACGCTGAGTGAAAACAGCGTGTGTTGTCCCCGGAGGGGTCTACAGAAGGGAAGCAGAGTCCTCACACGGTTCAACACCGAACCAGGGGTCTCCTGAGCAGGCTTGTTGGGAGAGACAGTGAGCAGACACCCAGGAGACCTTAACTCTACATGCACCTGTGAATCCAAGCCCAGGATTTGTGGTGCATTTTGTTTGCATTTATTTTAAATGTATTTATTTTTAAATGAAGGATAATTGCTTTACAGTGTTGCCTTGGTTTCTACCAAACACCAGCATGAACCAGCTGTTTTAAAAGAATATCTAAGATACGTATGTCTGAGGTTGTGTTTCTGAAATCTAAGCCTGAAAACCCAGGGAGTAATCGAAAGCCAGAATCACTTTGGTTTTCTAAAATCACCAGGTCGAAGCCGAAGTCAAATATCTGTGACCTATAGGAGTTGCTCTCAGTGTGAGTTCATGGTCTTAGGTTAGTGAATATTTGAAAGAAGTTAGGGAAAGTGGTCAAAGAGTGTGGGTGAAGATCCTGGTTATGTTCTGTCCCTGAGGTCGGAGTAACCACGGGCCCCTCTGGCCTTTGTAACCCCCACGGTGGAAGGTCTCCTGGGGGTTGTTTCTACCTCTCACTGACCCGAGTGCGGGTCTTTTCTATACCTAAACTTTGTCACTACAGGTTGACTATTTCTCTGCACTATCCTTCTGTGAAGATGGGGAACAGCCAGGCCATACTTACCTACACTCGCCCTTTATATATTTTGTGACTATACATTTACTCTGTAATGAATTTTATTTTCTTGGGCTCCAAAATCACTGTGGATGGGGACTGCAGCCACGAAATTATAAGACGCTTGCTCCTTGGACAGAAAGCTATGACAAAACTAGACAGTGTGTTAAAAAGCAGAGATATCACTTTGCTGACAAAGGTCAGTCGAGTCAAAGCTATGGTTTTTCCAGTGGTCATGTATGGATATGAGGGTTGGATTATAAAGAAAGCTGAGCACCGAAGAATTGATGCTTTCGAACTGTGGTGTTAGAGAAGACTCTTGAGAGTCCCTTGGACTGCAAGGAGATCCAACCAGTCCATTCTGAAGGAGATCAGTCCTGAATATTCATTGGAAGGACTGATGCTGAAGCTCCAATACTTTGGCCACCGGATGCGAAGAGCTGGCTCATTAGAAGAGACTGTGAAGCTGAGAAAGATTGAAGGCAGGAGGAGAAGGAGACGACAAAGGATGAGATGGTTGGATGGCATCACCAACTCAATGGACATGAGTTTGAGTAAGCTCTGAGAGTTGGTGAAGGACAGGGAAGCCTGGTGTGCTGCAGTCCATGGGGTCACAAAGAGTTGGACACGACATAGTGAGTAAACAACAACAACAATATATTTACTTCTTGAGCTGGCTTTTCTGCCAAGAAAAAGTTCCAGACCTCTGGAGCAAGGCTTTGCCTGCCTGCGAGTCCTGCTTGTGGGGGCTGTTTTCTAGACCCTCATCACTACTCCAAGGACCAAGACTGACGATGGTGGGAAGACTGCTCTTCTCCTGGTGCAGTCCAGGCTCCAGCAAAAACCGCCCATTACTTTGTTTTTGGTTTCTGGAAAAACAGACCTCTGCCATACCCTTTGCTCAGCTTCTGAGCTTCTCTCTAATTCTCCAGTTCATTTTTCTGGTCGCTTTTTCTGCCTTGTGGTCTCTGTTCAGCTTCGTGTCTATGGGTTATTTAGAGCCCTTCTGTTTGATTGTGAGACGGTAGAACTAGTGGTTAAGACCTGCTCACCAAAGGGACCACAGAACCATTAAGACACTAGAACCCAGTCCCAGAAGAGAGTGGCCCTTCTCTCCTGTGTCTCAGCCTCCCCAGCTGAGGTTCCTGGACGGGCAGCCCTGCTGGAATGTCTCCTGAAGTTGAAGAATCGATTCACCAGGTCATGAAGCAGCAGATCCCCCAGCCAGGCAGCTCTGAGAGTCAGGAACCTCTGCTTCCCTGAACCTTCCTCCCGTCCTTGCTGGTCCCACTTATAGCCTCCCACTCACAAGAGAAGACCAGCAGGAGGGCAGCGGCGCAGGCCCCTCCCCAGGTGAGCCGAGGCTGGCAACTTGTGTGATTTCTCACAGCGAATGCCAGGAGACAAATGAGTTCTGTGTTTATCTGCGACAGGTGTTAAGTGAAAGGAAGCATGAAATTCTCCACGAGGGTCTGAAACATACCTGCACCATCTCAACCGTTGAAAGCGTCTTTCATTAAAGCCTTATCTATCCACCTATTATCTATCTATCCATCAATCTACCCCCCTATTTCTCACCTGTCCACCCATCTCTGTCTATCCCACTGTCTGTCCATCTCCCCATCCACCCATCATCTAGCTACCCATTTCTCTACTGTCTCTATCTATTCCACGATTTATCTACCCTTCCCTCTCTTACTATCCATTTATCCTATCTGTCTATCCATCTATCCATCATATCTGTCTATCCATCCATCCGTCCATTTATCATCTAGGTCCATGTATCTATCTAGATATGTCTGGATGTATTTCTTTCTTTCTCTCTCTCTCTCTATATATGTACATACGTTTATATTGGGGGAGTGGGGAGGGTGGAGTTAAAATGGAGCTCACTGCCAGCAAAACGGAAGGGCAGAAGACCTTGGGGATGAGCCCCGGCCCCCTTGCATCACTTCCCTTCTCACCTGCTGAATTCGGTTGCCCTGTCTCCTAGCATCAGAGTTGCTATAGAAACGTTATTGGCTATAAGACAAAAGCGGCTGATAGCAAAGAACCCCTAGAACGGTGGCCTGTTAGCGCTGGGGGAACAGCAGCTCAGTCCCTGTTTTATGAGACCTGGGCCCCGTGGTCCTGCTCGCTGGGTCAGGAGCTTTGCTGACACATCTGGACAGGAGCCCACAGCGTCCGCTCCCCATACCTGCGTCTGTTGCGCTCTAGCAGGTTGCTTCTCCTCCTCCAGGAGAATTCACATTTTAACAGTAAGGGCCTACTGTGTAGCACGGGGAACAATGCTCAGTATGCTGTAAGAAACCGTAATGGAAAAGAATATGAAAAAGAATTCAGTGAGATATACATATAACTGCATCACTTGGTTGTACAGCAGAAACTAACAGAGCATTGTAAATCAACTGTACTTCAATTAAAAAAATTCACATTTTAATTTGCATCTATTAGGATAAGGGGATGGAACTTCTAGGAGTGGCTCGGTCCCTCAGGGAGAAGGACGCTCTGGCCTGGGAACCCAGCCAGAAGTAGCAATTTGGAGACAGTCCTCACTCATGGGGTGAGGTGGTGTTCAGAAAAAGCTTTTCATTTCAGCTTTGGGGACAGCAGGGAGCGTCGGGGCTTAGTTCTCCAGGCATGGGATGGCCTGATCCAATCCCTCACCCAGGTTAAGAAAGAGGGTTTCTGTTCCGTGGAATGATAGTTTTTCTCGAAGCAGTCAGCTGGCCTGTGTCCCGAATCAGAACGCGCTGCTCTTGAAGCCACCACGGAAGCCGCAGGGAGTAAACTGCGTTCTCTGTGCCGGGCCCTCCTCTTACGCAGTGCGGATTTTCAAGAAGCCTTCAAACCTCCACGCAAAGGCAGCGCCTGCGGGCTCCAGAGGACCGCGAGCTTGTCTTCAGGCAGAAATAAAGTAACTGCTTCAGTTCCACCCCGAAGTCTAGCCACTGAGGCATCTGCGCCGTTTCTGGCATTTATTGGAGATGAGAGGAACGTTTTATACATTTTAATTTTCATGTCATATTCCAGGCTGTCATTATCTGTGACTGACACAGGGATCTATTTCACCCGGGGCAAAAATAGAGCCGGCAGGTTCCATGATGGCGGTTCTCACATCGCCTCTCGGAGCGTCTTCCTCCCTGGAAGCAGAATGGGTTTTGAGTAAAAGGCCGGGGATGCTCGTGTCTGTCTGCAGCACATGCTGGAGGTGCAGAATGTTTGGAAAGGCTTAATCGGTTGTTGCAGGAGCTCCGAATGCCAGGAGTGCCACGCTCAGCAGAGAGCCTGCTGTTGACACTGGCCCCAAGTCCGTGTCACTTCTGTGTGAGGTTCTTTATGTGGACCCTGATTTCCGTACCCACCCGCCCAGCACAGGGCAGGCTGACCCTGGGGGCAGCACGCGCTATTCTTACCCTTCACGGCCCAGACACCCGGGTACATCCTCACCGGCCCAGGTTCCCCTCCTCGGCAGTTCTCACCCCGCCCCCTTCCTCCAGCTGTACATGGGCACGGTGACCTCAGCTGCCCCTGGAACAGGTACCCACCTGTGCCACCTCGGAAGGCTGAGGCCTCCTACCCACAGGTGCACTGTGCTGGTTTCACCTGAATTCCATCATCAGTTAGGTTCCTCGAGATTTTTCTATCTTTGTAGTAAAGGCCCCAACGTGCATCCATCAGCGTCAGGCATGAGTGAGCCTGCAGCTGGCCCTCCATCTCCCATCACTGAGCATGCTTCGGCTCCACCGTCTCCCACCTCCTCTCCCTCCTCCAGTAAGTCACTCTTCCTGCCTGTTCCCTTGATGCCAGCCCCTGTGTGCCAGCTGTTGTGCTGGACTGCTGTGCTTTTCAAGGTACTGTCCTGGAAGATTAAAAATGCTTTCTTTATTTTTTCCGTTTTTTATGCATTATTTACAAGAAAAGTATTACAAGCCTATTACAGTTCAGGACAAGACAGCCGACTGTGTTAGTTGGGAACCTGGGCTAACCTTGTTGGACTTAACAAACATGCTCTCAGAATGGAACTCGTTCATGTGTAGGGGACTTCCTGTACTTGTTTATGTTCAATGCGGCAGCATTGAAGTGACCACTCAGATTGATAAGGCTCCCTGTTGGTTCCCCAGGGAAGAGGGAGGTCACATGGTGGAGCAGCTGACATGGTCGGGGCCACACTGCAGGCACACAGTCCTCTGGGATGTCTTAAACAGGTCTAGGGGGTCGATTCCCAAAAAACTAAAATCATTGCATCCAGTCCCATCACTTCATGGCAAATAGATGGGGAAACAATGGAAACAGTGGCAGACTTTATTTTCTTGGGCTCCAAAATCACTGCAGATGGTGACTGCAGCCACGAAATGAAAAGACGCTTGCTCCTTGGAAGAAAAGCTATGACCAACCTACACAGCATATTAAAAAGCAGAGGCATTACTTTGCCAACAAAGGTCCATCTAGTCAAAGCTATGGTTTTTCCAGTAGTCATGTATGGATGTGACAGTTGGACTACAAAGAAAGCTGAGTGTAAAAAAATTGATGCTTTTGAACTGTGGTGTTGGAGAAGACTGTTGAGAGTCCCTTGGACTGCAAGGAGATCCAACCTGTCCATCCTAAAGGAGATCAGTCCTGAATATTCATTGGAAGGACAGATGCTGAAGCTGAAGCTACAATATTTTGGCCACTTGATGGGAAGAACTGACTCATTGGGAAAGACCCTGATTTGGGGAAAGATTGAAGGCAGGAGGAGAAGGGGACGACAGAGGATGAGATGGTTGGGTGGCATCACCAACTTGAAGGACATGAGTTTGAATAAGCTATGGGAGTTGGTGATGGACAGGGAGGCCTGGTGTGCTGCAGTCCATGGTGTCGGAAAGAGTCAGACACAACTGAGCAACTGAATAACAACAGGGGAACTTCTACATTTGAAGCCTGGTTAGCATGTGTGTGTGCATGCATGTGGACACGTGTGCCCACAGTGAACATGACAGAGAGTCAAAAGCAATCCATACGTGTCTCCTTCCTGCTCTAACATATAGGCACGTACCCTTCCCAGCCTGTTCCTCTCCCCTGGCTCCTCAAGATCCAGCTGCTCACCTGCTCACTTGGGCTCGGTCACCCTCCATGGGATCCCACTGGCCCATTTGAGGACCCCTTCTGGGGTCCATGCAAGCATCACCAGCCTTCCTGCATGCCTCCTCCACCCTCCATCCACCCCGTAGGATTGGGCAGCCCCCTCTGGCTTCTCTCCCAGCTCTAGGTACCATCCTAACACCAGCACCTAGGAATCAGCTATTGATTTGTCTGACCCCCCCACTGGACCTGTGGTTCTCTACTGGGGCAACTCAGCCTTTCAGGAGACCTCTGGAATGCCTGGAGACATACTTGGTTGTCACACCTGGCCACTGGGCCACCGGCATGAAGTGAGGGGAGTCAGGGATGCTCTCAAACCTTGTATGATACGCATGACAGTCCTGCCCCTGCCCCACAAAGAGGGAGTCCCCCCAAGATGGCAAGGAGACCCCCAAGATGTCAGGAGGGCTGAAGCTCAGAAAGCCTGCTGCCCTGGACGGGTCCCCTGACCTGCAGTTGAGGCACTCCATGAATGTCTGTTGACTGTTGCTGGATAAAGACTCCATGGGAAATAGATGGGGAAACAGGGGAAACAGTGTCAGACTTTATTTTTCTGGGCTCCAAAATCACTACAGATGGTGACTGCAGCCATGAAATTAAAAGACGCTTACTCCTTGGAAGGAAAGTTATGACCAACCTAGATAGCATATTCAAAAGCAGAGACATTACTTTGCCAACAAAGGTCTGTCTAGTCAAGGCTATGGTTTTTCCAGTAGTCATGTATGGATGTGACAGTTGGACTACAAAGAAAGCTGAGTGTAAAAAAATTGATGCTTTTGAACTGTGCTGTTGGAGAAGACTCTTGAGAGTCCCTTGGACTGCAAGGAGATCCAACCAGTCCATTCTGAAGGAGATCAGCCCTGGGATTTCTTTGGAAGGAATGATGCTAAAGCTGAAACTCCAGTACTTTGGCCACCTCATGTGAAGAGTTGACTCATTGGAAAAGACTCTGATGCTGGGAGGGATTGACGGCAGGAGGAGAAGGGGAGGCCAGAGGATGAGATGGCTGGATGGCATCACTGACTCGATGGATGTGAGTCTGAGTGAACTCCGGGAGTTGGTGATGGACAGGGAGGCCTGGCGTGCTGTGATTCATAGGGTCGCAAAGAGTTGGACGAGACTGAACTGAACTGATCACTAATTTACCAGTTCAGCTTGATGGTGCAGGAGAATAGTAAGTGCATCAGATCTTTATTTCGTGGGTTAGACACGACTGAGAGACTGATCTGGTCTGATCTGAACCTAGACAATGGAGGTGTGTGAGCGGAAGGCAGTCGCAGCCCCCGTCACGTCACTTTGTGGCCTGACTGTCACAGCGTCACCGTCACGTTGAAAAGGCTCCTCTGGGTCGGGTGAGCGTGTCCGGTGTTTAGACCTGACTCTTTGGCCGAAGCCTGGACCTTTTCCAGTTGCTTGTTAGCTGAAGCTGTACTTTATTTCATTTAATTTCCCCCCCTGAATAGATCAGTAGAACTGCCCAGAATTACAGGCAAGCCAGTCTGTTCTTCAGACAGGTAATAACTGGCCTTGATGTAGGGATCATTCAATAAAGATCATTTTTATTACAACTTTCATCAAATTATTCTATTATTGGTCATTCAAAGTGTATTGAGTCAAAAAGAAGAAAACATTTAAATCAATACCATGAAGTCTTCTGGTGGTGGATGGGAAGGCCCAAGAGTGCCTACTGCAGACAGGAGCCGCTTGAATAAGGCAAGGTTCTTTCTAAACCCACAGAGCAGTTACAGCATAGAAGACAGTACAAGGTACATTTAGCTCTGAGGATGCCAAGCAGGAATGGAGAGATCCTTGCAGACACCAGAAATATGTACATAACCTGGTCAATCTTCTTGATTCCCTGGAGGATCTTAAGGATTTCTAACCATCATTTTCCATCTGCATGACTCGTGGGGAATGTCACCATTTCTCAGAAATAAAATTTGCAAAGTACATTATATTCAGCATGCTTAATAGGTACTCACAGTTTCACTTTTTGGGTTTTACTGAAATGGAATCAATTAATTAAAAATCCTGACTCATTCCAAAAAGGATTCGAGGCAGCTGAAATGAAGCGTGTGTGATGTAAAGTCAGTGATGAGATTAAGACGGTTGTGAGACGAAGGTAAAAGGAAGTCAGTAGTCACATCAACACACAAAAATGTACAGAAAAGTCTTGTGTGGCTGCTAAAGGTGGTTCAGATCTCAGGGGTCATTGTTTCTTGTTACAAAGCAGAGAGGAAGTGGCCAAATACACAGTCACAGTGTTCAAAAGTTAAAGCACAGACATCCCGTGAAAACAGTCATTAGTATCAGAAGGCCTTATGTCAGCCATCTCCAGAAAGGACGAAAATAAGGCAATCCCAAAGGAAATCAACCTGAATATTCATTGGAAGGACTGATGCTGAAGTTGAAGCTGAAGTTCCTATACTTTGGAGACTGGATGTGAAGAACTGACTCATTGGAAAAGATCCTGATGCCGGGAAAGACTGAAGGCAGGAGGAGAAGGGGTCGACAGAGGATGAGATGGTTGGATGGCATGAATTTGAGCAAACTCCAGGAGATAGTGGAGGACAGGGAGGCCTGGCATGCTGCAGTTGGACACGACTGAACAACAAGCTGTGCTAAGTTAAGAAAAGAACAGCTTCCATGAACCTAATTATCAGATACATTAAATCAATTTTAACTTAAGTGTGGCTTTCCTATTGCAGAATTCACAAAATTGCTAGCTTGTCAATAACTTCCAAATCTAACAGGACAGTGGCAGTCATTAAAGATCCCAGAAAAGCCATTCAAGTTAACACCTGCACAGCCCCCCAGGTGGCCAAACATCTGCGATATAGCAGCTCACCTTCACTTCTACGCCTGGTGCAGACAAAATAGAAGTGGCATTTTCATCTGTAAACATTTGGTGACTAAGTTCAACAAAACATGTCTTCCTCACCCCGCTGTAAGGGGGCTGAGACTCTCGATGTCTAAGCTGCAGGTCACAGAGCTCTCGTTGACCCCCGAGGAGTTGCATGTGAAGACACAGGGCTCTCTTATGGCGGGGGCTGCTACTTGGGGGCCCCGGACTGTGACCCTGAGGGAGGAGGCACAGGTGCTGTGTTTCCAGGGCACGTGTCCAGGACGGCCACCACTGGCTGCAGGTGGACACTGAGCCCTTGTGTGTCCGTCTGCCCATCTGGACACGTGCTGTCAGGGTCAGATGCCCACAAGAGCTCTAAGAGTCGTTACCACAGTATCTAATGAAATTAATTTCACCCACTGCCTTTTCCTTTTGTCAGTGTGTCTACTAACAAAAGTAGAACATTTTGAAGTTCAGGTATGGCTCACACTCATTTCTGACCACACTGGTCCAGAGCTAAAATCTGGCTCCCAACTGGCTATTCCACTCAGGACATAAGAATTGCTGGCCCATGGCTGTAATAACTGGCATACCGATACCGAGATTTTTGCAAAGAAGACACATGTCACCCCAAACCTCCGGTCCTGAGATGGAGAACATTATTAACAGAATTCTGATAATCCCTCTTCTCCTGCGTGCCTTTCAGTGCGTGTTTAAATAAGTGGGATAAAATGGCATATATATTTGCATCTTTAAAAACCTTAAGTTGTATCAGGAATTCTGTCCCCCCAGCGCTACAGGTTTAAGAGCAATACTGGTCGTGGCAGTCTAGCACCCCACCATTAAAAACATAATTTATTCAAGTGTATTTCTGTTGTTTGACATTTATTGTAAATTGTGTGCTTTTACGAGTAATATCACAATAAACATCCTTCTGCACAGACGTTTGTGTAGCTCAATTTTTTCTTTAGTATAGACCCCTAATTACTGCATCAAGGGGGTTAAAATGACACTTTAAAGCCTCATGATGTATATTGTCAAACAGCTTAGCAGATTTTTTTCTATCAGCAATATCTGAGCCTCAATTTAATTACATTTATCCCAGTGCTGAATACCACAATTTTAAAATAGCTTCTTTTGGATTAGAAAAATGGCATGTCATCAATGTTTCATTTTCATTTCTCTGATTGTTGCTGAAGTTGAGTTTTTTAGTATTTATTATATATTTTCCATTTTGGGAGGAATTTACCTTTTCTTATCCCTTTATTTTTCCGGTGGGATATTGTATAATTTTTATTGATATAAAAAGCCTTTCTATGTTAAAGGATTATCTGTTGTTATATATAAATGTTTCCCCAATTTGTCTTTTTAAAATTTAGTCCTATATTTGTCGTGTCTATATATCATTAATTTCCTTGTTTGAAAAGCCTGTGGGTCCTCTACTCTGAATTTCCTTTCACAGATTTCATACAGGGCTGGTTAAATACTCATGTATGTTTTTCTATCTTGTTAAAACTTTTACTTTTTCCATTTAAATCTCACTTTCACTTGGTCTGGAGTTAATGTCGGGTGTGATAGAAGGCTGAGCTGCCAGAGGTTTAGTCACTGTCTCTCCCAGTGGAAAAGCCTTGATTATCAAACAGAAACTGTTTGTCAGTTTCTGTGGTGTGAGTCCTCCCATCTGGCCAACGTCAGGCCATCACTGGGAAGGGAAGGGAAGGGGTGTGTGCAATCGGCCCTGGTTCCAGCGCACCACTGATAGGCAAGAATTTCCCCCAATAGTGAATCTTCCCAATATATTTATTCAGTAGGCATTCTCTCCCCCTCTATTACAGAATGCCTTCTGGTATATTTCCTGGAGTGATTTAGTTCCATTTATTTTGTGCCTTGAACAATCAGTAGCTCAGTTAATAGCTATGAATGACCAGTCGGTTGACCTATCTTTGTATCCGATACGGCGAGTACTTTGTTCCACTTATGTGGAGTAAAGAGACTTGGGTGGAGTTAACACCCCGCCCCTCACTCACCACACTGGCTTCTGAGATGTCTTTGTCACCATCGCTTGTTCTTTGTGGTGATGGTTAGAGTCATTTTCTGAAGTTTCAAAGCAAGTCTTCCTGAAATTATGCTAAATCTATAATCATTTGGTTTGGCACCTTTACAAAACTCAGCTTTAGATATCAGTGTTCGCCTCTTCCTACAGTTTTGTGAATCCTCTTCACTTTGCAAATGTCTAATATCGTTCCCCCGCCTCCAGTGGGAACAGTAAGGATCAAAAGGAGGGAGCAGGAAAGAAGGTGTGAAGGGAATGCGATGGGCGGTGCAGAGAAAATCAAGTCCTGTTTTGCAGAGCTGGAGCTGCAGGAAGGGGGAGACGCCTGCCCTGCAGGGTGCTCACTGCGGGAGTCTGTCCTGAGACCCTGGGGGAGGGCCCCTGGCAGTGTGCTCGCTGAGGATTCAGGAAGGAGGATGTCTTGGTCACGACCAGTTGGAACTGCTGTCTTTTTCTATGGCCTCCTCCTCTTCATCACACATCCCCTTGTGTTGGGTCAGGGTGGCACCATAGACTTTTAGGGGTCCCCTGAGGCAAAGCTGGGCTGGGTTCCTAGGATAGATGCTGTGTTTCGCCACCGCCCTGGTGGAGGGTACTGTAGGGTGACTCCTGGCCGTCCAGCTGTAGAAATGGCTTCTGAGATTGCTTCCACCCGTGGTGCCAACGTGCAGAGCATCCTGGGACAGCATGGTGCCCCGAGGGGCAGAGGCCCTGAGATGGTGCCCTGTACCCCAAACACCTGCAGCAGGACAGCTGGGTGGTGGTGAGAAGCCAGGTTTAGACTGCGTGGAGCCAGACGCTAGTTTACAGAAATGTCTTCCAGCCATCAGATGTGTAAGCCTGGGATAAGCGTGGAGCATGCATGTTTCTTTTGAGGCGTGACCAAAACCTGACTTCCTTCATGATAAGAATATGCTTTCCAATGCACCATTGATGAACTTAAATGCAGTATACATCCTTTTGACTGCCTTGCTGTAAACTTCATGCAGTATTATATTAAAACGTTTACAGGGCTTGTGTGGAACCGCGTATTTTTGGTATTCCAACTTACCATATCTCATTGTAGTATATCCGACGCATCTCATTGACTTATTCCGCCTGTTCCCAATAAAATGTCATAAACAACGGCCACCAACACAGTGGAACGGTGTAAAGACATAAGTGTTCCAATGGCGAAAATCATAAACACGCTCATAAATAAGTCAGTAAGAAATTTAATTACTCAATTAAACAGCTCAATGGAGCATAGCAGCACTTTTAAAGTGCATTAGGATTGCTCTTGTGTGTGATTTAATTCCCTATAAATTTTGTATCTTTTTCATATTGACCATAACAAAATAGAATTTAATGGGAAGGGATGATCCCAGTGGAAGATACAAACACAAACTGAAAGAGAGGAGACTGTCAGCGTTTCAGAATGTCCAAACCTCTCATTCCATCCCCAGGTAAATACAGACTCTGAGGGGACTTCCCTGGCGGTCCAGCAGGAATCTGCCTGCCAATGCAGGGGGCACGGGTGTGACCCCTGGTGAGGCAGCTGAGATCCCATGTGCCACAGAGAAGTTAAGCCCAACTAGTGAGCCCACCTAGCCAAAAATAAAAAAAAACTAAAATTAAAAAAAATAAAGATTCGGCAGTCACAGCGATGAAACATCTCGCCATCCAAAAATAAAGACAATAAAAAATCACAACAGAAGAGCTAGAAAAAGAATCTTCCTAAACAAGAAACAAAAAGGCGGAAGATGAAAGCAACGTAAAGAAAGACAATCTGTACAAACACAGGGCGCTGCCACGCCCGTGCTTCAAGAGGCGACCCCAAGGTGTGCGGCAAGAGCTTTCAATTTCGCGGTGTCTGTCGTATTTGTTAACATCTAAAAACTTGCAATTGATTGTGACTCTTTTCTCATTCTAAATAAAGACCTACATTCATACTGAACTTTGTATTTAGAGTTTGCGTTATTTTCTAAAGGACACCACAAACTCCATAAGCCTTAGCCGCCTTGAAGCTGGGGTCTTCCCCAGTCAGGAGGGTGTAAAGGTTTAGGAGCCTGGACTTGTTTGCTAAGGATGATCTTTGCCAGTGAACAGAGCCCCCGAGACCAGCTCTGGTGAGGTTCTGCCTACCCTCCCCGCCACCCCCACCATCCTGCCCTCTCCAGCCCTCGTGGCTTCTCCATCTTCTCGGTCTGCTCAGGTCACCTGGTTATCCTCTGGGAAGCTGGAGAGAACGAGGCTGGGAACATGCTAGACAGATGGTCCTAAGGCCTTAAAACCTTTCTGTCTTCTGCCTTGATATCCCTCTCTGTCTTTTGTTACTTCTTTTCTTCTATTACCACCTCGAATTGCCCTCCAGTCTACTTGCAGTGGGCTCCCCTGGTGGCTCAGACTGTAAAGAATCTGTCTGCAATGCAGGAGACCCAGGTTTGATCCCTAGATCAGGAAGATCTCCTGGAGAAGAGAATGGCTACCTACTCTAGTATTCTTGGGCTTCCCTGGTGGCTCAGCTGGTAAAGAATCTGGCTGCAATGTGGGAGACCTGAGTTTGATCCCTGGGTTGGGAAGATCCCCTGGAGGAGGGCATGGCAACCCACTCCAGTATTCTTGCCTGGAGAATCCCCATGGACAGAGGAGCCTGGTGGGCTACAGTCCACAGGGTCGCAAAGAGCTGGACTCGCCTGAGTGACTAACATTACTTGCAATACCTCACGCAGTCCAGACCTAAGCAGCTGAAGTGCCAGACAGTTCCCAACCCTGGCAGTAAGACTAGCTGGGGCAGAGAGAGGATGGCTCCTGGGCTCTTGAGGACCGCGCCCCCTCCTCCCGGGTGCCCCAGCAAGGGGCTGAGAATGGAGTCTGACTCTTTTCCTTGAGCATCCGAGTCCTTAGGTCATCCTCACACGCCAGTGCCCAGGACCTCAGCCCTCCCTCCGTCTACACACTCTCTGTTGGTGCTTTTGTTCCCTTTCGAGCTCCACTCCGAGGAAGCCCGACTTGTGTCGGGGTGCTGGCTGGGATGCTGAGCCCTGAGCCCTGCACCAAGCAACCGTGGCCCACTGCCCGGGCTGCAGCAGGAGCCCCACCCAGACTGTCCCTGGGGCCACCTCTCCTTCAGGTGGCCCGACAGACGACCCCACACGGATGACGGAGAGAGCCCGTGGACCGCCACCAAGACTGCATTCCAAATAGCAGCCTCACATGAGGTCCAGCTCACAAGGCAACGTGGAGGAACCTCAAAAGCGTCGTCAGGCTCCGGGAAAGACGTCAGGCCCTTACGCCATGTGTTATGATTCCATGGATAAGAAGTGCCCAGAACAGGCGGATCCACAGAGGCAGACAGAGACGAGCGGCGGTGGGGGCAGCGGGGAAAAGGGGGGCGATGCTCACGGTGCCAGGATTTCTATTCCGAGGGATGACTGCGTCCTCAGTTTGCTCGTGGTGATGGCCGCACAGCTGTGAGTATTCTAAAACCACTGGATTGGACGCTTTAAATGCAGAAAATGTGTGGTATGTGGAATACGTCTCAATAGAGCTGTTTAAAAAAAAATCAAATCAGCCTTGGCTCAAATGAGACTTAGAGTGGAGTGACAATACCAGCAGAAAAAGACCCCTGGGCACCCAGGGCTCAGCCTTCAACGGGCGGGAGCAGCCAGAGCAGAGGGTCGCGAGCGGTCCCCTCCCTCAGCAAAGCCAGTGCTCCAGGGCCGGTCAGTGACCTCGGGTCCCAGAGGAGACCCCTCTCTTTCACTGTTACCCGTGCTGCGTTGCCAGCCCCTCCAGCCTGCCTGGACACCCTTCCTAAAGAAGGAGCCCACCTGTGAAGGGCTGGGTGCTCCAGCCAGGAGGGAGATGGCCCAGGCCTCCGAGGCTGAATAAGGTGAGGCTTCTAGGACACACACGGGCTCTGGGCCCTGGGACACAGCATCCTGTCTGGCCCCTGCATGCAGCCAGCTTGGCTAGGAGTCAGGAGGACAGAGGAGAGGCTAGAGGGGGACCCACGCTCCCCATCCCCGCTCGACCACATGGCCTCAACAAGGTCGCCGGGGCCCAGGCCCTCCCTCCTCTGATTCTCCATCCAGGGTGCAGGGGCCCTGGTTTCCCGATGCGTCTGAACCCTGAGGGCTCTCGGCCCTGCTGCCCAGAAGGCTGTCCTCTGGGAGGGGCTGGACAAACCAGGGAGAGACCAGGGCCAGATGCCGGCTGTCACCGTTGTGGTGGGGACCAGGCGGCATGTTATCTCCAGCCCCACCTCTGGGCTGTCCTGTCACTGAGGGACCCCAGGGGCAGGCATGGGGGGAACCGGGGCATGCAGTCCACGCGGCTTCCTGTCCCAGGGGCTTGGTGGATGCCAGTCCACAGGAGACACGGGGGCGGGGCAGGGGCAGATAAACAGACGAGAGGGGTGTGTCTGCTGACTTTTGCTGAAGATGGGAGCCGGCGGGGATGCAGGGGCTGAGGCCAGGCCCCTCTCCGTGGACCGTGGGCCGTGGTTCTGCAGGGCTGAGTCTGCAGGTGCGGCCTCGAGCAGGGCCGACTGTCCCTCCTGCGTCATCACGAACGGTTGAGCAAATAAAGTTGCCAGGCCCTTGTAAGCCGGGCCTTGAAAAGACCTCCAAAAACAAGCAGCTTTCACTCCCACGGGCCTTTGAAATCATCACCGCTTTGTGCAAACACCCTTTGAAGCCACTGCTGTACCTGGCTTGTCTGTGAATTAGCTGTTGTTTTGGTTTCTCCGGTGCTCTGACCGGGAAGGCTCCCTTGACAAAGCAGGAGCTGCTTTCAACGCGCTCGCCTTTAAACGGGCGCGGCGCAAACCAAACGCCCGGGCGCGGCGCAAACCAAACGCCCAAGCGCGGCGCTGGCTCCCTCCGCGCCGGGACTCCATTGTTGTCTCCGAAACGCGGCGACTTCTCCTTTGAAACGCCTCACACGTCCAAACGGCAAGAAAAACAAACTCTGCTCACCAGAAGGCCTGGGTCCAGGCCCGGTTGTCCCACGAAGCGCTCATGAGTTAATTACCAGTACCTTTCAAAGGGCCCTTTTGTCATCCTGAGTTGCAACCGGGACCGATTTAGGGCAAAATGGAGAATTCAGTTTTCTGATGAGTCACCCTCCTGGTCTCTCCTGCGTGCGGTTTTCTAAGTGAGGCCTGGTTTTTCTTCTTTTTGGGTTTACAGGGGCCTCGGCCAGGCCAGGTACGGTTGGACTTGGCTGCCTCCCCCAGCTGTCTGTCTTGATGGCGTGGGGGCTGGAGGAGCCCATGTGTGCCCATGTACTGCTCGAGTCTGGAGCGGGAGGAAGCCGTGAAGCCACGTCCTGAAGGGTTCCTGGGCGCTTGCAGTTGGAGGGACAAGGGGTGCAGGCTCCCGTGGGGCGACAGCTGGAAGTGCAGGTAAGGTGCACAGCGGGGGTGCAGGTAAGGTGTTTGGAGAAACGGGACTGGAGCGTGAGGGGCTTTGACAGACACTGACTCTTGAGCAGAGGTATTTATTTTGTACTCTGTGACTTAGCGGAACCCTGCGGAAGGGGATCCCTGCCATTTAATTATTTATATTGCTTCTCCCTGGTGGCTCAGATGGTAAAGAATCTGCCTGTAATGCAGGAGACCCAGGTTCAGTCCCAGAGCTGGGAAGTTCCCCTGGAGAAGGAAATGGCACCCCACTCCAGTATTCTTGCCTGGAGAATCCCATGGACAGAGGAATCTGGTGGTCTACGGTCCATGGGGTCGAAAAGAGTCGGAGGCGCTGAGCAACTAACCCTAACCACTCCTACTGTTGTTGCCTAAGACTCCACCCCCGAGGCCAGCAAGCCTGTGGGTGTCCCTGGCATGGCCAGCGCCCCTCCAGATGCTCGGGGACATCCTGGGATAGAGCGGGACAGTGTCCCTCAGAGCATCAGCGTTTTACTGAGCCCAGACCCACAGTTCAGTTACCCAAGACTGGATGACAGGAGCATGGACGGACTGGGTGGGCGCAGGCCATTGGGACGCTGTGGGGAGGGGCTGCTGGTCTCAGTGGCAGCGTGGGGCTTTGGCCCCTGACCCTAGGGACAGAGGTGACCTGTCCCAGGCCGAGGAGTCGTAAGGAGGCCCATGGATGGGGAGGTGAGGCTGCAGGGAAGTAGGTCAAAGTTCTCTGTCCTCTGGAGACCTCGAGGCCCCGCCATGGCCTGTGGACATGGCCTCCACCAAACCTTCTCAAAGGAAACTATTCACAGCCAGGTGAAGACAGCTGTTGGTAGATTTCAAAGTGAACTATCCGCCATCTCCTCCTCCAAAGGTGTTGGCGCTGTAACAGGACAGAAGCCTCAGGATGGAGTGCTGAGCCCCGAGATAGGGTTTCTGGGACCCCATGCTGGCCGGGGAGGCGGCTTGGGCATCGGCCGGAGGGATTTCCTTGGTGCCAAAAGTTGCCTCATGCGGGCTGTTGCCTCCTTGTCTACCACCGAGACCAACCCTGAAGGGAAAACAAACCGAATATTTGTTCTAGAAGTTGTCTCTGGCAAAAGTCCACGTGCCCTTATGACTAGCATCCGTGAGCTATGGTGTCGCCATCACCCTCCCTGGCCGGCTGTCATGGCGTTAGAAGCACGTGCTGAGCTGTCTTCCCAAGATGAGCCAGTTAACTTCCAGCTTGGAGGGAAATTTGGGAGCAGCCTCTGGTCCCAGCCCCACTTTGCAGACAAGGAAACTGAGGCCAGAGGAGGACTAGAGGCCTTGCGGCCTTGGATGTGGCAGAAAAGGGACCAGGGTCTTTGGATCCCTCATCCAATTCTCTTTCTATGATAGCAGTTTTAATTCAGGGGCATTTTCTGTTTCTATTGGGAGGAATGTACAACTTCTTCATCCTGAGAGCCACTCTGGATTTTTCACTGAGAGAAATATAAGGGAAAATCAGGACGTTTCAGAGCTCAGGAGACCCCAGGAATGATGTGGGCTCTGTGTCTTCAACCAGTACAGCCATGCCCTCACTCTGCTGGTGGGTGAACCTGGGCATGGAGAACGTCAGTGTGGCAAGGGTCTGTGGGCTGGTTGTCAGAAGAACTGAGCTGGAAATGGAGCCCCCTCCATCACCCATTGCTGCACAGCCTCCCGCCGGCTCCACACCACCTTCAGGAAACCGAGGGCATCTGCCATCGGGATGGGCCACGGGGGAGGCTGGGGCGCTGCGTCTCGCTTTGCTGTGTATTCTCTGGGCTTGTCTCTCCCCAGTGAGTAGGAAGAAAGGCAAGATGCCGGTGCCTCCGAACATCACTTAATAGACGCCTGAGAGGCTCTGGTCTTAGCACAAAGCCGGGCTCCTCGGCAGACAACCACAAAAAAGAGGTGGCAGGCACCGCGCTGCCCTTAATTCTGGAGCAAACACAACGGTATTTTTTTAAGGATAATGTTGGGGTAGAGAATGAGACTGCTAATTTCTTTTGGGAGACACGGGAGGAAAAGAAGAATAGAGAAGAATTTATTTTGGCAACAGTTCTTGATCTTCTTTTTACAAAGAAAGTTAAAGCCATAATTCCCCCAGGTGCAAATGCTGTCGCCTGAAAAAAACCTTCCTTAAAATATATTGAGTCAGAGAGAAAGATAAGCAAAGAGGAAATGGACCTGTGGCTGGATCTAATGGCTTTTGGGTTTTATCTTTTTAATGAGATCTGAAAATAGGATGGTTTTAAGGAAACATTTCAATTTCAAAAATCTAAATATTGTGTGACTGTGGAAGACGTGGGCAGTAAGTCATCTTTCTGAGAGTGAAGTTGACACAGGACCAGTCTTTTCATTTTAGTGCAGGGAAGGAGTCCTGGGGTGGGGGAATCCTGAGGGGTGGGCAGAGGGCTGGGCTCTGGTCTCAGTTGCTTCTTCCTGTTCTAGGTCGGAGGGCATCCTATCCTAAATTACCTTAGGCTACCTACAGATGAGAACTGGACTATAAAGAAAGCTGAGCGCTGAAGAATTGATGCTTTTGAACTGTGGTGCTAGAGAAGACTCTTGAGAGTCCCTTGGACTACAAGGAGATCCAACCAGTCCGTCCTAAAGGAGATCGGTCCTGAGTGTTCATTGGAAGGACTGATGCTGAAGCTGAAACTCCAATACTTTGGCCACCTGATGCGAAGAGCTGACTCATTTGAAAAGACCCTGATGCTGGGCAAGATTGAAGGCAGGAGGAGAAGGGACGACAGAGGATGAGATGGTTGGATGGCATCAGCGACTTGATGGACATGAGTTTGAGTGAACTCTGGGAGCTGGTGATGGACAGGGAGGCCTGGTGTGCTGAGGTCCGTGGGGTCGCAAAGAGTTGGACATGACTGAGCGACTTAACAGAACCTATGTGCTAGCTGGTAAACAGTGATGCTGAGGAGTGTTCCCTGGTGACGTGGAGGATTCTGCCTGAGGTGTCCTGCCTCTGAGAATGATGCTGGACTCAGGCGCTCACAACCCCGTCCTTCCTGTGGGCCCGCCACCCTTCGCCCCCATCACCTGTGAGCTGGAAGATGGAGTGGAGCTTCTTTGTCAGGGTACCACTTCTTCTGCAATAAACTTGACCTGCTTCAGATGTAGCAAGTGGTGGCCTTGGCTAATTGATGAGAAACCCTGGTTCCAGCTTCAGCCGAGTCCACACGCACCTGCCTTGGCTGTGTTCCCTGCCCTCATCCAGGAGGGTTGCCCGCAAGGTGGGCTTTTCCCAAAGGCATTGTGGAACTGGCCCGAGTCTTCAAATTCCACACAGAATTTTGAATAGAAGGAAACGCTGACCTGCATCATTCTAGCAAGCATACCGCTCCCCCAACTCTTCTTATCCCTCTGGCATAAAGAACTTGGGTCTCCCCAAGGCCTCTGCTACACCCTTGACCCGAGTTTGAAGACTCAGTAGGCTGGTCGGTGCGCCACTGGCCCCCTCCCCTCTTCCAAGCCCCCCGCACTTTCACATGTGCCTGAAGATGGGCTCCAGCGGCCTCAGCACTTGTCACTGGATGAGACGGGTCAGCCCAGGTCATGGCCACTTGGATCGCATTTTTGGTTATTCAGCAACCAAGAAATGAGGCGTCCAGAGCTGGCACCCCCTCTGCCAAATGCATTTTGGAGAATTTCAGAGAATTTTAATTTCAGATGCTGAGCTAGGACTTCCAGCTAAAGAACAGCCATGTCTTATTTTAGACAAATAAACCAGAACCGATAATGATGAGAACTCAGGGAGATGGACGTCTAGGGGTGAGCTTTCTGTTCCGGCTGCTTTCTACAGCAGATGGAGAGTGTCTTTATCCACCGTTAGAAAATGCTGAGCCCACTGAGTAGAAATGTTTGTGCTGTAAGTTTAGAAGCCAGATGACCAGCTCCTGACACCAGCATGGACAGTCACAAGAAGTCAGGGCGGCTGTGGGTTCAGGGCATCATCGGTGGGGGGCCCTCTCCAGGCTCAGGCTCTCTGCCTCGGGAGATGGCCCCATCACGACGCCGGCCAGAACCACAGTGGCTAAGGCCTGTGCTTTCTCCTTCCTAAATCCTTCCCTCACCCGCTGTGCTTGGAGTGTTGCTCCAGCTGATTCACACACCTCTTCCCTTCCACCACCTCCCCTATCCACCAGACAGCTGCCGGCGGGACCTTCCCCCTGAAACCGGAGAATGCCACTCACTTCCTTTGAGGTGTTTCGGGGGTAACGCCAGCTCTGAACTTGGAGGACTAGGGCCCCAAGCCCCCTCCTGTCTGCACACCGCTCACCCTCTCTCTAGGACCTGCTTTTTCAAGTGGTCCTGTATTCCAAGTGTCACGTGTGGATGTGGGAAGTGGACCGGGAAGAAGGCTGAGCGCTGAAGAATTGGTGCTTTTGAACTGTGGTGCTGGAGAAGACTCTTGAGAGTCCCTTGGACTGCAAGGAGATCCAACCAGTCCATCCTAAAGGAGATCAGTCCTGGGTGTTCATTGGAAGGACTGATGTTGAAGCTGAAACTCCAGTACTTTGGCCACCTGATGAGAAGAACCAACTCACTGGAAAAGACCCTGATGCTGGGAAAGATTGAGGGCAGGAGAAGAAGGGGGCGACAGAGGACAGTTGGATAGCATCACTGACTCAATGGACAGAAATCTGAGCAAATTTGGGGAGATAGTGGAGGACAAAGGAGCCTGGCAAGCTGCAGTCCAGTGGATAATGAAGAGTCGGGCACGGCTTAGCGACTGAACAGCAGAAGGCCCTGCTTTACCTCTGACCCCCATGGAGCATTTCTGCTCTTCTTATGCTCAGCTCAGTGAGTGACACTCTTGTCTTGCTCCCTGTGACCCCCCAGGTGGACCTCCATGCCGCACATCAGGTTGCCTTTGTTAGGAAACCTCTTCCACTCACTCACACACCTCCCAGGTCTCTCTGTGGACCACAGGCTTCTGGAAGGAGAGACCTTGTCCGTCATCAGCATCTTGGAGCTGAGTACCTCATCTGTATCGAGCACAGTGACGGGTACTGGCTGCAGAGCGGTGAACTGGGAGGCAAGTGGCCACGTTCCCTGATTCCCGCACAGGACTGAGTTGCTCTGGTCATGGAAACAGGAGCAGAAGTTCCGTGTGAATTTCTGGCCGGGGACATGAAAGCCGGTGAACATCCCCTGCCATTCTCTTCTGTCCCAGTGAGTGTGGGTCCACAGAGTGCTGGAGCCGTGCTGCCACGTGGATCCCAGCCTAGGAGAGAAAGGAGCCCCAAAACAGTGCGACAGGACACGTGTCCCCGATTGTCCTAGTCAGAGGACAGATGAGAAGCAAGAACAGGACAGAACAAGAGAATTTCAGGCAAGTCTGCAGAGGACTGAGCTGGGTGACAGAGAGAAGCCAAGGGGCTTCCTCAGCTGGTGTGGCTGGAGGTGCGGAACACCCTTGGTGGGGTGCGGGCGGAATGCTCTGAATGGTGAGAGGAAGCTTTGGTGCTAAAATCCGGGGCAGGAACCCGACAGCTGGGGAAGAGCTCACGCAAATGCCAAAGGGAAGGACAGAGGCAGAGCACTGAAAATCAGAAGATGCCCAGTGTAACCGGATCGCTGGGGAGAGGGGAGCACAGGGTGGGTGGAATTGGAGAGGAAGTGAAGGCTGAGCCACAGGGGATTTTGTCTCTGGTCTAAGGACTTCGGGCCTCATTCCGTCCTTTTGTGGCAAGCAAGGTGTTAGTTCCCTGACCAGGGATCGCACTCGCGCCCCCTACAGTGGAAGCGTGGAGTGCTGATCACTGGACTGCCTGAGAACTGCCTTCAGGAGGCTTAGCCTCACTGATCTCTGCCTTCAGGAGGCTTAGCCTCACTGATCTCTGCCTTCAGGAGGCTTAGCCTCACTGATCTCTGCCTTCAGGAGGCTTAGCCTCACTGATCTCTGCCTTCAGGTGGCTTAGCCTCACTGATCTCATTGTTTGATATTTATCGTTGTGTGTCTAATTTTGTATTGTTTTGGTTTGTTTTTTAACTCCTACACAGAAGCTTCCCTGATACTTCACTTGGTACAGAATCCACCTGCAATGCAGGAGACCCCGGTTTGACTCTTGGGTCTGGAAGATCCACTGGAGAAGGGATAAACTACCCACTCCAGTATTCTCAGACTTCTCTTTGGCTCAGCGGATAAAGAATCCGCCTGCAATGCCAGAGACCTGGGTTCAGTCCCTGGGTTGGGAAGATCCCCTGCAGAAGGGAAAGGCTACCCACTCCAGTATTCTGGCCTGGAGAGTCCCATGGACTATATAGTCCATGGGGTCACAAAAAGTTGTATATGACTGAGTGACTTTTACTCACTCCATCCCTTTGACTCTCTGAGGCTCAGTCTAGCTCACAGTACCTAGGTGATGCCCACATTGTTGGGGGTCCTCAGCTGCCTTGACTCTCAGGTGTGTTTTTATTTGGGGCCATGGCCTTGAGGAGACTGTCAGGGTCTGGGGGGTGCCTGGGGTGGCAGAGCACATGGGGCAGGATGCCATGTGGAACAGTCGCTGAAACCATCCAAGAAAGTGATAAGTAACTGTTGGGCAAACGGAGGTAAGTGACCAGGTGGCCAGCATGCCAGGTCTGGCAGAAGGAGCTGCATCTTTGGAAAAAGATGCTGGACAAACACAAGAGCAAGAACAGGCACTGGGGCAGCAGGCGGCTCCAGGAGGGGCCCTTCCTCGGACCGCAGGGCTCAGAAGCTGTGTGGCTTGGCACGCCTGGCCCCCTTCTGTGTTCATAGGAATGGGCGTCCTCCAGCAGAGTGACCCAAGCAGCTGGGCTGTGGCTCCCTTCCTGGGGAGGCAGCGTCGCTGCTGGAGCCACGCTGGACCCTCCCTGGTGTGGCGGGGGCTGGGGTCCCAGCCTGAGGCTGCAGTCTGCTTCCCACCGAGCTTTGCAGGAAGCTGGGCCCTTCCTACGAGGAGCATGCAGGGACCAGTCCTGCATGAATAACTCTTTCAGTTAAATAACAGCTCCTCGATAGAGTTATAACCCCCCATGTGCTACTTACAAGTATATAAAGTTAAGTGACGGAAAAGGATTCAAAAGTTGGGTTGTGTACATGTATACAGAAAAGAAATCGCTGAAAAACCATACACTGCAGACTTCAAAGGAAAAACACTGAAGGGCTAAGACGATAATTTTATATTATAATGGGTACCATTCACAACACAGATACAGAGTTGTACTGAACTTTCAGCATTGAATTGAAGCTTTGTCTTTAAATAGATAAATTAATGTTAGCAATTCATGAGATGCTGACAGAGACAAAATGTAATAGGAAACCTATCATTAATATTTCTACCTGTGTTTGACGGATGAAGCAAATTTTAAAGAAAGATATAGAGAGATTTAACAAAGAAATTAAGAATGATTTAATATAGAAATTAATACCCTAGAGAAAATGTAACTTTTTGAAAGGACTGTGGAAAATTGGCTAAAATGCAGCAAGTATTATGCCATAAATAAAATCTCAAGGTGGACGAGCAGGGTCTATGCAGGCTCTGTCCCAGGACCGCAACATGTGGACACAGAAAGACAAGAAGAAAGGAGAGGAGAGGAAAGAGGAGAGGCAGCAGGAAAGATTAAAATACATAGAATCATGAAAAAAGGATGGCAGGAAGAGGGGAGAAGTGAAAAAAAAAAGGGGAAAGAAAGAGAAAGAGTGAGGGAGGAAAAAAGGAAAGAAAGAAAGGATAGAGGAAATGATGCTAAGTGCAAGACAAGAAAAAAGGAAAACTGCACTCACCCGCTATATCCTTGGACGAGTACAGTTAAGCCTTGAGCAGTACAGGTCTGAGCTGCGCAGGTCACCTTACACTCAGGTTTTTCAGTATGTGCGTACAGGATGACACCGTCTGCAGTTGGCTGAGTCTGAGGCTGCAGAACCGTGGATTCAGAGGCCATGGAGCATCTGTTGATTTTCATGTTCTTGAGGCTCCAGAACAATCTCCCACAGATTCCAAGTGATGCTTGTAATGTGGCCTTTAGTTAAATCTATAAAATGGGAGGAAATGTGAGGAGTGAGGATTAGATATTAATAATATGATACATTCAGTATTATTTAATTCATTTCTTGGCGTATTATAATTGCTCAAAAATTAACTGCAAAAAATAGCACACACTGAATTCTATAAAGAAATTTTGCTTATATAAGTAGATGTGAGAATCTTAAGTAAAATATTAGTAAACATTAATTCAGCACTACGTTGACTAACACACAAAGCCCAAGCGATAGTGTATTCTTAGTGCAGTGTCAGTTGGTTCTGTTTTAGGCTAAATGTAAATTAATTCAGGTATTTCAAAAATATGTTGAAAATGCATTGATTAAGAATATCTATTTTGATTAAAATAGAAAGAAATCCCTCTTTGAAAATTAGGAATGTATCTCTGCCATCTGAAACAGATCTGTCTGAAAGCAACATCTGACACCATAATTTATAGAGAGATAGTCTCATTAGTAATAATAATGCAAATAATACTAATACATAATGACAATGCAATAATAACCATATAATAACACAAATATGACTACTGTAATAGCTATTATTAACAATTATTATTAAGGTTAAGATGAAGCAGTACAATAAGAAAATGAATCAAAACTATAAATATTGGAAAGTAAATGAGTTGAACCACCACCCCAAAATTAATATGTTGAAACTCTAACAGCCACACTGCAGGATGTGATCTTATTTGAAAATACGGTCTTTGCAAATTATCAAGTTAATATGAAATCATAGGGTGGACTCTAGTCTAGGACTGACATCCTTCTCCAAAGGGTAAATTCTGATACGGGGAGAGACGTGTGCAGAGGGAGGAGGCCACGTAAAGATGAAGGCAGACATGGGGGGGATGCCTCTGCGATCCAAGAAGCACACAGAACCCCAGGAGGCAGGCGGGAGCGTGGCACAGTGGCTCCCTCGCAGCCTCCCTCGCACAAGCCCGGCTTGCATGGTGACCTGGGACTTCCAGACTCACAAGCGTGAGACCACACACTGCTGCTGTTTCTGCCACCCGTCTGTGGCACTTTGTCCTGTGCTAGCAAACTAGTCCAGAAGCAGGAAACACACTCCTGTTACTTATAAATGTACCAAATATTTCCTAAAAGTGCAAAATTATTGGCCAAAATCCTATCACAATGAATGAATGAGATGAGGGAGTTTGTTAGATATAAGATAAATGTACCAATATGAGAGCTTACACAGGATAAAAAGAGAGATCTCTCTCTCTTTTACAGGATAAAAAGGACAAATTTGAAAATATAACAGGAAAAAGATCTGACTTCCAGTGATGAAAAATATGACATAAAAGCAAATCACCTGCTTGGTCTTCACTGATGTGTCTGAGGAATGCATGGGATGGAGTGTTTTGCAACAATTAGGATGACAGACATATAAACAGCAACAAACATAGATCTTAAAATATAATTCTAGTGAAATTAATGGGAAAATGAGTAAGACCTGTGGTAACATTTTATACATTTAGAACAGAGAGAGAGAGAAACAAAGTGCTCTTAAAGGAATACATGTGAAGAAAAGGGTGCAGGTTAGAACACTAGACTGGTTATTTCTTTCAGAGATTAAGTAAACTGAGAGCTGGGTCCTGTTAAGACCCAGTGATAATAACACATCATGAACTGAACAAGAACCTGACCTGCCTCCTGAGAAATCTGTATGCAGGTCAAGAAGCAACAGTTAGAACTAGACATGGAACAACAGACTGGTTCCAAATCGAGGAAGGAGTACGTCAAGGCTGTATATTGTCACCCAGCTTGTTTAACTTATATGCAGAGTACATCATGTGGAATGCTGGGCTGGATGAAGCACAAGCTGGAATCAAGATTTCCGGGAGAAATGTCAATAACCTCAGATATGCAGATGACACCACCCTTATGGCAGAAAGTGAAGAGGAACTAAAAAGCCTCTTGATGAAAGTGAAAGAAGAGAGTGAAAAAGTCAGCTTAAAGCTCAACATTCAGAAAACTAAGATCATGGCATCATGTCCCACCACTTCATGACAAACGGGAAAACAATGAAACTGTGAGTTTATTTTCTTGGGCTCCAAAACCACTGCAGATGGTAACTGCAGTCATGAAGTTAAAAGATGCTTGCTCCTTGGAAGAAAAGCTATGACAAAACTAGACAGCATATTAAAAAGCAGAGGCATTACTTTTCCAACAAAGTTCCATCTAGTCAAAGCTGTGGTTTTTCCAGTGGTCATGTATGGATGTGAGAGTTGGACTTAAAGAAAGCTGAGCGCCGAAGAATTAATGCTTTTGAACTGTGGTGCTGGAGAAGACTCTTGAGAGTCCCTTGGACAGCAAGGAGATCCAACCAGTCCATCCTAAAGGAGATCAGTCCTGGGTGTTCACTGGAAGGACTGATGTTGAAGCTGAAGCTCTAATACTTTGGCCACCTGATGTGAAGAACTGACTCATTAGAAAATACCCTGATGCTGGGAAAGATTGAAGGCAGGAGAAGAGGGGGACGACAGAGGATGAGATGGTTGGATGGCATCACTGACTCAATGGACATGAGTTTGAGCAAGCTCTGTGAGCTGGTGATGGACAGGGAGGCCTGGTGTGCTGCAGTCCATGGGGTCTCAAAGAGTCAGACACGACTGAGCGACTGAACTGAACTGAAGTGATGAACTGAAGGGTGTGATTAACTCAATTTTTGCTTCTGAGGTAAAAACAACAACCACACATTTAATTTTAAATGTCTGCAGTTCAGTCAAATCCTAACCATGTATACATTTTGATGTCACTGTTGAATCTTGAAAAAATATTTCATCGGCAACAAATGATTTATGAAAATAGGGTAGATCAAAGACTGCGTGGTGATAATGGTGGCCTTGACCGATGTGGGAGAGAGAATACAGCTGTCCCTCCCTGCACCCCGCCCCCCAGAACCGCAAGAGGCCCAACTCCCCAAACACAATCGAATATGTTATCTTATCTGGCACGTGTGATTAAGGGTCTTGAGATAAGGAGCTGATCCTGGATTATCTGGGTGGGTCCAATGTAACCACAAGAGTCTTTAAAAGAGGGAAGCAGGAGGGTCAGAGAGAAAGGAGGTGCTGGAGAGAGGGGGAGAGGGGTTTAAAGATGCTGAACTTTGGACTTTGAAGATGGAGGAAGAGACCGAAACTCATGGGATACAGACAGTCTTGGAAACTGGCCAGTGCCAAGATCCTCTGGAAGAAATGCAGGCCCATGTTCTCCTTGATGTTAGGACTTCTGATTCCCAGAACTATGAGACAATACATTTCTTGTGTTGGTTTCTTCATTTTAGAAGAGAATTAAAGATTTGAAAAAACTGGGTGTGGAAGAAAGTGTGGAGCAGAAGATATTCTCACGCACCATGGGCGAGAGTGCCACTGGATGCAATCTTTTGAGAAAATGGCTTGGTGAGATGTGTCAGAATGTAAACCTCGCCTGGCAATCCCACTTCTGAGAGTTTACCTATGCGAGATTACCAGAAAAGTGTTTACCAAATTGTATGGTCAAAGTTTTCCATTTATTGTCTGTAATATAGCCCCACATTGGAAACAGTTAAAAAGTCTAACAATAAAAAAATGTTAATGATTTAGTACATATTTGGGCTGGAATAGCAGTTCTGAAAAGAATGCTGTATTCATTGGTATTGACCAAAAGATCTATCATATATACTTTAGTAAATAAAAGATTATAGTTGGAGACAACTGAGTGACTGAACTGAACTGAATACGTTTGTATAAAATTCTAATTCACATAAAATTGTCCAGAAAAATATCTGCCAGCATGCTCTTAGAGGTTTTCTGTAGTGAGGTAATTTTGGATGATTTTGGTCTTCTTCCTCTTATTTTTCTGTATGTTTGAGTCCTTCCTTTTTCTCTTATTTTCCTTCTGTCTTTCTTTCATTCTTTGCAATGAGCATATATAATTTTTATGGTTCCTGAAAACAATAGAGATTTTTTTTATTTTGGAAGAATAAAACACAAACAAAACCGCCAAAGGTCAATGAAACATGTCTGACAAATTTTGAACCTTCATGTTTAAGGACATTATGAGTCATTCATAGTCAAAAGACATAAAAAGACAATTCCCCCAAAAAGAAATACATGGTCAATAAAGGTCTGAAAAAAAAAAAAAACCCTTAAACCTTATGAGCAATCAAATAAGTGCAGTAAGACAATGAGTTTCCATTCTCTTCTAACATATTGGTAAGGGAAATAGTATTTCCTTTTCATTGGTTTATAATCCTGGATGTTTCTAAAAGTCAAATCTATTATCAAGAGATGATTTAATGTCAACACAGCTGCCCTTTAATCTTGAACTTTTCAAATTAGCACTACCGATATTATTACAACTATGAGCTGTTTCCTAACTAAGGCATGAGGCACCTCTCCTGAGCTTGGATGAGCAGCCTTGATCAGCGGCCACACGGACCGATGCTAGGGAAGGGCTCAGGCAATCTGCCACTTCAAAGGCCGAGATCTTGTCCACCATTTGGATGGAATCCCATGGAACGCTTTCTCGAGACTATTTTAATTTGATTAATTTCTCCAATTTATAAAGCTGGAAAGTTTTTTTTTTTTTTAGCACAATTGCATTATCTCATGGAGGCTTTATGGATTTGAATCACCAATATGCATTAAAATAGCCACAATTAAAGCAAACTAAATGTCTTTGTTGGTAGGGTCTCTGCTCTACAGCCTTTAAAAATGCTATCTATACACTTTATCTTTAGCAGTGGGACAGAATGTTCTGTTCATTCAAATACATCCATTCATCAAAGCAAAGATGAAACTCAACTTCAAAAAGTGACCTTGCATTTGGAAGTTGGATTCTTAGCCAGCAGGAAATAGAGACTATTACTGGAGTGCTCAGATGGGGGTGGTTAATAGGACGTCACTGGAAGAGATTTGTAAAAAGACAGTGATTTCAGGGACATCCATGTTCATCCTTGTGTCCTGAAACAAATTCCTCTCCTTTTTGCTCTCTGAGTCCTCAATTTCTCCAACTAAGCACTCTTTCCCACAATGTGACCGAGGCATAATATACATTTTCCAAAGTGGGGACAGAATGACTTATACTCACTGTTGGGTGGCAGTGACTGACCCCAGGCCTTTTCCGGAATGGAAGGGCATGGTGCAGAAGGTCATCACTGCAGGAGGAAAGATCAAAGAGAAGCCAGAAAAGGTGGCAGACCAGGGCTGTGGTTTATTCCATCAGGCAGTAGCCCATATTACACAGTTATTGGCAGTTTGTATGCACATGTCACCAGCAGTGGTCGTCATTGTCCATTTGTCTATTTCAGTGCACACAGGTTTTGACATCTACCTTCGGCTTTGAAAATACAAGACTAATGGCTCGTGTATTTCAGTCTCTTAAGTCACATCCGACTCTTTGCAGCCTCATGGACTGCAGCATGCCGTGCTCCTCTATCCTCCACTGTCTTCCGGAGTTTGTCTTGTGTACAGAAGTTCCATTAACAGAAAGCCAATAAATCCAAGTGAGTTATTAGCCAAGTTTCTTCATTTTTCTTGTATCCTGCTCTAAATAAGAGACAAATGTCAAGTATTGAAAGGCAAATGAGCAAACTATTCAATATAGGAATTCTACAAGTTACCTTCCATAGCACCTAAATCTTCCTTTTTCAACCTCTGATCCTAGACAGTTAGCTGCCTCCTCATACTGTGAGATCAGATATGGTGGTGTCTTTTTCAAATTTTATTTACTTTTAATTGAAGGATAATTGCTTTACAATGTTGAGTAGGTTCCTGCCATACATCGACATAAATCAGGTGGAGATTTACATATGCCCCCTCCCTCCTGAGCCTCCCTCCCATGTCCTACCCCCTCCCACCCCTCTAGGTTGTCACAGGGCACTGGTTTGAGCTCCGTGGGTCATACCGAAGGTGTGACAGTGGTGTGACAGTGGAGGACAAATTCTCACTGGCCACGAATTTCCCGCTCGGCCCTGTGTGTGTTTCCGTGCTCCTCTCGCTGTCTGCCCACCTCCTTCCCCACCCACCGCGCCTACAAGTCTGTTCTCTATCGTCTGCATGTCCCTCGCTGCCCTGCAAATAGGTTCATCAGGACCGTCTTTCTAGATTCCATATATGTGTGTTAATATATGATATTTGCTTTTCTGACTTACTTCTCTCTGTACAATAGGCTTTAGGTTCATCCACTTCATTAGCACTGACTCAAATGTGTTCCTTTTTATGGCTGAGTCATATCCCATTGTTTATATCCCATTGTTTATATATATCACAGCTTCTTTATCCATTCATGTGTTGATGGACATCTAGGTTGCTTCTATATCCTGGCTATTGTAAATAGTGCTGCAATGAACATTGGGGTACACGTAACTTTTTCAATTATGGTTTTCTTAGGGTATATGCCCAGTAGTGGGATTGTGGGTTATATGGTAGTTTTATTCCTAGTTTTTAAAGGAATCGCCACACACTGTCTTAGCTGTGGTATTGTCTTAAATTCCAGTTGCACTCACCAGATCGTTTTACCAAGAGACAGAGATGCAAACATTTTAGAAAACATTCAACAGGGCTTCCATCTCAAACTCCTCTCTAAATTCTTTCTGGCAAGAGCTCATGTCATGAGCTGAAAATATATTTTAATTCTCAGAAAAATTAAAGTTGGCTTAAAGCTCAACATTCAGAAAATGAAGATCATGGCATCCGGTCCCATCACTTCATGGGAAGTAGATGGGGAAACAGTGGAAACAGTGTCAGACTTTATTTTTTTGGGCTCCAAAATCACTGCAGATGGTGACTGCAGCCAAGAAATTAAAAGACGCTTACTCCTTGGAAGGAAAGTTATGACCAACCTAGATAGCATATTCAAAAGCAGAGACATTACTTTGCCAACAAAGGTCCATCTAGTCAAGGCTATGGTTTTTCCTGTGGTCATGTATGGATGTGAGAGTTGGACTGTGAAGAAGGTTGAGCATCGAAGAATTGATGCTTTTGAAGTGTGGTGTTGGAGAAGACTCTTGAGAGTCCCTTGGACTGCAAGGAGATCCAACCAGTCCATTCTGAAGGAGATCAGTCCTGGGATTTCTTTGGAGAGAATGATGCTAAAGCTGAAACTCCAGTACTTTGGCCACCTCATGCGAAAAGTTGACTCATTGGAAAAGACTCTGATGCTGGGAGGGATTAGGGGCAGGAGGAGAAGGGGACGACAGAGGATGAGATGGCTAGATGGCATCACTGACTCGATTGACATCTCAGTGAACTCCGGGAGTTGGTGATGGACAGGGAGGCCTGGCGTGCTGCGATTCATGGGGTCACGAAGAGTCAGACACGACTGAGCGACTGAACTGAACTGAACTTACATAAGGTTCCATTACAGGCATACTAGAAAAATATAACTCAATAAACCCTAAGCTTCAGCAAACCAATAGGCCTCTTAGCTATGTTTTGTTAAGATTTGGATGTGACACTGAAAAATAGAAGGAAATGAAAATAAAATACAAAATGGTAATGGTCCTATCAGTTCAGTTTAGTCGCTCAGTCGTGTCCGACTCTTTGTGACCCCATGAATCACAGCATGCCAGGGTTCCCTGTCCATCACTAGCTCCCGGAGTCCACCCAAACCCATGTCCATTGAGTCAGTGATGCCATCCAGCCATCTCATCCTCTGTTGTCCCCTTCTCCTCCTGCCCCCAATCCCTCCCAGCATCAGGGTGTTTTCCAATGAGTCAGTTCTTTGCATCAGGTGGCCAAAGTGTTGGAGCTTGAGCTTCAGCTTCAGCATCAGTCCTTCCAATGAATATTCAGGACTGATCTCCTTTAGGATGGACTGGTTGGATCTCCTTGCAGTCAAAGGTACTCTCAAGAGTCTTCTCCAACATCACACTTCAAAAGCATCAATTCTTCGGCTCTCAGCTTTCTTCACAGTCCAACTCTCACATCCATACATGACCACTGGAAAAATCATACCCTTGACTAGACGGACCTTTGTTGGCAAAGTAATATTTCTGCTTTTTAATATGCTATCTAGGTTGGTCATAACTT
This sequence comes from Bos grunniens, assembly GCF_055505025.1. Taxonomy (NCBI): domain Eukaryota; kingdom Metazoa; phylum Chordata; class Mammalia; order Artiodactyla; family Bovidae; genus Bos; species Bos grunniens. The sequence goes on along the minus strand of NC_141168.1, from coordinate 2,517,200 downwards.
TCCTTCCAAGGAGTAAGCGTCTTTTAATTTCATGGCTGCAATCACCATCTGCAGTGATTTTGGAGCCCCAAAAAATAGATTTGAATTAAAAAAAAATTACACTGAGTATGGCAGAAACCAACACAATATTATAAAGCAATTATCCTTCAATTAAAGAAAATTTCTACATTTATTCCTTTGTTTGCCTTTCCTACTGTTCTGTCCCCCTTGCAGTTCATCTTTAATGTACATTAATCTTCTTCATCTACCTCTGTTTAACTTTGCATATCTCTTCTTTCTTTCCTTCCTTTCCTCTCAACATATTTGTTAGTTAGTTTTCCCCACTTGGCACCCTGCTTCAGTTTTGTTTTCCAGCTTGTGCTCTAGTTAGTTTTGTTCTTAACTGGTAAATATAATTTTTTATTTCCTTTGTTCACTGGGTCAATCTCCTGTACTATATTTTAGTTGGACTGTTTTCACTTTGCTCATGGGTGTATATGTTTATGAGTATATTCCATTATTTTAAATATTATTTGCCTGATTCTGTAACTGCCATTTGTCTGGGGTTCACCCTTGGACATTTGTTTTAATCTCACGTAATGCCACAACAAACCACTTGTGGAATCTTCGTTCCTGACCAGAGATCAAGCCTTGAGCCTTTGGAATGGAAGCACTGACTCCAAGACCCTAGACTAGCAGAGAGCTAACCCTGGGGAGGACCAAACAGTGAGAACTCACACAAAGGGAACCACGTGAATACAAGACCCTGCATCACCCAGCCGCCAGCAGCACCTGTGCAGGACGCCTCGCCTAGCAACACACACACAAATACAAACCCATCCTCAGTGGGCAGCAGCCAGCTCGCTCAGCCCTGCCCATCAGAGGAAACCAAGCAGCAAGCAAGCACTCAGCACAAATCTCACCCTACACGAAGCTGACACGGACCACGGGGCCAGCCTTAGGAGGGCAGAAACCAAGAGGAAGAAAGAATGCAAGCTTGAAGGCTGGGGGAAGGAGACCTCAAACCCAATAAGTTGAAAAAAATAACGGAAGGACAGAGAAATACTACACAAATGAAGGTACAAACTAGGAACACAGACGTTCAAACAAATGAGGAGGAAATAGGCGAACCACCAGAGAAAGAACTCGGAATAATGATCGCAAAGATGGTCAAAAGCCTTGAAAACAAAATAGAGAAAATGCAAGAATCAATTAAGAACAAAGACATTTAAAAAATTACACTGAGGATGAAAAGCTTCTAACAAAATAAACAGTCACTTTCCAAGCTTTTAAGATGGAGTAAGATGCTAAGCAGGCTTGCCAGGTGACGCTAGTGGTAAAGAAGCCACCTGCCAATGCAGGAGATGCAAGACACGCGGGTTCGATCCCTGGATCAGGAAGACCCCCTGGGGGTAGGAAACGGCAGCCCACTCCAGTATTCTTGCCTGGAGAATCCCATGGACAGAGGAGCCTGGCGGGCTACAGTCCATGGGGTTGCAGAGTCAAACATGACTGAATCAACTTAGCATGCATATATGCAAGATGCTAGGCAACAGCTAATAAGGTTGGTGAGGGTCCGATTCTGGAGGGTGGACCCAGCTGACCTAGATACTGTCAGAGGCGGCCAGAACATTAAAGGCTCATCTAGATGAACCTGGATTCTAATCCATAGGACACCCGGAGGCCAGTCTTAACAGCACCTGCTCGGGACCTTGTAGCTCCTTTCTAGCTCCAGCTGCTGGCAATTCTTCCTGACGTGAACCAGAATCTGTCCCCCGAATTCCCATGCCCTGGTGCTAGCTCTGACCTGGGTGGTGATGGACAGACACCAGCCCCTCCCCTGCACTGGGATTGCCCCCCACCTTGCATCTCTTCTTACTCACCTGTTCCTCCTGCTGAAACACCCTTACTCGCTCCTTCCACTCTACCTGGCGTGGCTGTCAGATGCCTGACCTCTGGGAGCCATCAGCCTCAGATGTGGTGCCCAGACCTGGAGTTTAGTGCACACGCATCTACGGAGCTCAGAGAAGAGCCGTACCACTGCCGTCACTGCCCTCGTCCAAGACCAGCTCTCAGAGCATCAGCAATGGTCTGGGTTTCTTCGAGTCCACTGCACGGCAGTGCTTTTTCCCGGAGATGCAGCAAACGCACGGAAGGCTCCCGCTTCTTCAGGAAAATGTCACCGCCTGGAAGGGGAGGCAGTGCTTTTATCCATTTTATGTCTGATGAGACCTTTCATTTCTGAGCCACACAGTTATTTTCACTGCGTGGAGGGGAAAGGGCATAGATCGTGAAACTACTCTATGGAAGAAAGTCAAGGAGTTGTCATCTCAGATTTGAATTTAATCTGGGCTCAGGTGGCTTGAGGTTCTATTATGGATGTGAGCAGGTGTTGGTAGACACAGGCCCTTTCCATTAAAAACAGACTGAAATCTTGATCAAGAGTCTGTCGTACAGAGTGAAGTAAGTCAGAAAGAGAAAAAGAAATATTGTATATTATGGGGTATGTATGGCGTCTAGAAAAATGATACAGATGAACCTGTTTGCAGGGTAGGAGTAGAGATGCAGACAGAGAAAAGACCGAATGTGGGGAGGGGAGGGCGCGCCGAACTGGGAGCTTGGGACTGACATATGTACACGACCGTGTGTAAAATAAATAGCCAGCGAGAAGCTGCTGTGTAATGCAGGGAGCTCAGTTCTGTGCTCTGTGAAGGCTTAGAGGGGTCTGAGGGCGGTCCAGGAAAGAGGGGGTGTGTATGTATACATTTAGCTAATCTGCATCCTTACACTGCAGAGGCATAAGCTGACACATTGTATAACTCAACGCTTAACACAACATTGTAAAGCAACAATCCTTCAAAAGAAAGAGTTACTGTGAAAGTGCTTCAGGTGGACAGTGTGCTTTTAAGCGGGGGAGTGGCGGTGGGCTCGACAGGGCAGAGCTGACATGAAACACACAGATATGGAGGCAGGAAGGCTGGGTGGGGACATTCAGAGGGTCTTCACTCATCCCACCTTTTGTTACTCGGCCCTGTGGGGTGACTCACAGGCTGTCTTCTCTCTGAGGTGCCGTGTGGCATCACCAGGGACCATGAGACAGTGGCTTAGAGATGAAAGCAGAGAAGCAGCAAGATTCAGAATAATAGCTTTACGCAGACTGGAAATTAGAAATGCAGGCCAGTGAGTTCCCCCAACCCACCAAGCTCCCAATTTCCCACAAGAGCTCCTCAAGCCTCATACTTTTGGGAGAACCTTACATTGGCCACTGGCTCACATGGTCTGCATGTGACGGCCACTGGACTCCAGGCAGAGGGGCCTCTGGCTCATGGGAAGAGCAGGCCCCGAGGAAGGGCTTGGGGCAGGTGGGTTTTGGAAGGAGCATGCAGGAAACACGAGTTACGGAGCGGGATCTCTGAGACAGGGGAGGACCTCAGGGCCGGGCCAGATGGCTCCCTGAGCTCTGGAGGAAGCCTGAGTTAGGGTGGCCAGCAGGGTCCATGGCAGCTCGGCCTGAGCTTAGAAGGGAGGGGCTAAGGGCCTGGGCGTTCCAGCACCTGCTTCAGAAGAAAGTGGTGAGGAACACCGCAAGTCAGACATCCCAAGTCAGTGACCAAGGCTCTTGACTCAGCTTCACCTCCAGACTCAGCCCTGGGGGGCGGGGGTGGGGCAATGGCCTGAACTGTCTCCTTGGCCAGCTGGGTCCCTGCAGGGACGAGCCCACGGAGGGGACCCTGCAGCCCAGGGAAACGGGGGGCCGTGGTCTGTGCCCCCCGTTCCTGGTGGACCCCCCAGAGGTCAGCAGCACCCGCTTCCTGTCTGTCTGCAGTACCGTGCTGGGCCCCTCCTCTCAGCCACTCTGCTGGGCTCCTCCTGTGAACCCCGAGATTCTCGCCACCCCAGCCTCTGCCCAGGCAGAGGCTGCTTCCTGCAGCTGCAGCCTCACCATCCGCCTCTCCCCTCTCCAGCCCTCCGGTCCTGTCTAATCCTCGTAATCGCTTTCCGCGTTGACGTTTCTCTGAAAATCTGGAGTGGGTCTTCCTTTCCTAAGTAGATCCTGCTCAGTCATCTAGAAAAAGTGAAAGAGGGGGTGTGAGCTGCAGTGAGGACAGGAGAGAGGTGGGGGTGCACGGGCCCCCGGGGACCTGGGAACGGCTGATGCGTGCGCCCAGGTCGGGGGGATGGGGAGGGTCAGGAGTGAGCAGCGTTGGTGGGGATGTCAAGGCAGGTTCCTGGAGGTGTCAAGAGGGACCACAGACCAGGAGGCCTGGGAGAGAGAACTTTCCTTCCATCAGCTTCTTGTGAGTCAGACAATCCCATCTTGTCTTGGTCCGGAGAACTTGAACACGTGTGGAAAGGATCCCTTGTTGAAACTGAAGACTTGACAGAATCCGGTGGACGGGTGCAGATGCTGGACGTGGGGGCCTGGAGAAGAAAAGTTTCCGGGGGGAGGGTGCTCTGGGAACACCGCATCCCAGGACTGAAACCAGGCCCCAGGATGGAGGACCCACTGGTCTGGAGTGCAGGCCAGTGCATGGCGCTCAGTGGGCCGTGCCCACTCCTCTGGCCTGTGCACCCATGTCGTCCACGCACGGCCAGCCCCTGCTGTGCACTGTCCGGCTCGTGGACCTGGGACATCAGGGCCCAGAGGTGAGGCGCTGTGAGATCGGAGCAGTCTGAGACGGTACTTGATTCTCACTGTGCACCCCTGGATTCCACGCACCCCTGCTTCCATGATGCAGTCAGAACAACCTCCAGACACAGCTGGATGTTTCCATGTTGAAGAGCTGGAGCGAAGGCCGTCCCGGGATGAGCCGGCCCCGAGTCTGGTTTCTTACTCGCCCTTAAGGTCCATCGCCTGGGTGCCTCCTGAGGGAGCTTGCGTTCCTTAGTGAGTGGGGCGGGGGTGCTGGGGGGTTAAGGAGGGGCTGAAACCAGGTCTGTTTCTCTCCTGACTTAGGGGGCATCTCTCAGGAGCCCACGATCACTCAGCCTTGGCACAGGTAGCCACACTTCTTGTCGCAGAGGGTATGGACTTTAGAAAAAAACATTCAAAGGCGTCCGCGAGGTGGGGGTCCCCTCTTCCGTCCCACCTCAGTTTTAGCCTTGAGTGCGAGGCCTCCCGTGGTTTCGGTGTGTCTGCCTGGCTTTATCTATCAGCCAAGGCGTGTGGCGGTCCTGGGGACCTTGGCAGTTTTCTTCACTGGCCTTCACCCCTCCACAGTCTAGTTGCTCCGAGCTTTTTTTATCAGAGAAGACAAACACGCTGGTGAGCCTGCCTCCACAGGCTCCGCTGCAGGCCTTGGATACCATGGCAACCGAACGCGCCGGGTCAGCTTCAGGTACGCCCCGCGGGGGACGCAGAGCGGATTCAGGTCTGAATCCCCGTGGTCTCAGCCCGCCTCCATCTCGAGCCGCTCTTCCCGCCAAGGTGGGCTGTGTGATCGCAGGGTCAGGGGGTCAGATGGAAGAAGAAGCTGTAAGAGAAGCATTTCCCCCGAACCCTTTCGCCTTCCGCCACTGAGGTGGTCTCTGAAGACTCCCTGAAGATCCCTGGAGTTCTGCACAGTTCAACATGCACACGCGGGCCTGAGGATTTCCTGATTTGGTGCCTAGCAATGTGTTTAGGAAAACACTGTCTGGGATGAGGCAGGCTGAACCCGAGCAGCTTTACTGGCTAGACTTTACCCATCCTAAAAGAGCCACTGTGGAGAAAACCCCCAGCTGGGCCCAGGCAGCGGGGGCATAGACAACAGATAGGCGACTCAAGATACAAGCGCTTGTCACCAGGCAACCACGCTTCTTACAAACTGCTGTTTGCTGGCGATGCCGACGACAACAAGGAAGTCTTCTCGTCCACCTCACCTCCCGGGCTGGAAGGGGTCGTCGAGATCACGGCCTTTTTATAACTTCTGAGCAGAGGGGTTTCCCTTACATGAAACTGGAAGGTTCCTGTGGCATCCCCTAACTGGGGAGTAAATAGTAATCTCGTCTAACATGCAAAGGGCTGCGTGCAGCCCTCTGCTTCTCTGTAGCTCCCTGAAGGTTTGGGGGGTAGCTCCCCGGCCCACAGGGACCTTTGGAGGAGAAGCTACAACGAATCCACTCCTGAGTGTGGGCAGTTAAGCTCCCTGGGGAACCGAGTACCCTCACTGGGCCGGAGGAAGCCAAGACCTGGATGACAGCCAGTCCCTCCTTGGAGAACGCACAGCCCGCTCTGGGCGCCTGTCGTTCCTCTGATGTCTCTCTGTCCCTCTGAGTCCCTTGCTCTGTCCTGCCTTCCTTGTGCCACACAGAGGCACCCACAGGGCCCCCGCCTGGGCAGAGGTGCTCCTCCTCCTAGTGATGGGCTGTTTGTACACGGGTCCCCTCCGCTCCCCTCCCCTCTGTTCCCGCCCCCTCCTGTCTCCACCCCCATCCCACTGGAGTGGGTATGGCAGGCACAGGGGTCACCCCCCACCCCAGCGGGAAGAACAAAGGCAGAAATAAAGGACGTGACCTTCTCAAGGCCACAGAGAAACGGGGGAAGCGCGATTCTGAGGCCGGAGGTCCCTAGGTCTGAATGCAGGCTCGTGGCTAGTGCCCCAGATCCATGCCCCACCGCCCACATGCTGGCAATGCCGAGGTCCACGCCACCCACACCTGGAGAAACAGGAGGGGCCCCTGCTGGGCGAGTGGCCCCTGATGGGCAAGCGGCCTCTGCAGCCCCCCTCCCACCCGGAAGGAGGACCCTCTGTGGGATGGAAGCAAGTACATGGCAACGGCTCTGCCGAACTTCCTGCTCTTCAGTTGGCTACTTGGCGGCATGTGGTTTTAAAAATGCCTGGTTCTTGGAAAGCCTGATTTCTGTTTAAATACGCCAGGGCTGTGAGTGTCCACTCTGCTCACTCCACCCCCACACCTTGTGTTCTTGGCGGGGCTGAGAATCCTGCCTGAACTGCTTTTGCCCCTCCGTCAGAAAGCAGTTGGGCATATGCGTGGCGGGTCTATTCCTGAGTTCTCTCTTCAGTCCCATTGATCTATGTCTGTCTCTACTCCAACGCCACACTCTTGTAGAGCTTATGTTATAGCCATGTAATAAGGCTTGAAATCAGTAGACTGATTCTTTCCACTTGAGTCTCCTTTTTAAAAAATGTCTTAGCTGTTTCAGTTCATTTACATATCTATGTAAATTTTAGAATAATCTTGCTGTATCTACAAAAAGTCTTGCTAGGATTTTGATAAAAAAGTTAGTCGCTCAGTCTTGTCTGACTCTTTGTGACTCCATGGACTGTAGCCCTCCAGGCTCCTCTGTCCATGGGATTCTCCAGGCAAGAATACTAGAATGGGTAGCCTTTTCCTTCTCCAGGGGATCTTCACAACCCAGGGATAGAACCTAGGTCTCCTGCATTGCAGGTAGATTCTTTACCATCTGAGACACTAGGGAAGCCCAGGATTTTGATAGGAATTGTTTAAAACCTTATATCAACTTGCAGAAAGTTGATGTCTTCACTACATTGAGTCTGCCAATCCATGAACATGATATGCCTTTCAGCATACAAGGCCTGTGCGTGTATTGTTAGATTTCCTCCTAAGAATTCCAGTTTTTGAGCAATGGTAGGTGGTATTGTATTTCTAATACTGTGCCCATGTATTCATTGCTAGAAATACCATCAATTTTGAATGTTTATCTTACATGTTGTGAACTTGCTGATTACACTCATTAGCTCTAGGAGCTGTTTGAGATCCCTTGGATTTCCTATATATATAATCATATCATCTCTAAGTAGCGACAGTCTTATTTCTTCTTTTCCAATCCATATGCCTTTAAAACATTTTAAAAATTGAAGTAAAATGTCATAACATTAAATTTACCATCTTAACTGGTTTTCAGTTCTGTGATATTACATACATTTATAATGTAGTGAAAAGACCCTCATGCTGGGAAAGATTGAAGGCGAGAGGAGAAGGGAATGACAGAGGATGAGATGGTTGGATGGCATCACCGACTCAATAGACATGGGTTTGGGTAAACTCTAGGAGTTGGTGATGGATAGGAAGGCCTGGTGTGCTGCAGTCCATGGGGTTGCAAAGAGTCGGACACGACTGAGTGACTGAACTGAACTGATAATGTTGTGAGCCGTCATCACCATTCATCATCATAACATTTAATCTTGTAAAACTGAGACCCATACCCATTAGAAACACTCCCCCACGCCCCCTCCCCAGGTCCTGAGAGCCACACGACTTTCTGTCTCTAGGAGTTTGACTGTCTGAACGCCTACTTCACGTAAGCACAGAAATGCCGTGTTTGTCCTTTTCTGATCGACCCGTTTCAACAGCGTCATGCCCTCGAGGCCACTGCTTGGCACGAGCTCCTCCAACAGGGTTCAGTCCGAACCCCTGGCACCTGAACAGGTGACTTTGTTTGGGAACAGGGTTTTGTGGATGTAACTGAGATGTAGAGGAAGTGGAGATGTACAGCAGTTGAGTGGACCCTAACCCAGCTTGACTGCTCTCCTTATAAGAAGAGGTGAGACAGAGATGCATAGAGAGAAGACGCCCAAGCAATAAACGAGGCAGAGACCGGAGCGATGCTGCTGCAGATCCAGCAGCTCCAGGGCTCCTCGGGGCCCGCCGGAAGCTGGGGGACAGAGCATGGCATAGCTGACCCCGTGACTTCTGACTCGTAGCTTCCAGACTATGAGAAAGTGAAGTTCTGTCGTTCTAAACTGTTCAGCTGGTGGTGCTTTGTTACAGCCATCCCGGGGAAGCTAACACAACACCAAGGTGTTCCTGGGGGTGGGCCTCCTAGGAGAACGTGGCTGGGCCCATCCCAGCTGGACCAGCTGGCTTCAGGCTGGACCACTGAGGGCAAGGGCCTCCTTGAGGGTTTCATCACTGTAGGAGCCTCAAGGTTACCCTTGAGGCTGGGCAGTCCAGACAGCAAAGTGTCAAGAAATGATCCATGGTTTTTGTGTCACTGCGTTTGGAGTTTTGAGTGTGGCTTGTTACAGTGCAGTTGACAACTGACATGTGGATGGGTACAGGCTTGCTGAAATGAACTGTGTCCCTCCCTGTGGTTGGTAAGTGGTTGGCGGTCTTGGAATCCATCTGCAGGGGAGGCTGTTACCAACCAGCGTTCTTGGCATCCTTAATCAATAGGAATCGATCAGTGATCAGACGGGAAATTCGGGCGAGGTTTTACTGGGGTCCCGCTGCAGCAGTGGGGAACGAGAACAAGCAGCAGATCCACCTACTTGCTCTCCTGGGGGTGGCGAGCTGGTTCCTTAAATGGGGTGAGGGTAGAGATGTATCCCAGCTTCCCAGGTGATCCACCTGCTTGCTCGCCTTGGGGTGGCGAGCTGGTTCCTTAAATGGGGTGAAGGTAGAGGTGTATCCCAGCTTCCCAGGTGACGCTAGTGGAAAAGAACCTTCCTGCCAGTGCAGGAGACACTAGAGATGTGGGCTCGGTCCCTGGGTCTGAAAGACCCCCTGGAGGAGGGCATGGCAACCCGCTCCAGTATTCTTGCCTGGAGACTCAATCCCCTGGACAGAGGAACCTGGTGGGCTACAGCCCACGGGGTCGCAAAGACACAGCTGAAGCGACTTTAGCACGCACACACGCAGGGGTGTGTCCAGGGTCAGGCCAGACGGGTGGCTTAGGGAGTCTCCCCACGCCTTGCGGGTGCTCTGTGCAGGGAGTACCGTGCTTCTGCGCCCAGCTCTTCAGAGGTGACAGTGCGCTCTCTCAGCTCTCTGTGTCTCATTGTCCGTAATTTGCCCCAACTGTGCGAGCAGTTTCGGCCCTTGCAGTTTCTTTCTATCTTGTTTCTGGGAGACGCTTAGCCAGGCACAGCACTTCAGCACGGGGCCCCAGGCCCCAGTCTTTCCTGAGGCCACTGCTCTGTGAAGAGCCTGTGGCCATGTAGACTCGGATTCGGTTCAGCCTTCAGGATTTAAATCCAAACACTGATCATTCGAGTCGTTCCTGAGCCGCCTGAGTCGCTCCGAGCCCAGAGAAGGGGGCGGAACCCTGGGCCAGACGGCTGTGGTCCTGGACCAAGAACCTCCCTGTAGGCGCTCGGGGTGAAAATACCTGCATCTGAAGCCTTCCGTGAAAGTGAGCGTATTCTCAGGACTTCAGAGTCCAGACGTGGGTGGCCTCTCCAATCCCAGCATTTCCTGCTGGGCAGGGCAGGTTCCACTCAACAGAGCCTTTCAGTGGTGACCACGGTCGCACAGTCTCAGGGGCTCCCGGGTCCAGAAATCTGGAGGTGGTGGGACCCCAGGCGAAGCAAGCTGCATTTCTGCAAAATCCTCCTTCAAGAGAATCCAGTTTAGATGCTCTGCTTTCCCTCCAGTCTCTTCTGCTCATTAATTATTTTTTGCAATAAAAGGTCTGTTTTTTATCCATTCCTCTGCTGATGGACATTCAGGTTGCTTCCCTGGCCTGGCTATTGTGAATAGCACTGCAATGAACCTTGAAGTACATGTGTCCTTTTGAATTATGGTTTTCTCTGCGTATATGCCCAGGAGGGGGATTGCTGGGGTATATTAATGCATATATGTGGAATCTAGAAAAATAGCATGGTTTAGTCGCTAAGTAGTGTCCGACTCTTGCGACCCCATAGACTGTAGCCTGCCTGGTTTCTCTGTCCACGGGATTCTCCAGGCAAGAATACTGGAGTGGATTGCCATTCCCTTCTCCAGGGGATCCTCAACACCCAGGAATTGAACCCAGGTCTCCTGCACTGCAGGCGGATTCTTTACTGCCTGAGCCACCGACAGCAGCATAGACGATCTGATTTGCAGAGACACAGATGTAGAGAACAAAGTACGGATCCCGAGGGGGTTAGGAAGGTGGATGAATTGGGAGGCTGGGATTGACTGACACACACCATTATGTCTAAAGTAGGTAACTGACGAGAACCTACTGTACGGCATGGGGACTCTGCTCAGCACTCCGTGGTGACCGAGATGGGAGGAAATCCAAAGAAGAGGGCGGTACAACAGATGCTAACACAACATCGTGAAGCAATTATACTCCAATTTTTAAAAAATCCATTGTTTTTAATCATTAGCGATCTGCTCAAATTAATTCGGATTTTCCGCTAATTTGTATTTCTGAAACGCGGCTGTGGCAGCGTGGCTGTCATCCCTGGATCGCCGTATGAGCAAGCCTCACCAGGTGTGGGACCTTGCAGACGGCTGAGGGCTCCTGGGTTCTGATGGACCGAGTCCTGGGCCGGCTTTGCTGGTGCTGGCTGTTCACACTGCCTAAGCCCATCTGCCTGGCCTCGGGGCCCTCCGCCTCAGCAAACGTCTATACCTCAACCTCCCCAGGACTTTCAGACTTTTCTGTAAAAACAAAGCAAAAGGTCTGTTTCTAGGGACCTCCTCCCGCCCAAACAGCGCAGGGGCAGACCTGCTCCCTACAAGAAGCAAAGGGAGGCAGGAACCAACAGGCCATGCAACCCAGGCCAGCCCCGGACTCACTGGCAGGATGTTTGGATTAAAAAGCTAAACAGTAAGGGTGTCGGACAGGGTTCCATAAATGACATAGCACTTATTTCTTGATGTTTTTGTAACACATTTCCAAAAAAATCTCAATATGGAAAATTAATTCATGCTATAGACTAGGTCGAGAACATGCCATTAAACAGCCCAAGGGTACACAGTGATGGATTCACAAACCATGCATTCAGGTCAGTGCAATCTCTCCTTATCTAATCCTTCCTCTCATGTCAGTGGGGCCTTGACCACCCTTTCTAATTTGTGTTGGTGGAATTAGGTTTCCTTGAGAGCAAAAAAAGTACTTAATTTGTCACCAAAGTTTGATTCCTTTTTTCTCCCCCTGCTCTGAACATAAATCCCATCAATTAGGTTGATAATGGAAGCAAATTTCATCGTGACATGAAGTCTCCCCCAACATTTGGGGCTGGACAGTGGCCTCTTTGCCTAATTGCATTAATAAAAATTTTTAGCAACATAGTTTTGGGGATCAATGCCCCCGCTCCTGCCAATCAGAGACTTTTCTCCTCGCTGAAAAGGGGCTAGACTTTCTAGTTTCTTTGTGACGGACTACGGAAAGGCTGAGGTGCCCCCCAGAAGATTAAATCTTTAATTTCACATTATTTCCAGCCATGTCTATAGAACAAAGTGGGCTTTACCTGTTGAATATGGGGCTTACGCGACTTGAAGGACCCTTGAGACATTAAGAGACGCCGTGAACGGTCTCTGAGATTTAAGCTGTGGGGAATTCTAAAGGGATTACCGCTGCATTTTCCATAAAACGAGAAATAAAAACAGACTTAAGCACTGCATGATCATAAACGCATTCCTGCCGTGATGGAGAGTCCCGTTCGCACTGCCACTCAGAGGCCCAGGCGGGGAGGGGCTGTCAAAGGCACCCACACTTGTAAGGATTTGGACAAGTCGAGCTCATAATGAAGTTAGGGCTGAATGCTTTGCAAAAATTGGCTGTTAAAAAAAAAAGATACTCTTCCGTCTTCTGGGTCCAGAGGTGAGAACGCATACATTATGTTGCCATCATTAGGATATCTTTTGTACAGATGCTAACCTGCCCTGGCCAGGACTGGAGAACCCTCTCTCTGAATAAAGGAACAACAAAACTCTCTGGGAAGATTTTCATGACTGATTAGCTATGTGGGATGGAGAAAAAAAAAAAAGTGATGTCTCCCAAAGACCCAAAGAAAACGAGAACCCCAATTAAAACCCCGCCATCCTCACTAATCAGCTTAAAGACTCAACTAAAACAAAAATGCTGTTAAAAATGTAGCAGCTTTCTGGAGCGTGCATTGATTACCCAGCCACACACGTTCTATATAAACTCCGCGTCTCTTTATGTTGGGGCACATCCGGCTTTGTAAGTGGACGGCTGAAAGAGTGAAAGAAAATTAGAATAAATTGCAGACAAAATATGATGGACCTGGAATAACGTCGATGTGAAAACCGAACTTTTATTTTTAAGTATAAGCAAGATAGCAGTTTTCTATTAATAGATTTAGGGGAGTTTGTGGACTATCGAGGAAGAGAAGACTACCTCCAGGGACATTTGCCTTATTTAATAAATGAATTCCATTAACTCACCCTTGCTGGCCACACATTTTTAATAGAAAATTAAAGGTTTATAAAATGTTGCTTCTTACCCTACTATAGAAAAGTCTTCACAGCATAGTAGGGATCAGTAGGATGCCTGGATTCTTCTACCCTTTGCTGCTGTTCAGTCGCTCAGTCATGTCTGACTCTTTGCGACCCCAGGGACTGGAGCACGACAGGCTTCCCTGTCCTTCACCATCTCCCAGAGTTTGCTCAGATTCATGTCCCTCCCATCTGTGATGCTATCGAGCCATCTCATTCTCTGTCATCCCCTTCTCCTCCTGCCTTCAATCATTCACAGCATCAGGGTCTTTTCCAATGAATCTAACCCTTAGATTCTGCAAATCGAAGTGCAATTTAAATACAGACCGAATATAATAACATACACAGAAAGTTTAAGAGCTGGATGGTTTTCTGAGCAGAACCATCCAGAATTTCACAATACCAGGACTAACTTGCTGAAGACAACAGAGCTGGGTAGTGGAAGGCCTCACACAGGACCCCAGTGCCCAGCTGCCCTGTGTGACCTCAGCCCCTGAGCCGTGGCTCCAGTCCCATCATTTCCAGTCCGAGGTCACTGCACATCACGCCTGTCACTGCACACCTTCCTTCCCAAAGCGAGTAAGAGGGAGCGAGAGGAAGTCAGGTTTGCCTGGTCAGGTGGGAGGTGTGGTGTCTTCCCACCTCTGCCAGGGCTCAGCTTTACCTGGAAAGACCCCTTTTCTGGAATGATCTTGACCGACACCTGCCTGGGGAAGGGTAAGCACTGCTGGCATATCCAGCTCAAGTCTCCCGTGTGGCCTGACACCCCCGGTCTGGGGCCATCAGGGTCCCCCACGCCACATGGCCTGGGCCCAGGGAGCCGGACTCGGGGGCCTGCAGAGGGGCTGCAGGGTTTTGGGGATCTGGGGCCACCGGGGTCCCCCATGCAGAAGGTTTTGGGGAGCAGGCACACCATCTTTGGATGAAACTGTGGCCCAGACACTTCCCCTGGATTCCGGTCCCAGGCCCCCACTGCTAGAAGACCACTTAGCATGGTCTTTCCCAGTTGGGGGTGAGCACATCCCCGGCGGGAATGATGGATCCTCCATCCCAACCTCCGAGGTCCTTGTCACACTCTATTCTACCCTCCAGGGGTGGGTATGGCCCCAGGGGTCAGCCCCGCCCTGGCTTCCCCCCTACATCTCCGTGGCTGGTTGCTCCACTTCTCAGCATCCCTGGGAATGTGACCCCACTTCCAAACTCCACTGTGAGGCGTCCAGCTCAGTTATTGCAAAGCTCTCATCCCACCCTCCTTTGTGTCTTCCTTCCGGTGGCCCTGGATCCTGGTGCCCCAGCCTTGGAGGCAGCTCAGAACATTGGTGATGAAGACCACGCTTATCCTGGTCACCTGCTTTTCTCCAGAACAAAGAGAGCTTGTTAGTCTTTGGAACACACGTGTTGATGACAGAGATCACGGTCTCTCACCATCTGGTCACCCCTGGGGCAGGCACAATTTATCAAGAACCTCTTAGAACGTAACACCCCAACTTGACAGGACCCGGCAGGAATTCCTGATGAGCCAAGGATTAAGCAAGGCTGCTTCTCCCCACGTCCTCACTGAAGCCCCCGTCTTCTCCTACAGCCCCCAGGCCAGGTGGCTCGTGCACAGCTGACTTTCTTAACTCGATTTTGTGGTGGGTGCTTCCTGTTCACTTACAATCCTCAGAGCTCACTGTCAAATTTAGAAAATGTCCATCTGAATCGGGTGACTCAAAAAGAGATATTGCGTGTTTTTTTTTCCCCCGTGCCATTACTTGAAGCCCATGATGTTTGCCTCGTGTTTATCCTGGTGGATTTTCCCTACTGCACCACAGTCACTCATCTAGACGCAAAGGGGCACAAAACAGAGGCGTGAGCTGCTGTGAAGGCACGCCACTGGCGGAGAGCGCGCTGCACGCCACTCTGCAGTTTTAATGACGCGTTGGTTTTAGTTCAATTTCTAGGTCAGTTCTTAAGGAAGCGGGGGTTTTCATGCTGTTTCCAATGTTCATGCCTTGGAAAACGTCACTGCACCAGCCCATACAGCTGACCAGGTTTTGCATTCCGGTTCCTGTCTCACTGCTGGCGTTCTGTGTAAGGTCACCAGAGGTCCTCATGACAGTTCCGCGGGCCTGGGTATTTCTTACATCAGTAAATGCAGCCTGAAGGTGTCCGGTGTTACTGTCTCCTTTCAACAGTTTTCCTTTTTTAAAAATTATTTATTTATTTTTGGCTGCACTGAGTCTTCGATGCCGCATGCGGGCTCTTCTCTAGGTGCGGTGAGCAGGGGCTCCCCTCTGGCTGAGGTCCGCGGGCTTCCCGCTGAAGGGGCTCCCCTGTTGCAGAGCACGGGCTCCAGGCACGTGGCTTCAGTCGCTGCAGCTCACGGGCTCCGTAGCTGTGGCTTCCAGGCTCTAGAGCACAGGCTCAGTAGTGCCATCAGCATGTTTGACTGAGACTTCTTCTTTGCTTTGTCCACGGTGGGGGAGGAAGACTCTACTTCTCCCCAAGAGCAGCAGGCAGTCTCATCAGAATGTGAGACATGAAGCAGGAAAACAGCCCCAGCACCGCAGGACAGTTCAGGCTCTGAGCCGTGTCTGTGGTCTGGGCCATCATCCTCTGGGAAGAATTACTGCAGAAGGGGTGGTGGGGGGTGCGGGGACCACGTGGGCCTGGGAGGGATGACTATGACCTGAGCATCAGGGGAGCTGGGTGAGGACTCACATGAATAGAAGGCAGGGGCCCGGTTTACAGCCATCCTTGGAGGCCCTGCGTTGGGTCTGGTGCACTGGGCATGGGCTGAGGTTCTCTTCTGTTGCAGGGTCAGGGTGGCCATGGAAACAAGACACAGGAGGCTCCTGGAGAAAACAGCTGAGAGATGCTGGGACGTGCTGACTGTTCTAACCTGTTGCTCATTGTTCCAAAGACAACGGGACTTGCAGATGGGGCTGTGGCTGCAGGGGAAGGTGCGAAAGGAAAGCTGAGTTTCATCAGGGAAGGTGCCAGGAACTGTCCACTATTTAGCTGAGGCGTGGTCTGTGAGCCGTGAGGACTCACGTTCATGCCCTTCGACCCAGGACCCATCTGCGTCCCCCTGGTCAGTTGGTGCTCAGTGCTGAGAGTCACCTCTGGGTAGGATTCTTCAAAGAGAAAAGGAAACTAAGGGCACAGTCAAGCTGCTCTGCCCACTGGAATATTAAGAGCTTCAAAGACTCCGTGTGTGCATGCATGATAAGTCGCTTCAGTCGTGCCCAACTCTTGATGATCCTACGGACTGTAGCCTGTCAGGCTCCTCTGTCCGTGGGATTCTCCAAGGAAAATGCTATTTCACACCTTTGTGTGGCTCCCAAGCCGACCACCTTTCACAAATACAGTTCAGTTCAGTCCAGTCACTCAGTCGTGTCCAACTCTTTGTGACTCTTCACAAATACAAGCTGGGGCAAACCAAGGCTTGAAACACACCGACCCTTCAATGCAGAATAAACAAATTCTCCATGCATCTCCAGGAGATTTTATTTTATCATTCAGATGAACTTAACAAGAACTCTACTGGCTGCTGTCCTGCTTACTGTGCATGGGGACCCTGGTCCAGCTGGGGAGCCCTGGCCCCCAGCACTCCGGCCGGCACAGCCCTTTTCTTCCTCACCGCTCAGTGTCCTCTTCCGGCCACCCTGGACAGGCCGCAGGTTCGTATCCTGTCCCCGCTGTGCATGCATCTCTCCTCCGTCTGAACCAAGTGAGCACCTCTGGAGTGGTGGACGGACATGTCAACTGACCTGAGATTCAGATCAGATCTGATCAGTCGCTCAGTCGTATCTGACTCTTCGCGACCCCATGAATCGCAGCACGCCAGGCCTCCCTGTCCATCACCAACTCCCGGAGTTCACTCAGGCTCACGTCCGTCGAGTCAGTGATGCCATCCAGCCATCTCATCCTCTGTCGTCCCTTCCTCCTCTTGCCCCCAATCCCTCCCAGCATCAGAGTCTTTTCCAATGAGTCAACTCTTCCCATGAGGTGGCCAAAGTAATGGAGTTTCAGCTTCAGCATCATTCCTTCCAAAGAAATCCCAGGGCTGATCTCCTTCAGAATGGACTGGTTGGATCTCTTTGCAGTCCAAGGGACTCTCAAGAGTCTTCACCAACACCACACTTCAAAAGCATCAATCCTTTGGCGCTCAGCCTTCTTCACAGTCTAACTCTCACATCCATACATGACCACAGGAAAAACCATAGACTTGACTAGACGGACCTTTGTTGGCAAAGTAATGTCTCTGCTTTTGAATATGCTGTCTAGGTTGGTCATAACTTTCCTTCCAAGGAGTAAGTGTCTTTTAATTTCATGGCTGCAGTCACCATCTGCAGTGATTTTGGAGCCCCAAAAAATAAAGTCTGACACTGTTTCCACTGTTTCCCCATCTATTTCCCATGAAGTGATGGGACCGGATGCCATGATCTTCATTTTCTGAATGTTGAGCTTTAAGCCAACTTTTTCACTCTCCACATTCACTTTCATCAAGAGGCTTTTGAGTTCCTCTTCACTTTCTGCCATAAGAGTGGTGTCATCTGCGTATCTGAGGTTATTGGTATTTCTCCCGGCAATCTTGATTCCAGCTTGTGCTTCTCCCAGTCCCGCGTTTGTCATGATGTACTCTGCATATAAGTTAAGTAAACAGGGTGACAATATACAGCCTTGACGTGCTCCTTTTCCTGTTTGGAACCAGTCTGTTGTTCCATGTCCAGTTCTAAGTGTTGCTTCCTGACCTGCATGCAGATTTCTCAAGAGGCAGATCAGGTGGTCTGGTATTCCTGTCTCTTGCAGAATTTTCCACAGTTTATTGTGATCCACACAGTCAAAGGCTTTGGCACAGTCAATAAAGCAGAAATAGATGTTTTTCTGGAACTCTCTTGCTTTCTCCATGATTCAGCTGATGTTTGCAATTTGATCTCTGGTTCCTCTGCCTTTTCTAAAACCAGCTTGAACATCAGGAAGTTCACGGTTCACATATTGCTGAAGCCTGGCTTGGAGAATTTTGAGCATTACTTTACTAGCGTGTGAGATGAGTGCAATTTTGCGGCAGTTTGAGCGTTCTTTGGCGTTGCCTTTTGCATGATTGTCTTCGTATTTGACTGGGACAAAGACTGCGGCTTCCCCACTGTGAAGCACCGCATCCTTCTCTGTCTCTCTCTTTGGCTGTTTAAAGCAGTTCTTCTTTAAAAGCTTGTATTTTGTTGAAGTGTGGTTGATTTACGATGGCGCGTTAACTTCTGCTGTGCAGCAAAGTCACTCAGTTGTACATATACATACACTCTTCCTCGTTCTTCTCCGTTACGGCTCATCGCCGGGTGTTGAATGAGTTCCCTGTGCTGCACGGCAGGATCGTCTTGTTCATCCGTCGCCTGTACAACATCGCCGGGTGTTGAATGAGTTCCCTGTGCTGCACGGCAGGATCGTCTTGTTCTTCCGTCGCCTGTACAACATCACCGGGTGTTGAATGAGTTCCCTGTGCTGCACGGCAGGATTGTCTTGTTCATCCGTCGCCTGTACAACACTTTGCGTCTGCTAATCCCAAACGCCCAGTCCTTCCCTCCCCCACCCGCCCCTGCCAACCACAGTCTGTGAAATGATTGACTAACAGACATATTTTAGCTTCCAAAAGCCAGTGCGTTTGTTTTCTCCCAAAGAAGGGGATATGTTGTGATACTCTTCATGGGTTAGGGATCATGAGACCGTTCCTCTCCCTTGAAGGGAGAAGAAATGATACAACAGTTACTGATGATCTATTAGAAAGTAACAGTCTTCCTGCCCCGTGGCACAGTTGCCAGCTGGATAGACCCGTCTGGGTAATATTTATTTCATTGTGCAGCAAATGATCTCAGGCAATTATATTTTTTATAGATTAAAGACATTTTTGTCATTTTTAATGTCTTACTACTGGTACTTTATAAAAAGTATTTGAGATTATGTTGACATACGTTTTACAACAAGAACAGCTTCAGTGGTATTTAATGGATAACTTATTACTAAGAAAGAATTCTCCAGGCTTGTTTTGCCTTTTAATTGGTGGTGCTATCTCTGAGCAGTTTTTGTTGCATGCACAGCAGTGTGAGAAATGATCAAGAGGATGATAAATAATAATAGTAAATATTTTGCTAATTGACCAGGAAGACTTAAGAACCATTACAACAATGAGAAAGGCCTCATTTGTCAAGAAGGGAGAAGAAGAGCTTGGTCTTCAAGTATTCATTAAAAGTAAAGGAAGACCAAACCGTGATACTTGTTTAAGAAGGCTTAAGAAATGTATTTATGCCTTTCGGATAAGATGTAACGAGTTCACATCAGATCAGGCATAGAATAAGAAGCGCTACTGCCATATGCACAAGACACCTTGAATGTGAGGAACAGAAGTGATGCCTCAAATTCAGTTTGCCTTCAAATGCCATGAAGAGCGAGCAGAGTGTCTTTCTAGTGCCTGGTGGAATCGCAGGGGCAGTCAGGAGGAGCCAGCTTCCTGGTCTTTCCTCAAGTTCACGTGAATCCCCACGTCTTCCTCGTTAGATGCTCTGGGTCCTGGCCCGTAGACGGAGGCAAGTCCCCATGAAGGAGAACAGCCACTCACCGTGATCCACCTGGGAGGCTCTCCCCTCCCCGCCCTTTCTGATGGGGAGAAAGGCAGAGCCCCTCCACTTGCTATCTACCTCTATCTGTCCATTACCGTGACGCCGAGACCCCCTCCATTTATGGCTTCTGGACAAACAGGATCTTCAGTTAAAATGGAATTTCAGAAATTAACAAGGAATACCTTTTTAGCATAAGTATATCCTATATGGGAGAAGGCAATGGCACCCCACTCTAGTACTCTTGCCTGGAAAATCCCATGGATGGAGGAGCCTGGTGGGCTGCAGTACATGGGATTGCCAAGAGTCGGACACGACAGAGCGATTTCACTTTCACTTTTCACTTTCATGCACTGGAGAAGGAAATGGCAACACACTCCAGTATTCTTGCCTGGAGAATCCCAGAGACGGTGGAGCCTGGTGGGCTGCCGTCTATAGGGTCGCACAGAGTCGGACACTGAAGTGACTTAGCAGTAGCAGCAGTATATCCCATATATTCAAGCTTCAATTTAGCTGGAACACCTGTATCTTTAGTTGCAAAGTCTAGTAACCCTGTTGCTATGTCTGTTTGTTGCTGAGCAGCCAACGGGTTCCCCGTTGTTTTCATCACTGATTATCCCTGTACACCAGTCCTTGCCCCTCGCATCCCTGTGCTGGGAGCTTCCAGGATCACACAGAAAGAGGAGACCCTGCCCCTGCCCTGTGGAGCCCAGGAGAGAACACTCAGTGCACACTCACCACAGGCTGGGGACTACGCACTTTGTGTACCTTTCTCCATGCAGTTCTTGTTCTGATTCCCAGAAGCTGGTATTTTTACTCCTGTTTAGGACGAATAGGGAACGTGTGGTCGGGTTGACCTCTGACCCATGCTCCATCGGGGGCGGCACGCAGCCTGTGAGGCTGTGCTCACCCACCTGCTGTGTGTCCTACGTTTGGAGACCTCTTTTCCCCAGAGTACAGTGGTGAGCTCCACTCAGATGCTTAGAGTCCTGGTCTAGCAAACGGCTAAGCTGGCCAACACGCCACGGCCCTGGGGTAAAACAAGGTGGTAAAAGCAGAATATGGGAGCTCGTGCCCCGACGGGAAGGACCCTGGGAAGGGCAGCTGAGGACCACTGATCTGGGTTGTCAGCAAGTCCAAGGGCGTTGGTGTCAAAGCGCAGAATCCTGACGGTGTCTGTGGTTGCTGAGTGGAGGGAGTCCACTCGACAAAAGGGGAGGACAAGGAAGGAAGGGAAACCGCATGCATCACGCACAGACTCCCCTGGTCCCGCCCTGAATGGAGATGCAGGCGCTTCCAGGGTCCCAAACAGAAGGAGCTTTTCACAAGTCAGTGACTCCAGGAGAGGCTCTGTTATCAGAAGTCCAAGGCTGTGAAGACAACACAGAATTGGGTGGAGAGAGATATGGATCTCCAGGATGGAAGTCCAGGATGGCTTCCTGGAGGAGGGGGACTGTCCCTGGGCTTTTGTTTCCGGAACCACTAAAGGGAAACACTTTTAAGATAAACCAAGGGGGAAACGCCTGCAAATGGATCGCAGGTATCCCCTAGTGTACAAAACACACTCCTAAAGAATAGTTGTTTAGTCGAGGATTTACACTATGTATTTATTCATCCATCCATCATATTAAACTGCCCACTGGTGCCGAGTCCTGGGGAGTGGCATGTGACACAGGGCTGGCTGGAATATTCTCAGCGCTGCCTCCATGAACTTCAGAGTCTACTTAGGGGTCTTTTCTGTGGTGGATATGGTAGTATTTTAGGCTTCATGAGCATACGGTCTCTGTCACAGCTGATCAGCTTTGCCAGTCAGGCCAAGCAGCCAGCCACCAGCCACGAGGGAACAAGCAGAGCTGTGTTACAACTAGACTTTATGTATGGACCCTGATCATTAATTTCATATAACTTTCTTGTGTTGCAAACTATTTTTCTTCATTTGACTTTTTCAGTCATATAAAAATATAAAAGTCATTCTTAGTATAGGAATTATCAAAATTTGTAAGTGAAATGGTTGACAGGAGTAACTTTAATATCCTCAAAAGAATTGCAAGCCCCCTCAGGTAGGGCCCAGGTGCAAGCACCTCCAGCCCCTGCAACACCCTGCAGAGTGCCGGTGTGGACAGAGCAAGCGTGGACAGTCCAGGTGTGGACAGAGCAGGCGTGGACAGCACAGGTGTGGGCAGCGCAGGTGTGGGCAGTCCAGTGTGGGCAGCACAGTGTGCAGTGGGACTGGATACCACGGAGCTGAGCAGGGCTGTCCCAGACCCTGCCCACGGGAAGGGCTGTGAGCTGCTTCAGGTAGAAGCAGAAAGGAGGTCACCCCACTGCCCTTCCGTCTTCTGTCCCAGGACCGCAGCTCCCTAAAGATGCAGAGCAAGGTCCACTCTGGTCATCTGAGCGCCGTCTCTGAAGCCAGCTCCACCCTCCCAGACCCCAGTAGGATAAACAAATGCCACCACAGGCCCAGAGCCCCAGCGGTGACTTCCCTTCAGCCTCGGGCTGGAACTCTGGGATTCTTCAGGGGAGAAACATCTCTGCTCTCCTCTCGGCAGGGGCAGTCAAATGCCACGATCTGGCATGAGACGCCCGGATGAGGAGGGCTGCTGTCTCCCTGGCGTGGCTGGCATCCTTCCCGGGCCAAGGTGAGGGACGCAGTGCTCCCTACAGACTCTGGATCCAGCTGCTTTTCTGATCACTGACTTTTGCTCCGATCTGATCATGAGATAAGGCTGGGATTAACATGACTTGGGCTGTTTTGATCGCTCTAAGACAACCCCAAACAACAACACAGTATTTGGCTTTGAAATGTGCCTTCTATACCATCTGGCTGTTGTGCTTACCTGTAGCAACCACCTATTAACATGGAAAACCCAGCAGCGGCGATGCTATCGGCAAGCCGGCTGAGCGGACCAGCTGGCCCTGCCGCTCTGCCCTTGGCTGGGGAGACAGAGAGACGCGGGCCCAGGAGGACCCAGTCTCCGGACACCGGCACAGCCCCCGCCGTCTGGGATCCGACAGACGCACCTCGGGAGGTGCGGCTCTCACAGGTGTGTGTGGGGGAGGGCTGCATTTATCCTCTGCTCCGGGCAGGCGTCCTGGGGGGCAGGGTGGGGGCCGCCTGTGTGTGTGCTGAGCATGTGCACGCGTGTGTGCATTGAGCAGGGGCACGAGGAAAGCCCCCTCCCGGGATATGAGCCTGTCCAGCTCTCTGTCGGCCCTCCCCCACCTTTCCTGTGGTCTCAGGCACCTCTGATGGACAGAGATCCCTCTGAAGGTGCAGGAGGCCCCCAGTGCATGGTGATGCTCATCTGGACACAGTTCACACGTTTGCCGGGGGATCTGAAAGCGGAGATGGGGGAGTGGGTGATGGGGGCTCCCAGCTTGGCCATGGGGGATCCCGGGAGGGAGCAGGGACAGCTCGCGGATGCAGGCTTGCGGGCTGTCAGGGGGCGAGGAGATCCAGCAGCTATGCAGAGGTGAGGTCGGCTCTGCACAACCCAGATGGTGCAGCTTCTGCGTTGACTAAGTGAGAAAGCCTGGCTCACTCTCTGAAGCTCTGCTCTTCCCCTAAGAAGAGGCCAGCGGCTCTGAGACCTAGTCACCAGCTCCCTGAGGGACCCCAGTGTGCTTTGAGTGACCTAGAGTAGTGGAGGGCCCAGCCTCGCCAGGCGGCCCCGACCTGAGTGTGGGCATGAACCGGAGCAGCACTGGCCGTGCTGTGCCTGACCCAAGTGTAGGCAGAGCTGGGGGCTCCGTGATGACCACCGCAGACAGGGGTGCACTGTCCTCCCTACACTCCTGGGCATCAAGGCAAGCATCGCATACACGAATGATGCGTCAGGGTTCTCTGGGATCAGCTTTTGGCCCCTCCTAGCCTTGTTCACAGGTTTGGACATGGCCCACACTTGGGCCCACCTTACTCCACCCCTGTTCTTGGCTCTTTCCCAGATCCAGCCCTTTCTTTAGGCTCATCTAGAACTTCACCACCTCCCGGAAGCCTTCCGGGACTAACGGTCTGAGAAGCACATTTTGACACCTGGTGGCGGAGGTCGGCGGCTCCATGCCCCCCCACCAGACCATTAGCACCCCGTTCACCCTCTCCCAGCATGTTACCACCACAAGTACCCGCAAGGCAAGAGACATCCCAAGGAGGGTCTGATGGGTGCCAACCAGCCGTAACCCTGGCTGTGAGTGGGGCAGACTGTCTCTGGGGAGAAGGAAGGGCTTTGTGAAGAAAACAGCATCATTTGCAAAGAATTCTCCGTGGGCATGCATTGAAAGACATCAATCACTCGAGTCCAGCACTGTTGAAGGTAGAGAGGGAAATCCGAGAAGAACTGACTGTCGCTTCTGTAGTGGAATTTATGTCTTTGGCAAGAATGGTTATGAAACAGTACATTTCAGAATGTGATTTCTGGCCTACGTGCGAGTGCAAAGCAAAGCCTTTCCCTCTGCCTTCATCTCTGTGGCCAACCTTATCAATCGATAAAGCAAATGAGGTGACCCTTTCTCCATCCTCCTGGCCTTGAACTTGCTCTCAGCACCTCCTCCAGCCCTGATGAATGCCCACCCTGCTCCGCCATCTGTCTCCATGCCTGTGGGCCCAGGAGGGGGGCAAGCTTCATGTATTGTGACCCCCAGACTACGTCTTGTCTGCCACACATAATATTCTCAGAAATAATCACTTAATAACCTGCAAAGGTTATTTTCTTGATTTGTTCTTTAGGGTTAAAGTAAGCAATACTTTTTAAAAGAATAAATTTCGATTCTAAGGATACTATTTAAATTTAGTGATTTCATGTACATAAGAAAATTTGTACTTGCCCAATAAAAATCTTATACCTCAGCCGTTCGCCATCTGTTTCGCTGTTTTACATTTTGCTGTTGTTGTTTAGCCAGGTCTAACTCTCTGTGACTATGGACTACAGCCCACCGGGTCCTCTGTCCGTGGAGTTCTCCAGGCAGGAGTATTGGAGTGGATTGCCACTCCCGTCTCCAGGGGGTCTTCCTGACCCAGGGGTTGAATCCGTGTCTCCCACATTGGCAGGTGGGTTCTCTGCCACTGCACCACCCGGGAAGCCCATTTTACATTTTCAATACACGTTAAAGCGCCAAGTGTCGCCTAGAAACGCAGACGCTCACGTTCTGAGCCTTCTTCTTTGTAGGGGTTTCGTTTGGATCTGCTGCTTAAAGACAGGGTTTGGAGATGTGGACTTGGCCCAAAGTGAGCTCAGGGGACATTGACCTGTCAAGCTCGCCACTGCATGTGACTGGGATTCTCCAAATCCCCCTGCGTGTCAATAAAACGCTTCATAAAGAATACATAACAAAACAGTCATTGGGAGCCTCCATGGATAATACAAAAAGTCACCAGTAACCACGGCAATTGTTTAGAAGCAGAGATCTTTCTCAAGTGTGGGTTTGGGGGTCGTGGGCCCTGCTTGTAATTGCAAGCAGGGTGACACTGAACAGCAGACGCCTTCTGAGTCGGTAGTGAACACACACTGGGTCTCCACGCCCCCCGGCAGGGGCGGGAGGCTGCCACGCCAGACTAGTGAACACACACTGGATTCCCTCGCCCCCCGGCAGGGGCGGGAGGCTGCCACGCCAGCCATGTCCACTTGGGACAATACGCTCCCACGCACAGTCCAGAAATGACATTGTGAGCTGTGCTGCTTCATAGCTGTTCTTGCCAAAGATCGAAACTCCACCACAGATGCTGCTCCATCAGGACCCAGCTCGCCGTCCCCTTCCTTTCCGCGGCTCAGGCACCGGGCTGACCGCAGTGGCCCGTAGCCCACGGTGTCACCTGGATTCCATAGCTCAGGGTTGGGAGCTCCCAGCAGGACAGCACCTGTGCCTGTTGCCCCTGGGCAGGAGGCGTCCCCCTCGGGCCTGCCGTGTGCCAGGCTCGCTCTGTCCTCTGCCTGAAGGGCTCTCCTCCTGACACCCACCCTGTTTCGCCTGAAGGCACCATCTCTCTGGGTCTTGCTGCGGGGGAGGTACCCTGTCTGGCCTTTTGACCATAGCTTCATAAGTGACCAAATAGCTCACGTATTATCTCTAGTCTCCTTCCATCAGAGGGCAGAAAGCATAAACCTGCATATTCGTTTCAGTCAGCTCTCATAGCCTCATACACACAGTTACAGACACAAAATAGATGTCTATAGGAATTCAAGTCAATACAAACATTTTGAGTCAAAGAACTTTGACGAGAGTAACATTTAAGGGGTTGGTTTTCAGTTGCTCAGTCATGCCCAATTCTTTGCAACTCCATGGACTGCAGCACACCAGGCTTCTCTGTCCTTTACCCTCTGCCAGAGTTTGCTCAAACTCACGTCCATTGAGTCAGTGATGCCATCTCAACCATCTCATCCCCTGTTGCCCCCTTCTCCTCCTGCCTTCAATCTTTCTAGCATCACAGTCTTTTCCAGTGAGTCAGCTCTTCGCATCATGTGGCCAAAGTATTGGAGTTTCAGCTTCAGCATTAGTCCTTCCAATGAACATTTAGGACTGATTTCCTTTAGGATTGACTGGTTGGATCTCCTTGCAGTCCAAGGGACTCTCATGAATCTTCTCCAACACCACAGTTCAAAAGCATCAGTTTTTTGGCACTCAACTTTCGTTATGGTCCAACTCTCACATCCGTCCATAACTACTGGAAAACCCATAGCTTTGACTATAAGGACTTTTGTAGGCAAAGTGATGTCTCTGCTTTTTAGTATGCTGTTTAGGCTTGTCATAGAAGTACCACCTTTTTATTTGATTGTTGCCTCTGCTGGAGTGGGAGGCGGGGTCCATCACAAAGCACGTAACCTCTCGGTATCTCAGTCTCCCCCTTCCTTATGGTGACGTCATCATGTTTATTTCCCAGAGCTTAATTAATATTTGCCAAGGTACTTTGATATCCTGAGATGAAAGGAGATACAGCAAGCAAAACATTGTCAGCATTTGCAAATCTATCATTATGGCTATTGCTGTTGTTCGTAGAGATGATCAGTACACCGATAGTAACAGCCAGAGGATGGCTGCAGATCTTTGCATTTGATCCTGGCACCTCTGACCCAGGGCTATCGGGCTGGGACACGACATCCATCTTCCTGGTTTCCTGTCATTTATCACAGACTTGCCTAGAGGCCGTCTTGGAGGTAGGGGTGTGTCTCTCTGGCACAGCACCAGGAGATAAGGATGGACAAAATCTTGCTTTGAACATTTTCCTCCCCAGCTAGAAATCTGTGGTTCCCACAGGGTGTCCCAGAGAAGCCCAGAGAGGGCAGACCCTGGACCTGGGGTCAGTGAGGTTGGAACTCAATCCTGCAGCTCTGCCCCTCACCATGGGGTCGCTTTGTCACACAGCGCAGCCCTGCTCAGCTCAGAAAGCTGGGATAACAGCGACCACCCTGTGAGGCAGGGTGGATCCGGCAGTGTAAGTGCAAAGTGTGAAAGTGAAAGTCGCTCAGTCATGTCCCATTCTTTGCGACCCCTCTA